>NC_081251.1:56281073-56965756 GCF_030490865.1 Poecile atricapillus
TTTTCAGTGATAAAATTAAGATGCTTTTTTTCTCTTGCTTCTGTGACTGAAGTTTTGTCGGAAACTTACTCATGAACATTTTACCAACAGCCAACATCCTACTTAAATGCCTCCACTCAAAAGTGGAGAGAGCTTTCCCACTAATAATCTTACTAGTTTCAGTATTCTCAGCAGTAGAACTCCTTTGTTTCTATCTGATAGTCTCCTACCAGGACAGCATTTGCTGGCTCAGCCTCTCTGCTGCCCTGGGACCTCTTGTTTGTCTGTTTATACAGCAAAACCACCAAATCCTTCCCTGAGTCACTTTGTGTCTAAGGACTAAGGTTGACTAGAGTCAACCACTCTGTAAAAACAATCTGTATTTTTCATTCTTAATGAGGGGTCTTTTAAGGAAGGCCAGCATTTCATGTGGCATTTAACAGTGATACAGGTGAGGCCAACTTACAAATCAGCTCATATTTCTGTGCAGTACTGGTGTGTCTTCATCGTTACACGTATTTTCCAATTTTGGTGTCATTTGCAATGATTGTATGTCACCTTCTATATATTTTTAAAGAACTTAATTGTATTAAGCAATAATTTTATGCTACAAATGTTCCCATTTAATAATTTGGTTTTTTGAGGTGCATTGTCTACTAGAGGAGACAGAGAGAATAACATTTGCTATGCACTTTGCATAGTAATAAATTGACTGGTCAACCCTACTGAAAGAATGAGCCAAAAAAATGCACAATGAAAAGTAAAATAGATTATAAAAAATCTTTCTTATGAATTAATACAGTTGGTGGTAAACTTTTCATCCTGAACTTAGTTATTCTGCTTTAACTTATTCTGATTTAACAGTAACTATTTCCTCTGGCTTTCATCACATGGCTTTCCATGAGAATCTGAATTGGGTGACTGTGGGTAGGTTTTCCAGATTTAGGGACTTCAGTTAATATCATGGAGAAGGACACTTAAAAATATGTGGAGGTTATATATTCAATTGATTTCACTGTAGATTGCTGATTGAAAAGAGACAATGTGACAATGTAGCACTGAGGCATTAATTTTAGCTTAAGAAATAGTTATGTCACAATTGGTTAGTTTTTAATTGCCTTCTTAAATGTGATTATTTCCCAGCTGACTGCTTTCCCCTTTCATTTTCTTTCTAAATGAGAAAAATTGGAACAAGAAATGAAAAGAACTCTTATATCATATGTGAAAAACAGGCTCAAGCCTGACTGACTCAAGACTATTTAGGCAATCCCTCTTTAACTGGTGAATATCATCACCATCAATATATGGACAGCAAAAGCTCATTACTGGTTGAGATATTTAGTAGAGCACCTTCTAAATACAACCCTGACATTTGAGAGAAAAGAGTTTTATAGTCCTTTAAGTCACTTGCCTCCTCACACAATTTGCTTTTTTCTCCTTGTGACTGAGTTTTCAATTAAAAAAACCTAAGAATAATAATCTTACTTTCTTATATGACGTGCTTTGAGGTCTGTCATGGAAAAGTGCTTTGTCAAGCACAATTATTATGCAGACCCCCTGTAGCTTCTGTTTTTGTGGAAGGTAATTTTAGTTTGGCTAAAGACACTTGTGTGATGACAGGTCATGACATCCTCTATAGGGCAACTTCTGGATGCTTCTGACGATGTAGCTCAGCCACACAGAGGAAAACTGGCCTAGGGGACTGGCAGACAGGTTTGTAATTTAAAATATTCATTTAAACAGAGAAGCAGTCATTTATTTCTCTTTCCAGGAGGCCCAAAACTGAGTGCAAGGGACCATGACACACTTGGCTTAGTTTTTGTACATAATCCTCTCTACACAGGGCGTAGCTGTGTTTTCAAATAGCAATTATTATTCACTGTGGGGGAAGGAAGGAGTGTGAAGTAGATGAACACTGGAGACTCACACAATGTCCAGACAACTTTTATCACTGTAGGAGTGCAGGGTGGGAAGCAATAAAGATTGAAATCCTCAACTTTCACATGAATTGTAACTTACCAAGTAATACCTTTATCACAATCACATAACCCCAAACTCTCTCCCTGCTTCCTGCTGTTCCAACAGCCTCCAGGGCTTCAGTGGCCTTTGGGTTTTCCTTTTTTTTTTTTTTTCCTTTCTTTTTTTCAGACACATATATCTTAATGTGCTTTCTTTCTTTTTTAATAAAAATATCAAAGGCATACTTATCAATGACTGAGGAGGGAGAGCTGCAGTGCACGCTATTTTTTAACTGGAACACGCACCATGCTGTGACACACTCATCCAGGAGCAGAAGATTGATGGCTAGACATGTGGAGAGAACTGCCACTGATTGAAATCAGACAACTGCAAGCTGTGAGGGAGATCCAGGGGAAACCATTTTAACCACAGCAGTCCAGTCATAGCACACTTGGACAGGGGCTTTCCTCTGTCTGAAGTCTGCACTGCAGGACACAAAGAAACTAGGCAGAACACTGAAGCCAAAGGCAAAATACAAAACTATGACAATGTGGAAGATATATGTACATCTCTATCCATCTCACCTCAGCAAATTATTTCCTTCACTAACAGATAATAGATCAGAAATTTCATTTCTCAAGTACCAGTCATCTTACACCCTTCAGATGCTTTCTCAAACACTAGAAGAAAGGGGGGGGGGGGGGGGGTGTGTGGAAAGCAAGCTTTCAAATTGGAAAAAAAGAACGGGAATTGTACTAGAAACCTGACTTTCAGAAGTACTGAGCACCTGGAGCGTCAATTACAGTTCCTGTGAGCTGGAACTGTTCACCATGTCTAAAGATACCAGATTGTTGCTGCACAAAATCATGGTTTACTTAATTCCGTTTTGGAAACATACTTCTTATTTGCTGCAAAACAGGGAGAAGTGAAAAGTGTGGTGTGGAAGGGCACATTCCCCAGCACCCATCTCCGGGGCTGCCAGGGTGGGTGTTAGTAGCAATTGCACAGCCACACTTGCACCGAGACATTTTTATTTCATTACGGGTGTCAGTTTACAGCCATTAGCTAAGCAGATTGGCCTGGACCAAAATGCCTCCTTTTTGTGTGCATGCATGTGTCTTGTCACTAGATCTTGCTTCCATTATTCTAGAATTAAAAAAAACGGGAGGGAGGGAGGCAGGCAGGCAGGCAGGCAGGCAGGAAGGAAGGCAGGAAAGGAAGGAAGGAAGGAAGGAAGGAAGGAAGGAAGGAAGGAAGGAAGGAAGGAAGGAAGGAAGGAAGGAAGGAAGGAAGGAAGGAAGGAAGGAAGGAAGGAAGGAAGGAAGGAAGGAAGGAAGGAAGGAAGGAAGGAAGGAAGGAAGGAAGGAAGGAAGGAAGGAAGGAAGGAAGGAAGGAAGGAAGGAAGGAAGGAAGGAAGGAAGGAAGGAAGGAAGGAAGGAAGGAAGGAAGGAAGGAAGGAAGGAAGGAAGGAAGGAAGGAAGGAAGGAAGGAAGGAAGGAAGGAAGGAAGGAAGGAAGGAAGGAAGGAAGGAAGGAAGGAAGGAAGGAAGGAAGGAAGGAAGGAAGGAAGGAAGGAAGGAAGGAAGGAAGGAAGGAAGGAAGGAAGGAAGGAAGGAAGGAAGGAAGGAAGGAAGGAAGGAAGGAAGGAAGGAAGGAAGGAAGGAAGGAAGGAAGGAAGGAAGGAAGGAAGGAAGGAAGGAAGGAAGGAAGGAAGGAAGGAAAGAAAGAAAGAAAGAAAGAAAGAAAGAAAAAATAAAGGGTGAAAATAAAGGCTTTACTTGCGTTATCTTTTGCAGCTTGTCCTCTAGCCAGAACAGTCTGAAATAGGTTTTATTGGAAATCACTACCTAAATTCCAGCACTGAGAAGAATATTGATCTCTTGTATGTAATGATTACCAGACTGCAGAAAGTAGCAGAGGGGGCTCCAAGTGGGCCGACAGAATGTCAGTGACAATTCATTTTTTCTACTAATTAGGATGCTGGTTTAATATCCTGTAAAAGGCACTTAATGCCAGCCTTTTCATAGCATCTGTCTGGCCCTGGCGGCGGCAGGGGGCTGCTCCTGGGGTGGTGGGCTGGCAGGCGCGTTGGAGATCAGCTTGGCAGAGCCCCGGCATTCCCCAAGCACCCCGCACGCGCTCACCAGCTGTCCCAACTTTCCAAGGCCCTTCTCAATTTTCTAAATATGTGTCACATAAAAATAAAATTTTGGACAGTGATGCTCTGAGGAGCCCCGTGCCTGCAGTGCATAATTCATTCACAATGTCCATAGCCCATTATTCCCACATTCCTCCTGCAGTGCTATCAATTTCTACTCTGGCCAAACTGGAATCTGAATCTTGGGAGAGCAGTGAAGAGGTGATGGTGGTGTGGGTATGCCACTTTTCCTTTTTTTTTTTGCTCCAGTCTTTTTTGACTGCCCTGCAAGAAGTGTTATATTAATTTTGTGTTTGCAGACATCACCTGCTCAGAAGTTCAGAAAGAGTCATGTAAGTAGCTCCAGATTCCCAGATTTGGTAGATTTCAGGGGAATAAAAATATGCGACTGTCCATTAGATGCTGAACCACACTGAGAAAAATATGATCTTCCGAAAAGAAAACTGCCAGTTGTTTGATGCATCTCTCACCCACCAACTCTCATGGGAAATCAGTGCTTTGCTAATGAGGTTTCTGCTCATCTCACAAAATGTGTGAGGATTCCTGTACATTTCCCTGCGTTAATCATTTCAGTAACCAGAAGCTTCCCAGAGATACCAGTGGCATTTAATCAACACAGTGCCTTCAACACCTGTCCGTGCAATGACCTGTGGAGAATGGTTTGTATTGCATTTAACCACAACAGCAGCCAGTGTGCTGTGAGAACACTCATGAGCACACTTAGAAGGGTACCAGCAAACTACAGCATAAATTTGTGCCAGTTCTCCTAGCACTTTTATCCCCCATCAGCCATTCTGAAAATATTGTCAAAACACAGTCAGAGAAAGTCTAATCCACTGCACTGCACTACAAAACAGCAAAAGGCTGTGTATATGAAAGAAATTAGGACACATGAAGAGATTTTAACGACTAATGAAGGAGCTGGCAAAGCAATGTCATAATGGATTTCAAATCTGTTATCTGTACCCCAACCAACTCTCTGTTTGCTGTGTTTAGCAAAAGAAGTCCTTTTTTCCATCAAAAATGAACATTCTTAGCTTAAGTTGTTCTGCCTTTTTTTTTTAATTGTGGTAACTTAAATATTTTATTTATTTCTATTATATTTATTTCTATTAAATTTATTTATATTAAATGTGTATTAAATATAAATCACGGTGTTTAACCAGTAATGGAAAAATTGATAGCAGTGGCTCTGTTCAAAGCCCATCTGGAGAGGGTGCTGGGCAGCCAGCTGCAGGTGGCCCTGTTTGAGCAAGGGAGTTGGACTAGGTCACATTCAGAAGTGCCTTCCAAACCATTCTATGATTCATATATGTAAATTAGTATTAATGTGTTTACATAGAACCACACATTTCTACACAGGAACACTAAAAGGTCAGAGTCAAATGCTAATAATTTGAGGCAGATAAAAATTTATTTTTAGTCCTATTTGACAGTGTGAGAAGCATGTAGAGATGCAGTGATAGAATTATTCAGGTCTAATATCAGCTGTTTCAAATTTGGATCTTCAGTCTAAGACAGCTCTTTTGTAATCATGTCTCTACAGAAATAGCAGAGGCTGCTGGTTGGCATCTGTATGGAGCAGATCCTGAGGCAAAGCTCCCCCCTCATTCACGTTCAGAGTTTGTCTGGGAAGGACACTGGGAGAAAATTAGCACCTACACAGAATATAAAAGGCATACAGCTAGATGAGATACAGTCCATGCAGAATCTAGAAAGGGCAGTGAAATGTCTTCTAGCTGTAAAACAGACTGTATGAGTAAGTACAATAACTGACTTGGAGAAGAAATTCCCTTTTGTGCTGGTTTTGGATAGAGTAGAGTAAATTTTCTTCACAGTATGGGGCTGTGCTTTGGATTTGTCCTGAATATATGGTTGATAAGATAGAAATGTTTTTGTTATTGCTGAACAGGACTTACACAGAGCCAAGGCATTTGCTGCTCTTTGTACTAATGCCTCAGAGGCTGGGAGGAGGTGCACAGGGGCAGGTGACCCAAACTGACCAAAGGATATTCCAGACCATAAAGAATGCTCAGTATATAAAGTGGGGGGAAGAAGGAGGAAGGAGGGACATTTGGAATGATAGTGTTTGTATTCCCAAGTCACTGTTATGTGGGATGCTGCCCTGCTCTCCTGGAGATGGCTGAACACCTGCCGGCCCATGGGAAGCAGGGAATTAATGCCTTGTTTTGCTCTGCTTGTGTGAGTGGCCTTTGCACTCTTCATTGAACTGTTTTTATCTGAACCCAAAAGTTTTCCAGCTTTTACCCTTCTGATCCTGTCCCCAGTCCAGCTGATGAAGGAATGAGTGAGCAGCTGTGTGGGGCTTGTTTGCTGATTTGGCTTGAACCTCAGCACCATTCTAGATGACAAAGTCAGGGAGATGGATCTGGATCCTGATGTCTTACTTAAGACAGTCAGTTGCACAGAAGGTCCAGGGCAGAAATAAAACCTGCAACTACATCAAAGATCCAGGTCAGAAACAAACCTGAACTATATTTTCCAAATTCCAGTCTGTCAAGATAGACTTTTTGCTACCAATGATCCTCCACTATGAATATCTATAGGTTCTTTCTTATAATTTTCCAAAGAAATTCAGCAATTTAGTGCAGTCTTTTCTGTTTTTACTTTGGATTTTCTTAATTGTCCTTCTGAAATTGAGAAGCATATAGAGCACGTAAAGAACTCATATGCAGTTTCCAGGAGCAAACATATTACAGAATCAAGACACTATTAGTGTGTCTCGAGCAGTCCTCTAAAAATCATTACAGATTTTAAAGAATTCTAATTAGGCATGTCTCAAGCGCCAAATCCAGGTGGATTTTCACCCACTTCCAATAATATGGCCACTCTGAGCCCTTGCTGAAATAGATCATATCTCTGGAATCTAGCTGTAATGGAGATCAGGTTCTGACTTATCCCATAACCTCCCAAAATAAAGTTAAGTTGCTCTGATGCTGCATGTTTTAAACCTCCATGGGGGTTACAGCTGCATGCCTGTTAACATATCCTCCAGTTGCTTTCATTTAGTAGCTATGAAACATAGCAGCAAGGCAGAGAGGAGAATGGTAAGATGGGTCATTCTTCTCATCTCTTTCCCCTGATTTTCTGAGTTTGCTGTGTATTCATATGGTACTTTCCTGCACACATCTATGGAGTAAGGCTATATTGTCAGCATCTGCTTCTCACCTAAAGCAGCATGGGACTGCAGCTGCAGCATGGAGGGGAAAAGAATGTCATTTCTATCCATGATTTTTTTCTTAACAACAGTTCCAAGATGAATATTTTAAGGTAAGAAGAGTGCCATTTCTGTAAAAAGGCCCTGTCATCAATTTTTATAATGCCTGAATCTATATTTAATCAACAAATCTCTGTTTCTACAAAATGTTTCTTATGAGCTAAGAACTCATACTAAAGAAACTAAACTTCAAACTAAAGAAGTCTAAATATATGCCTTCAAAGTGGCCAGGGTGAAAGAAATTCACTAAAACAATCTCAGCGGATTTGTACTTTTTTGTACTCAATGTAAAGAAGAAAAGATCCCTTTCAAAAATCTGAATCACTGCTTCAAGTTAGGCAAATTCTACATACCCTGCTGGTCAGACACAGTCTGCAATATTAAGCAGGCCCTCATTTAAAAAGATATGTCAGTACAAATTGAGTCAATCAAGACACAATTTCAAATATTATTATTATCATTACTATTATCATTACTAATACTATTATTATTCTTACTATTTATTATTCTTACTATTATTTATTATTGTTATGACAAAAATGCATGATATCTATGAAATTTGATGTTCTGAATCAAGCAAATCTTCTTATAGAAGTCATCTCAGGTAGACAAGCAGAAATAGGGGATTTTCTTTAGATTGTTTTCTGATCTGATTCTGCTGTTGCCTTGCTACAAGATGAACTGGGTGTGGGCAGAAACAACTTATTTCTGAGTTCACCAAGGATGTTGCAGTTTGTTGCAGCTGTGATGGTTCCTCCTGACCCTGTCCCAAATCCCCTTCCTATGTTTAGAGAACACACATTTTTAAAACTCACATGTATTAAGTCTGATGATAAATGTGCAAAGTTATTTTCAATGAGGCAATGAAATTCATAGTATATTCACAGATATACTGTGAATGCACTCATCACTGTTTCCTTAATAAAAGCAATTCAAAGCCAGAAAAAAAACCCACATTCATTCCAAATAGTTTTGGGCAGGCCACATAACCATGAATATGATCATGCCTCTTTTTTTATTTATAAACTATTTACTAGGTTGGCTACATTACACACACTGAAGATGAATTTTAAAAATAAAATCTTCACTTAGGAAATTATTTAAAGGAATGAGAGCTGCCTAAAAATTGGCAAAGGCTGCCTTAATGTTCACATATGCCATTCTCAGTGCTTTAATGAAGAATTACAAGTATTTGGAGGTTATCAAAACACCTGTTTGTGGGTCAGAAATGGCCCATCCAGTCTGAAGACATGTGATCCTTTACCAAACAATGCCTGCAGGAAAATGGACAGCATGGAGAAACATGTCTGTTCTGAAATTTACTTAGATATTAAACTTTAGGGGAAAAAAAACCAAAACATAGAAATTATACCCATCTGAATGCTCTTAAAATGGACCTGTAATGTGCATAGCTTAACCATGGATGCAAACTGGATCATATTGCATTTGATTTTGGAAAAATTTAGTTATGATGAAAGGCAATAACACTGATTATGATGATCATCAGATCATCACATGTTATTGTTCTTGTTTCTGTACTGTTCAAGAGATCCATATTGAACTAAACCCCAGTGCAAAGAGAATCAATGCTCTAATTTAGATGTGTGGCCAGCAGGTAAACAGGCTGCACTGCTGTGGGTACAGCCTTTTTCACTGGAAGAGCTGAAATATATTCCATACATGCCTGTGCAAACTGATATTGGAGATAATTTCAAGGTTGCATATCAAGCTGATGTCCATGCTATAGTCATTCTATCAGGCCAAACTGCACAGCCTGCAGGACTTCAAAAAGGGAACCCATGGAAACCATTTACTCTCAGCTCTGTGGCCATGATACTGAAATCCAAAAACCGGTAAGAATGACAGTAATTGCAACAGGACAAAGAGTTCCCCAGTGATTTTACTGAAAGGAGCGTCTGTGTAAATGCAAATGAATTAACATTTCCTGAAGATAAGGCTCAAGGAGTGAGAAAAAGATACTCTTCCAAGGGTAAAGATTTGAATAGGTTGAAGCAAGGCTGGTGACATATGACCTGGGTGTTTTTCGACTGAGATCAGTAATGAATTTTAGGACTGTAAAGTTGTCACTCTCTATTGCTTCAAATAGTATTAACCATTTGATACGAAAAGGCCCAAACAACTAATAAAATATGGTTTCCAGTGTATCCAAATATCCAGTCTTATTATTGTTTTTTTCACTACCTTGTGAACAATTGTTAGCTGAAGTGGCATCATTGTTTGTAGGAACATTATGAGAAGACCACCTTGGATTCCCTTTGCATATGAAAGTAGCTTAGCAATTTTTAGAAGATCTGTCAGACAAGATCAGATGGCTGGATTTTGCTAATGAAGGGTCTCTGGATGTATGGCTTCACTGTGCCAGGTCTGAACAAATAAACAAAGGCTATTTTTTTCCTAAAATTGAGGTAGACTTTTGCATGTGTCATACCTGTCAATACAACGAAGCCCAAAGGATGTCACACAGGTATTTGATAAATTTCCTGTATGCCTTTGTTCTGTCACACCATGAGGAAACCTGTACCACGACCATGTACCATTAGGCTGTTGTGTCCAAACAACAGCTCTTGGGCCTCAAAAAGCTGTACAGGCCATGGAAATGAACTGCCCTGTTCTGTTAGCAGCACAACAGCTCTGAGCTCTTATCACTGAGCTCTACGTTCAGGAGAGCGAAGAAGATCCCTCAAGAGGATACACTTAGAAGGTTGGGGCTAATACCAAAATACACAGGCCCCTAGCATGTTGCTGTAGCATTCTTCCCAGCACCCTTAGATTACACTTTTAATATGTGACACTTTTACCCAGCTTGTAAGATAGCACAGAAGGAAACTGTTGCTCAGATTAGTCTTTTTGACCTTTGGCACAGTCATTAAGTTTCTAAAATTGTTTATAAAATCATAGTCGATGCTGGGCATACCACTTCAAAAATTATTTAACAACAAACAGACAATGGCTATAAATGGCAAGCAAAGATAAGTACAGGTATGGAAACAGTTTTGCATAATAAGAGACTAAAAGTATGTGACTGCTAATAGGAATCACACTGAAAATTTATGAAGAAATGAATACAGAAGAGAAGTAAATAAGGAAAACCTTTATATCTATTCTCAAGATGGTACAACACAAGGAGACACACTGTGAATTAAAAGTAGCCAAACAAGAAAAGGGTTGATTCTTCCAGGACTAAAAAGAAAAGTTTTACTACTGCTTTGTTCTGTGGGCGTAGAGTTGGTGCTCTATTTCCCCATTACTCTGAGGGATATCTTGTAAAATATTACTGTGCTCATGGTAAAAAAAACGTGATGAAACACTCTGCCTTTACCCCTAACATTTCTTCCACTGACAAGAGTCAAATGTAAAAATGACAAAGCACCAATATTCAGATTTTTACTTTACTGTCTTTAGTTTCTTAGAGAAAATTGTGTTAATATATTCTGAAAGATTGGGTTTTCCACAATAAGGCAAATGAAACATTAAAATGAAACAGTGAAAATAGTACGTTTTTCCTCAGAATTGTCACAAAAGGAGTTCTTTAGGAAAAAATGTGTTAAGTGAAAGTGTGTTATCTTTGAAATAAAGACTTGAATAAAGCAAAAAGTTAATCAAAGTGGATTTTAACAGAACAAGTGAAAATTGAAATAGGCTTCAAAAGGAAAATATACAGTTGAGCGAGAAGAGTATATTCACAAAGTCACATTAAACAGGATAAAACTAAACTATGTGTTCTGAAATCATGGTAAATTCCTCCCACAAGCAGATAAAAGAAAGAAAGTGAATAGCAAAGGCTACATATGCACTTAGAAGGATAGGGTACCTATCATCCTGTTTGTAAAACATCTATAGGTTGATGTGTTAAGGTTAACCTTTTTTCTTTCCCAGATTTTCAGCACCTTGAGCTTCAGCCAACAAGTGGAGCTTCTGCTCACATAGATGGTGTTTTAATGGTGTCCAGCTCTAACCTCTTGCCACCTCTTGACACTCCAAGAGTCATGCAGCCACTCTATCACTCCTTCACCTGGATCACTCCTGGACTGGGGAGAGGATCAGAAAGGTAAAAGCTGGAAAACTTTTGGGTTCAGATAAAAACAGTTCAATGAAGAGTGCAAAGGCCACTCACACAAGCAGAGCAAAACAAGGCATTAATTCCCTGCTTCCCATGGGCCGGCAGGTGTTCAGCCATCTCCAGGAGAGCAGGGCAGCATCCCACATAACAGTGACTTGGGAATACAAACACTATCATTCCAAATGTCCCTCCTTCCTCCTTCTTCCCCCCACTTTATATACTGAGCATTCTTTATGGTCTGGAATATCCCTTTGGTCAGTTTGTGACCTGACCTTTGGTCAGTTTGGACTCCTGCTGTGTCTCCTCCCAGCCTCCTGTGCACCCCCCACCCCCTTGCCAGTGTGGCAGTCCCAAAATCAGCAAATGCCTTGGCTCTGTGTAAGTCCTGTTCAGCAATAACAAAAATATATCTTCAACCCTGTGTTCAGCACAAATCTAAAATACAGCCCCATACTCACCACTGTGAAGAAAGTTTACCCCAGCCAAAACCAGCACAGTCCCAAACTAACTTTTGATGTAAAGTTGCCTAAGGATTTGCATAACTAATTTATTTTCTTCTTCCCATTTCTTCTTTTCTATTTCACACACCCATTTGGTGGACCACCTATGGCCACCTATTTGGTGGATCAAATAGGAAAATGTGAGCTGTCACTAGACCTGGAGGTGTCAAAAAGGAACTGACATGGCCATGTGATCTAGCACTATGAGGTTTAGTAGTCAGGTCCAACCATAAAATCATCCACTATTCCCTTACATCCCTTCTATCCAGTGGACAGGCTCATCCAAAACCTATGGAAACCCACCTGGCTTTAACAGGCTTGAGAGCAAATTTTCATGAGCTTCCTAAAGCTTTGCCTTATAAAGCCTCTCTTGCAGGTGAAATTCTTAAGGGAAAGATACTGGGAGATTTGATCAACAAGAGCTTTAATCAAATTTCCTAGCTGCCAAAATGTTGTGACATCCATGTCTACTCCACTTTATACTGTATATTTCGCATCATGTGAGCTCTTAGTGGAACAAATCACTGCCCTTGTCAACAGCATCATACAGTGAGCCTTTTATAAAGTGTGAATTGAACAAAACCTGTGAGTACTCTCAGAAGTAAGATGGCACACGGCAAATATGTCTCATTTCCTTGCTCAAAATGTAAGTCAAAATAATTTACTCTGGTTTGCCTTTAAGATGTATTTTGTCTTCAAGTCAGAAAAAACCATCTATTTCTAACACTGCTTTCTTTTAAGCATGTGAATTTAAAACTTCTTTA
This sequence comes from Poecile atricapillus, assembly GCF_030490865.1. Lineage (NCBI taxonomy): Eukaryota > Metazoa > Chordata > Aves > Passeriformes > Paridae > Poecile > Poecile atricapillus. Next base: position 56,293,752 of record NC_081251.1, read on the forward strand.
TTGCTTTTAAATAGAATGGCTTATGTTTAAGAGCACTACATTTGAAAGATATATTTTTAGACATCTGAAGTGACATGCAATACAAAAAAATAGCTCTGTCTGTTTTCAAATGAGGTCCAGGTTGGAGCAAATACTCCATTGCCTGCCTATGAATCAAGCAGTGAAAGAGTAAAAAATAAAGTACTTTCTGTCTCATCTTTATAAGCCAAATCTTGGATGCACCTCTGTTGCATACAGCAGAGCAGCAGCAGAAGTAATAGAGTGTCTCTGTGTATTAGGAAACATTTTTCATCTTATATATCACTGTCATTTTGGTGCTGTAATTCCAGAAAGTCAGCTAATCTTCTTCTGCATTCACATCAACACAAATAATTTAAAATAATAATTTGAGGTGTTGGGTTTTTTTAATAACTTGTCTTCTCCACAACTCCTTCTGCCCGTTCTTCCTTCCACAATAGATGGATAAAGCAGATGTGTCAGCAGTGAGCTTTTTTAGCCAAATACCTTGTTGAGTTCAACCCACGTGTCTGCCTAACAGCGAGTAGAGCATTCCTTGCAGTGGCCTTGGTGCATTACAAAAGGATTTAGTGTCATCACTTTCCAGGCTGCATAACAATTCCTTACAAAGTATTACAGCAAACAATAAAAGGACTGTCTTGTCCTCAGCTCAAAAGCAGCCATTCAAAAATAAGCCAAATGACTGAAAGAGTTACTTCAGTGAAGTATTTTCCGAGATTTTTTTAAAATACCAGCCAAGGTCCACTTGTCACTGGCCATGCTTCTTGTGAAGATTTCTGGAAGAGGAAAGTTAATATGCGAGCTGATGGCAAGAATAGTAGAAAAAGATCTTCTGCCTACAGAAATCTGCTTAGGGCTCTGAAAACAAAAGGTAATCAAATAGAGAGCAAAGATAAAGGGCCAGTTCTCTGTGGCTGGGCAAAGCTGGATTGAAGATCTGGGAAAAGGGAAGAGTATTCCTAAGCAGTTTAGATCTAAGAGGGAAGATGTATTTTTAGAGGAATGAGAAGCTTCAGGTTTGTCAGGCAGACAAAGATGAACCTGGATGCTTGTATGCAAAGGCCTAACAGAAGATTTTTGTAGCTGGTGAATCAATTATCTCAGTGGGGAAGATTTAGGCAGTGAAGAGCTGGAAGAGATGATGGAGGAATTCAGCAGTTTTGACACTGGGAAATTTTTAACTGCGAAGACTGGAAAAGTGAAACAAGGGAGTCTCAGAGCAGAGACTCAGTGGAATTATAGCAAGATGGGAAAAATGCAGTGTTGTGCTCCACTTATGTAGAGGTTTCTGGGCTATTTGATGCCTAAACACATTGCATCTAATTTCCAGAACCCTAGCAAAGTTTTGCCCTGAAAACTTAACACTTTTCTAAACAGCACAAATTAAAAGTGAAAGAGAAAACTTCTACACTGAGCAGCTAATTTGAACCTTTCAGGTAAGGGGGACAAAGTGAATAGGGGTAAAGGGTGTCATCCTTGGAGTTGTGCAGGTTCCCTCACAGCTGCCCTAAAATGCACGGAGTATTTCAGGGTTGGCTTTCTGCCTCCACTGTGCAGAGCAGCTCAGTTGCACATCTGTGTGCACCTATTGGGGGATGCCTTGCTCAGCAGCAGCAGTGTGACCTGAAGTGACAGCCTGATGATCAGTGAGCTTCATATTATTGGATTCCTCAAGTGCATGCTGCGGTCTGCAGGGGGTAGGCAGCGCTTGGACGGCACACATCTGTCTATGTGATCAGAATGGCCAATCTACCTTTATGAGATTCTTTCAAAACAAAGAATGATCTTTGTTAGGCCCTGGGGGGCCACACCACCAGCGTGAAGAATACTTAGTAACCATAAAACCATGTTTAAACTGACAATATTCAATATTCCTGCAGGGGAATGAAAATCACCAGGCTTGCTTGGGCAAAGTTAACTCTGTGATAAAGAACCAAGAGACAGACCCACACCCCCAGCCTGTGGCCCCAGGCTTCCAGACAGGACTGCTGACCCCTAGCTTTGCTGCACTGGCTGCATCATAAGTGGCCTCTCCATGCATTTTATGTTAAAATTGGGTTCTGAATATTGTCACTTAATTCTATGATTTCATGCCCACACAACTTCACTAGGGGTACACCCGATTTCAAAATCACTTCTGTACTCTTATTTAGCCTCCACACAGATAATTACAGCAGTGTGGTATCACTATGACTGGCCCCCTCATATTGTCTCCCCTGTGTAAAAGGGAAGGAGATTTTGTCCTCTTAGACTATTTATTTTCCTTTTTTTTTTTTTGTTTTTTTCTTTTTTTTTTTTCTTTAATCCTGAGCTTTCAGCAGCAGTGAAACAAATGACTGAAATGCTTTTGAAAACTACATGAAAAATTCAGGCCTTCGTTTACCAATTCCTATTTGTTTTGTGATCTCCCAGAGCAGGGTGGGACATTGTGGAAAATACAGAGAAGAAGAAATACCGCATTAGGAGCAAAGTACAAGCATGATAAAATGAATCTAGAAAGAAAATAAGGAACAGGGAGTCAAAAGGAGTGATTTCCAAAACGCTCCTAAATGTGTACATCTTTATGCCACACCAGTGTCAATGTGTGTTGACACAGCCACCAGAGCAGTCTCTCCAGGACTCAACATTTCAGAGGATTAGAAATTAAGTAGAGACTTGTGTCTGTCTCACTCTGCATTTCCTTTGAATATGCAGGCTTGGATAGACTTGGATTCTCTTTAGAGGGATGGAAGGTGAAGCAAAAAATTATTTCACCCATCCAACTTAAACTTCTGATTATCAAACCTCCTATACCTTAAGTTCTTGCACATTTAGTCCTACTCAATGCAAGTAGTCTCTAGAAGGAAATAAGAATCAGAATCCCAGAAAAGCACATGATCTGTCTGTATAAATAGGAATTAGGGAGAAGCCCCAGTAGCTGTCCTCCACAAATCTGTGTGCAAAATGGTAAAACTCTTCTTCATAAGCTCAGAATCAGAAGCATTGTGACTCCTTTTTATGGCACCTGGGAATGTTTTGTAATAGACAGATCTGTATAAAATGATTCTATTTGATCTGAACCAAACTTCACTGGTGGGCTGGCAGCTCTGTAGTAGATTTCTTTATGAGTTTGTGTTGACTCTGACATTTTGAATTTTCTTTCTTCGCTGAGGTCATATGGAGATAGACAGGAGACAACACCCACAAATTCCCAGCATGGGAAGGGAAATGATGGTAAAACTTCCCCTACTGTGTAATACTAGCAGCAAAGAAGTATAAATGCATAAATATCTGTGAGTCCTCCCTGAAAAATAAAGAGTGTAATCTATAACTGGCAGTTTGCTTTCCTGTGAGACCACAGTACAAGTCAGAGTCAGAGCTGGAGGTAACATGTAGACATTTCATGCTTCTCTGCATAGTTTAAGGGCCTATTGAAAATACTTAACAACCTAGAGTACACTATGAAATATTACAGAAAGCTGAGCAGAGGTGGAGAATAAAATATAATTATTAACAATTTAGGCACATATTTGTATATGTGGAAGAATGTCTACACTGTTATTAAAAGAAAATGCAGCAGCTATCAAATATAAAAGCACCAGTAATAATGAAATCCAAGGTCAGATATTGAAAGAAAACCACAAGAAAGGTCAGGGTTGACTGCCTGAATCCTAAACAGATAAGTCATTGACAGCTACAAAAAAACGATTTCACTCTAGGATAGCTCATTTAGTTGTCTTTGTGCATGAAGGAGATATCCATTTCAGTCACTGAAATGCTGGCTACTCTTAAAGCCAATTTTTGCATTAGACCTTCTTCAAAATGTGGACAGTGCCTGCTATTGTGCAGTGATGACACAAAACAGACAGGAGGATGAAGGTGCCCTTTTTATTTGTGCAATTGCCAGACAAAGTCAATGGCAGTGAAGCAGCATAAATTAAATACCAGGAGTGGCAAATAGAAGGACGGGGACTGCAAGTGAAATAATCTATTAATAATTAAAAATTGATTGGAGACAGAGATTCCTTGTGTTTAAAATAAAAGAAATCACTTTATGCCTAGTTGCAAATGGAGTTCAGTTTGGCAGCAACTTAAGATTGTCATGTCATTAGCCCTTTATAATCCTAACCACATGCTTCCTCTCTTAGCTCCATCACAAAAATCCCAACCAGGTTAAGCATTAATTACCTTTTTCCTTCATTCACGGTGCTACAAAGAATTCTCTCAAAGTAGCACCCACATTGCATTTTTATTGAACTGATGGAGCTGAGAACTGAAATACATAAGTTGGAGTTGCCATAATAGTGGCACTGCACTGCAATGTTTCAGGAGAGACTAGAAGGTCCCCTAAAGAACTGTGGGATTTATGTAGGAGATTTTATGGCAATACCATATCCCCAGTACATGGTGTTGCTGGAAGAAGCTTCTTCACTCACCAGGGGCTGGGTTGAGCTTCATTATGCTGGAGACCTGATTTTGGCTGGGGTTCCATGGCTGCAGGGCCCCCATTAGGGTGTGTGCAGCAGGGTGGGACAGGGTGGCCCTGGAAGGGGCCTGGCCCCAAGGGGAGCTCCAGCTGCCACAGCATGACTGTGGGCCTGAGTGTGGGTCACCTGGACACCCCACAGAAATAACAGAGAAGACAAATGCACCTTCACTGCTGGGTTTCTTTTGCATTGCCTTTCAATGAGACAGGATTTGAGTGAGTCCTCATCATCCCTGCATGGTCCTAAAATCCTTTCCACATGCCTCCCCTTTCCCTCCAGAGTTTGTCTCACCACTGTGATCACATGACATAAAAACCTGCCTTCACTAGTGCAACATTTTCAGCTGCCCAGAATGCTCTTTCCTTACATAAGTGCCTGGAATTTGGGTTAAAAATAATGAGGATTAATAATTTGTTTCCTAAAGCACTCCCCCTGCTGATGGACTCTGAGAGACCTGTACTATGTATTTGAGTATATAATAAAATGTAGGAAAACATAAGAATGGTCGCTGAACAAACCTTGATAACCTGTAAGAGGGATAAAATAAGACAGTGAAAAGGGACTGAATCACAAGAAAAAAAGAGCAAAGACTGTGGTACGAAGTCATGAATATGGAATAATCATATAAAAATTTAAGTGGTAAGAGACCTTTCTCACATTTCTCAGTTAGGAGAAAAAGGGATCCTTGAATTCAGCGCAGAGGAACTTCAGCAGCTTTGGACCATTCCAGCACATTCTTGGCCACTGAAGTGTGGCATTCCCTGAGGTGGCAGTGCTTAGTGGAGGCTGCTGCATCTGAAGGGCTCGGTGTGTGCTGTGGGAATTCAATGGGTATCAGCTCAGGGAGGATGTCGTGAATGCTGCCAGGGCTCAGACTGTTCCCAGTTCCTAAAAGCTCTTCCCTCTCTACTCAAATCAAGCAGTTTCTTCTTAGGCAGTCCATGTAAAACAATCCAGTAACACACTAATGGCTAAAAATGGAGGCCTGAGCAAGCATGCACGTTGACTGCTCTGAAAAGCAGAGAAAGGAGTGCAGAGCACGGGAGAGGTGTGGAAGGGGCCCTTACTGACAATCATGATAAATGTTTGTGGCTTTACTTTCACACTTGGAAGTGTAACAAACACCAGGCTAAGCATTTGCAGGTAAGAATTTGGGCAATCTTTATTTAATGTTAAATTCTATGTGTAATGCTATTGTGTGGCTTTATTATTACAATCTGTTTCTACCTCTCCCTCTCCTTGCGTCTACTCCCCCCAGCTCCCAGTGCAGTCAGACATGGAAACTACGGATGACCTGTTTCTACTGACAACCTTCTCTCACATCTTTAGAAACAATCATGCATTTTTAAAGGCCTGCAGATATAGTTCTCATAGTATTGCTTAAAAATCTGGCCAGCTTTTATTTTCACAGGAACTTTTTTTTACAATATCCGACAGTCCTTCCTGTTGGTAGCCTTTCCAAAAGAAGGAAAAGTGTCACAATGGTAAGTCATCAGAAGGGGGGGAAAAAAAAGAAAATCAGAAAGCTTTTCCATGGCATTACCTAGATAATCCAGTCCACATGTAGCTCTACATATGAGCAAGTGACCCCATGGACTGAAGCAGGTCTCCACACACATGTGTAAATCAAGGCAGAATAGTTCTGTTTGCAGGATCTGAGTTCTGCTTCAATTCTGAAACAGAGTAAGAGTCACATGGTTGTGATTCACATTGAATTTGAGCCTCAAATTTGAACATGCCAGCTTGTCATCAAGCTAGCTGCCTTTATTTTATTTTTGGCTTTTTCTTTGTCAGTGCAAGCTTCTTATATTTCAGACATATATATATTTTGTGAGGCAGCTCAGTCTGCTGAGCCAGGATCTTTCATCAAGGAAAGAAAAGTGCATTGCTTGATTCTTACAGAAAGAAGAAAACATTGCTTGCTTTTTGGATTACATCCAAACTGTCTGTGACACCTTAAAATACCACAAAAGTAGTGCAATTTGTCATAAATTAAACTATAAATGGGCTTTAAATCACACATAGTCTGATTAGCATGTGACCAAGTATAGCAGGCAATAGCAGTCAATAACATACCCTGATACAATTCTACAGCTCTAATAGTCTCTAAGGATTTTCCTGAATCTTCTGTGTTTAAAAAGAATAACGGATTCACTTTTTTGCTGCATAATTCTCATTTTTATTGCAATGTCTCTCCTAATTTTGTCTTCAAATCTTCTGGAAGTCATGGTTTGATGCTTTTTCAGCTTTGTTCCTCAGATCTCCATAGGCAACAACCCTAACACCACAAAAAGAATTCCCCAGTCCCAAATTTTGACTCTGTCATTAAGATATCAAACAAGCAAGCAATCAATTAATATTTTCTTGTAAAGAAAGCCAAAATAGTTCAGATATTTCCATAGTGATGGATGAGCAAAAAGAAATAGTTACCCTTTCCAGTTCTGCATCATGTCTACAATTAATCCTCTCATTACAGGCTGTGGCAGAGGTTCCCACTTCAGGCACCATGCATGACTGTCATGAATGTGTGGCTTCAGGACAAGTGTAGGATCACATTTGGACAATCAGATTAAGATTAAAATCTAAGAAACTCGCTGCTATCTCATGTCTGTGAAGAGATGACAAGTAAAAGAAGCTGTACTTCTGCTTTTATTCTCTATCACAGCCTTATGGAATTATGTGTCAATTAAGGGATGTGAACATAATGTGTGGCCTTGCTATATTCCAGAGTTCAAATCTGTGCTAGGGAAGCTTGCCCAGTTTCCTCCAGGTGGGATTCCCTCCCCCAGATCCATATTGAACATCCAAGGTTAGCCCTGGGGAAAACTTCATTGAATAAAGTCATATTTTAGTATTAAACAGATATTTTTCTTTTTATAATAACTTTAAACTAGAATGAAGAAAACTGAAAATTTCACCATGAAGCTGCAAACTACTTTTCTGCAGGACTGCTTTTATTAAATTTGCTCATTTCTCTCAATTATGGTAGAAATAAAGAAAAGACCATGTCTTTTATGCTTTATTTTATTTTACTTGAAATTTCATGAGCAATTTTCATTATCCCCAGCACACAGAGAAGTAAGACCTTCTTCTTAAGCTACACTAATATATTGGTGACCATGGAAAAACTGAAGAGAATCTCATCTCTGCATCTCCTAGTCAAGAAAAATAATGCAGTAAGTACACATTAAAACAATAGCACTTTGCTAATTTAGTAGTATCTATGTGAAATGTCATATGTGGTCAGCATGCTTTGAGTTATAATATATCTTTATATGTTTAAAGGATAGAACTGTACACGGTATTTCATGTAGCATTTTATAGCATACGAATATATCTTTTAATACATGTGCCAGAGAATCAAAGTGATCTTTTGTCTGCATACTATGTGATGTTTTCATTAGATACTTTTATAATGTGGTGGTGATTTTAGAATTTATCTCTCTATAGTGTATCCATTGCCTGGCTGTTTTTCTCAACAGCTTCCCTATGTCTTGGTGATGGTTTGAAAACTTGGGATTACTTCCACAAAACATAAGCAGGAGAGAGTTGTTCAAACTGAAAACAATTTTGCTAAATAAAGAAGAATGCTTCTATAAATATATATCAACTGTAGACTTCCTTAATTTATTTGTTTTCAGATTAGTTCTGCTTTTGTAGTATCTGCTGGACACTGTAGAATACAGTACAAATTTCAGACCTTTCATAGGACTGTACTGAAATCAACACAATGGGATAATTGTGAAGAGTTTCCAGCAAATTATATATAATTTTTATATTATATAAAAAGTAACACTAGGATAAATCAAGCTCCTAATTAGATAATCAATATTGCCTTTTGCTTTTCCCTTTTCCCTTCCCTTTTCCCTTTTCCCTTTCCCCTTCCCCTTTTCCCCTTTTCCCCTTTTCCCCTTTTCCCCTTTTCCCCTTTTCCCCTTTTTTTTCCCCTTTTCCCCTTTTTTTTCCCCTTTTCCCCTTTTCCCCTTTTCCCCTTTTCCCCTTTTCCCCTTTTTCCCTTCCCTTCCCTTCCCTTCCCTTCCCTTCCCTTCCCTTCCCTTCCCTTCCCTTCCCTTCCCTTCCCTTCCCTTCCCTTCCCTTCCCTTCCCTTCCCTTCCCTTCCCTTCCCTTCCCTTCCCTTCCCTTCCCTTCCCTTCCCTTCCCTTCCCTTCCCTTCCCTTCCCTTCCCTTCCCTTCCCTTCCCTTCCCTTCCCTTCCCTTCCCTTCCCTTCCCTTCCCTTCCCTTCCCTTCCCTTCCCTTCCCTTCCCTTCCCTTCCCTTCCCTTCCCTTCCCTTCCCTTCCCTTCCCATGCAGGTCCAGAAGATGATGATGAAATCTAAACCGTACATGAGCCCAATACAGACAGAAGCCTGCCAGTTATGGCTGGGTGATTTGACTACTTCCAATTAAAAAAAAAAAAAAATAATGCAAGCTAGAGCAGGTTTTGAACAGAGGAAGAGTCAGCAAAATTGGAAACAACTCACAACTTCTAACCACAGCCACCAGGGAGAATACAAACAAGTTTGTATTCCTTGGTTTGTGTTTTGCCTTGGGAGATTTACAGACACCAGATTTTGATTTTTCCCAACCAGGAGTTGGTATACATTGAGTTTTTTTAGCATATACTTAGGATATTTATGGATACTGCTTCCATTTCAAGTCAAAACAACACAGATTCTTCTCTGGTATGAAATGCTTGTTTCAGAGAAGAAATGACAAGTAACACTGGTGATTTTCAAGTCACATTTGGGATCTCTGCCACAGGTCAAACAGATGTAAAATTTATTGGTGCTCCAAGTCAACAGACAAGGCACACGTTTTCACATCTGTTCAAACCACCAAACCAATTGTTTTGTCTTTTGTTGCTTGCAGACTAAGGCTCAAAATGTAGTTAAAGCTCTGTGCCCAAACCATGTCAGAACTATAAGAATTAAAAGCATATCTGACAGTAAACTGAGGAAAGGCTTACAAAGATGAAAATATGGGATACCATTTTGGTCAAGGTCTGCTTCAGAAAGAAGAAATCCATGAAATCATAGAGCCTGGCATCTGGCCTAAATTATTTAATCTGTTACAAGGTTGACAGTTTTGGCATCTCTGCCTTTCATTGTTCCTTACAAGTTTGTAATGCCTGGGTTACAGCCGTTCCTGGTAGGCTCTGGAAGCCCTTCCCTACAAGGGGGCCGTTCATCATTATATCTCTAAGCAGTCTGGGGTCTCCAACTTCATACATAGAGCTGCCCTTGGAGCAAAACAGAGAGTGTGCTGTTAACTATTTAACTGTTACTCAAATGAAACTCATATATTACAGTCTTGGAGTAAAAATAAAACAGAACAACACAGTTTTAATTGCTATTTCTACAATAAAATTGTGGCTTATTTATAAGTTGGGATTTTATTACCTACTGCAATTTATACACACTTTATCTGGAAGTTCATGGTGGGCAACAAAGGACTGCTCACATTTTTTCCGTGATTTTTCCATGAAAGCATGACTGCATCTTAAAATATGGTAAAGTAGTTTGTAAGTGAAATGAAAAAAACTTACATGGAAGATTACATAAAATACATCTGTCTTTTCAAACCATTAAGATATATAAAAAACTCGTTAAAGACTGAAAAAGACAAAGAAAAGGACAAAAGGCCTTTTAATGTAAAGCTGTTTTGAACAGATATTTTTCTGCTTTTCAAAAGACAGGATGTTACATTGTTCCTAGGAAAATGATCTCAAATGATCAGGAAAAATACCAAAAATTTCAGTGAGCACTGTCCCTAAGAGAGCTTATGCTAAAGCTTAAAAAAAAAAAAAAATTACAAGTGGAGATGTCATTTTAAATAGAATCCAGGCTCTTATTTTTCCATTGCAAAGAGTTTTCTTTCATGTCAAATGAAATTTTAAGATCACCTATGAATTTGCAACTGAATCCTTTGCTGCCAAAACTGATTCCAATCCCTAAAAAATCTGTTTCTGTAATATGGCCAGCAATGCAGTAAAGGTAGCCAGACATATTGGCAAAAAAATATATGTGGTTAATCAACTAAAACTATGTAGTAGGTTGGGAACAATCAATCAATTTCCAGAACCTTTAAGGCATGCAGTTGCTGTGAGGATATCCAAGAACAATAGTAATACTAATGGCTAATGTACGCAGATGTTTTTTGAGATGGCCTTGTCTTTATTTTTTTTATTTTCAAGATGCTTCTCTACAACTTTAGGCTCTACTGTTAGACAAAAATAAACCCATCACAAATAAATTCCAGATAATAATACAAATGTAAAGGGACAGTAGGTGTCACTTTGCACCAAGGTAAAATAAGCACTATCAAAAAAAAGTTTACGTTCAACCAGTGGTGTTTTCTCAATCTGTGCTTACCCACATAAGAGCTTGGAGACTTAAACAGGGACTTAGGCAAAAATGCAGAGAACTGCATACAGTGTGGGGCTACTGAAAACTGTCTGAGCTAATCCTTGAGACATCAGAGATGCTAACATGAAAGGTGGTTTAGCAACTTGAAAACCATTCTAAATGCAGAAAATTACTAATTTTTAGCAAACAAAACTGGGCTGCTCACTTCCACCTTCACACTTCAGCCTGCCTGGCATCCAGGAACTCTGCTAAATTCCTTGAGGGCCTTATTAAAATACATTGCACAAAGTCACCCCTAAAACATGGCAGTAAGGAACAGTAACCCATAAAACATAGTAGCACTTTCTGAAGTTCTTTAGAATAGCTGGGGGAGGATTCCAGCCATGCTTATGCTCCCTTAAAATTGTAACACTGTGGTCTGAGCTCTGACCAAAGAGATGTGTGACCAAGGTTCACTTCCTGGCTATATCTCAGAGGATTTTAACTCCCGTTTACCACTTCCTGACTCTTTATACATCAGGTTGCTGGCTTCCATCCTGAGAGAGGTTTGTGTATGTATATTACATTAAACTGTTCTTGGATAAGTCAGCAAACTCAGCAGAGGAATCAACAGATAGGCAAAAGCAGCATCCCTGTGAGGACAGTACCTAATTCACTGTGTGTTCTACTGTAAATTGTGGAACTGCCTTTAATCTCCTTAAAAATACATTCAGAAATCTGTGATCAAAGTAGACATAATAGCCTTGTCACATGAAATGAAAGCCCAGATTTTTGCACTTAAACCACTGTAATCCTATTTAGATAATCTGAGAATAAAAAGTTGGACAGTTTGGCTTTCCCTGATAAAACTGCTGCTTTTCCACTCTAGAATCCTGATTTTGATGAAGGCTACTTGTTCCTTTGACAAGAAGAGCTGCAGAGATGGTCTTCCTTTGAACTGGCATCATCTAGCTGTTTTGGGCTTTTTATTGGGATGAGCTGGTACTGGATTGGGCCTAGCACAATGAACTGAAATTCAGATGAACTGAAAATGACTGAAGTATTTTTTAAAAAAAAATCTGCAAACAATTGTGCCAAACACATAGCTTTAATTTTCTTCATAAATTTGACAAGTTGCATCATTGTTAATATGATGATTTTTAAAATCAGTTTAAGATGTTTCCAAAGCTACTATGGTCACCCAGATCAAGATGGAAGAATGGGTTAAACTTTACCTGAGTATTTTGGAAACACAACCCAATTATTCTTTTTTATTGTTTTTTCTCTTGCCATAACTCCATTTGTTTCAGAGGTCACAGTTAAAATTTTAAAGATTCTCAGGTGATTTTGATTCATATTTTCTTGATAAACTTTAATAAAGCAGATCAGATTACTATGCCCTATGAGTCATTTAACTATATTCCTGTTTATTTGAGGAGCAGTTCTTGTTCTCAGGTATGTAAAAACATTTTATAACCTCGAATATTTTTTTCTTTTCTCTTAAAGGTTAGCTGCAATTCTTCTGTACATGGAACATTTGTGATACCAAATCATTAACAGAATCTGTGTCTAGACTAAATACTACATTTTAAAGCGAAGTATTTCAAAAACCAGCTACTCCTCGATTTACATACCCAGGCATAAATTTTAGGTGTTTGTTTCCACTGTAGCAGATGATGATGTCATTAACACCTAAATCAGGACAGAAAAATGCCTGGTTTTAGGTGTTAGTGACATCATAACTAATTCAGGGAGCACATTGCACCCAGAACTTCTAGGCCTGGCAAGAAAAAGAGCTGATGTCAAAACACACTTGTGTAAAAGATACTCATGTCTAAGACAAAAACTAATCAAGATCTCACTGTGGAGATCTTAAAAACTTTAAAAAAATAAGTTTAAAAAATATTTTGCTGTTCACAAAGAAAAGAGTTGAAAATATGTGTAAAACATATGTTTTGGTGTTTTGAAGTTGTTTGCTTCTAACAATAGAACTGCACACTCATCACTGGTCATGGGATAAATGTGGTTTGGGGGATCTGTGTTATGCCAAGACTCAAAGCATTAAATATGAGCTTTGTTTTGGAGCAATGGCAACAGCAAAAGTGAGCTGACATGCAGACAGTGGTGACTTCAAGCTTCTGAAAGCTACATGATCACTTAAGATCCAGTGCTTCAAAAAGTCCCGTGTGACATGAAAACATCTGACCCACTAACCAGCTGCAAGACTTTCCCAGACTCTCATCAGCAGATGTACCTTCGCAAGCTCTGTTACAACCCAAAGGAGGGTAAACTCCCTTCCTGCACAAGTCTTTTGCAACTCTCAGTGGGCTGTTCTTTGTCTCTTTGCATAAATTGACTGTTTTTGTGTCTGTTACTGGCTTTGTACTGCACCTCCTCAGAGGAAAAGCTCAAGGGCTGCTGGTGCCTACAATAGTTGGTGAGCTTAGTCTGCCAGAAAGCACACAAGCACACATTTATTTTCCAAATGCAATGTGCATTTTACACAGACTTAAATATTGTGTGGCTATGGATATAAATCCAAACACTTAAGTATATATATTCTATCAATTACTTCCTATATGTATTCTCCATTTTGTGTGCCTCTGGCAGAGCCAGCCCATGTTATTTGCACATTTTTCTCTGTTCAGTTTTAATCTGTTGGGCCCCAATTCCTATTTGTAATGGGAGATGATGTTTGACACAGACACAGAGTCCCCAAGAGTGTTTGACATCTCTTAATGCAGACTCATCTTTTCCTCTCTAAGGCTCCCTGCCTGTCACCCATACACCTTACAACCCTGCAAAATATGGCCACAGCTACAAAGGCTGGAATACACTAAGAAGAAATTTAGGGTCATCTGAGAAAATGAAGCAAAGAGATCTAAGAGCCTTTGAGTGGCTCTGCTGCTGTCCTGTGTCACCGCTGGAAAGTAATGAAAGGAGCCAATGTTATCTTGATTTTTCATGAGACTCACACTTTGCTTTACATTAAATTCAGGTGAAAATGGTAGGATTGACAAGACCAGCAAAAGCAGGTCATCAGCACTGTCTGAATTTGCTTGCCTTACTAGGGCAAGTAGGTACCATGATGTTAACACATAGTAAAACCCCATTATTCCCCATACATTAAGTGCTTGCAAGCTTAGGTGTCCCACTGGAGACTCAAGTGCTTCAAAACAGGTAAACACTGAGGAGAGACAAGAAAGGAGAGAAAATTTGTGATGAAGCATGAATGGAAAAAAGAGTGGCAATAACATCAGTTGTTGAAGTACCATTTATGTTCATGATATAAGGTCTCACCCATCTGTCATTTCATTTAACAGCAGAAGGTGGGGGCAGCCTCTCCATGTCCAGTCCTGTAGTCTGCATATTTCTTTAACCTTTAAAATCATTTCCTCAATTTCTTTTAAACAGGGATTACCAAACTGGCAACAAACTATAAAAGTAAATGCATTTACAATATGCCCTCTAGATAGCTTTACTGTCACGGAAATAGTTTTGCTGTGACCACGGGCTGTAGGAGCAAACGGCTGGCAAAATTACATGTTTTACAATGATAAAATTCAGGTTTCAGCCAAACATTTTGCTTCTAAGCCACAACCATCTCAGCTGTGAAGTGCTTATTAAGTTCCTTTCCTGACCACAGGACCTGCAGTTTGGAAATGCTGCAGGTGTGAAGGCATTGTGTGGCACTTTTAGGTTAGTGAAAGAAGATTGTTATTCATGGGTGAAATATTCAATTTATTCAGTGGAAGAGGAGTAATGTGTGTGGGGGTGGAGAGTGCAAAGCTGATGATAGAAAGACATAAATAGAAACAGACTTCTACAGAGCACCTCAGCCATTCCATTGTATTGCTGCTTCAAGTTTTTAAGTCTCCACACAATGGCCAAGCCCTGGGATTTTTCCTCTAATGACACAAACTTGCTGTGTCTCCTGCCACTAAACAATTTTTAAAAGTTTATCTAATCTTAATTGTTATGGAGTAACAGTAATAGTGCCAGACCACACTAAACCAGTGGCTTCTATATCTTTTTCTATATCTTCTGTAGAGTTGAGTGTCATTAGACTGTCAACCGCTCTCATTCTCATAGGAATACATCCCCAGAAAGTTGTGACTGAGAGCTGGCTTCATAAATACAGTATTATTTTAGAGTTCTATACTCAGAGGTTGGTGGAGGATTTCCAATGGAAAAGTGTATTTTTCTGCTTTCAGTAAGATCGTGACAGTGTCTCTGTTGTATCACTATGAAGCTGTTGAGATTGAATTTCTGAATGTTTACTGAACTTTTTGTCAGGCCAGCAATGTAGAAAATACATTACATGTAGATACACTACATGTAGCAAAGGGCAGAGTACTGAAAAGTGATTTTTGAGAGCTATACTTAATCCCTCATTTTTTAATTTATTTTCTAATTTGGCTACAGAGAGGCATGTGGGAGTCTGAATTTTTCAGCTCCAAGTGTGTTGCATTTTTAAGTCAACTGGGGAAGGAGGAAGCAAATATGCATGGGTTGTAATGCTGGCTGACATACTGAAGTATTGACAAACCCCACAAAAAAAATCCCCAAAAAACCCCACCCAAGCATATCAAAGTAGATGATGTAGATAGACAAGCATCCAAGCATATAACATGACTTAAGTCCTAGACAGTTTTTTCTTTTAAGAGAAGTTTAGAAAACTGAAGAGGGTTAACACTGAAACCTCTCCAAGCGGAAAAGCACAGCAGATTCTCTTGCTTACACCTCTTCTACGTTACTGGCAGCTGCTGTGTAGACAGTAATATTTCTCATTACTAATAATAAATGGAGAATATTCTATCCCTGTGAAGCTAGGAGAAATTTAAGCAACATCTGAATTCACCTAGAGTCCAAATTAAATTGACCGGGGGGGGGGGGGGGGGGGGGGGGGGGGGGGCGGTCTTGGCCAGAGCACCAGTTTATTTTCTGCTAGATCATGAAATCTTTGCAATTATCAGAGCCTCAACACCTCATTCACAAGACAAGGACATGATTAAGTACCTACTCAAGGAGCCTAATGCCTTCCCTCCAGTCCCCTTGTGTGCGAGATCCCATTGACAGGAGCAAATACTGATCAGTAAGATTCCAGCAAATCACCCACAATAGCACTGAAGTTGGAAGATAATAGTTACAGCAACGGGAACAACAATGACACATTCATCTGTTTTTTTAGCAAAGGGTTTTTTTTTTTAGAATTTATATATATAACAGTACATTACAAGCCTGAATCAAAAGACAAGTGGAAGAGAATTTTGAACCCTCATTTCTTTCAGACGCACATTACTTCAGGCATCTGAAGAAAGTGTCGAACAGCTTCCCCACCCACTTTCTCAAAGTGGAGGAGAAATTGCTCTCAAATGTTGGTTATAAACTTGTAATCTGAACTCCAGCCACTCGGCAGGGCTGCAGAAGAATTTACGATGTGCTAAATATTTCCTTTGTTCTTCCCAGTGGTAGCCTGCTGTAGCAATTAGAAAGCAACTGACTGCACATGTAAACTGTGGCTCTTTTCTAAAGAATTGTTGATAATTGTTAGAAGCGTTCCTAAGCAGGACTTGCTCTGCTAGTACTACAATTCTTTAGGTGTGTCTGTATTAATTGTCTGTATGATTTTTTTCTCATCTTCTAATCTTAGTCATGTCCTCTAGGTACCTTACTACTGGGACAGAAAGCAGACACAACTTGGCCCACAATGGACCATTGCTATAATTTAGCCATTACTCACTGGGTTCCTGAATCCCTCTGTCTTTACTGGGCACCTAGGCAGCTTCCATTGGAATGATGTGTTCATGTAAGTGATCCAAGCCACTGCAGCAACATTTGTTTATATTGCTGCATGGATATAATACAAAATAAAATGCAATTCTTCTTGATTCCAACAAAGAAAGCAGTGTGTTAAGCCATTCTGTTGCATGCTGAGAGCACAGGATATCGAACCCCACGGTGGCAAATTTGATGTAAGCTTGCTATGAAGGAAATTGCAAAGAAACGTGCCTTGGAAAGACTGCAAGTTTTGCAAAAAAGAAAGATGGCTTTAGGAGATATCCCTCACCAGCAACCATTGCCTTAGCCATAACTACAGACAATGTAATAAGCAGGGCAAACTAGATAAACTGCTCCTGCCATAGCAGGAGTGCAGGACATGCTGAAGGTGGAGGCTGCTGGTGAGAAGATAATAAACAAATGCACTAAGCAGTGACACCACTGCTCTCCTGGGAGTGAAAGCTCACTGTGAGGAGTTTGTTAGTTCTGCTGGGAGCAGCCTTAGGGAGCAGTTTGCAGTCGGTCACCTCCTGCCCAGGGCTCAGTATGCAGGTGCTGGCCAGGAGCCAAGGGCAGCCTCACAACCTTGCTGCCTGTGCTGCCTCTGCAAAAGAGGTTGAGAGCAGTGAGGAAGCCAGAGGGAAAGCTTCCTCTGCGTGCCAACAGCAGGATCCATGGGATTTGGCCTTGGAATTCCTGTGGAGTCTTAACCACTACATCAAAGTCAGCTCCTTGGCATTTGTATGCTATTGCTTAGCCCCCTGGCTTTCCTAATCCTGGGGATGGTGTACCATATTTTCCCTCTGAAGCCTGAGGGAAACACAGTTCCCTAGCCAAAAAGCAGCCAACATCCATTGAAAAGACAGCCAAATGCCACCTCTGGCAGGTGACCTTCAATGTAAACCACTGGACATACAAGTTGAAAGCAAGCTTTCACATACAGGCTTTGATTAGAGCACATGCTCCTCTGTGGCGGCCTTTGCCCTGTTGCACCACCTGGCTATGTCTGGAATCAAGTTATTTATAGTCTACACAATGAGAAGTCAAATGAGTTGGATGGTTCAGAGTTTTGGTAATGAGATACAGAGATTTCTGTTTTGGGCTTGCCGGGTCAGACTCAGGCTGGACCGGTGTTAAGGAGGTGAAGTTGTTGCCATCCAGTTGCTTCTCAGCAGTACGTGTGAAATGGACTTTGTTCGTGCACCTTTCCTTTGAAGGCTCTGCAGACAAGCCAAGGAGGAAGGCAGATGAATACTCTTTCTTTCCTAGACCCTTACTAGGCAGAGCAAAGATGCTCCACAGCCAGTGCTTTAACACTGTCCTAAGAATTTGGTGAGACATGATTTCCAGAGCAGATCCAAACTCCTTGTGATGAAGCTGGGGGAATGGATCCCAGCTTGTGCTACTGCCTCCTATACTTTAAATGTAAGCATGAATGAAGAGACCCTCCAGACAGTACTCACAGCTATACCCATCTGCTACAAACACGAGTCATGCTTTTACTCTGAGCTATTGCATTGGCTGTGGTATTTCAAACACAGCCCTGCCATTGATTCTTCCATTCAAGACAACAACCAATTTACCTCTTCAACTGGCCAGTTTCTCATCGTTGTTATGCCCTGTATTTCTTTGGATTTTTAGGGCAAATTAATAACCTCTGAGATCAAATCATCCTCTGTGCCAATGCGAGTGCTGAATATCATTGCAGTTAGTTCTCACAGGACTAAGGAGTTTATCATCCTGACATTCCAGTTTCATAAGATGCCTTGTAGCATAGCCCATCCCCAGCTGGCATGTTGCAGGGAGAATCCTGATAATCCCATCATTTTGCAATTTTAGTCTTGATATGAACAAAATCTCAGCATTTCCCTCTTTTTGTGTCATCAGAAAAATACTGGTATATGTGTCCTGGATTGCTTTTAATGTTCAGCTTTTCTTTATATATTTAATATATAAAGATACACCAGGTGATAGGAAGAAATCAGAAAAAGGAACAAAATTCAGTGGGAGTTGAAGAGAAAGCTAACACTTAGAGGCTACGTTCAAAAGACTGCAATCAACACATGGAACCAAGGGGATCTGTTTGATATTCTTAGTGCTCTTTTATTACTTGTTTCATGGAGATGTATGCTTCTGTCGCAGCTTTATATTGCAGGAGCACTGACATCACACGCATTCCCTCACTCCTTTTTTTTTCTTGCTTTGACCTACTGAGAGGAACAATTTTCTGCAGGCTCTGCCAGTGTAAGAGGATATCACTTGTCTCCTGGACTCTAACTTTCCATCAAACTGCAGTTGTAAATCTAAGCACTAAATTGATTAATTTTTAGCACTATGTGTTAAGGCAGAGCCAACAAGGCCAAAATATGATTAACTCATTAGGTACCACAGACATCTTGCAATAGTCCTTGCTGCAAGGAGCTTCTAATTCAAAGAGATAAGACAGACCAGAGATGTAAGGGAAAACAGAGGCAGAGTGAACAAGATAACTCTTATAAATTCTAGAAAGAGCTCCAAATAACACAATAACATTTGATGACACATCACCAAAAAATCTAAATGAGATCCTACATTTTGGGTCTTTTAGCAGAACTGCATAAAGATGTTTGAAAGACATTGTGTTATGTATTTCCTCTTATAAATGGATTGTCGATGTCATAAGATTTACATAAGTAGTCTCTTACCCAAGGATTTTAAACAACTACCGTTTAGTGCTACCTCCTCATTCTCCAGTGCTTGGATAAATATTGATCTCAATTTACATATTGAAGCCTAGAAAGTCAGGAGACTGGCTTAGCATTCTTCTAGAAAATTCAAGCCAAGACAAGATTCCAGGAACAATGTGTGATTTTGCCTACTCAGTAGGTGACATTAGCTTTGCATTCTACTGACCTACTTTGTAGTTATTCAGTGTTGGGGTCATCACTTTCAAGACTTAAAGTGTGTTGTTTTAGGCTCAGAGATTCAGGAAAACTTGATGGAGACAGAGGAGGAACAAGTCACTGTCTTTTACATGAAAGACAGAGCCGTGAAGAGTGGCAGAGAAAGCACAGGTTAATATGACAGCAGTGATTTAACAGCTTGTGCAATGGAAGAAAAATCCTTCCCATTAGTTTTTCAAGGTAGCTCTATAAAACATGATCATATCATTTATTTTTACCTCACTGATCACTGCATTTAGAACATTAGCAAGAAGCACTGCAACAATGAAATTAAAGTTATCAAAGTGCTGTTAAATTTCATCCACTTGAACATCAGCTAGAGTCACAGTAACTTGTGCCAACAGCCTCTGATTATTTTTATACTTTGTTTGACAGACACTTCTGGAAATGTCTTCTTGTTTTACGTCGTCAGCAGAGCTCTCAGGCTAAGTTCCTTACGTATCTCTCAATGCTGCTAAGCTGATTGGCATTTACTTGTACCCCCTCACTGTAAGAATCATGGAGTCTGACTTGGCAAGAATCATCTCCTTTTTTTTCTTTATTTTGTTTTGAACAGAACAGCTGCTCTCCAAATTTAAGCCCATCTGGTCTTATCTGAAAAATGAAGGGGCAAAAATTAAAATCACTTTTTGCTAATTAGAGGAAAGTTGTGCATAAACAATTGAAAGGTCTTTTCATACTTATGGCCTGACATTTCCACAAAAAGCTTAATTGCTTGCATGGGCCTAAAGGGTTATGTTCTTTTTTTAAGTTGCATATGCTCTCTGCCAAATACTAGCTTGGACATGCTGTGAGTGATTTTTGGATCACCAGCAGCTCTTGCTATTTTAGGCTCTGTCACAGCTTGAAATTGTAATTAATTTTGAGGATACTGACAATCATAATTATGACCATCCTGGTTTCTGATAAGGCTCACTTAATTTTTTGGGTTGTTTTTTTGGTGGTTTTTTTTTTTTTTTTGGGTAGGAAATCTTTGGGTTTAGTATTGGGAAAAAGTTCCATACTGCAGATTATCACGCTGCAATAAATTTTTAATTTAAAAATGAAACACCTGCCATAGAGTTGAGCAGGAAACATGGTTCTTACACCATTAAACTTGTACAGTTTTTATAAATGTTCCTGTCATAATTTCAAGATTCTCTGAAGTTTTATTTGTAACATTGTGTAAAGGAAAAGCCAATCGAATGTGACTTGTCATTGCAGTTTTGGATGCTTAAGATGCATAAAAGTGACAATTGTACTGAGCAGCTGTTCCAGTTGAGAGTTTCCATTCCCCTGCATGTTTTCCTGTAAGGTAAAAAATAGAAAACTTTGAAAAATTCTCATTTGTTCCCTGAAACTTAAAAAACATTCTCTTTTTTTGTATTCTTTTATGACAAATGAAAATTCATGATGCTTACAACTTCCAATATGGCCTACATTTTGACTTCATATCACTGGCAATTTGTAATAGCAATAATGGCAGCAGTACTTTTCCTTTCTGTTTTTTAGAGACATTGAACTAAAAATTCACTGGAGTTGGGTAGTGAAACAAGTATAGAGTGAAAACAAAATATTTGTTGGACCTCTGGATTCACTTCTGATTGCCCTGGGAAATAATAATGTCCCTCAGCTGTTCTGTGGCCCTTGAAGAGAGAAAAAGCAGACTTAATTTGCTAACTGCTTCAGTAAGGACATGCGTCACGCAGTAGTCACTGTTTTCTGAGGTTTATCCTCCCTCTTTAGCGGCTCCCATTAATAGCAGAAGGAATGACACAGTTACAGAAGGGAGGATGTCCCTTCTGAAAGAATACTGCTCTGTGTTATTTGAAATACAACACTCAAGGCCAGCTTGTACCCTGCAGGTTTTGGCTGATTTAGGATACTGCAGAGCCTCGATGTGAGTGAGGAAGCAGCTCAAGGAGCTTCCTAGGATATGTATTCCTAGCCTGAGATGACACCTGGTTAAGGAACTGAAGACAGGCAGTTCTGTGCAATCCCCTGCCTGTGAAAACAGTTTGTCTATCCCAGAGTTCAAGAAAGAGAGAAAAGCAATGCCTACCTTCTTGTCTGATCCAGGGGCATTTCTTCCATCTGGGATCAAGAGAAGTTTTTTTTCTATATTTCCCCAGCACAGCAACACCAATTCTACCTGCTTTCATAGCATCCTTTTGTTTTCCCTTGAGAGAGAGTTAACCTTTAGGACACAAAATATAGGTCTGCTTTCCTATTTGTATCATATTCAAATAGTTCTTCCAGGAGCCCTAAGCCCTAATATCATGCATATTTGACAGGATTATTTTTATTTTTTTTTTAATAAATAACATGAGTTTCCAGCTCCTCTTCACTAAGAGTTTTCTGGTGTAAACTAAGTAGATACTAAATGCCGGGCAAGAAACACCTTCAGGAACAAACAGGCAATGAAAAGATTCCATTACTTGTTAGGGTTTGCCGCGGCAACGAAGAGCCCGGAGCACCGCGACTTCTCTAGAGAAGGAGCCCTGAGAAGGGCTGGGCCAAAGCGCGTGAGCAGCTTTGAGCAGGCGAGTGATTTCAGCTCAGCTCAGCGGTAGCGGCAGGCAGGCAGGCAGGCAACACGGGAAGCAGGGACGAGAAAGCTGGTCCAGCGTTCCACTAAAGCATAAACCTTTATTTAGGCAGAGCTTCGGTGAGGGGTGCCGGCAACAGAGAATCTCTCGAACGGGGGAAAAGCCGGGGTATTTATCGGAGAGGAGAGGGGCGGGGGGAAGCCCGAGATACCTGTATCGGGGTGGGACAGCAGCAGGGAACACCAATGAAACACAACAGTTTAACATAACTAACTCAAAGACCCCTGGGAGCGACACATTGTGTCTCTCTTACAGCGAAGTATCTTGTCTCCAGGGTAGAGCCAGGACCTCGGGCCCAGTGGGCTCCTCTGTACCCACAACTCCCCCTTCTTTACTTATTAACAAGGCATCCCCTAGAGAGTTAGCTAATAGCTTCTTAAAAACATGAAAACATACTTAGGAAGATAATAACAATCAAGAAAACCCAAAAAATGTTCTTGAGGATGGAGGCAACCCATCTCTCGAGTCCCCAGCTCACAAAAAGGTCTTCAAGCCACTGGGACTCCTTTTCAGTCTGGAGTTTTTGGACTGAATTTTGGAGTCTCTGGATGCGGACGTGGATGCCTTCACTGGGGCTGGAGTGGTTAAAGCAGCACAAACCATCTGATTCCTCACAGCCGTGTCCATGGGCCAGGAGCAGAAAGTCTATGGCAGCTTGGTTTTGTAGCGTGGCATGCCTAACAGTCTCTTCATCTGTCAGGAGGTCGCTCAGGACAGAGGAGGTCCGGTTGGCCTGCTTACCAAGCCAACACTCCAGGTGAGAAGGCTCACCAAGGGCTTTAGCAGCAGCTGCCCACGGCAAAAATGCTGACATCACCACCCTCTTTGTGTAGGGCCGATCTTTAATTTGGCTATTGCAATTTTCCTCTAATTGGGCGAGATCTTTCTTTTGGCGGGCCAATTCATTCTTTTTCAGCCAATCATGTATTAATTAGAGTTGAATTTGGAGTGAGGATGGTAAGCTGTCCAAGCGTGCAAGGACCTCCCCGGAGTCGGGAAGGGATTCCTGCCCACACTCTATCCCCACACATCAAGAACACTCCCCGGGGCAGCACTCTGGGATAGTGAGAGGAGGTGGATCGTGTGCTGCTGGTGTAATTGCACCATTTGGACTGACTGTAAATTTTACTGTTGGGAGTCACATTTTTCCTTGATTTAATTGCCTTTTGGTATTTTGAGGCAGGCCATGCATTGGCTACTGGGTGATAATTAAAATTTATGTAATAGGTAGCTTTGGAGGATCCCAAAAGCTCCAATTCCTGGGGTTCCTCTGGTGCATGGGGCAAGATCTTTGTCCACTCATCCCAAATGTCTACCGGGTTGGGTTCTTTCCCTGTGAAAGGATGTTCATGGGGCTTTAAAGGAATCCTTACCAGGCAGGATGACAGAGGGTTGGTGGCGCTGCCCATGGACAAGCACATGCGTTCTTGTTGGAGTGTCTTTGCGAGGGTGATCCACACGTTCTCCTGGGGCTGTGCTACTAGCCAGGCATCCACAGCTGATGTTTTCAGGAGCATCCAGATAATCAGGAACATCAGGAATTCAAGGATGGTTTTGCTCTCCATTTTCTACAATAGGACATAAAAGATTAGCTCTGATTTTTGGGGGGGGAGCTATTTTCTTTCTCCCTTTCCTCTCCTGTCTCCCCCCTCTTTAAAAAAACAAAAAAACCAAAAAAACAAACAATTATAAGCAAGGTTATTCTGTGTATTGGGGACACAAGACCCGACACCAGCAGCAGCACAGAGGTGCACTTTGGTGCAAACTAGCAATTTGGGCTGGGCAACGAGGGCAAGAAGGGGAAGGGGGAGGGAGTTAAGAAGACTTGTGTACTGTCACGGTGTCAGGCGTGACGTTGGCAGTCGTCTCGTTGCGGCCCTGGTAGCAGGATGGTTTGGCCTCTGTCTGGTTGTTGGTCTGGTGGCAGGTCGGTTCTGTGGACTCCGACTACGTCTCCGTTTCCAGGCTGCAGTGGGCTGCTGTTTTTCTGGACCTGTGTGGGTCTCAGGAGACTTTGAAAGTTCTGAATCTGGTGCAGGGTTTGTAGGGCCTAAATAAGGTTTCACATTTTTCCCTGGGAGCCACTTAGGTCCTGATGGTGTGGACACACATGCATACCCTGTCCCCCAGGTAATCAATGGGAAAGGTCCCGATGTTAGCTGTGATTCAGGATCTTTGATCAGCACTGGCGGCTTCTCTGTGAGTTTGGCATGAGTTGAATCAGAGAAGTGCCGAATTACAGGGGGGTCAGGCTCTGTAGGTGAGCAATTTAGAAAGTTCATGACATATAGAGCGTTACAGAGCCTCACAGAGCCTCTCAATGAGGGGAATGATTTCTGTTCCTCCCCACAGGTGATCAAGGACTCTTTTTAGGTTTTGGTGGGTTCTCTCTACTATTGATTGCCCTGTAGGGGAATGAGGAATGCCCGTGGTGTGTTTCACCCCCCACTCATTGAAAAAGTCTCTTAATTTGTGAGAGGTGTAAGCAGGTCCATTGTCTGTTTTAACTTGTTCTGGGACTCCCAGGGTAGCAAAAGCAAGGAGAAAATGTCGGATGGTGTGCTTGGCATTTTCTCCTGCATGGGCTGAGGCAAACACTGCACCAGAGAAGGTGTCTACGGAGACATGTACGTATTTGACTCTCCTGAAGGACGGGACGTGAGTGACATCGGTTTGCCATATCTGGCAGCTGTTAAGTCCTCGGGGGTTAACCCCGGAGTTAACAACCGGTATTTGGAAAGATTGACAATTAGGACAGGTGGCAACTATTGCTCTAGCCTGGTGTCTGGGTAGTCTGAACATTCTCATCAGTGCAGGCACGTTTTGGTGGAAGAACTGGTGGGACAATTTTGCTTGTGCGAAAATGTCAGGGACATTGGCTGCTTCAGCAGGCATGGCTAAGGCGTCTGCCCTCCTGTTTCCTTCGGCAATGGCACCTGGGAGGTCTGTGTGCGCCCTCACATGCATGACATAGTAAGGTTGCTTTCTGTGAGAGATAAGATATACTAGTTCAGAAAGCAATTTGTATAAATTTGGGTTAGAGACCTCTTTCAGAAACGCATGTTCTGCTCTCATAGCTATTTTAGCCACATAAGCCAAATCAGTCACCAGATTGAAAGGTTCTTGAAATTTCTCAAAAGCTCTGACAACGGCTGCTAATTCAGCAATTTGTGGTGATCCTTCGACCACTTGGACATCAGACTCCCATTTCTGTGTCTTGGGGTCCTTCCAAG
The DNA here is from genome assembly GCF_030490865.1 of Poecile atricapillus. Classification (NCBI taxonomy): domain Eukaryota; kingdom Metazoa; phylum Chordata; class Aves; order Passeriformes; family Paridae; genus Poecile; species Poecile atricapillus. Next base: position 56,319,125 of record NC_081251.1, read on the forward strand.
TCATGACGGACTTGTGGGATTTCCCTGAGCCATCTGTGAAAACCGTCAGGGCCTGGAGCGGTGTTTTGCTCTGTAATGATTTGGGAACCAAATTAAATGTGGTTTTGAAAAGTCTATGGCCAGGTGGGTGTATAGAAATTTGGCCTGAATAGCTATCGAGACTGAACTGAAGGCTCTCGTTGGTTTGGAGCAAAGGCTCCAAACTTCCAGTTGCCAGTGGGAGGAAGATGCAGGTGAACTCACAGGCTGCAAGAGTGCGGAGACGGACTCTAGCTCTTTTAATGAGTTCAGCCATGATTTCCTGCGGAGTGGTAATAGTCTTAGTGGGCTGGTTATGTGTAAAGATCCACTCAATGATAAGGAGAGGATCCTTCAATGCCGTGTCCCATTGAAAAATGAGTGCGTGTAAGCGTGGGGCCTTACCCAGGATAACCAGCTGGAAGGGCAGGCTGGGCTCGTAGCGGTGGGCTTGCCGTGAAGACAGGGCCTCCTGGACCTTGGTGATGGATTCCCGGGCCTCCGGTGTGAGGGAGTGTGGTGAATCAAGGGCCTCGCTGCCACGGAGCAGGTTGAAGAGGGGTGCAAGGACTTCCGTTGTTACCCCAAGCAAAGGGCGTATCCAGTTGATGGACCCACAGAGCTGATGCAAGTCCCGCAGGGTCTTGGGGTCATCTCTGATGGTCAGCTGCTGGGGCACGATGGTCCACTCATGGATCTGGAGTTCTAGGTAGGTCCAAGGGCAGGTGTGCTGGACCTTGTCCTCACGGATCTCAAATCCAGCATCCTCAATTGTCTGGGTAGTTTTTTGTAAAGTCTGGTGCAGATAGTCATTGTCAGCAGCACAAACCAGGATGTCATCCATGTAGTGGAGGATGACGGCATCTGGGAACCTCACAGGGTTCCCAGATGAGGGTCCTCACAGGTGACAGAATGTGGGCCACGTACCATTGGCAGATGGTTAGGAGAATTTTTCATCCCCTGAGGAAGGACTAGCCAATGATATCTTTTTAAAGGTGCTTGTCTGTTTGGAGAGGGAACTGAGAATGCAAATCTGGGGGCATCCTGAGGATGGAGTGGTATGTTGAAATAACAGTCCTTGATGTCAATGACAGCCAGCTTCCAATCCCAGGGGAGCATTGAAGGGGAGGGCATGCCAGGCTGGAGGGGGCCCATGTCCTCAATTACATCATTGATCTTTCAGAGGTCATGAAGGAGTCTCCACCTGTCTTTGCCTGGTTTGCGTAGGACAAAGACAGGGGAGTTCCAAGGGCTATTGGTCTCTGTAATGTGGCCCTCGGCAAGCTGCTCCTCTACAAGGGCTTCCAGTGCACGCAGTTTGGTCTCAGATAGGGGCCACTGATCAACCCACACTGGATGGTGCTGTTTCCAGGTGAGTTGGAGGATGGTAGGCGTGGCGCGCTTCTCAGTGACCCCCACTAAAAATCCCTGCTGGGAATCCGCAGAGAAGCTCCCCATTGGGACAGGAGATCCCGTCCCCAGAGGGTGATTGATGCTCTCACCACAAATGGCCTGATGGTTGCCATTTGTCCCTCAGGTCCTTCCTTCAATGACAATATTCTGTTTGCTCCTCATGGAGGCTGTCATCCCTCCAATTCCTGAAATCATGCCTGCTACAGGTTGTAATTCCCAATTGTCTGGCCACTCGGAGCGGGCGATGATGGTAACATCTGCTCCAGTGTCTATCATTCCTGGGCTCTGAATCCTTTCCCCATAACAAAACAGGCTGCAGTCCACAATGGGTTTGCAGGAGCCCACAACCTGAGTCCACATAGCACTGGGGTTGAGGGGAACCTGATCTGGGCAGTCACTAGGAAGTAAAAAGGCCTGTGCCACAGGAGTCTGTTCCTTTAAATAATAAGGAGGGTTTATGCAGGTCAGGGAGATGGAAATTTCATCTCCAGGGTATATAGTCTGGACCTCAGGAACAGTATGAATTTGTCCTGGACAGTTGGTAGGATCCCCAAGTATTAAGATGTTAGAGGGACTGCCTGGTGGTCCACGTTTCCCTGTGGGGACTTTGTAAACACAGTCACCTTTCATATGTAAAGAGAGTCTAGTTACCAGTTGATGCCGGGTTCCCATCTGAAGCGCTCCACCTGCTGGGTTTGATATCGGGGTCCCTGTGGAGGCAGGATGGTGGGTTTGGCAGGAGGGGTGGAGCGGGGCGGTATTTGATTTGATGTCGAAGCGCGGGGCCGTCCCGCGCTCTGCTTGAAGTTTCCCGAATGCCAGTTCTGTCTGGTTGGGGAAACCAACAGCGTTGGTGGGCTGGCGGTTGTATAGAATGTCTCTCCGGACAGTCTTTGAAAAAATGTCCACGCTCACCACAATTAAAACAGTGATTTGCGTTGGGGTCTGCAGCATAATTTCCAGATATCCCCTCTGCCACTCCTTTAACCACTGCAAGTGCCACTGTATTCTCACTTGAGGCAGAGGAGTGTTTGGTGCAGGCTTCAACCATCTGATCTATGGTTGGTTCGGGGTCCAGTGGGAGGGCTCGCAAAACTGCTTTGCACTCCTGATTAGCATTGGCCATTGCTATTTTTACTAACAATTCTTTTTGTGCCCGAGGGTCTCTATCTGCTTTTCAATGGCTATTTTTAACTTATCAATATACTTAATAAAAGACTCAGTTGTCCCTTGCTTAATATTGGTGAAGCACTGCGTTGGCACTTTATCATCAGGGGTGGTAAAAAGAGATATCTTAGCAGCATTAGCTATATCTTGTAAAGCTGCTTCAGGCAGATCCCGGGCCTGATCTCGGGGCTTTTGGAAATCTCCTTCTCCTGCTAATTGCTCTAAAGTAAAATTAGGTCTGTTAGCATCTTTAGCATAAACATCTGATAACTGCTTTAAATGTTTCTTCCACTGCCTCTCCCACAACATGTATTCTGCTGGGGAGAGAAGGCAGTTCATAATATTTTTGATGTCATGGGGGACCATGACATGGGCAGAGAAGGAGGCTTCTAGCATGTGTTTAAAAAAATGTGAACCCCTGCCATGTTCCTCGGCAGCTTTACAAAGTTCCTGCAGTTCCCTATAATGAAGGGACTCCCATGCAGCAACCTGTGCCCCTGCCCTGTCTCTCTTCATTATTACAGGAAAGGCAAGTATTTTCTGGGACAGAGCTGAGTTCCCCGCCCGTGTGGCTTCCCTCTGCACCTCAGCCCAGTGGTCTTCATACTCAGAATCTGAATAAGAAGATTCAGTGCTCTCATCTCCTAGTGGAGATGGGGGGCGCTTGGTAGCAGTGCGGAGCCGGCTCGGGTGCCTAGAGCTGGCCCTTTTGTGGCTGGGTGCGGAAGCCGGGATGGCCCCGCTCCGGCTGGAGCCGTCCCGACCTCCGGGGCACTGGGACCCTGGAGCGGGAGCGCCGCTGGGGACGGGGCCCCGGCACAAAGGGACAGGACCAGGGTCCGCGACGGTGAAAGGTTTCCCGATGGATGGGGCGGGGCCTGACACGGTTACACCCAACGATGCAGTGGTGGGGGAGGAGCCGCAGGACGTGGCAGGAAGAGAAAGGGTAGAGGCAGGAAAGCCGAGGTGGGAGTGGGACAAAATGGCAGGGCTGGCCACGCTGCTGGCGCCATCTGTGCTAATGCTAGGAACTGGGGGGGACATAACCGGGTGTGAGGGCATAGGGGAGAGGGTAGAGGAAAGACCCAGAGTGGCATGGCCATTGCCACCCTGGTGCGGGTAGAGAGACGGTGGGGGAGGAGTCAGGGAGACAGCAGCAGCCCTGTGCCCGGGGGCAGTGTCCACCCGCCAACTGGCTCTCAGATAGGGAAGGGGGTTTGGGGTCACTTAGAGGAGTAGACGGGGTTGGGGGGTTTAACTGGGGACTCAAAACTCCCTCTTCTTTTTTTCCCTCTTTTTCCAATGAGAAAATAATATTTTGAAACACAGGAAAAAACTTTGCAACAGAAAAATCCCCTTTAGCTTGAACTGTATATAACTCTCCCCACATTATCCCAAAAAATTCCTGATATAGCAGAATCCGAATTAATCTTAAAATGTTTAAAAACCCAATGAATAAATCTTTTTAAATCCCCTTTAGAAAACTTAAAATTTCCCACTTTTAAGGTAGTTACAACTTGGATATAAAAGTCCCTCTCAGGTGGGGTCAGTCTCTGTACAGACGACTGGTTCCCCATCCTTTTTCACTCCCCACCCAGCAGTAAAACAGCAAAGAAAAGAAAAAAGCCCGAAAAAAAACCTTTCATGGTATAGACTTACAATTTCTCTTTGGCAGATGCTGGCGGGCAAAAAAAAAAGCTGCTGGGCGGGTGGTCACCTGGGCGGCCAGTCCTCAGGGGCTATCCCTTGCCCCAGATGGTCAGACGAGGGTTCCGGTCGCAGCCTCTTAGATAGCCTCTTGCTAGAACGCAAGGAAGCTTCCTCGAGGGGCAGCGGCTCGAACAGTGGCTCGCCTCGCAGTTAAAAGTGCAGGCGCACACTTCTTCGGGGCTTCTTCAAAGGCCCCATGTTGGGCGCCAGTTGATGCGGTGACGGAAAGCCCAGAGCACCGCGACTTCTCTAGAGAAGGAGCCCTGAGAAGGGCTGGGCCGAAGCGCGTGAGCAGATTCGAACAAGCGAGTGATTTCAGCTCGGCTCAGCGGTAGCGGCAGGCAGGCAGGCAGGCAACACGGGAAGCAGGGACGAGAAAGCTGGTCCAGCGTTTCGCTAAAGCATAAACCTTTATTTAGGCAGAGCTTCAGCGAAGGGTGCCGGCAACAGCGAATCTCTTGAACAGGGGAAAAGCTGGGCTATTTATCGGAGAGTAGAGGGGCGGGGGGAAGCCTGAGATACCTGTATCAGGGTGGGACAGCAGGGGGGAACACCAATGAAACACAACAGTTTAACATAACTAACTCAAAGACCCCTGGGAGCGACACATTGTGTCTCTCTTACAGCGAAGTATCTTGTCTCCAGGGTAGAGCCAGGATCTCGGGCCCACCGGGCTCCTCCGTACCCACAGGGTTTCTAAAGGAACTTTTGTGATATTTTTTTAATCCAGATTTTTCAATGCATAGAACTAGTAAGCTATTTGCTAAACAGAAATAATGCATTCAGAACTCTCCTCATTTTATTTGGAATGGGTAGGGAAGCTTGTAACTTACCATTTTTATTCAGTGAAAAACTCAGATCTAAATATGCCCAGCTTTCAGGTCCAAGCATAGATGTGAGAAATTCATAGGTGATGAATAGATCTACTTCAGAGCTGCAGCCATAAAGAACCTGTCTTTCAGAGAGATTTTTAACCTCTTTCTCAGTTTTTGCCCAATTTATTTAAGTGTTTTATTTTAAAATTTCTAAACAGACAGAAAATCTGCTGTTGGATATGCCCAGAAACCTTTTTTTACAGATCTAAGCAGGTTGCTAATTTTCTCAGTCGTGAAGCTCAATGGGATTTGCAAGTTAGTCATAGCCTCACTGAGTTCTCAAATGAGATTTGCTCTGGTAGCCAGTTCTTTAACATGCTTAAATATTCAAGCCCAGCAAAAATATGATCACCAAAGAGATTAGTAGTGATTATAATATTTATGCAACTTTGGTTATATCCTTTATCTGCCTATTTCATATACAAAGCTACTGTCTGTCCTGGAATATTAATTTCCTCCTCTTACAACAACTCCAGGCTTTCAAATGATGCCATCACTAGTAGTCATACTGGAAATCAGGGTTTCCTTTCCTATCTCAGGTGGTCTGTCAACATGTCTGATTGTACCCAAACTTTTCCTTTATTTAGGCCAGTATATTAAAATATCTATTTTTTTCTCCCAGTATAGCCTCTAGACTGGCTGTTATAACATTTTCTTGAGGACGCAAAAGAAAATACTGAACCCAGAGTGGGAAGGGTTGAAGCCACTGGGTGACTAATGAAAAAGAAGGAACTAAATGCATGATAGTCATCAGTTCTGAGACTGTACTTATTGAAATGCCTCTTTAGAGGCATTTATTTCATATATCATTTTTACAGTGTGTACTTGATTAAGGAGCAAGCTAGTGAAGTTTCACAGAAATACTTCAGCATCAAGTTCTGGGTGCTTGTCCTCTTCCTCTTCACAGCTGTCCACTCAGTGTTAATGTTCCATCAGGACTGTCACTTCACTCTGTTGTATTTTGATTTCAGCCTCAAACTATTGCACTGCACAAAGATTAATACACATTCTGAAATATCTGAGAAGATTCTGGTATGCTAAACAAAGCACATTGTGGTCCTCTGCATATGTGTTTTGTTGAGCAAATTCTGCACTGCAGATTCTGCTGCATGCAGCCTGTGAATGTGGCTGCGCACAGCCTTTGGGGGCACCTCACCAGTGACAGCAACAGATGCAAAAAATAAGCATAGCTACACAAACATAGCACAGAGGGAAAACATCCTGTTTCTTGTGCTTTCCCATATATTTCCAGATTGGGGATTCCTGAAACATTAGGAGTAACATCACCTCCTCCTATGAAGTCTTCTGGAAGGATTAAAAAACTAATCCTTGGTTGTAAAAAAAAGAAAGATACGTTTTCCAGGTACCTCACTCCAGAAGGGGACACCGCCAATCCTGCTGCCCTGCAGCCAGGGTAAAGCATCTGTGCCCTAAAAAGTCCTGACACCTACGAGACACCATGGTCCCTGCTCATTGTGCCACCTGCTGTAAATTTCTGCAGGCCCTGAGGCAGGCGGGCACTGCCATGGAAAGAATTACAAGGCCAAAGTTTCTTTTTATGCTTTGGCCCTAGGATGCTTGAGATTAGGCAGAGCACCACCCTGTGCTGCCAAGAAGCCCTTTGCAGACTTAGCCTTTAGAGCACAATTTCCCTCCAGATGTAAATGTGTAACAGGCAACTTAGGAGGTAACCACTTAATTGTCCTCTAGCTAGTAATTCTCTGTCCTGGTCATTAAAACATTTTATATACTGCTCAGAGTATGTACATTGTAGTAGCAATTATACTGAAATAGATAAAATAAAACAGACTGATAAACTTGATTGTTTGTTTTCCCTTACTTTTCTTTCCAGACCTGCTATAATTGTTTGCAATAACAAAAAGAGAAGCAATAATGCTGGTTAACAGGGTTGTTGTTAAGGCATGGAGTGGATTCTGCTCAAAGCTCATGACTGAACTCCCATATATCCTGAAACAAGGCTTCCAGTCTTTTTGTAAAGGGAGAAGAACACTCCATTTTCTACCTATTTTATGCATGCCTTGTCCATTGAGAGGTATTGTGTTGGGGATTGATTTTCAGATCTGCCATGGAAATTTTCTTTAGAACATTCTCTGATTGTTCAGAGCTCTGTTTGGGCTCAGAACTTCAACTTACATTGCAACTCCCACCAGTACTTCAGTGTAGTTGCACTGCATGTCTGAAATCCTTGTGGTACAAACCCAGATGCAAAGCCTCCCCTCTCTATAGAGAGAGTCTGCTTGGCATATCCCACACCCAGTAATTTGCTATCTTTCAATCTAAATTATGCTCAGCCTACTTGGAAAGTTGTGGAGAAATGCTAGCCAAGTAACTAGCATAAAAGCATTTAAAAATGCACCCTATTTATTTTACTTCAACAAGTTTAATAAGATAAAGTGCTGCCTCAAATAAAATGAAACAAAACAAAACTAAATCCCTCAGTAGTATTAAGTTTTTTGTTCTCACAAGAATCTAACCATTCACTAAAACATCAAATTATTTTATCATCCATATTATCACAAATGTGGAAGATTTACAGACTTTAAAAGGGGAAATGATAGTCAATGATCCCAAAAGGACATAAATTATATAATTATGTATAGCTGTAATTCATGAGCAAAATAATGCTTTTCACTACACTATTGTGACTTGTTTAGAAAGATACAAAGAGATGTGCAGGCTTTATTTCCTCAGGGAGCTTGCTCCAATGAAAATTATCCCTTATATAAAATATATATATAAATATATTAAAAAATATGTGAGTTTCAACTTCAATGCTTTTAAATTTTACACATTTGTTCTTCCTAATTCTTTTTCCTACCACATGCGGTAGGTATTTAGTACGTATTCTTTACTCTGAACATCACCAAACATCAGTGAACATCAACAACATGAAGCAAGCACATCACTAGTGGTCTCCACAAATGTTTAAAACCAACAGGATTTTCTGATGTGCTCCTGGAAGGAGATCTGTTTCCACTTAGTTTAGACTGCCAAAGTCCAAGGCTCTTGCAGAAAATGCCTTGCATGAAATCAAGGGCAACAAAAAGGTCTAAGTCTTGAAAAGCCACAACTAAATAGGAATTAATACCTTGAGTTTCTGAATAAGTAAAGATAAAGATTAGAAAAGTACTGCAAAAGAACCTGTGAAATCATTATTTAGCTCCATTAGCCATTTGTTAGTTAAGAAATAAATGGTGTTGCCTTTACTAACTGAAATTGGTCAAGTACTCTTGAATATTTGCAAAGAAAATGAGAAACTTATTCCTAACTTCAAGCTTACACCAGAAGGCATCTAGTTTGTTCTGTGAAGAGGGATCAGTTACAGGTTTATTTATAACCTGTGAACCAGGATAACAAAATATGGGCCCATAACTCGGATGGGCTCCCAATGCTTGCTGTTGGAGTATTGCGCAACAGTCTCACATAGAGCATGTGGTTGTCTTGCTTTTCTGGGTAAGAATGCAACTGCTCCTCTGTGACTGCCCCAAACAGCAAAGGTGTCCAAACAAGCCTGGCATAACGTAGCACTTCAAATTCTCTCATCTTCTGAGAGCTAAAGTTGAAGGTCTAACTCTGTAGTTATTCTATTCTATAAACATGATATCTATATTTATTCAGTTAGCCTTTTAAACTGATCCTCTTTTTCTTTCATTTCCTTTAGTTTCCTTCCAGTACAGACTTTTGTTTTGTTGGGTTGTATAACAGCTTCTACTTTTTGAATCATCTGTACACCAGGTAGTCACAGAACAACATGAGAGAATCCCTCCAGCTTCAAGACCCATGTTCCTGACATCCCTGTCTGGCTTTCAGCTATGCTTTGCTTCCTATTTGCACTTGGGAAATAGGGCCATGGCAAAGATTAAAGGCTGTGCCATAGAGGCACACTGCCTAGATGAAACCCTGTACTTAAAGAGGTCTTGAGAAAGGTAAATTCCAAAACAGCATCATAGGTCCCCCCTTTAATTCGATGCTACAAAGAGTACCTGAAGAATCCCCATGTGGCTTTTGTTTGCATCACCTGATGCTACCTTACTCCTGCCTAAGATTTTGTCATCTCTTTTAGATCTTGGAACCAGAATCAGGCCTCATTATAAATTAAAAACATTATAAAATTAAGCAGTGGCCTTACTAATGCTACTGCTTTCAAAAGAAAATGTTTGAGGCGTCACTGAACCTTTGTAGGAACACTGTTTTACTAAGACATTGTTTTTCTAGTTGACTAAGGAATGAAATTAACTATTCATTCTGCAATCCTCACATTAGCAAAAGCCACATATTGAGAATCGCCAAAATCATAGCATCATAGAATCATCAAGGTTGAAAGAGACCTTTCAGGTCATCCAGTCCAACTGTCAACCCAGCACTGCTGCCATAACTCCTAAACCACTAAACCACATCACCCAGAGACAGATCCAGACACTTCTGAAACACCTCCAGCTGGGCAACCTATTCCAGTACCTGACCACCCTAACAGTGAAAATTTCTAATATCTAATCTGAACCTTTCCTGTCTAAGTCCATTCCCTCTGGTCCCCTGGCTGCGGGCACAGCAGGAGAGACCAGCCTTCACCTCACTGCAAACTCCTTTCAGGGAGTTGTGGAGAGCACTGAGGTCCCCCCGAGCTTCCTCTTCTTGAGACTAAACAAATCCAGCTCCCTCAGCTCTCCTCAGACACATGTTTTCTAGACCCTTCATGGCCCATGTTGACCTTTGCTGGACCTATGTTAGCTCATGCTTGGATTGTGTCAGGGGCATGCTTGGTGAGTAAATCATGGTATTTCTAGGACAGTTGCTTTTCCAGTAGCTTCATGGAAACTAATTTCAAAACCATTTGTTCATACTGAAAATTCAGTAGATGCAGATTATCCTGGGGAAGGCATGTCAAAGGGTCCTGTTAGCATAAGACGCCTCTGCTTTGTGATGAATGTGCTGTTATAGGCCTGTACAGCCCTCCAGTCAGACTGGACCATTATGGCTGCAGTTCATTATTTTCCTAAATATTTCTGCGCCAATAAAAGTTGAAGAAGTTCCCTGATAGGCTCTGGTTTTGGTAGTTGGAGAAAAGCATTCAGAAGTGATAACGGTACTCAATTTTTCAAGGAAGAGGCAAGGATAGAGCTCATAGATATTTCTTCTTAAATAAGAAGTGGGCTGAATGTATGATGGGTCCCAGCCAGGTCCTTAATAAAAAGGATGATGTCTGTGTTCCCCAGAGGGCTCATGACGCCACTTTGGAGTTTGCACTCAGCAAGAAGTAGCTCATGTTGCACACCACATGACACTGGAATAGGACTAACAAACATCAGGAAGTCCCAAATGGCTGCGAATTTGGCAGTGCTGTCTGAACTGGCCCATTGCAGTGTTCATGGACCTTTTGAGCTTACTTGAGCACAGTTGCAAGCAGATAGCAGAATCCTGGCTTTTGATTTAAGGCACTTCACTGTTTCAAAGAACATGGAAACTGAAATAATACAGGGTGCCTCTGAAACCCAAGGTGCACTGGCTAAATCATAGGGAGCTGAAACTTGTACAATGACTGTCTGGCTTAAGAAAGACCATTAACATTCCTTACTAGCATTCATATGCATGCATTCATATTAAAATTCTAATAAAAATATTCAAACCACATCTGGGAACTAGTATTCTAGGTCAGCACCACTATTGTAAATTTTCAGCTAAGCCACTGACTTCTCAAAAAGAGTTTCTAATGGAAATGTTGACAGGCTGTTAGCTAAGTACAGTGGTGAGAATGGCACTGACCATGAGACAGTTTAACAAATAATAAAATACTAGTAAACAGATGAGGCTTTAAGCATATTCATTAGGCTGACTTTCTGATGAGTTAAAACAGACTGCTTATTTCTTGTCCATAAACACCCCCAGGCAGTGGAAATCTGTCATGCATACTGCTGGTGTGACAAAGTTTGTTTAGTTCTAGAATACAGTAGTCAGAAATATGCAAGAAACCACATATGGTGACATAGCGCCCTTAAGTCTGTAAAGCTGGAAGGAAATTTTCTGGTTAAAAATTCTGATATGTTATAAGAGTGTGTGTTATCCTACTAAAAATTAGATATCTGTGGGACTAGTTTAGAACAATGGGACTACTAAGAATATCATTACTAAAAAGTGAAACCATTGTCTGAAACAGTCTCCGGCTGGAGGGTTGTGTGGTGGGAAAATATTTTAACGGGGTTTCCTATTAGTGTGATTGTTTTCAAGACGTAACAGTCGTGCTGGAGTACAGTGGAATGTTCACCATGTGCGTCTCTCTAATAGATGGTACGGACTTCATGGTGATTTTGTTTTTTTAAAACCCCCCTCTTTCTGAGTTTTGCTCCATAAATTCACAGGCTAACACAGAGTGTGCTTACATGATGTATTTACACTAGAGAAGCAAATGTTAGAGAGCAGGATAGGTGGATCTGTGGAGAAAACAGGAAGCCTCAGAGCTTCAGATATATATTAAGCCAAAAGATTGCATGGTATAGCTCATGGGATCCAAAGCCAAGCCTACCCCTGCCAACAGCTCTTAGCCAAAACTTCTTAGCCTGCAAATCCTGACAATTTGCAACTACTCATGCAGAAAATATTTGCAGTACAGCTCTGCAAGCAGATTAAATGTAGATAAAAGCTGGAAAAAGTAGGAGGGGAAAAGAAGTAAATGGGCACATTTTTATTAATTCCATTCTTCTGTCACTTGCCTGTTGGTCATAGTATATAAACCTGTAGCAAACATGTTGCATTAATAGGTTTATTTATACAGTAGTGTGTTCAAACCCCATTTTATATATGGAGTGGATTTTTATATAGATGGTGGATTTCTGAGCAACATAGCAAATTATTTAGTAGTTTCAGTGTTAATGAATGCTAAAATTTTACCATGTTACAATACTTTTTTTATGCCTAAGGCTTCTTATGCCCTTACATTTTTTCCAACCCTGTGAAAATAGTTTTTCCTTGAATAGGAATGGCAGAACTGACAGTTGCCAAGTGGAGATCTTAGGTTAAGCTGTTACCCACTTTTACCACTTGCTCTTCTTACAAAACTAATAGCTTCTCTGGACTATCTTAAGTACCCTTCCAAGACTGGTGAAGTGGAGATCCTTTTTGTTAAGGAGATCTTCCTCAAAGAAGTTTCCTTTGGGATAACAGAACTGAGCTGTTTCATCCTCTTTTCTGAGAGACGATATTTTTTTTTTTTTTGATATTCCAAGTGGTCTGTCTACACTTCTCCTGCCATGGAGTTATATTTAAGATAGACCACTATAATGATGGACTTTGAGTTGTCTCTTACTATTGAGATTATAAACACAAACAAAGGAAGATGAAATTCCTCAGTTCAGCATTATGCAAATGCCACATGTACAGCAGTTCTGCAGTTCTCTGGAGAACACAGAATTTATGCTAAAATCTCTGTGAGCATAACCTGTTTGTGTCCTACAGAAAAAAAAACTAGACCGCAGAAATTATTCATGCAGTTGTTTGGCTACAGTTCTATCTTTAGTTGCACTTGCCTTCAATTTGACTGTTGATTTAATTTATGGAGGCACCTCTGTTAACTAAAATACTTTATTGCTGAACTCTTTTCTTCTTTAAGTATGTTAACACCATAGGACTACATTTATATTAAAGGAAACTTTATGCCATGATGGAACTGTGAAAACAAAACTGTGTTTCCGGTGGGGTTTTGATTTCTTTCTTCAGAGCTCTAAGTTATACTGATTTCTTTTCTTGGATGGTTGCTGATAAGTGGTTCTTCCTTTGGTTGTTTAATTTCCAAGTATTATGGATCATATGCAGTGGGGAAAATCCCACTGTTTAAGGTATTAGCTTCTCCCATTAATTCAGGTTTCATCAGTATTAGGAAAACTTAGAAAATAAGTGTTTTATGAAGTGTTTCTTCCTTCTGTGCTAGGACATAGTATTCTCCTTCTGCAAGTACATGATCGTGAAATTCTCTCCTGTGCCAGATTCTGCTTTGCTTCTGTGAGACAGTCTGAAGAGATCTACTTAAACCTAGGGGACTATTTACGTAACAAGAGCTAATGTAGCTAAAACTATTGAATTGTCTGGCTTGAGTTTGGGTAGAATATCAGGCTGTCTTGCTGATCAGTGTTTGCTCATCTTCCAATGGTATACTTCTTTGTTGGTTTTTAAGTCCCGAGTACCCTCTTCTCCAAACAGCTGGCAAAAGATGAGTGGCCATCTCGTTATGGTAGTACTACTACTACTACTGTGGCAGTAGCTCTGTGCCTCACTACAAAGAAAGATATCAGACCTTTTCAGATCTCCTGGTTTTGCTGAAACTTCTACTAAAAATACCTCTCTTGAATCTTGGGGCCTGCTGGTAGTGGCTGCCGCCAGGGACAGAAAGCTAACGTCAGGTTCTCACACAAGGACCTTTGCCATATGAGATAAAAATGGCCTAATTTCAGGACAACTTAACACTGAGGGCACTGCTTATGCAGCATTTTTACCCAGTTGCTTAGCAGGTGAAGAAAAATATCTTAGAAAAATTCATTGGATAATCCCACTATTTAATCCCATGTACTTTTTGTTGATACTCATATTCAATCTAATAAATTACCACTCTCTCCTACATTGTAGAAGGGATTGAGATACAGTTTAATATCAACGCAATTCCAGAGCCACAGTATAATTTCTTCTATACTATTACTTTAGAGAGCCTGCCTCCATCATTTTTCCTTATCAGACAAATATTTTGTCTTTAGTATCACAAATCCTAGAATGGCATTAAAGACCATCTAGTCCAACGCTAGCCCCTGTGGATAGGTGTGATTTGTCCACAAGTGAGGCTGTGCTGGTTATCTCAGATCACCTCCTTTTATTGCATGAGCCTTAATGTTTCATCTGTTTTTTTCTAAGAAACAATAGCAAAACATGAAGTTAATAGTGAGTTTATATACATAAAAACATTACCAGAGGCTTTTAAATAGAAGACTTTGGCTAGTGTATGCTCTTTAGGCTTCCACAAGAGCTCTTTACACACTTCAAGCTTGTGTACATTTACAACTCTTTACAGACTCGACAGTGACAAGCAACACTTTTGAACTCAGTTGTTTAAGGATGGCACACACTTTCTACATATAAGAGAAATTTAGTGAGACAAATGGAGTTCATTCATATTTTAGTCACCAACAATTCATGGTGACTTTACTAGTTGCACTTTTTTAAATCTCTGACTTTGAAGGGAAAAAAAGAAGGTTAAGCACAAGAATTTATAAAAATCTTTTCCAGTTGAACTTTTCAGTTCATGGATGAAAATTAAATAGCTTTTTGTAATGAAGGGCAAAATAGAGATGTTGTGGTGGTAGAAATAGAAAGAAAACAAAAGGCTGAACAGTAGTAAAACAACTTTTCTACATTTCATAAAAACAAAATCAAGAATTTCATGGAGGCTGAAAAGCACCTTGGAAATTTGGTGTTCATAAAATTACAAATGATTATTTTAACAGACAAAGAATTCAAAGTGTGTTTTCAAGAGCATTTCCCCATCAAAAATTAGCAGTTGCTTGTTTTAAAATGGTTTCTAATCAGTCTGTTGAAGGCAACTCTAATGGGGGAAATTCTCAGCTTTAATAAGAATATTAGAGGATGCACTGAACATATCTATCCTACATATAGAAAACAAATAGAGCCATTCTCAATGTAGTATAGACTTTAAGAACTTGCTTTACAAGATTTGTTTTTAATCAGAAACATCCATATTAAAGAAAACAAAATAATATGGCACCAGCAATAACAGGGAGGTAGGTCCTAAAGACTGCAGCTAAGGACTCCTGGCAAGATTTTTAGTAGAAGCAACTACTTAGACAAGCTGTGTGGAAAAGTTATTTCACAGTAATCTCAGAGGCATGAGTCTAGATTATACTGAAGACAATATTCCAGCTAGGTAAGGCAAGTAGGCCTTTCAATATTCGTGGTGTTTTCTTTAGTTAAATGCTTTGAGCAGAAATAGAGATCTACAGCAGGAGCAATTCAACTCTCTTAACACTGAAGTATACTGCAGCACGTGGCTCAAGGCATCTAGGGCTGGCATGTTCATCTATGTAAATTACTATTTTTTTATCCTTGTGATCTTTTTCAATCAGTTAACACATATTTACAAGGCTACTTGCAGCAAAAAGGTACATGACACTGCCTATTCATTTTGCTCGCTAACATGATTATGTTTTATTTATTTTAACAGAGCTGAAATGCTAATATCACAAGTAGTCCTTGTTTCATCCTACACTAAGCATAGTCTTGTGCAGTCTATTCATGCTAATAAATAACGGTAATTGCAACAGGAATGAAGCCTAGAGGGCCATGACACTTCAACAGGCAATGCAAAACAGAAGATAATTCTACGTTTTGGAAGAGGGGGATACAATTTATTCTGTAACTCTGAAAATTAGGGAAAAAACCCTAATAATTTGAGAATGAAAATTCTTATACTTTCCATGTTTAGAATGTATAATACCACCGGGACAATATGGTCTGACAGGAGGCATGGTTTCTGCTTCAACTAATAGTATTGAGGAATTGTTTCACTTTAATTACTCTATGTTTGTTTTCCTGCACCCTTAAGTCTGAAGTTCTGGAGGAAGGTTCTTTCATTTTCATTAGATTGCAATTTAACATCCAACAACAAGAGCCCCACCCTAGATGCTGATACATATTTTATTTCCCAAAGCAAGAATAAATCTGGAATTCTCTATTGTTATTCCACAGCAGTATTAATTTCAGTAGAATAAAAATCTCTGTGACATATATGGAAATTTTGATACAGAAGCTAGGGACAAACAGCACCCTGTTTAGCATCCCTTTATCTGCCTCTGAAGGACCATCTCATTAACCCTGTGGGGGACTTTACTTGCCCATCTTTTATTTTTCTTTCTTTCTTTTATTTAAAAGCTTTTCCTCCGCACTCGTAATATATGACATTGTTCTATTTGGTGGGGGCTGACTGGGTTCTTTTCAGAGCTCCTCAGTCCTTCTCTCCAATTAGCCAGAAAGACCACTGCTGAGTGACAGCAGTACATTCTTCCCACAGGTTTCCCCATCCCAGGGCATATGAGATGGGACCTGAAGGGCAGCAGTCAACCTCTGGTTTCCAGACTCACATCAGCAGATAACCTCCCGAGGTCATGAAGCCAATACTACAGTTGATGGAAGGGTTTTCAAATTAAGACTTCTGGTGCTGCAAACTTACTCCCTTCTTTCAGTAATTTTAGTGTAACTATAATAAACATGTAGAATGAAGTAGCCACTAAACCTGTTGATATCTGTAAGATTTATTTTTTTACATATCCGTGGCTTTCTTTTTTCTCTTTTCTGACTTTTGACATTTTTCTCAAACACTTACTATTTACCACTTGCCCATGAACTAGGGCAATTGCTAACTTAGGATTCCTGTGAAGGTGTAAGAAGTCTTGTTGACAGCATTCACCACCTGCCTCTTCTGTAAACAGAGGATTTGTTTACAGCTTTATGACATGCAGTACCTGGGTAACCAAAGCTCTGGACCTCTGCAAGGTCTGCAAACTCCGATTTTGTAGTTTCCTGAAAATAATCATTCTTGCCTTATTTCCTTGTTTTCCATAAAAAAATGATAGAAATATTTATGCACGTTACAAGGGGTACACTTTACATCACCAATGTATAATTCAGGGAAATATCTAAAAACTGTTAAGTAGTCCTTTAATCAAATGCAGCTTCTACGTTTTGACAATACTAATTGAATTATGTTACAGTATGATTGGAAGATGCCAAAAACTGAAATGAAAAAAATCAGACAAAAAAGACAGAAGATGAACTGGCTGTACTCAAGAGACTCAATTAGGGCATAAAGAATGGTGCCTTAATCTCAGAGGAAATTCTACTAAAAATGAAGTATTACTTGGCTATCTAATAACCTTGCTAAACTGACACAAAGTTCTTTAAATTCTCTGTAAATTTAACTGAAATACAAATATAATTTAGAGAATTAAATATAATATGGTCTATAAATCTGTCAACCATTTGTGTACAAACTACAGGTGTGATATTTGCAAAACAAACATGATACATATTGAGTCACTTCAAAAAGAAGGCGATTACAAGGGGAATAAGTATGGGCCAATGTCAACACCTTGTTATGTCAGCATTATAAATTTCACCAAACTCAGCTGCTATAAGACTGTAATTCCTTCTTCCATGGGCATTTCTTGCAGATAGTAATACAGGCTGCAAATACTACAGAACGTCAGCAGAATTCAGAGCAAGAATTCTGTCCCACCAAAGATTTATTTTAATGTTCTTCATTAGGCCTGTTTCTCCATCATTAAAATCTGCAAGAATGTAAATTGCCAAGTATTTCCCAAAATTAAAATTCCAGAGGCCCCTTTTTCTTACTCTAATTTTCATCCAAATATTAGTGATAATAGAGGGAAAACTCTCATCACATTTCTGCTTACAGAGACTGAGAAAATTATTTTTTTCTGATGGAGGAAATCTACCCCCTCTATAGGGAACTAGCAGGTATGTCAGGGCAATATTGCTTTGCTTTTCCAGATTGTTCTACTTGAGAATAATTGCTGAAATGAACCCTTTTGTGTAATAAATCCTTCCTTTAAGAAAGTATTAATTACTTCAGCAGTACTGCTCACTTCTAGAAATCCTGTTTCCCATTATGTTTCATTTACAGCCATATGGATGATACCAAACAGGACAAGTAAGAAGGGTCCTGGATACCTGAGCAAGCTTACTACCTCACTTGCCCTCTCTTAATCTATTCCTCCTGGAAATCTTTCATCACAGCAAGATTTGTTTAAACTTTCAGACAGGTGAAAGCAAACCTGATACAAGAACATTCCTGATTTTCTCCTGATGCTCTGATATGGATGCTGTTATCTTTCATCTTCAGAAGTGAAGGTTCCAGGAAGGAATGAGAGAAAACCTCTCTGTCCCATCATCTGGAACCTGGGGTGGTCGAAGAAAGGGCTCCAGCAGCTCCTCCTTACCAACTCATCAGTCAGTTCACCTCTGACTTTGCACAGCTAACTGCATGATTGCACAACTGAAAAAGCAGCTCTTCTTGATGCCAACTATGGTAATGCCATGTCTTAACTCCTACACTCTTAGAGCAAAGCCATGGGCATGGTGACTGTGGTTTATGTTACCTAAGACATGTAAGTATTTATTTATTCATTCCCACCCCCAAGTCAGTAATATTAAATTCTGTTCATAATACAGTGCAATTATCTTAAAAGTTGTTGCCTGTTTTCAAAAACAAAACTTAGGGTAAATTGATACATTAAAAAAAATAAATAATAATATTAATAGGATACATAATAAAGAGGACCACTATAAGGATTTTACTATTTGTCCACTAAGGTTGAGTAAATTGCCTATAAATTATTCAGTCTTCACAAGCTCTGAGCAGTAAAACTGTTATTACACTTTGCACACTATGTACGTCTAATATCAAACCTGAAGTTCATTTATCAACAACTACTCTTGTGTAAACAATCCATGGAGAAAACGTACTTGCTTTTACTTGTTATTGATGATCTCTCAAAACTCAGAAATTGCCTCCTCTTCAATTTCCTACCAAATTCTTAGGTAATCACCTCATCAATAGTTCCCAGCAAATATAATTGTTTCCAGAACATAACTTCTCTCTCAGAGCTTCAAAAGTGTGAAAAATGAAAATGCGTATTTAAAAAAAAAAATCTCAGGATGTGTATATGCTTTTATGAAGTCAGAAGAGGAGAAAAGTTTTCCCAGAACAGGATATGGGGCAGTGAAAATGAAACACAGGCCTTTTAGGATGTTTTGGGTTTTTTGTTTTGTTTTTTTACCATGAAGTTCGACCTCCAGTGGCATTTACACAGGAGTACAGGCCATTCAAATGCTAATAAGGCGCCCACATTCAGAGTCAGTCCCAAGTGTAGTCGGCTAATGGAAAAGGTGAGGAAGAGAACTTTGTATGCCTTTTAATGGAGTGGTGTGCTATAGGGCAAGGAGTGGAGATTTACACTAACTGCTTTGTTCTCATCTGAGGTGCACCTCCCTAGTGTCCATTTCCTCCACTCTCTCTCCCTGTAGTAGCAACGATGTTCTGAAACCAGGGCTGAAGTAGTCACTTGTAGGTCTCTGAACAACTTTGGAGCTGTGGCAAAACCTACATCTTTGGTTTTAATTGCTTAAAAAATGCTAAGTATTTGTTACTAGGAAAAGAATATAATGGGAAGGGTGAGGAAGGATAAAGGTCCAAGAGAGCATATTTGCCTCGATGAACCTCGGCCCCCTGTTTTAAACTACTCAGGGCTGCTTTGGAGATTGTTGTCAAAAGCATCCTTTTCCCATCCCAGAACAGCTGTTGCCCAAAAACAAACTACTGTGAGAAAAATGTGCATGTATCATTGCATCAATACTTGATCACACACAGCCACCTGTCCGACAAGTTCCTCTACCCCAAGAACTGCATTAAGATTAAGGCACTTAATCTCTACTTGTCCAATTTGGGAAAATCAGCAAAGTGCTGCTCAGGTAGCTCTCATAGCTCTTGATGTATCAACATTGTTATGTTAGCTGAAACAAATGGCTTTATGTAATTTCACATAAGTATCTTTTTATCTTAATTAGGAGCTGGTGGTTTCAGAAAATTAGCCACTTCTCTGCTGAAAGTCTGTTCTGTCATCTGTGCAGTCCAGTAGTTGCAGTAAAAATGCCCCCACAAAACCTACAGATATACATCAAGGCATGTTCCAGTTAATACTAGAACCAAAGTGCTTCTTTACATCAACTTCAATCAGTGGATTACCGTGCCAGAGGAAATTCTTTTAGTAGCTTCTTTTGTGTGGTTTACATGGGGCTAGCTGATAAGATCCCTGGGGCTGTGCCTCCCTCTGCATTTACCAAGTGCAGTAAGGACCTTCTAGCAGAATGTATAAATTATGAGTAAATGTTAATAAGTAACCAAATGTAAATATAATAACTACATTAATAACTACTAATATATTACATAAACAGACTAGACCCATTGGATGAATGCAGAAACCATGAACATTACTCATTCATTCAGAGTAAACTCATTACTTCACAGCCAAGACAAAACAAACTTTCCTCTTGCTGGATATCTCAAGATTTCAATGCATAAAGAATGACTTAATAAGAAGTGTAACTTCAGAATCAACTAACAGACATGTACAAAACAGACCTCTACAACTGCTGTTTAAATGCCCTTAAAATAACTTAACTACTTTATTTTTAGTTTATATCTCTGAGATTCAGGATGAGGTCCTCACAGAAACCAACACCTAAACAGTCTGATCAGGAGTATCCCAATGCAAGACAACATTTTAATACTTGCTATAAAAGAAGGGTAATTGCCTCTAAATTCTATGCCTGGCTTTCTGCCTACTACCATTCTGACAGTGCTGCAAATAAACCAGCAGTTTAAATCCATAAATGCTTACAGATTATACTGGAGCTTTAACTTACATGTTCAGAAATGTCTGAAGTCTTTGAACAGAACATTTTAACAGGAGAAAGGAACTTGTACTTTGAAATAAAACAGGTTTTCTGAAAATACACTTCGACATATTTTTTTTGAATCTCTGCTTTTCATTTTACAGTTTTTCTCTGTTTCCTTTCTCTATTGCACACCACCTGCAAATAAATGAGTGAAATTGCCTGAGCTTCATTTAATCTTATGCTACTAGGAGAATTGAATTCAATCATGCTTCTGGAAGTAACAGAGTTATTTTTAGTGTAATAGTAATATATAATGCCATTTGTAGTGCCATTTGGAAATTGCATTTTTACTTCTATAAAACATGCTAACAAACTTATAGTGAATCATTCCTTGCTGACTAGATATTATTATATTATAATGCAATACAGCAACAACATGATGTTACAGTGTAGTAAAAAGATCTTGGTATGAATCTGTATTTGAGTTTATTGCATAACAAGCTCTACCCTGCTGACAAGGAAACTGATGAATGCTTCACTATTGGTTTCACTAGAAACCTCAACATGCCTGAAAGTTGACTAACACACACAGATACTGACTTACCCAGACCATTTCTGATCAATGACAGTAAAATGAAGTCTCTGGTTTATGCTATCTATATATGTAATCAAAAACCATTTTCAAAATGCCTAGTTTTACATCTCACAGATTTTGAATCTGCTTTAAATATATTTTTAGTAACATTATGGTGGCCATCTCAGAGTTATTCCATTGAAAAATCTTGTAAATTGATAAGAATAACCAGAGAGAAGTTTTAAAGGATGGTGGAAATTCCTAGAGGAAAATACCTCTAGGAAATTCCGTGAGGAAAGTACATCTAACATAAAACTGATTAAAAAAGCAAATTCAAGGGAATTACACTGAGCAGCAGCACAAACATTTAATGGTGCAGCTTAAAATGTTCACATTTTTATAAATCATCCAAGGATTGCTCTTTTTTTTATTTGTAATGAAATGAAATCTGAAACAGGTTTCTACAGCCAGAATAAACACGGATAGATGTGGGGCACACCCTCAGTCCTCCCGCAGTGCCAGAGGCTCTGGAGGTGAGGTAATGCCAGCCCTGACGTTTCTCCTGCCTCCCCAACAACCTGACCCAATGTTGTCTCTGGAACACGTCTGAGAGTGACTTTCAGGCTACATCTGCAGGATGTAAAGGAAAGAAAGGGAAGAAAGAAAGGAAATTTTCTGAAGATTTTTCTTCTGACCTAAGGCCATCTGTTAGAGCAGTGTTTCTGTAAAGCCAAAATTTTCATTATCAGCTCTCTCATTCTCCAGCACAGGATGGATGCCTGGACTAGACAAAGAACCAGGAATGGTCCTTGACCCATACACAATCTGAACAGGACCAGGGCATGTCTTTGGAGAATGCCAACTGGTGAGAACAAAACTAATACAAGAAGTAAACTAACAGATCTGCGTGCTAGACCTGATCAGTGCAGACACAGGTTTTGTAGCCCACAGTGATCAAGGGAACACATGGATTATCAAACAAAAATTTATGTCGCAACATTTTCTTTGGGTCAGCTCCATAGATTACTTAAATGAAACTTCATGAAACTTCCATGAAACATGATGGAAAGGTATATTGCAGGAAGCAGAGTGTGTCTCTCCCAGGAAAGAAAAAAAAATCCTGGTGAAATGGCAGGATACAAATTAGGATTATCAGGCGCACCTCATTCTGCCTGCACAGGCAGCTGAAACAATACAGGTTTTCTTTTGCACTTAGCCAGCTTCGTTTTAAGCAAGATTTAGAGACAAAATTTGCAGTCATTTCAGTGGGACCTTTGTCTGTGTACGGTATGCAGAACAGAGCCCTCTCCTGGTAAGCACTGAAGATAATTGAGGACATCCCTGGCACCGTATTTGGCACTGCCTGCAGCACATATCTCTGTGATGAAGTATTGAACGTAGGCACTCAAAATAAAATATTAGAAAGCTCAGCTATTTGGAGCCATGGAACCTTATGATTGAGGTCAGATTTGTTTGGATTAAAAAATATATGGAAATCTAACTAACACTGAAATGATGGCATACTTGAAAATTGAAACCAAAAAAATAGGTTATATAACATACTTAAAGGCACAGTTGGCATTTCAAGATCACAATGACTAGCCAGTTGTAACCTGTTTTTGAACCCACAGCTGAACTCTGCATGTCAAATTACTGAAAAGGGTGGGTCACCTTCTTTTTAAACCTGAAATCTGATAACCAGGTCAAAAGAGCCCCCATTCATTCTTTCTTTTTATGACTATAAAGCCATGAAGCACCAATAATAACCTTAAGTGTATAGATCAACACTCTTTGCCTAATTAACATGCTTTTGGATTTCATACTTCAATCTGAAAATAAGAAACCGTATTTCAAAGCTCTGTTTTTGCAAAACAAAATTTGCAACTGGTACCTAATCTGGATGCAGGACATGGTAGGCACTTAAACAAATCTTAATAATGATCCATTGCCAAAATACTGGCTCTCTGTCATTAGCTTTTCTCAGAATAACTTTACTATAATCCCTTTGCTTAAACAGCAACACAACCTCATTGTCACTGAGATACAATGCACAAGAATATTGGTTTAATTTTAAAATTATTTATTAGTATTCCAAACATCATATTGTTTTTTAGCAACATATGCAAACACAATTCTCCAGAGCCACTCTACTTATGGCTGTAACCTCACTAGATTTCACAAGGTGAGTAGGGTTGGGCCTGTAGCATTTGCATGGAAGACTTCCAAGGAAATTCCAGGTTACTCTATGAAATGGTATTTGTGCAGGGTGGCATTCTTCTGCTGACGCAGTACTGAACCAGCAGAAAGAATATGATCACAAGTGCTGTCTTTAATTAAGGGGTAAAACCAAGGATACTGAGCACTTGTGGGCATTAAACACTCTACGGCAGTTTTTGCCAGTGTAGGAGTGCCTGGCCAAATACCAGTCCAGATAATTACATCCTGCCTACTTACATTCCCATGTTGCTTTAAATGGATAAGGCATTATTCTTCTATTCTGGTGTAAAAGTGAATCCTGCTGCCCTTCCTTGGGCTCTGTTAGAACTATTTCTAGCATGACCTTCTCCATGGTCACACCGAGTCACTTATGTGAACCAGTGCATTGTACAACATTTTGGATTTGCCGCCGTCTGAAATCACTTCCGCTGAGCTCATGGGAATTTGCTTCAGCCTAAGGACATTGATTCAACCAATATCACCACTTAACTACTGCCTGTGAAAGCCATACTTAAAATTAATCTCTGCAAAAAATTGTCTGATTATGAGATCAGTTTCTGTAGGACTTCCCTTCAGTACATGTGACGCTCAGTTTTAGCATGACCCTGCCCATCCTCATCAAAATCAACAGCAAAACAGCAGCATGGTTCAATGGCACCAAGACCAGGCTCCTTATGGGGAGATTTGTCTTGGGACCATACCATGTACCAGCACGGCAGGCCTCCCACACCTAAATTTGAAGTAAGTTACACTGAACAAGGATATAGATAATCTTTTCAAGTCCGCTGTACATTTTAATATAGAGCGCAACAAACGGTTAATAGCTTGTTTTGAAGTGATATGTCTCTTAAAACAACTAATGTTACTGCAGGACTGTTTCCCATAACAGAAATTTGCTTCATAGCAGTGGAAGGAAACCAGACTTCACAAAACCTTCATTACCATGTTTGAGTACCTCACACAAGGCCACCGTGCTCCCACTCACCAAAGTCCCCCCAAAAGGAAGGAGTTGTTAACATGTTTCCCTGTACAAGGAGCCTGTTAGCAAGATGGGTGCTGGCATTGGTCACAACTTAGTCTGTGGCAGGGTTGTCAATCATGATTATTCCTACAAATCTGAGTTTTCTCCCCTTCCAATTACTCTCTAAACTCTCATTTTCAAAATTAATTTCCTATTTTTGGCTCGACCTACACTATGTCAATTTGAAGGCTGGCTTTAGAAGGCTCTTTTGGTTTAAAAGTTTTTTTAGCTTTATTTGTGTAGGTCAAAAGAGTTTTCCAAATCTGTTCTCTCTCTGTGTGGCGAGTCTCCCAAGACAGCAAATACAGGGTTTTTATAGACTTGTTTTCATGATGATTAAGTCATCTGAAATTGTTTAGAAGAAAGATGACCATGTTACTATAGTTCATTGAATGCAAATTATGAAATTCAAAGGCTTGAGTAAAGTTAAATAGCTTTTAATAGTATCACCAAATGCAAAGTAAGAAAAGAGAAAGCAGGTAGGAAGGAATTTTCACAAATCCATACTTTTTTTCCCCTCTCCTTTCGTGTGACTTGCTGACCTCAAAAGCTTCTAACATTCATGACTTCTGAAGCCCAAGACTTTTCTCTCACATCTCTGTCCAAATATAGGGCCCAGCTTTTGCCTCCTCTGTTAAATCTTTTACTTAGCCCCTTTGGAGAATGAAGTTAACTTGACAGGAAGAGGGTGATGCAGCTGGTTGAACAAGAGCCGCTCAATCCACTCAGTGAAACTATAGTCAGAAGATAATACAAGGTGAAGGGTAAGAGTATGAAATGTGACTAAGCAATTAGGGATTTTCTTCCGCTTCTCCACACAAAGGAGCGAAGAGGACCAAATGCAGCTGCTGAATTTCTTGCAGAGAAGGGCGTTCAGTTTCAGAGCAGGAGAGGACTTTGCCTTCATCCACACTGACCAGCTTGAGAGAAAGCAGGCGAATGTATCCTGAAAAAGGGTACGCTGACCAGTACTGGCGTGTAGCACTTGATTACACTTGATCGTTCAAACTCAGGATTACTTTATAGTGCTGGTTTCTCCCAGAAAACGTGTGGACTTCACTACCTGTACTCCAGTGGATTGGCATCAATCAATCCCTACCCTTCAGGGCCCCCTCCTTTGCTCCCATCACTCCTAACTGCAGATGTCAGGGAGTAGCGAAGGCACAAGGTCCAGGCCCCGGGCTGCGAGGCCGAGGACGGCGGGAGGGACACTTTGGAGTTGTCTGGTGGCCGGGTCAGCCGGTGGTCCGTGCCCAGCGCGGTGCCCGGAGCCCGGGGCAGGGCAGTGCCGGCGAGCTGAGCGGGACAGCGGCGGGTGGGCAGCGGGGCTGCCGTGCCGAGAGGGGCCGGCACAGGGAGCAGCCCCTGCGGCAGCTCCCGGCACAAGTGCGGAGCGGCGCCCCGGGGCTGCGCTGCCTCCCGGTTCCTCGCCCCTCACCTCCGTGCTCCCGGGACGGCCTTTTTGGGCGGGAGGGCGGGAGGGGGTTACCTTTTCTTAGGGAAGTCCCGTCTCTTGCCGGGGAAACCTTTTTTACGTTCCTGTGCGTGAGAGGCAACTAGTTGCACTCAGTGAAGTGCGAGGAGTGTTTGGCTTCTCCCGTACCAGCCTCCTCCTCCTCCATCTATCCCCCCCGCCCCGAATTTCCCCTCCCGTTTTGCTCCGAGTTGCGCTTTATTTGTGTGTGCAGAAAGGGGTGGGGGGGGACGACTTGTAGGGGGGATGTTCTGTTTTTGCCAGAGGAGCAGTGCAAAAAGGGAGCCTCGGCTCGGAGAAAGTACCAGAGTAAATAAATAAGGAGCGGCCTTAAAATAAAGGTAGCGGCATATCCCGGCAGCGAGAAGGTGAGTGTCTCAGTTCCCCGCGTCTTCCTCCCACCCCTTCTGCTCGGAGGTGGAGGAAAGGGGTTCCCTGCCGCATGTGCATGTGTCCGTGGAGGGGGTGTGTGCGTCTGCTCGTATTTAGCGTTTATTTAGCACTGTTTTCGTGTCGGTTCGATGACAGCAGCAACAACAACAACAACAAAGTTGCTGTAAAACAAATGTGATGGGAGGGAGCAGCCGGGCCGTCCATCGCGGGGTAGAGACGAGCTTTTATCCCGGCCCCATGCGAGTTTAACTGCAAAAAACCAAATTGGTTTTCCGTGCCGACGGGGTGACTTTTTCCCCGCCCAGCCGGACTTTCTGCCTCTGTCCAGGTGACATTCCCTGCCGTTCTGCCCTCACCGCTCTTCGGCTGGGTGTTCCCGGGGCTGCTGGGGTAAGCCCCAAGACAAGGAGCAAGCCGCGACGGCTGCCGTCGCACTGTTCCCCGCTTGCGCCTCCCGCCCACCCCCGGTGCGGCGGAAACGGGGGGCCCCGGCTGCGCCCCGAGAGCAGCCGGGGGCTGCCGGCCCGCCTAAGGTGGCCGACGGGGCTCTGCTGACCGCCAGGTCGCTCTGCCGACCGCCTGTCCCTGCGAGGGCTGGCGGCGGGGCCAGCAGCGGCTTGGAAGGAGGCTGTGGGGAAACAACGTTTTTGGGGGCGGCGGGGTCCCCTCCGGACGGAGCGGCATGAAAACACGCGGGGATGGTAGTCCCTTCCCGAAATCCCCGCTCCTTCGGCGAGGGTCCGGGCAGCGCGGGGGCAGCGGCAGAGGAGTCGGTCGGTTCCGCCGCCCTCGGCCCGGCGGTGCCCCGGCGCCGGCAGCGCTCGGGGGTCTCCGCTGCCCGCCTGGCCCGGGGCGGAGCGCTGCGGGCGTGCCGGGCTCGGGTGCCGGCGGACGGGGCACGCTGCCTCCCGCTGCGTCCTGGCCGGCAGCCGCCGCGGGGCTCCGGCAGCCGCTTTTTCCAGCGTCCGAAGGGAGCGGGGACAGAGCCGCCCGTTGTTTTTGTTCCTCTCCGTTTCCTCTCCCTGAGGGATGTCTCTTGCCCTTCCCCCCGCCCCGGCTTGTTTTTCTTGTGGTTTAAAGACAGAACGTTGCATTTTCGGGTCGTCCCACCGCTCCCCCGCCCCCGCCGCGGTCCCCGCTGCGCCGGCGGACGGGACACGGGGAAGCCCCGGCGCGGGGGTCCCGCCGCCTTTTCCAGCGGCGATGCGGGGACTTGTGTTTTGGTTAGAAAGCGTTTCCACGTGGGTAAGCCTTGTGTGCGTATGTGCGTATGCGTGTGTGTGTGTGTGTGTGTGTGTGTGTGTGTGTGCGTGCGCGGGTGCGTGCGCGTACTTGATCCGCGAGGAGGTAACAGGATTCTCCGTGTTCAAACCCAGCGGGCCCTTAGCCATTAATCTCCTTCTCCTGCTGTCATTACAGACACTTCCAAAGTCAGATACCCGCGGAGAGCCGCCAGCGGCGTTTCACACGGCGGTTCTCCCCGAGCGGCGGGGGTTCCGCGCCCTGCCCGGCCGGACGCGGGGCTGCCCGGGGAGCAGCCCCGCCGCGCCTTCCGCCGGGAAGGGAGAGCGGGATCCCGCGGCATCGCCGCTGCCAATCGGTAGTTGGCATCTAAAGTTTCATTTACATTTATGAAAGTGCCGCTCGGAGCCAAGCAGGCGCTGTGCTGCCGGCTCCGGACCCGCGGGCAGGGCTGGCAGCCGAGCGCACGGAGGGACGCGCTCGGGTCGCGCGTGGCGGTGTGAAATAGCTGGTATTTACCAAAATCCTGGGACGCACGCTGTACCAGACAAGGGAGCGACTTGGCCGGTTCCAGTTTAAGTATGAAGTCATGCTGGAACAGTAAGGAACCAGTATTTATAGTTTTCTGAGTTTTGTTTTACGTGTTTCATTTGCGGAGACTAGAAAGCGTATCTAAGATAAACTAATCAGCAGTTTAGATTTAGAGGGAGTTATACAAAGAAAAGTCATCTTTTCTGGTTGGCAAATAGATTTTCTGGTCTGACCGCGGAGTTTAATGTTAGAAGCATGTACTTTGCAATAAATCCCAGGCCATATCTTTGTTTCATTTCCTTAACACTCAAAAGAAAAGTTTCGCAAAATTGCTGTGGGTTTGACTCTTCCCCTAGTATTTCTGAAAATGCTGCCGAATGCTTGCATACTTGCAGTATATATCATACTGTGAGTAAAGTGGAAATACAGACTGACATTTCTCTCTCTTCTCTTCCCAGTGATTCTTTCTCTGTTTGACATCTAACATTATCTGGTCTATGTCTGAAACAGCTCTTTTTGTTGTTTTTTTTGTTGTTTTTTTTTTTTTTTTTAAATTGTGGTGGTATTTATTTTACCAAACGTTATTTAACCAAATTTAATAGAAATGAAAGTGGAATATGTTGACGAATCTTTTATGTCTCTTTGTTCAGATAATTTTATGCAATTCTTAATTGTTACATGTATATGGTGGTACAGATAATAAATTTAGTTGAAGTTACTAATTAGTTAGTGAATTAGTTACTCTTGTCATTTGCATTTTTTAATGGCCGCACAACACTTTGCAGCATAAATTCATTCTGC
Organism: Poecile atricapillus; assembly: GCF_030490865.1. Lineage (NCBI taxonomy): Eukaryota > Metazoa > Chordata > Aves > Passeriformes > Paridae > Poecile > Poecile atricapillus. Next base: position 56,348,047 of record NC_081251.1, read on the forward strand.
ATGGATAATGTCAATGGAGTAAATAAATCCTAAACAAGCGATGCATTGCATGGGGCACTGGTGGGTTCTCAGTTAATTGCAGTTCACAGTTAAAATATTTCAGACAAGGCAACTGTAGAAATACAGCTATAGATAGTATCATGTGGCATATTTTTAGCATCTGATGCAAGTGTTAAAGTTTAACTCTTTAAACTTAATGCAAGTCCTAGAATTAATATTAAACATTGGCATTTGGTGAAGGAAAGGTACCTGTCTATTTCCCTGATGAACTGATGGTATTGGATGATGTTGTGTGCAATCCTCCAGTGTTAAAATTTAAACAGCATTTTACTCTCTTCAATACGAAAGTTACTACGGAAAGAAAAAAGAAATTCCTGGAATTTCTGTTAAAAGCTCTAGGACGCAGCTATTAATTTTTTTTTTTTCAGTGTTATCTTTTTCCTTCTCGAAGGTACAGATTTTATGAACTCAGGGTAAAGCAGGTCTCCCTTTTTATAAGGAGCGTTTATTCAGCATACTTCTATATTGCAGCTGCTGATCATATTTCATAGAGCTGTTAAAGCACTTAAAACCTAAAATTAGGTACTGTCTGGTAGTAAATATTTCAAATCACTCCTTGAAGAAATGGGCTTAAAAAAGAGACATTCTGAAATATATTATTGAGGAAAAGTAATCTTGCATTGCTTTTACTCTGTGCAATACCAATCTAAATCACTGATTTCAACACAGTGTACTTTTTCCTTAGGTTTCCTTAATCTCCTGGATTTTTATTGTGATTTTATGCTGCCTTTATTTGATACCATAACCAGCTACTTTGTTCAAGCTATGTTTACGACGGCAATGCTTGAATTAACAGGTGTCAAATTAACTTCTAACATACCTGTATTTCCAATGAGTGTTCTTGTGATACTAAGAACTGAAATGTAAGTTTCCTTGCTTCCTGGTGTGCATGTTTCTGGCTGTTAGTTGCAGAAGGTGTACACTTGCTTTTTTCCAGATTTTGGATGAGATAATTTACAGATTGGTATTTTCAAATTGAGGGGTGGGGTCAGGTTTGTTTTTTTAATTAAGCATAGGAATAGGTTTATTTTCTTACTAGCTTTCATTTTTGGTACTGTCAGAATTTGCAGGAAAAATGCAAACACTGGGACATCAGTCTGACAGATATATGTCAAATTGGTTGAGTATTTTTAAAGATTTTTGGAAGTTCAACACTAAACCAAGTCTGGTAGCAGCAACACTCAGACATCTTTGCTTTTGTCTTTGTACTTGAGAATCCAGTAGTATTTCTGCTGTCTAATATATCTGTAATCTTCTTGACATTTTGCGTTAAAAAATCCCCGTATTTATGGTATGCAACTGGAAGAAGAACGTTGATATTCAGTCATTGATCGAGAGACTTATAAGTACGCCTAATAAGTGCTATTTTTCTTTTTTAGATTTAAATATTGTGTAAATGTGTGTCCAACTTAACCTTTTTCTGTCATTGAAAAGCGCTAATTGATCTTGCTGACCCTGACATAATAGTATAGTTTGATATTTGAAACCTTTCAGCTTTGGCATGGCCCTTTTATCACCCCTGAGATTTCAGGGCATGGTTCTACTGAAAGCATAAAGTCTACTCTTTGAAAAATTAAATAAAAATGGTTATTAAAAATAAATTATGGTCTTTTAAAGTCAGTCCATGTTTTACCTATCAAAGCATCAGACTTTACAATATACATTAAAAACTTTCTGATTTACTTGTATTTATTAGGTGACATTTTAGATATTGCTGTACAGAAATCAGATTTTTATGAAATAATTTTTGGCCAATTCCACACTTCTGTGTTGCAGTGTTTTTAAATCTGTCATTAAATCAGAAGTGGTTAAAGGAACTTGGATGCAATTTGCAGTGCAAAAGCTCAGATAAGAAGAGTACTTATATGTCAAATAAGTAATAAAATCTACTTGAAAAGGCAGTAAAACTCACATTTTTAGTCTACATTGTAGTTTGCAACACTGCCAAAAGAATTGCTTTTGGGATGGCTGTAATATAGGACCTTAAAGGCAAAAGCTATTTTAAAGCATTTTCTTCATTTTATCTCTAAGCCTGGGAAATGTGTCAAAGAGCTGGCTGCCTTTTTGCTTTAACGTTAAACAGTGAAAATTACTTTGATGATTGATTATCCTATATTGAAATGTATCACTGGGCAGTCTCAGTCACAGGTTTGTATAGGCTTGTTATCAGGATTTTGAGCAAAATGTCAAATGCTAATGGACGTCTGAGGAATACTAAAGTTTAAGCATTTTATTTTCAATTTGTTTAAAATGTCCTTATTTCTCCAGGGGAAGATTATAGTGACTAGTGATTATCTTCAGAGCTTCTTACTCCATAAGCCAATGAGACTTTTTTGATTTTAGGCTGTTAGGCTAGACACTAAAGTTTGATTCAGGCTGCAATTACCATGGATTTGAAAAGAAGTAGTTTGGAGGATTTCTATGCATATATTAATTGGGAGATCTATGTCTTTTTCCTAGAAACTAGAACTAACTATCTAAATACTGTTACAGTGACTTTTCATTAAGCAGCTGCCTGTAGAACTACAGTGGAGGGCAGTTCAGTTGGATGTAATTTAAATGCTGTCTCTGATGCACTCAGTCTGCCTGGGCTGACTGAATATCTCTTTGCACTAGGGTTGTGTAGGGCTATAGAATTTGACTAGTTTGGAGCAGAAAATTACAGAAAAGACCTCCAAAGGCAACCTGAAAAATATTCACACAACGACTGATTTTTGCATAGGTGTTAACTTATTACTTATGTATTTAAGTCAGTATGCACTAGATTTTTTGGCAGCATTAAAATTAAATACTATTCTGATGTGACCCAGTATAAGCTCACATTCTCAGCAGTGTAAAAAATTACTGCTGCCTTTTTTTTTTTAATTGGGTAGGTCAGCGAGTAGCTGGTCTGCTCTTGACATATACACAATTAAACCACAAAAACTTACATTAAAATACCATGAAGGGTTTGATTTAGACCATAAAAGTAAAAGAAACACAGAGCTGAGTTTGCAATTTTTCAAATAATTCTCCTCTATGACTATGTGTATATAACTATTGAAATCAATGCTGGTGCATGAGGTAATTGGAAACTTAACTTGATGTTTTGTGCCAGATCCTTAGCTGTTGCAAATTGGAGTAGGAATGCTGAAATTACTGGAGTGGTCTCACATTATGCTGGATGGGTATCTAGTCCTCTATTCTTAGTTCAGTCTGCTTTTTTGGTGGGGTATTGCAATATACATTATATGTGTGAGATCACATGCACAGAGAAGTGATCCTGCAATACTTAAGAACAAAAAAAAAAAAAAAAAAAAAGAAAAAAATAGAGTTAAGTATAAATATCCATTTTTTCTTCCATTTTACAGCATTTTCATACTCCTGTGTTTGAACTTTTTTTTTGTAGCGTTTTATAAATGACCACAGAAATGCCTTTGACAGTAACTGTGTTTTTGAAAATGATGCAGTTAGAAATATTGCTAATTGTGTGTATTCTTTTAATTCTGTGACGGCAACTTTGTTGCTTAAAGAAATGAGTAATTGGGTTGTGCTTATTCAGGGACATTTAATGAATGTCAAGCCTATTCAATGAAAGGCATGAAGTCCATGTTAAGTCCCATTTGGATATTTATTTTTATTGACTGTAGTATACTCCCAGAACATCATAGAAAATGAAGTTTACCTTACTCCCACGAGAGAGCAGCTAAACCAGCCTCTGGACACTTCAGTTTGTGCATCCTGACATCATGCTGTATGTGAGGTCTTTCTTCTGGCTCTCCCGAGTGTCCCAGCATAGACATGGTCTCACTAAACCAGGCACAGCACAGGGAGATTATGCACATTTCCTCTGCCAAGTTCTAGCAGTGCAACTCAGACTCAACCTAGCATTTCTGTTCTGGTCTTCTTAGCACAGAGAGCTGGGAAGTTGAGAACTAATAGGGCTGAATGGGTATATAGAGGTTTTTACAAACGCAGTGATTATATTCTGGGAAAGGGTCTTGCAAATAACATTTCTTATTACCCCAAAGCAAGATTTAAACTGTGGTGGGTTTTCCAAATGGAAAGATGAAAGTACTTTTCCACTCAGCCACCTATTCTTATGTTTATTCTAATCTGGCGTGGTAGAAGGATCTAGTATAATGTTAAAATTATTTCTTTTTCAGTTAATTGCACCTTCAGAGAAGCAATTTTTATGTTCAAAGCACCATCTGAATCCTGAGCTCACACTGTGCAGCAGTATGCCTGGGAGTTACCTGCAACATGAGGTCTTTCAGCTGAAATGGCTAGATGATGTGTTTCCTAGTCTTTCTGGTATCTAGTTAGCTATGATTCAGCTTGTTTTCCAGTTTTATGGCTAAATGATAGTCTGATTTCTCCAAGGGCTAGATGAGCAGTCAAATTTTTGGCATAAAACAAATGAAATAGAAGAGTTTGCTCCCTGATAGTTGTGAAAGTACTCAGCTTTTTGAAGGAAGTCCAGGATTGGAACAGCAGCTTGCGAGATGCTGTCAAATCAGAACTAAATCTGAAATAGTTTGATTATAAGGTCTGTCGGAAGAGATCCAGCATTTTGCTCTGTTTTTACATCATTATTTAGGGATATTGGTTCATGTAAACATCAGTAGCAGTAACCTCATGTGTGGCTAACCCTACCTAAAGTCCTACTTCGTCTGTTTCCTGTGGCAGAGAACAGATAAGCACGAAGCCATGGTTTCACATTTGGTGGCAGCGCTTCTAAAGCGGCCCCTTAACCCACCTCTGTGGGCCACTCGTTTAAGTTGGATCTGCTCTTGCTGTGGTTCACAAACAGCTGTGCTGGCAGCCAGGCAAAGGTCGGAATGAGTGGCAGCACCCGTGCTGCTGAGCCTGGCAGCGGTGCTGCAGAAATAGCTGCAGAACCACAGTCTCCGTTACCTAATCTGCCACCTCAATTAACTGAAGTGCAGGGTCAAGTCTGTGGGATAGGTGGAATTTTTCAGAATGAAAACATTGTCTACAAAAATGATCCCTTGATCTTTAATCAAAAGGTTGTATTGATGCAGGGATTTTCGACTAAAATCGAAGTAGCTGCAAATAATTTGCAGATTTGTGTGCAAGTTAAAACAATAGGGAAAGTACTGGGGCCTTTGGAGGGGACAGATGTGATTTTCTTGAAGGGAGGCAGGAGTTCAGACATGATACCAGATGACAGAACTTTTCCAGATCTTTGCACTGCTGTCCAAAAGCTGGGCTTGCAGGGAACAGGCGGAGCATAACTCCGCTAGAAGTAGGACGTCACTGCCAAGGGCTGCAGCGCTCGTGACAGGCTGCATTCTTTTATCACTATTCCTGGGGAAAGAAGTGCAATAATTTCTCAGAAGTGGCCATTACATAGCTGTCACTGTAGACAAGTGCTTAATTTATGGCAACTATTTTTTATTAGTCTCCACTGTCACAAAGTATTAACTTACAGGCTATCACGTTCCAAATGCCTTTTTTTAATGTTGTTCCCATATAACACTGAAATATGCGTACTATACCGCATCACGGGTTTATGAACACTCAAGCAAGCCAAACCAGCGATATTATTTTTGATGTGAATACAAGTTTGATTTCCAAAGATAAGTGTAGTGATGTAATAAAGTTCTGTAAGTCTGTCTTGAGTTCTGTAAGTCTGTCTTGAGTTGACATGACTTTTTGATTAATAAAGTTGAAGGATACAAAATCAACTTGGCACAAGTGAAAAGGATTAAACAGCAAAGTGAAGCATAGATTTCACAAATAGTTACTTGTTAATGAGTCTTTAAAAACCATGCTATTACAAAGGGTTTTTCAGGGGGCAATCATCAAATCAAAACCTATTTATTATTTTACCAGTGACACCAAGATTAGTAAGTTCTACAAGAAGTAATACCCTTGATTAGAACAATTACTGACCTAATAAAAGGTGTTATTCTTCTTACAAACTTCCTTATACTTCCTTTGTTAGACTAATGTTAGACTAATGCCTGAAGTACTGCTACTACAAAGACCGAGGGATGGGTAAATAATGAGGGGAGCAGATTGATGAGAGCAGTCTGGCTCATTGAGCAAACAGAGCAAGCAAACAATATACTTCACTACAAGCCAGAAGTTTATTTAAGAAAAAAAAATAAGAAAAAGGAGGCCATAGCAAAGGATAATGATGGTATCATAGCCAAAGAAAGGACTAGTAACTTTAAGTACTCAGCACAGTAAGAGTTACATTAGCTGTGTAGGTAGTATGGGTGCAGCTACTACTGCAAAGCTGTACCCTTTCTTAGCTTTGGAAAGGAAGCTTTAAAATATTGGAGGTTGCAGATTTAAGACCAGAGGAGTAATTAAACTTTGGAAAATGTTTCTTCCAGGGGATTAACAAATTTTAGTTGACCAAAGGAGAATGTAGCATAGTTTGATCACAGCTAATAAATATCTAAATGTGGAAAAGGAAATGTGGTAAAGGATGCATTGTCAAAGCAGTTGTTTTAGTTAAAATCTATGACTATATAATCTAGAATACCTGCTTTTTACAATTACTTTGTGTGGCACACTTACTGCTGGCTCATAGTAAAAGAGATTTTCCTGTAGGATTGCAAGCTGTTCCACGGATGTCAAAACATTTCAGTTGCCTGTGGGGACTGCTGATGGGCCAGGAGCCGAAATGAGTGCAGACAGCTCATGTGAGGATCAGCAGCATAAAAATGTAGATTACACAGGACATCTGGTATGGGGTTTTAAATGTTCTTTGTGCTGGACAAAGGTGGAACATAGAAAATTTTCGGCTTTCAGTCATTCAAAATTGTTCATTCATTCAAAATTGTTCTGATGGTTTCAGTTTGACTTGATGGCTGGGGTGCAGAAGTGTTAGTTTTGGTGAGTAATAATTGTCATTCTGTTCTGTCAGAAAGCACCCAAGCTGCATGATGGCACCAGAAGGGGTTCTGTATTCTGGGACAGTTCTGCATTCACACTTTTTGCTTCCCATCGTTCATGGAATGAAAAAATAAGTTTCTAAAATGCATTATTTAGGGGTTACTGTCAATTTCGGTTAAGAAAAACATTTCTTCTACCAAGCTGTAACCCAAGGACCCAGGTTTCTTTTCAATGAGTTTACTTTTTATTTCTTTCTGACATTTCAAAATGTTCCGTTCAAGAATTTCATGTGAGACACTTGGCAGTAACAGGAATAGCAGCTGCTGAGCAATGACTCTCACACCTAAAAAGGATGGGCTGCTGCAAACTTCCTCCTTCACCAGGATGTTTCTAGTAAGCCTAGTGTGTGTTTGAACTTTTACAGTAGCTCTCATTGCATCCTCATACTGCTGAATACACTCTTCAAGCTGCAGCATGATTTTTGAAGCAGGTAGGATGAATAGGTATGTTACAACTTTCATGAGACCATGAGGCTGGATTCTTTGCACTAAGTTTTTCAGCCTTGTAAAACTGCTGTTTGCTTTTACCTTGTGGATATGCTCGTTTTTAGGTTCTCCTTAATTCTAAAATGTTTCTGTTTTAGAAATAATCTTTATTTTTATTTTATGCTTGTTTTGTGTCACAAGGTTTTAGAGGGGGTTTTTATGTGTAAAAGGTAAACTTGACATGTTTTTGGGGAGAGGGAATAGGAAATAATTAATATTTTCAAGTTGACAGTGCTTTTAAATAATCTGACTAACCAAGTATAGCCTTTTTCTTTCTGTTTTCAATGTCTTGTTTATAAATAAATGAAATGTTTTCTTGATTTGTTCGCAGCCATTTTCTACAAAAAAGAGAAAAAAGTTGTCTCAGAAGTTAACCAAAATACACTGTGTAGTAAAAATAAAAATCCTTCTCCCTAAAAAAATCTAGTTTTTCAAATGTTGAAATGGCCAGCTTGCAGGAAAATAAAACAAAAATCTTTATTAAAAAATTTAAAAGAGTGTGCTTCTATCTGTGGCATTTTTGCATTACTTGTTTGGGTTTTATTTCTTTCCCCTGGGAACCACCTTTCTTTCTTTTCTCTTTATTTTTAGGGGAACACAGTGGGATTCTAGATTAGATTTGTTTATAAATTGAGGCCAGAAACAGTATCAGCATTTGTTTTATTAATTTCTATCTGGAAAATTCTGTAATTGATTAATTTGGAATTAGATAGATGAAGTCTGTGTAGCTGCATGCCTTATCTAAGCATGAGTGAAGAGGTCTCTCCCAGGGAGGCCCCCAAGCATTAGTTGATTTGTAGCTCTGGTCTCAATTTTAGCAATTTCACAGTGTGATGTGCATTGCTAGGATAAGGGATGTATTGCTGAGTTTATAATTCTGTATCCTGAAATTCTCAAAGTTAACCCTTATTTGTTACACAGGTGGCAGGGGTAGGAAGAGTAGGGGAATCAGTTTTAGTCATATTCGGGTTCCTGTAAAGTTGGTACCCAGAAATGCAAAAGATAAGTGTTGCACCAGCGTGTCCTTTTACAAAACTAAAGTAAATGAGATCCAGTGCTTGCAGTTGTTTTGCATTTGTCTGGAAGTCTTTCTGTTTTCCCCATTTTTTTGTTTATGATGGTAGTATCAGCAGGCAGGTCTGTCACAGACCCTTTCTGTTTCTTACCTGGTTTACGTACCTAACTGGTGCAGGGACATCATGGACTGTGTTGCTCTGCTTTTTTGTCTTGGTGACTGCTTTTGACTGGTTCCAAATGGTTTTGTGGTGCTGTGACTTGTTGCTAAGTCTGAAGTACCTGATACAGAGTCGCAATATCATCTTAATTTTTCGTGAATAAAATGTCCACAGATGCTACGTAAGCAATGCTACTCTTCAGCAAACTCAGTTCAAGAAAGCAAATTACACTAAACTGACAATTACACAAATACTCATTGAAGACCCCACAGAATTTGTAAGACTGTGTCTAACAAATGAATAGTGACTTGCATGAAAGTCAGTAATTTGATTTGAATTTTGAGGAATTTTCAGTGTATTGCAGTTTGGTGGCATGAATCGTGTCTGTTTTGATTACTGTATTTAATGTTTGGCATGAATTCATGCACTGAGAAAGGAAGAAGGAAATAACAAATTATGTCACAGTTAGAGATGTGTTTTTCTTCAGTTGAGGGAGAAGGTAGAAGGAAACTAGATGAGCTCAGAACTGTAAATGTGTGGTGGATGTTGAAGACCCCATGCCTGTTGTTAACATGCATCCCTACTCAAGATCTGAAAATAAATGTGTTAGCAGGAACAAATACTATTTCACCTCCAGCAGGGATCGTAGCAAGACTAAATCAGGTAATGTCAGACATCTCACCTTGAAGCGTATTAATTTCAGAAGCACAGTTTCTATAGACACCAGAATATATACTGTACAGCCAGTTTAGACATATACATGTTCTTATGCATGCCCATGGGATGAGGATGCTGAATGAGTCCTAAAGGGTGCCCTGCACAGCCCCCTCCGAGTAACCAGTACGCTGTCACCCAAGTATTTACTGTGAAAATGAGGGCTATTTGTAGAGAAAGCAGCTGGGTGGGTCCATTTGCTTTTCAGCTCATCCTGGAAATTCCTCCTGTATTCCTTCCCTGTTAGCAACAGTGTATGTGGCTAAAATAGGGTATTCATCTGTGTTAAGTTGCTTGAGCTGTTCTGTTCTGAAATCCCAGCATAATTAAGATTATTCAGAATAAGGAGTAATCTATCTTCTCTATTTAAGCAATGCATCTGCAAATGCAAATCGATGTAGGCAGGTGCTCAGCAGAACACAAAACCCAGGGAAGACTACTTCATTCCATCAGGGCTTGCTGGAAATGTGTGGAGCTAAAATCGGTGGTACATGACGTTATGGCTTGCTGTTCTCTCCACCACATACCAAGGGCTCAGAGTGAGGAAGGAGCTCAGTTTTTTGGAAGTCACTAATATAGAAGTGGGAACTGGACATGCTATGAAGGGTTCCAGAATGCTGTCTCTGAGAGTAAAATTGTCACCCTCAGCAAGCTAAAAGTGGATTGAAATCAAACTGAACCAAAGACATCCATATTTAACCCTCCACAGAGGAGGGCCCAAGGAAGGGAAAAAAGAGTATTAAAAGAAGAAGACTATATTCCCATTAATTCTCTAGTCTGTGGAGAAAGATTTGTTTCTATAACGAAATAGGTGGTTTTCAGGAGGCTCATTTCACTCATATTGATGTCGGATAATAGACACCAGCTAAGGAAAGGGCCTCAACTAAACCTAAATACACACACAAAATTCCTGAGCCATTTCTGCTTTCATCAAGAATGCTTCTGGAATGAGAAAAAATATGAGAATTAAAATAATTTAGAAATTCTGAATATATTTCTGTTTGACTGCCAGTTTTCCTCAGGAGAGAGTACATGCCCCTGACAAGGTGAAACTGTCAGGATGGCTTTGTTCGGCAGAAAAATGCTGATAAATCAGCATTTGGTTTCCTTTTAATTTAGGTTACATTTTATCTTTTTCACATGAAACTTCCTGTGATGGGCATACAGACAACCAGAAGGATATTTTCTTAGGCAGGAAATTACTAAATATTAGGCAGTACCTGTTTGTTACTGCCCATACCCTTTCCCCTGTCCCTTCAAAGAAATGGGTTTAATGGGGAAAAAATAGCATGAAATAATCTAATTTTATGAGATTGCAGTGCTAAGCACTAATTTCTTGTTCTGGTTCTAAAGCGATTTTCTCATTACCTGCCTTGCACAATCTTTCACAGTGCCTTAAATGTGCTTTGTTCTACTCAGAAGTTCTGTAGGAGTGGTGCAAACCCAAAGTGAGACTTGCCTGAGACTGAGAATTTGAGACCTGGAGCCTGTCCTCACTGGTTCATGTCCTCCGTTAATTCAGTGGCAGCAATCAGCACTAAGTACTAGTACTGTCACAGGTTTCTGAAGTAGAGCACTAGAAAATGAGAAATTGCTCTGTTTGTGACCACTTCTCTCTTAACATTTTAACTACCAACCTGTGGCTGTGAAAGAAATGAGTTCTTTTGTGGCTGAATGAATTGTGTAAACCACAGAAGCATCCTTCTACTGGGCTTGTTACCACCATGTTTCAGTAAGTGTAAAACAATATAGTATATTTGTCATATGTGTAAAACAATATAGTATATTTTGGATCATGAAATTTCTGAACTCTATTGCCAGAGCATCACATGATACAACATTGGAAGAGCTAGGGAGCATCACATGATATAATCTCAGTAGAAGTAGGTATTCTTTAGATAAAACAGAATAAAAGGGATGTGAAAATGTGCCCAAGATGATTATAATGTGAAAAAAAATAAGTGGTAGAAACTGAGGATAACACTCCCCCTGCCCCTGAATTTCCAAATCCTAGTAGCTGGAGAGAGGACTTTCTTCCCAAGCTTTTGTGTTCAAGTGAGATGGGGCAGATTTTTTGGTCTGGTGGCCAAACTCCTCTTCCAGATGATGGATTTTTCTTGGAGATCCATATCCCCGTCTGGCCAGCTGGAGGGCCTGAAGCAGCCTCTGGGATACTCCTGGTAAATGTCAAGTGCTTTAAGGCTGGTTTTTACCTGGGGGTCCCCAACCTTCACATTCCGTCTTGAGCTTGTGGAAGTTGCAGCAGCATGCAGGATCATATTAGACATCCCATAGAAAATGCAATTGTGTTACACTTTCAGTCATTTATGAAGCAGTGCGCAGCAGATCCTGAAGTAGTTTATTTTCTTTAACTTATGTGTGTATCTCTGGAAGGAAACACATGTTTCTCCTCATGGTCAAGTCCTGGAAGTTGCAGTTTAAATTTGATGAAGTGTTTTATTCCCCCAGATAAAAACAAATAAATAAAAAATTAGATTTAAATGCATTTGTTGATGAGGAAAGTCAGGAATCCTCCTAATTAAGACATTTCTTAGAAAGGTAAAATTTTTATCTGGGAGCATAAAACACTTCATCAGTTTTAAAGCCACATCTGCAAGGAGTGGATAAAGAGGAGAAACAGGCATTTTTCTTCATTCTGGCTTGTCTGTGAATTTAAGACTTTTAACAACAGTTTTAAAAATATTTAAGCCCAGTTAGAAACACTTGCAATATAATAGGGATAAGAATGCGCTCCCTCCCTCTGTTTTTAATCTGGTTCTCTTGATGGAATAAACTACAAGGTTGAATTGGTAACTGGATTATTGCCTCATAAAACAGCACGAGGTTACTATTATCCTTTAATTTTATATCTTTATTAGGGAGTAATGTTGGTCTTATTTAAATCACTGACTTCTCTAATGGTTTTTCTCCCCTTTTACAAATTTATAAAACTAAACCCTAAAGGATTTGGTCTAAGTGCAATTGGCATAACTGCCATTATAAAAATCTTTGTGTTAGCAATTGGTTATAATCAGCCACTCTAACTGTGCTCAGAATGCAGCAGGATTTAGCTGTTGATAGGTAGAATAATACTGATGAAATATTATTTCTGAGTTTTATTTTAAAAAGCTCCATTTCCAGTAAGAACTTCTGAATTTTGAGGCAATGTGAAGATCAACAGCAGTGCCCTGGAAACTTATAATTTAGCATGTTTGCACAAATGATCTATTTAACATACTGTGTATTTTGCAAAGATTTTAAAAAGCTTGTCTTTGTCTTGCAATTCAGTAAAGTGACTTTGAAAATTCATGAATATTAGTCTTTTTTAGAAGGCGACTAATAAAAGTGGCATATTTAATGATGTGTTCCAGTGACTACACCCACTTGAATTTTGGAACACAACACATACTGTGGGTGAATCACTGGCAGTTCTTAGTAGTAAAGCTCGTATTGGATTTGTGTCATCAGGATATATTTAAAATTTTGATAGACTGGTTTTTTTTTTGAAAAATGTGACATCAATCTGTTGATCTCATGTGCTTTGATCAAGCATCCATCAGTTGGAAAAGAAACATGGGTCTGTCTGTTCCGGTATAGTTCTGTAGTTGAGTTACTGTTGAATTTTATACAGAAAGTGAAGTATCTGCCACCTTCAGTGACCGACTGACAGAGCATTTACTGTTTGAATGCAAGCCAGGTACTGACTTTTCAGTCAGTATACTTAGAAACTAGTCAGAAAAATTGTTACAAATTTTGTATTTTTCTCTGCAGGCAATCTTACCAGCGCAATAACATGGTTACACTACAAACTTTTAATTAAATCAAAGCAGATTTTATGTTTAAATTATTAATGGAACATTTTAGTGTCAGTCATAAAAATTCATCTCCATGTTTGCAATTGCCTTCTTTGATTGGGACTGTGCAGGCAATGCCATGTAGAGCTGCTTTCTCTTAAAATACCCATTGTTCATGGCAGGCTTCTTTCTGAAATTTGCCTGTAGTGGGTGTTTTAAATAAGCCCTTCCATTCCCCTTTTAGCTTCATTGAACAAAGACTAGAGAAGATATTTACAAATACAGGAGTGTGGGCTTCACATTAACCAAAAAATGTGAAGTGATTACAGTTTTGGTGAAGGCATTGTGAGGGAAGACATCTACCTCTTGGATCACTCTGAAATTGAGAAGAGATTAAAACTATTTTGAAAAACAGGAATTATTTTCAGCTGAATGATGTGGCGAAATACATGCAACATGATTTTCTTGCGATTTGTCTTTTCCTTATGTAACATTATGGCAAAAATTAATGAAATGTGAATGAAAACAATTTTGAAGCTTGGGCAAGAGGGAAGAAAGACACAAGAGGGTGTAATTTGGTGGCAGGAAAAATTCAGCTGAAACTTGAAAGCAAAGTAGACTGGGGCTGTGCATTTGTATGTGCTCTAGAAAATATCCAATGCAAAACAAAATGAATTTTTGGGAGTTATGTTTTGAGGAGTAAGTGGAAGTATGGTAAGTAAGCGGCACTTGAGATTAAAAGAGGAGGTATTCACAGGGCAATGCAGGGCAGTGGTTGAGAATATGTGAGTGCCATGAGTTCCACATAGGTTCCATGGCTCTGGTTCCTTTCATATTTACCTGCAAGTGCCAATGCAGCTGTACATGTTTTACCCTTGGTTGCGTTTATTAGTGCTTGCTGGTCAGAATTTAAAACAGAGGTCCTAATTTTGAGCATGGTCCCAGGTAATTCCTTGTGGTGCCTTCTTGATAAACAAATGTATGTAGTATTGATAAGCAAACCCAGGATGTTTGAGTTCCTTAACATGTGTGTTTACACATTGATTTTTATTTTTTAATGTAACATGAGCTTTGATTAATAATATGATTATTGCATATATGAAATATCCCTGTCACATTTTTCTTTTTTTTTTCTAAATTGTGCAAATCTGTATGACTCCAAAATGTATCTTTTCTGAGAATGGAGATTGTAATATAATCGTGTGTATAGTTAGTGTCAGCATGATCATTCACAGGCAGAACTGGAAAATAGAATTTTCCTATTGAAGATCTCCATATTTGATGAGAATGATTCACCCTATCAGAGAAGGCACAGACATAGCAGATGATTAGGATAATGTCTGTCATTTAGCACTTTGTAGGGAGCTGCTTGTTATAAACCACTTTGTGTATCTAATTTAATCCTAAAGGAATTTAATGAACCTTGGAGAAGGGACTTCATGCTGATAATTGCATAATAACCCATTTTTTCTGCCAGACACTTAATGGCTAAGAGGTTATCATTAAATGTGTATTAAGCAGTTCTCTTCTATAACTGTCTTTCTAAGATGTTCTCTCAAGGGTTATAATTTGTTGACTACTTAAACAGTTGCCTGTATTCAACATTTTTGCTTCTTTATTGGCTTGTTTTCAGGGCTATTTTTGTCTTGAAGGACACAAAGAAAAGTTCCTGTTTCTGTTGGTGTGTTTTAGATAGTTCCCAAAATAATACTGAAGGTGTCGAAGCGCTTTACATGAAATTAGACTTCACATGGGAACTTTGTGTGAGGTTTTAGTGAAACTGCAACCTCAGTTAGGGTGTTTGTTTATTGCAGATTTGCCTTAAAAGTGAGGACCATAGACTAACATGTAATTTTTTAATCTCCTCTTTTAATTTAGACTACTGAGCTGTAAATTGAAAGGAAGATAATTTCTGCTTGTGGAGGAAAAGAAGGGTGAATAACCTCAATGGAAGACTCTCAGGATTTAAGTGAACAGTCAGTAAGTACAAATGTTGCTAAATTGAATGTAATAAATTGAACTCTGTTCAACTAAGTTGTGTGAAAGGATTTTACTTTGGATTTGAAAATTATACTAAGATCTGAGGAAGTCTTTCGAGCTCCTAGTTTTAAACCTTTTAATTTGTACATTAAATGACTGGTTTTAATCTTTTTTTTCCCTGCTGAAAGAAGCAAGATCTTTGTTTTATAAGATTTTGCCGAGCTCCAATTGTTGGAGGGATATAATTAAACTACACTGGAATAATAAAATGTTAGAAAAGTGCACAGTTTCAAGGCAATTTTTTGCCTTGTTCAAATAATTGCATTAAAATGTATATCCATAGTGGTCTGCAAGTTTTTCCAAATCACGGGTTACCAAAAAGAGAAACAAAATATTTCAAATGGTTAGACTGTGGCAGATGACATACATTAATTTTTTCAGGATTCTCTTGGATTTCAAGGGGATTGTGAAAATCAGTAATCTATCCCCCTGTTCCTCATCAGAGGGAGATTCCTCCTGGCACTGATGACATTTCTGGGAAAAATGGGGTGGACATTTCTTCTTCCTTTTCCTTTCTTATTTTCCCTTGCCTCAGACTGCAGTTCTGAGGAGAAAGCAGGTTCTGAGCAAATTCAAAGCTATCTGGGCTTGTCATCCAATGTATTTGGCTTCTTAGCATCTTAATTTTCTGCTGTTTCTTACTGGTCACAACAGGGACATGTTTTGCCAGTACCATGGTCCCTATGATTCTCAGCTTGGCCTTAGTGTATTAAAGAAGAATGAAGGGATTTAGTATTTCTATTTCTGATATGCTGAAAGAGGTTGTCCATGCAGTAAACTAGTTTGTATATATATATGTATATATTTAGAGACTTTTTTGGGTAACACAAGTTCAAGGAATTGGGAAGAACTGTGTTTCTAAAATGTCAGTAATTTTCTTTAAAAGGAGTACTTTGCAGCTGGCTGGGTAGCTCCTATCTGAGACTTTACCTTGGACTAGAGTTTTATTACTGATTTTAAATGGTACAGGACTGGAAAGTCTTAACAGTGTCTTAAGTCCCCATGGTGGCACTACTTGGGACAGCTGCACATATTTATGTATTTAAAGTGTTCCCAAGCAAAACTTTAGAGCCTGTAAAAGCTACGTGGCCTCATAATTTAATAAAGTTTTATAAAGGTCATAAAAGATTAGGCAGAAGTTCATCTCTTGCAGTCTGTGAAACAATTTTTCTATGGAGTATTCATGGTGTGGTTATTAATAGGAAGTAGATGAGCCAGTTTAGTTTACTGAAAAAACATCTTTCCATAGTAGGTAAAATGTTTTTGCAACACTGGATGCCTGATAAATGCATATTTTAGAAGCAATTTTACTACCCCATCAGATAGTATAATCTCTGTAGTATTTCTCATAATTTCTACATAGCTTTATGCTATATGTGAAAATGGTCTTCAGATTGCAAATTGAGGTGAAATCTGTGCTGTGTTGCATACGAAAGTAGGATTTGCTGTCTTTATGCTAATGACACAGAAAATCATGATTCAAGACAAGTTTTTTCTTCTTACTCTTCACTTGCAGTGTCAGAACATAAAGGTAATGGGTGGGAGAGCCATTTCATCACTCCCTTTATCCAGGTGGGCACTGACACTAAAATCTCACTAAGAACTTGGGCACTGTCCTGGGAAAAGGAATTACATGAGGCCTGTCTGCCTAGAGCAGCCACTAAGCCTTCATTTCCCAACTTCAAAAGCCATTTCACTCTTATATCATGGTTAAACTCTCTCAACCAATTTTCAAAAAAGAAAATAGCATCTCTGGGCTATGTCTGTGGGCTAGAGATCCGAGGAAGCAGGAGGCTTTGGTGTATCAGATGCATCTGCTTGAAGTGTAGCTGTGGTGTTTCATACTGGTTAATGTGTTTTATACTGGCTAGCTCTGCGCAGTTTCTGTCCATCAGGCAGGATTTCTAATTCTTGACATGCTCAGGGAGCATAAGTACTTCTTTCTAGCCTCAAAATTTCTTTGGGGAGCTAAATGCATAACATTTAGATTGTGAAAATTTGTGGGGCATAAGGATCGAGCCTCTGTTGCATGTGTATTAGATGGTGTGAATAAGCATGTGTGCAAGACTGTGCTCAAACTTGTGTTGGTACCTTGGCTTCAAATAGTCAAGTCCTTGGTTACTTTAGAGACTGCCTTTCTCTGCAGCTGAGATGGGTTAGAAGGTGTTTTCTCTTGCATGGTGTTTTTGTTAGACAGTTGAGTTTCTGAAGAGAAAGATGCCTTTATTATATTACCTGGGCACTCTGTTGAAGAATCTTTCATCCTTGGGAAAAGAAGCCAGGCACAGTTCCTTGGTGAACAAGTTCCACAGTGAACAAGATTAATTTTCAAGTTTTTATTTAAAGAAAGGAAATTATTGTAGCTTTTGAGAGTAGTTCATCCTCCTGAAGCATCATATACTGTCATGTAGCTTTTATTCTGACAGTCTTCTCTGTAAGTTTGAGATCACTATTATTAACTCAAAGAAATACACCAATAAGAAGTGATTAGTTCTGTGATTCCTTTCCTGAAAGTGTATCAATTAGGTGAAACTTACATGATCATACCTGTGAGCAATTCCACAGCATCCCTGTTGCCATATGAGAAATAAATCATTTTCCTTTTGTCTCAATGATGACTCAGAGCAATGACTGACTGCGTGTCCACACACTACTTCTGAAATCTGTGCTCCCCTATTCTCAGAGCCTCTGAAGAGTTGTGCTTGACTGAATTGAACAGCTTCTGTTTTCTGAGATGCCAGCTTGATTAGATCTAATATATATATACATATATACACACATATATATGCCATTTATTACATTATGTTAGTAATTTGTTCTTCCTATTTTTGACCAGAAGTCAGTCTACTTGCCTAATTGTCATGCTCTAGAGCCTCTGTACTGGGAAAACTCTTGTTTCTCCTTTCCTTTGTCTTCTCCTGGATGGCAGAAGTAGGGGAATCAAGTCTTAATCAAGATCATGCAGCAAGAAAAAGAGTCAGAATCAGAATAGGGTTTATTATATTATGGCTTTCCTGTCTTTTCTCACAACTGGATAGGTGAATAGCTCTATTTTGAAGAGCAGCAGAAAAATGATGCCATTTACTACATATACTGATGCCATTACTGATGCAGAGGTGAGCTGGGATCCATCAGGTGCAGTTGAGATCCAGTGGATCCTTGCAGCTGGCATGGAGCAGTCTGGGATAGGGCCTGTCATGCTAATGTACTTTCTAGGGTGGGTATGTGTCAAAAAAAGCTCACAACTTTCTTTTTCTTTTCAATTCAGATGCTGAATATATTTGCACATCCATGTGTGGGATTTTCTTTTAGTTTATGTAAACACTTAGTTAATAGTATTCTGACTGAAAAAAGAAGAAAATAGTAAGACATATTGAACAGATAGAAGAAATTAAACAAATGATCCTTTTGATGTTCTGGTGTGAGGTCTGTCACCAGGTGCAGGCTGCTACTTACCAAGTGAAAGAGTACTTAAAGCCATGTAAATTTGTCTTACATGGACAGATGAAGCTATGTTAAAAGTTCTATTGATTTTGAAATGGAAGAGAAGGAAATTTTACTGATCTTGTGCTTATGAAGAGTCAAGCAATAGGGAGACAAAAGATTTTCAAGACTGGTCTTGGAGATGGTAAATAAAATTATGACTTTTAGCAGCTAAATAGTCCTCTGGTGTGCTTTGGTATAGCAGAGACACTTAGGATTTTGATAACTTCAGGTTTACATTCTTTATTTGTCTCTTTTAGTCATCACTGTCTGTTCAGTCTGTATTAGCAGAAGAAGAACAATTTGGCTGCTAACTTGCTAGTTTAGGGTTTCAAAGGGCCTTATTAGAAACTGGTGTAATTTCATCCCCTGGCCTTTTTATATAACAGCCTGCATATTTAGATTACTTCATTTTAACCTAGAATTAAACAATAGATTGCAGTGCTGTAGGACAGGACACTAGCAGATGTGAAGCTAAACCTGAATGAACAGGTTTTTATTTTTGTGACATTTGGACAATCATCCCCCTTGTGCCCTGGGTAAGTTACTTGTTTTTTTATCAGATCGTACAGACTGTTTTATCTGTTACTTGTGTCTATGGCCCCCTTGCAGATGGATGATCCTTGGCAACCTTTTTTGGACAGTGTTGTTTTCCCGTTTTTGTTTTGTTTTAATGTGTAAAGCTGTCAGATGTGATCCTTTTGCAGATCAGTTTTCAGCTGCAGCTACTTCTCTGTTGCATGAGCCCTGTGCCTGCAGCACTTAATCTTCCCCACCTCTGGGGTGGGCAGCCTGCTAGCACTTTGGCTGGAGCTCATTGCAAAGAAATGAAAATTAGTTTAAACTCTTTAACTGAATTTTAAAATGCTTTGTTTCACTGTTCTGCGCTGCAGCATAGCAAGATGTGGTTCTTATCTCTTTTATATCAGTATTTGTAGGACTTGGAATATTACAGGCAATTTGTCTTCTCAGGTTAGTGATGTTGCTTAAAAGAGATATCTGGAAGTTACCTATTCTAGCTTCTGGTCATGAAAAGCTGGCAGTATGCACAAGTACTTCAGTTATGAAAGTAAAGAACATTTGGGACAGGTAAGTAAAGAAATTATGGATTTAGTAAGAAAAAAATTAGTTTCTTTCATGAGTGATTATTTGCTTTTAATTAAAATCAATCATTGAAGAAAAATGTCGTAACTGCAAGTCAGCTGTAATAGAAAGTAATAGAAAACCAGCCTGTCTTTCTGAAGGTTTATTTCAAAGTATTTTTGAGAATTACTTAGGTATTTTACTACTTCCTTTCTAGAGACACAGTAACTTTCACAGAGAGGTGGCTTGCCATAAAGGATCCAAAATTATCATCCATTTTGACTTACAGTAGACCAAGAATAAAGTGTAATACCGTAATTCCTTGTCTCTCATCCAATAGGAATTTGAGGTAGAAACATCACTGTTGTTCTTCCTCAGCTGCAAGACCTTTACATATGACATAACAGCTTCTGTGAGCACACAGTTTTTTTTGCTCTTTCCTTTGTCCTCTACCATTTCAGCATTCTGTCATTTCTGTACAATAATCCACCACTGTTAAATTTGAAGGCACTTTTTTCAAACTCCATTAGTTTTACATATATGTTTTATTTCTGTCATTTACCGAATGAGACAGACCAAATGAGACAGCACTCAGAAACAATTAATGTATTTTGACTTGCAGAATAGACTGAGTTGACTTGTGTGTCTTATAAATTGCATAGCATTGGAGAAAGAGTTTGGCATGGAAGATGGATACAGCTGTTAGCTGTTGACATACATGTAATAGAAATGTGCATTTTTTCTGAGTTTATTGAAATTCTAATTTAAAAGTACGATTTTTTAAAAACTTAGTAGGCAATCTCTTAAAAATGTATCCAAGAGAATTCTGCGGAATAATATCCATGGCTTGTAAACTTGCAAGACGGGATGAGAGGAGGGGTTGGCAAACAAACAGAAATGCTCCTGCCATTGTCACTGTCGTGTTTGCTCTGGTTCAGCTCACTGCCTGTCTCCTGGAAGATGTTACCATGTCAGTATCAGAGGTTTAAATGGAAAGACACTGTATGGGCTTTAGTTAATAACAAGGAAATCCAATAAAAGAAAATGTTCTGCTGTCACACACTGTCCTTGGACTGCTGACAAGGACTGACACATAGCTACTATATAGTTTGTTATAGCTGGTACTTCTGGCTCCAGAGAGGCCCCAGACTAGAATTTTAGGGATAGAACTGCTTGGGAAAATTGCCACTGCCAGCAGCTACATGAGCTTTCCTCAAGGTAGATACCATCTTCTGCGCAGGGGTCTCCAGGGTTCCTGGAACATGAAATTTGCTATTACTAGTGATGTTACAGCCCTGATGTGATATGGATATCAGAGGCGACTTCTACTGTATTGTAACAGATAACACCACTAGAAAAAATAATAGCAAAAATTTGGAGGTGGAACAAATGGTCTTCAAGGCCTGAAAACTGCGCCAGCTTAGACCTTCTTTGAGTCCTCCACAACAACCTGTTCACCTAAGAGGACGTTTGTATCTACGCATGCATACTTAACATTATATATGAGCCAGTCTAATAAAAGTATTACCTCTCTCTATAAATGGTGCTTTTGTAGAATAAATCATCAGAATCTGACAGACACATTCAAAGCTCCAGATGAATTTTGCTTGTGTATGATACTTGTTCAAGCATTTAAAATACCAAATTTATAAATGCTATGCTTCTAATTGATTTTAATATTGAAATTTAACTTAGAATTACTCACCAAGTTTCCAAAGGTGTCCATGTCTGTCCTGTTTGTGAATGCAAAATGAAAATACAAGTTTCCTTAGCACAGGGATTGTACATCAGCTTAGGCTTCTGATTTTGACAATGTCCAGGTGAAGTTAACATGTTCAGAAATACTTTCTTCTTCAGTAAAAAGGGGTCAGAGTTTTGTAATGAAAACAAAATATTCAACAACATGACAGAAAATCAATCTTCTCTAGCTTTTTCATTTTGCAAGGCTAAATGCCCAGTGCCTTCATGCCTATTAAATAACTAAGTCTTCATTTTCACATGAAAAGCATGGTTTACACTGAACATACATTTGGTTTCTACTCATTTGGTTATTATAAAAAGTCCAGATGCAGCAGTGTGCTGAAGAATATGTGAGACTTAGGGGATGTGGTTAAGCCCACCTAAATCAATGGGATTTTTCATGTGCTTTAAGTCAGGCACGTGCTTAAACACTTTTCTGGAAAAGACTTGGAAATACAGTACAAAATAAAAGCAATAATTGCAGAAATATTTTACTAGCAAATGCATCTGAATGATTTGTGACTGTGGCTAATATTTATTCAGCATCATGTAGCAGTCATGGTTTCTTTCTTCTTATAGTAGTGTTTATCTGAGCTCTACCTCCATATCCAAGTGGTTGATTTGCAAGTCAACTTGTATTAAAAAAGAGAAGAATGACAGGGAGAAATATTAAATAAGTTTTAAATAATAAAATGACACTAGGCATATAATCTAATTTCTTATTTCATAAAGTGTACCTTAAATGTATTGGGTGCATGTAGATCCATTAAACCACTCTCACATCCTTGTCCTCTTTTATATTTGGTTAAGTCTTAAGCAATGTGAGGAGAATGTTAAAAGCATTGAAATGTTTTGGCTACAGTAAATGGAAATAGTTTTGCCATAATATAACTTATGGCAAAATTTTTCTCAGAGGATCCCATGATCCCATGATGGGATAACAATGTGAAACTCATGTTATTTGTTCATTTATTTATTTATTAGTTAATTAATTCTAAGATTTGTTCATGCTCCTCCATGCTCTTGAAAGCAGTCCCTGATGCTCTATGGGAATATTGTCATGGCAGCATCCTTTGCCTTGTGTCAGCACTTGGGCTTCAGCAGTGATTGAACTTTAGTCAAGGAGGTCACCAACCCAAATATGAAGCAGCTTGCATCTGAGAAACCTGGAGATTTTTGTTGGAGTGTTTCTCTTGTAAAGGCAAGATTTAGCTGAGAAACTAAGAAACTAGGTGTGTTTAAGTGAAGACTGAACAAACCTCTTTTTAAATGTGGCAGCAAATCTAGTTTATTGTATCTCTCCCATTCTTTTTTTTTTTGTGTAGGTTAACAGCAGAGGAATGAATGTTAGATGACCATGATTTTTTGGTTATTTTTTTTTGTTTTGGTACTGGAAGCAGTGACTAATAAGATTTCTGTCATGAAAAAGAGCATCTTTTATAGTGCAGGCCTTTAGTTTTTCCTGTTTTTGTGAAACCTTACTTGGATTTAAATTTTTAGTCTTTGGTCCTGGGCCACATTCAATTTTTCTTTATGTGATTCAGTCAAAGTATACAAGAGAAGGAGCTAAAGCAAGCATCACTTATTTCTGAAATGAAAAAAATGGTTTTCTTATTTTAGTTAGCAATGCTATTAAAATATTATACAGGTTTTCCAGTTTAAATTTGTCATGCAGTCCCCTTCCCTGTGGGAATACTCATGGCTTGCAGTGAAATGTGTTGGGCTGCCACCTGAGCATTTTGGGGATTTACAAAGTAACAGCCCAAAGTATGGGAGCCTTGTGTTGCTGGACATGGCAGTGTAGATAATAAATTTCATCCTTTAAAAAGTCAAACTATGCTTGTAGCTCAAAATCCAGTAATCTGTGCTTTAACTGTTTTTCAGGGAACCTTATAAATGACTCTGTGCAAATAGGATTTGTGCATTTACCCAGATAGGATCAAGTGTGAGAAAAAACTTGCTCACTAAGTGGTGATCCTTATAGTGTCTCTGGAGCAGTTAGGAAAACTTATTATTGCTCTTTTTTCCATCCATTCAAAGATTTTTACTCTGTAAAAATTGTTCCAGGGGCCTGTAAGTGCAGTACATTGCTTTCCCAGCAGTTCAGGCCTGTGCTTGAGTGGAATGGGCTGTCATTTCCACTCCTCCTTTTTAGTTTGCTTTCTTTCAGTTGTGAGATAAACTTGATAGTATGACAGTTTTTGAAATGGTGAAATTAAGGAAATGTGTGGAGTGCTTCTAGCATTCAAGTGGGTTTTACCATCAGAGGGAGCAATGTGTTCTGTAGATAATGGTTAGCTATATTGGTATCCTCTGTTTTACTTTTGGCACTATAAACTGCATTGATGTAAACAGCCTGGCCCTGGCAGGCCCTGATGCATTAGGGGCATCTGAGCTTCACTTGCTTTATCCTGCTAACCCTGGTTGCCATGGACCACTCCAGGACGCTTTTAATTTAATGAACCCGATTCACTCAGCCTTCACTGCACTGGACACAGGAGCCTCTGTTCTCAGGGAAGTCCAGCACACAGGAAGAGTGAATGCTGTGCACAGTCAGTCAGATGCTGTATACAGGGGCACAAGTGTTCAGGAGCTTGAATCCAGCTACAGGTTCCCTTTACATATATTTAATCAGTTTCTAATACACAAACTGAGCTACTGGTTATCAGCTTCTATTATCTATCTATTATCTGCTTTTCAAGAGATTAGTTACTCAGGCTAAGCTCAAGCTGTTAGAACTTTCACAAGTTCAGCTTGTGTTAAATAATCTTAAGAGCTGTATTTGTTTATGTCTTTCTGTGTGTACTTTTCCTTCCTTGCAGTAGTAATGGTTGTGGTGGTGCTGGAGCTCTGGTGGGCTATGGACATGGAGATATCCTTGCTGTTTATTCTGTAATCTAACTGCTTGTCTGCCATGTTCTCAAATTCATTGCCCAGGTTAAACAGCTTTGATAATCAGTTTTCATGGGATTTTACCGCATCAGTGTAAAACTGATGATTAACCTGTAGCCTCTGTAGTGCGGCACCTGTATCCAGAAGTTTCATTAAAATGAAACTAATTTTATCCCCTCATCCCACGGCTTTGAAGGTGCAAGAGTGAGTTTATCATTTCAAATAGAATGCTTATTAATAACTGTAGTAAATGATAATTTAAACCATACTCCTTGGGGATCACAGGTGGAAATTATAGAGTTTCAAGAAGCTGATGCCATATTGTATTTCATGCATAACTTGCTTTTAAGTCAAGGAATCCACAAGATAATAAATTTAATCTGAAGATAACTGCAAATAGAAAGTAGAAGTAGAGGAAATTGTCCTTGTCTGAAACTCTCAAGGGCAGTTGTGATGCACCATTGGCTGATTGTTCATAAACTCTTCTGTTCTTTCTTCTTAGTAACAGGGTTCAACAGTACACAGTTTTGATAAAAGCAAGCTTATGAAGACTTAACATTGACCTGAACTTCCCAGGTTAAAACAATACCTAATTTTAGATTAAGCAGGGTAGAATTAGCTGACATTTTGAGAACTTTATACTGAGCTATTTACTGAAAATCTCTTCAGTTCATGTAATTAAACTATTTTAAAACATGTCTATGGAAGCAGATGTATTGCAATAATCATACACTTTGTCTGCTTTTCTGATGCTGCTGGATATCTTCTGTTTTGGACATTAACTATATAAAGAGTTCCCTTGAAAGTCCTGATGTTGAGCTGTGATAAATAAGACTGAATAATTGCATAACAAGATATACAATAGATTTGAAGAAGTTACTTGTTTCTAGTTGATAGTCTACAGATCTGCTTTGTATTTTTTGTCTAAATACTTATGTATTGATGAAAGAAGACTTAGCACTGCTTAGAATACAGGCATTTGGAAAATTTTGTAGTAATGCAGTTGTAGTTAACGAGTTACATCTACAAAAACTGAGTGCAAATCTAGAGCCTGATTCTAATGTAGTTATGCAGCTGTAAAATTCAGCTATTGTTGAAAGCCCATCAGTAGGGTATCAAGCAGAGCTACCGTCCAAAAAGCATATGTCAGCACTTAAAAAGAGTAGGAGAAAAAAAAGAAGTATGTTTAGATTGTGCTAATCACTAGTTTCATGTTCTGTGTTGTATGGGAAATTGTGTATTTTTTCAGACAAGGAAATCTTGATGTCGTCAACATGCTAAAATATATAATGATAAAAACCAGACTGTAATGGTCAGGAAGCTTGTACTACATGCTCCTTAATGGATGAATGAATTTCTCAAGACTACTGTGCAGGTCTCTGTAAGATTTTATGTCTGCATTGAATTCCATTTGTAACTGGTCTTGCAATAATATTCAGTCAGTACTGCAGGTACTGGTAGATAATAGACCTGATTGTAGATCTTCAAATCATGCTGCAAAATTCAGTAAGCTTACCTGGAAGAGTATGGAGTTGAGAAATAGATGTAATTATCCCAGTGACATTCCTTGCTCTCTGGTTTCACCTAACATGATGTGCATTGAAGAGGAAGGATGCCAGATGGTTGTGAAAGGGCTGCAGCCCAGCTTCTTTAAATCAATAGTTACAGAAATCCATCTGGCATATGCCAAGAGCAGGAGCTGACCAACTAGCTGTCCTCTGATTTCCAGCATTCTCAAGAGACATTCTTGGGGCCTTGAATGAGTATGTGATGCAGTGCCTAACCAGAGCTAATACTGTAGCATTTCAAAACATCTGAAATTTTCAGCTGAGTGCTTCACAGTTCTCAGAAATCATACTGGCTGATAGCTTGGTTTCAGAAAAAAATAAGAAAAAATATCAACGTCTGTAATACTTACCTCGGTTCTTTTGGAAAAATTACATTTTCACAGAGGAAATCATCAATGGAGAGTATACATAGGAATGCATGGGTTAAGGGTGATTTTCCTGCAAATTTTCAGTGCTGAAAGAAAGCTAAAGATGGAAAATGACATCCATGGGGAAAAAAGTAACTGTGTAAATGATGACTGTGAGGATACATTGACCAGGTATATACAGTAATGTAAAAAAGTGAAATGTAGCAATGCTGCCTGCTGGGGTGAATACAGACAGGGATCCTTGGCTGTTGGGTTCACTAATCCATTGTGTTTACTTTTCATTTTTTACACTTTTTAGTGCTTCTGCTGTAGCAAAACATCAAAGTGCCATGGCTGAGTAATACTTTAAAAATGAAATATTTGTCATCTAGGGGAGGCCATTGGATCATTGTCTGATGTTTGGAGCTAACTTTGTTCCTTGTATCCAGTTATCCTTTACTACTAGTTGCTGGGAGAGAATGGGAGAATCAGTTCCTGCTATCCTGCTGCTGCTCAGTGGTAGCTTTTGAGCTTAATCTTAATGAAAAATGTGTCTCAGACAATCAGTCCATTTATAAGTCTTGAAGCTCATTAGAGGCACAGATGTGTTAGTCTATGCAGAGAAAACCTCCAGCTGCCTAATCTTTATTTTAGGTTGGGTGTTTTTGGTTTTTTTGTTTCCACATCTTTCCTTGTGCCTCTCTCTGGGGAGCATAAACAGTTACCTTGAAATCTGGGGTCAGAAAATGGTCTTCAACAGATGCCTCAGTGCAAAGAAGGCAGCGAGGGTTTGTGTGTAAATTTGTGTAAAGAAAGGTGTTTTATGATGGTGATAAAAGACCTCTGTAGTAATCTTTTCTCTGTTATGAATACTGCTACAGAGATAAGGCCTTTGTATTTGGCTACATAGAGAGGTTACTGTCATGTGAAGACCAAAAAATTTCCTGCCATTGTCTTCCACTCCTTGGTCTACAGTAAGCCTTGTCCAGCTGGGGGAAAAGACTACACTGTCTTCTCGTCTATAAATGTTAGTAATGTCACCTGGTAAGTTTGCATGTATGATTTTTCCACTTTTCCAGAAGAAAATGCCTCCATTCAAATTAGAGAAGTCCAATGAGTGACTTACCCTATTCCAGACTAAGGTATGCTTGTGAGTTTGAATACATGAACTCCACTGGAACTTGGCTTTATTCCCAGGCCTTTATTCCCATTTAACATCATATGGTACGTGCTATGAAGGTGTAATGCCCTGTAAGTCAGAGCCTTAATGATGTCAGATTAAAGGGGAAAAAGGAGAAAAGATCCATCTTAGAAATGAAGAGAAGCTCTAGCTGCCTTCCACATGGAAAGCAAATAACGGAATAAATCATTCTTGCATTCCTGGAGCAGACAGGACTATTCTGCATTAATGAAAAATGGACACAAGAAGTGCAATAATGGTATTGTGCAGTGTGTAGTATTTGATGCTGTTGTTCACCAAAGGGATTCATAACTGGGTAGATGTCATGTGGGCTTGCAACCATCCTTCAACTTTTTTCTGCATTTTTGTACTTAGGTGCCTGAAGAGAGCTACTAACACCCGCTATTCTAATGACAGCATTTATTAGAACACAGGAGATTACTGCTGTGTTTTCTCCACTCAGTACCCACACGAGGGATGTGTAGCAAAGAAGATGTGCCTTTTGGGTGCAAAGAAGTAGAAATTATTGTGGCACAATAAGCATTAAAGGGTTCTGGTTTAGGTGGAATAAGAAGAAATCATGGAAAACACAGATTTGCTCCACCCAACCATCTTTCTATCCCTATCTACCTCCATACCATGTAAGGAAACACACTTTTCACACTTGCTGTCAGTGTAAATATTTTAATTAATAATATTTGGTGGAAATGGTTTGAAGGTAGATTTTTGTGAATTGGTTTTAACATCTGTTACATCTCCAACAAAAAAAAAGCACTGTTTAAATAGTGAAGTATGTTCATATTTTAAATACTGAATTTTGATAAGCCACTAAACATCTGTTAATTCAATAGAAAATTCTTGACTATCAAAATAACAGTAAACAAAGAAACAAAATTCATGGTAACCAAAGTAAGCCCTGCAGATCCTTCACAGTATTATGCAGTAGAATTAACAATTATGTACACTTTATGTGCCAGTGTTTTGTAGCTCATACTGGAAATATTTGTCACTTGAGCAAATTCAACCTAAGGATGAGAGAAAATCTGGCAATTTTTTGAAAATGTAATCAAGCATTTTTGCACTGGAATAGCATGTGTGCCCAGCACGTTTCTATAAATTCTTGCTGTGTCTGTATTTTGGCTAGTAAGAGAAATTGATGCAAAGAATGAGTTTAAGATAATCATGAGGAAAAATGAAAATCCAACCCAGAGTATTTGTAATTAATATGGCTGTAGGATGTGATGGGCTTTGAGGCCCACAGAAGGAAACAACCTCAAACAGAGAAGCTATTAGACTATAGTCTTCATACTCAGAGAGGAGGAACTTCTGCATCCTTACTTGCCATACTAAAAGCACTCAGTAGAGAAACTGCTGCACGATTGCATGGGTTTGTGTCTTGATACGTGATCCTTTAGAGATCCTCCAGTGATTGTTGCATGATGATAAGTAAAGCCTTCGGAAACTCTAAGTCAGACTACGGTAGCAGTGCATGAATTGGTACACTGGCTTTGCAGCCCTTGCTGCTTCTGTCCTACCTACTTGTCATGTTGCTGTGACTTGAAAAGAACCTTGCTTCTCTCTCTGAAGTACATCTGCAGCCCTGATATTCTGCTCAGGTTATACACACCTTTCCATTACATAGGGTTGGGATGGCCATCAGGATCTCAGTTCATGAAGGCTGCCCATTCAAAAACTGTTCTGTTGGTTTAGTTGCATGATGTTATGATTTGGTAAGTGTAAATAAAAATAATATCTCATTACTGTGGCTTTCAATCTTTCAAGATTGATTTGAATAAGTATGCTTAACAACACTTCAATTGAATTGTACAAAACTCTCTGCATTTTAATAGATGGACTGGTTGCAAAAATATGTTAATAATGTGAGATTTAGTGTACCTTCTGGTTTGTGAAATACAAAGTTTAGAGTATACAGAACTTAATAAAATTTTTGCTGTTTTTCAGTATTAATAAAAATTGCCAAGCAATGAAACTGCAGCATATATTAAAATTATATTTCTCTTGCATTAAAGGAGATTCCAAATCTAGCCTTTACCTCTTTGATCAAATTTCTTATGGGCAGCAGCATATTTTGAAACTTTGTGGCTCTCAGTGTAAAGTTTTGAATGGTTCTGCTGTTACATACTTTTATTCAGCTTAAAATTATTTTTTAGTGATAGAAAGTCAGTGTGAACCAGGTGAAAAAGGTATCCTTTTTTAGCAAAACAGTTATTTGAAACTAAATGAGAGGTCTGGTATTCCCATACATAGGCATAATTACCATTCTAAGACTTGGGTTTCCCCAGTGCAGACCGCAGGGTTTTCCTGCCGGTTTATAATCACACGCAGATATGACAGCATGTCTAAACTTGGCATTTTTCAGACCTTGACAGTGGCTCTTAATCCATCTGACCCCTTGTGTGTCCTCAGTCAGCTTTCTGCTTTGCCTGGAGCAGCTGCTGAGCAACTTCACTTGCTGGTGGCCACCTTCTTTTGCAGCTTTGGATTTCTCCAAAAGCAGTGTTGAGATGAAGGGAAAATGCAGAGTGTTTGCTCTGTACTGCTGCTAGTGAAAAAGGAATGACCTTCTTGAAGACATCCTCCCTGTTGCTTGAGTTGTTTCCTTCCTTGCCTCCCTGTTTGTGCTGGCTCTGACTGGGTGTGCATCAGTAGATCAAACCATGTGGCTGAACAGCTCTTTGGCCACCAGCCATTTATCCCCATTATGTCAATATGCCCAAAGATGTCCATCTGCTGAAAAATTGAATAATGTGAACAAAAGGTGCTCTGCATCTTTTTCAGCACTTTTCTGAAGTGGGTTAGGCACGTGACGATACCAGATGGGTGCTGGGATCTGCTTATACTCAGGTCTCCTTTTCACGCTGCATTTTACAGAGTAGTATGCTCAGCTGTTCTATGTTTTAAGCAGTGCATCATATCTTAAAAATATAAAGGTACATAAATGAAAGCTTATGCTCCGTACCTAAGTTCTCAGTTACTTTTACTCATGCATTTTATGTCTGTTATACCCATTTCCTATGGTACTATGGACCTGATTCAGAAAAGCATATAAGCATGTGCTTAATTAAGTGCTTTCCTGAATAGGTATGCTTTTCTGAATTGGAGCCCATGAGTAACTGGCATGTGGGCTGTAATCTGCCACCTGGGACATTCTGGGGGGGAATATTAGAAGACAAACCAGGTTTTTTATGCTTTTCCTCCTTTCTGGAAGTCTCCTCCTTCTCTAGATGATTTCAGTTTTTGATAAAGTGCATTAATCTGTGAGCTGAATCAGGCATTGTATTTATGGTATTCATAATTTAAATCCTTTTGTTTTGAATAAATACAGGTTGTAATTGATAGATTTTTGCATTTCATGTTAGAAAGCTAAATGCCACGGATACTCTTGAAAGAAATTAAAGAAAGCTTCCTTCTCAATCTGGAAATCACTTTCATAACCTTGGTTTTGGTGTTTAGTACAGCTTAGGTTTTTTTTACAACAAAATTAATTTAGTTATTTCGAAGATCATGTGATCAACTGCCCAAAGTGTGTTCTTTGGCACAGGTCCAGATTCTTGTTCTCTTTTGGAAGTGTTACAGCTGCAATAAATTTGATTTCACCCTTGATAATTTCTATAATGTGTAGTAATAATGTATTGCTGATTTAGTGTTGCTGCCTTTCTGCTAGGGAAAAAAAAGGTCACAAATCACAAAATCACAAATGTTATTATATTTACCACACTTAAGTAGTTGTATATACATGAAATTCAAATATGCTTCAAGATTTGTTTGGTGTCTGGTTTTGGGAGGTTATTCAAATAACATAAACTCTGCAGTTTGCATGTTACTTGTCACTTCTGAGAATTCTGGTAGGTTCCACTGTTTCCTTTGAGGTCTCTGTGGAGTATTTAATAGAAAAACAATCAAAATAATCAAGAAGATTTGCCTGTATCTTCATGAAAGACAAAATATTCTTTATACTTGGCAATGTAATAGAATATTACAAAATACATATATCAAAAAGAATCTTTAGGTGAATGGAACAACGCTGGCTTTTTATTTTGGTAAGTAATTTATATATATATATATTTTTTTATTTTTTTTTTTTTTTGTAAAGCCATTCTGTGATCTTGGTGAGGTTTTGCTCATTTCATAGCTGTAGCATTTCTTCCAAGCTGCCTTTCTGTTGCATAGCTAACAACTATTGCATTGCTTGCACAGATATATCCTAACATTTTTCTAACTTCGTAATTAAGTTAACTTTCTAACTTTGTTAATTAAGCTAACTTCGTAAGCTTATTTTTTCTTTTCACTTGAAAAATGTTTAATACTTTATTAACTTTGCTAAAGGAATTGTCTTAAGTGGGAAACTTAGCCTGGGAGCAGACGGGAAGACTACAAATAGGAGAGTGACCAAACCACCCCTCCCAGGCCCCGGTGTTCTCTGTGGTAATGTGGGACTTTCTCCATGAAGGCTGGTAGTGCTTGCTGGTTGAACATTACCGCCTCTGTGTTTAGTCCCATTAAAGAGAATTTTTGGCAGGTGAGATGGATTATGTGCTTCCCCTAGTTAGCAGTTGTTAATGTATGGGTTTGGACGCTGCTTTGCAGCCCTGTGGAGCACAGGTTGTTCAAAGGCTTGGCACAGTCACTGGTCCTCTGCCATGCCACCCCTATGTGGTTGTTGCCCCTTTTTCTGCATATTCAAACCTGTCCTCTGCTGGAGACCCCTGTTTGTAGCTCATGTACCTGGTAGCAAGGAAGGAGCTTTGGACTCCTCCCTTTCCATGGTATTTCTACCTGCTACCCATTTTACAGCTTTTTAGGAGGAGGTATCAGTAAAGAAGATACAGACTCTTTACACAACCTTTAGGGCATGTGGTGCTGTGATCACACTGGAGCAGTAGCCTCATTTTTGTAACCCTTGAGGTGCAGGAGCTCCTAAATATGAAGAGGATCATGAAACATTATAAGTCAACATAGCCAGCAAAAATAATGATTTCTGCTCAGAAGGAAATTTATTACAAGGTGACACCTCTGCAGCTTTTGTTTCACCTATTTTTTTTATTTCCCTTTTCTGTAACTAAAAAATAAGGCAAAAGGCATAAAACAACCTTTCAAGGGCATCTTTCCTCAGCTGCCCATTCAACCCGACGGGTTTTGCGAAACCAGAACTTTCCTTTGCTTCATTAGCTGCAAAGGAAGGTCCTTCTTTCCTTTGTTGTTCAGAGCACATTTTAAATAATTTAATAAGCACAAGTGATTAAGGCATTAAGAATTAAAGTAGCTTCAGAATGAGACTGTGGTAATGGAGAACCATTGCCTAAGTTCCCAATTGAGCATAAAATGGGAAAAAGCCTTTCCTATTCACCGAACTCCTGTAAAAGGGGCAAGGGATAAATAGAAAGAACCTGATTCAAAACCATATTTTAAGAAAAAATAATTCAGAACAATGCTTCTTGAATTAAATTTACATGGTCA
This sequence comes from Poecile atricapillus, assembly GCF_030490865.1. Classification (NCBI taxonomy): domain Eukaryota; kingdom Metazoa; phylum Chordata; class Aves; order Passeriformes; family Paridae; genus Poecile; species Poecile atricapillus. The sequence continues at coordinate 56,380,998 of NC_081251.1, forward strand.
CTCCTCTGTGAGTTCATCCTTAGAAAGCAGGACATATTTATGGCAGCGTATATTATACGAGGAAATTATAAAATAAAAATATCAGTCTTTATTTTTTCAAGATTTTGGCTATCGGTTTCACCCTAACATACTTCCAGCTCTTCATTAATAATTAATTTTCTGAATCTTCACAGAACATTGCTAAATAAGTAATAGAACGACTGTTAATGAAAATGCTGGTTTTACTATTCGATGGATGCAAGAAAAAAATACTCTGAGGGGAAAACATTTACATCAAAATGTAAATAAATGAATTACTGTTTCACTTTGTATCCAGAGATGTGTTCTGTCTGTAAGACTGCATGTCAAAACAAATATCTACCTAATTTCTTGGTCTGCTGCTGAATTCTATGAAGATACAACTTGTGCTAAAATAATTTCACTTATTTGCTGAATTGCTAAACTTCAGGAAAGTCATTCAAAGAAAAATTGGTAAGGCAATCTATTTTTAGTCATGGTATATATATATATATTTATACTATATATATAACTATATATAGTATAAAAATTATTCCTAGGGAGACAAAATCTAAAGGAATCATAATCAATATCCATAGGACATGGAAAGCTCCCAGGAGGTGAGATAAGCTTTTATTTTCTAAACAGAGCTTTGAGAGACCGAGCAGAATTACACTAGCAAGTGCACCCCCTTCCTTTTCCAGTCTTTTTGCTCTTCCTCCTCCACCTTTTTTCTGATTCATGACTCTGGCAGCATATTGGTGGAAAAGAGTTCTATATCTCATTTCTGTGAGAGCACTGTTTCATGTCACTGGTGAGCATTGCTCTCTTGCCTCAAAGGGCCAGTGGGAGGTCCTATGGTGGGGGATTTGGAACTAGGTGTTCTGTAAGGTCCCATCCAACCCAAACCATTCTGTAATTCCATGACTCTAAAGGGAATAAGGGCAGGGAATGCATAACAAACCTAAGTCTTTTCAAGTAAAGCAACCTGAAGTACCAAGCATAAATTCTGTTGTCCTTGTCTGACTGGTCCAATAAATCATCAGGTGTGTTGTATAAAATGTGGCATCTCTATTCCTTTGAATTTTCCTATTAACAGTATAAAATGGTTTCTGTGGAAGAGACAGCAATAATTGCAATTACCTATTTGAAGGCAGGGTGGCTGTGGCCTCTGTAGTTCTTTTCCCTGTGTCTTTTTATGTTTTTTGCATATTTTCAGTTGTGGTCATTCCTTGCTGGAGAAATGGCTTTTCCATCAGAAAAATGCAAGAGATAGAGATAGAGTCAAGAGTGAATGAGGTATATAAGGGAGAAAACAAATTCAGCTCTGCTCCACCTTAGTTTAGTGACCAGAGTGCAATTTCTGATACACCATAATACTAGTAATGTCCACCCATTTTGATCTACAATAATGTAGGATTGACTGAATTAGAAGTTGCTGCTCTCTTTAACCACCAGTACAGAGTTCTCAAGATGGCTGGAAAACACACCATTGATTCATGCAGGCTCAAATAAATGGGATTAATGCACTTTCCCCCAACTGTACAGCAGTTGGATTGGTGTTTAATTATCATCATCTTTAAAACTCCATGATAATACCTAAAAGTGTTTTCTTAATTAAGTGTAAGACTGCCACAGGAAGCACTCTATAATTCTTCAAGAAAATAGGATGAGATATCTCTGAGCACGCAGCTATACGTCACATTCTCATTTCTTTTTCTTGCTGTGCCAGAGGAAAACCAGAAGATGTGTAATCTGGTGAGTACAAAAGCACTTTGCCAAAGGCTTCTTTAAGAAAGAGAAGAAAGAATATAATTTCATCTGCTCACCTATCTTAAAAGCACAATAAGATGTAGAACACTTCTCTGTGCGTTACCTTTATTTTCAACTGCTCTGTAACAGATTTTTTTATCTGGATTTGCTGTCAATTCAGAATGTCAGTTTTGTTTTACCTTTATTTTTCTCCTTTGCAATGACACTTTCTTAGAGAAGTTTCCCCTTGAAAGAGCTGCCTACACCACGCAGTGGTACAAAGCAGGAGTACACAGCGGTGTCTGGGCTAGTTAAAAGACTGGCAGCAAAGTGCTGAGTCCTGCCTGGTAAGATGTGTGGAAAGGTAGATAGAGTGTGAAACTGGAGACATGAAGAAGCAGTTTTAACTGCTTTAACAACTTTAATTGTGGTGAAAATCCCAGAAATTGAACGTTATGTTTTTTCTATAAAACTACTAATAACTGCTAATAAAATTTTCAGTAAAAATATTGAAACCAGAAGAACAATTAAGTGGGTTTTTTTCCCATCTCATTTTTCAGAGGAATAAAGTAATGGAATTTCAGAAAGTCAGGACATATCTGCCCCCACTTTTTTTTCTTTTTGGTAGGGTTTTCAGCAGAGAAAATGTAATTTTGATAGATAAAGATACATATTATAGATAAGATACATATTATATTATAAAGCTTAAAATTTGACAGAGATGATAATTTTTGATGATGAGATATTAAATGAAAGTATAAGTGAAACCAGTACTTCAGAATAACTAAAATGTAGGTATAGGAAAATAAGATGGTACAACATGCAGCAGAACCATGGAACTGATGAAATTAAACAGAGATTTTCTGTATTTTCCATGTTAGGTGGTAGTTGGTTGCTGAGAATCTAGTCAAAGGGTGTTTAAAGGACTGAAATTTGCAAATGGTTAGAGAGCGTTAGAATAGATTTGTAGAACATAGGTATTTATTTCTGTAATCTTTGAATAAACATTTTGTGTGAATGCTTTAAAACTTCATACAGATATTTTATGATTTAGAACATTATATACATATATATATGTATATATGTATATATGTATGTATGTATGTATGTATAAAAGCAGTTTCCAAAGCTGTACAGTAGTGCTGTAATTTCCCTTTTTACCTTTTATTAATAAAGAGGAACAGTTCTATGTTTCCTATAATTCTGTTAAGGAACAAAGCAGAATCTATGACATTTGAAGGTATATTGAAGATGCACCACACCATGATATTTCATGGAGATAAACCAAGAAAGTTTTATCAGTTTTTCAATATAAGACATTTCTGGCTTCATGCAGAATAAGAGATACAACATCAAGAAGAATAACACCTATTAAGCAGGGGTTTTGAGCAGTGCAGTTTTAGATGTTGGCACGTTCTACTCCACTCACTGCCTTTCTCACTTTTGCATAAAAACCATTAGAAGGCTTCAAAGGAGGGTCATGAGGATGGTGAAGGGCCTTGAGGGAAGCCATATGAGGAGTGGCTGAGGTCCCTTGGTCTGTTCAGCCTGAGGAGAGGAGTCAAGGGACACCTCACTGCAGTTACTCACGAAGGGGAGAGGAGGGACAGGCACTAATCTCTCCTCTGTGGTGCCCAGTGACAGGACCTGAGGAAATGGCCTGAAGCTGTGTCTGGGGAAGTTTATGTTGAATATTAGCAAAAGGTTCTTCCTGCAGAGGATGGCTGGGCACTGGAACAGGTTCCCCAGAGAAGTGGTCACAGCACGAAGCCTGACAGAGTTCGAGAAGCACTGGGACAATGCTCTCAGGCACAGGGTGTCACACTTGGTGTGGTTCTGTGCATGGCCAGGAATTGAACTCAATGATCCTTGGCGTTGAATCATATTTCATGATTCTATGATTTCATGGGGCATAGGGTGTTAAAGCCCTTGGGGGATATATCTGCATGTGTGTCCATCTGAGAAGGCCAGTCTTCCCCAGGCTTACTGGACTGGGTGGGTTATAGCTGAGAAGCCAGACCATAGAGCTGTGGATCACTGATTTAACTGATAATTAGGAGGTTAACAATCAAGCTCATTTCACCTGATCAGTATTTCCCACCAGACAGATGACTACAGCATGCTGACTGCCTTGGCATTGCCTTTCTACCTTTGTGGATAGTAGATGAAGCCCAAAAAGTAAATTAGGACTCAAGGTTCTACTTAATTCTATATATCAAAATAGCTAAAGTTGATATTCTGGATTTAATTCTTGTTTACAGTCTTGGTAACAGCCAGCATGTTGTTCAGTAAGATTGTCTGGTGATCAAAACAGTTACCAGATCTATCACCTGTGTGTGACTACTACGTTGCTTATTCCCAAAAAGGAACAGGAGCAGTGGTGTTTCCATTGAGGGCTTTGTTAACAGCAGTCCTGTTGCAGAGTTCAGATGGTTTGAATGGGTTAGGGACACCCAAGGGAAATACAGCTTATGCATTCAAAGGTGATTTTGTATCAGTACCAAAATGTTTCACTTCTGAAGGACAGCTTGCACCTTTATTTGGAGCATGCTGGTGTGAGCAGAATACTGCTTCAAGTGGAGACTTTGTGACTTCTCTATGCCTTATTCTCTGTGTCTGATGTATTTAAAGACTCTTTGGTGATCATGTACTTAAACATATGTGGTGCTTTTCATATACTAAATTGTGTTTTGGTAGAGTAGTAATATGTAGCAGATTGAGAGCAGGCCACGTCTTAGGAAAATGCAGTTGCCTACGAGTAGCACTGCTAGCCCACAAATGCACATATTGGAGTGGTGCACCCTAATAATTCAGCCCCATACTTGTTCAATTTTCTTTACACTAAGACTTTTTAAAAAGTTCTGTGAGGTTTTCTGGAATGTAAACTGTCACTGTGAGATACAGGAGACGGGAAAAATATTAAAGAAAATACCTTTCCACTGTTTTGAACCTGCATGTCAGTGCATTTGGTATCACTACTTGCTCTTTGTTTTGTTTGCTCTGTGGTTTATGAAACACCTTCATTATCAGGCCTCTTCTGATTGTGCTGATTCACTAGCAGCTCTATTCCACAGGATTATTTTTTCTTCTTTCAGTTAATTATCAAGAGAAAACCTGCATAGCAGTATGGAAAGGGTAATGGGAAGTATGGTACTGCCAGGTTCATACTCCTCTGCTACCAGTGACAATTCTTGTTTACATTCATCTGATTGCTGCAGTTCTTGAGACACTGAATTTGGAAATTTAGGGTAATTTTCTATTAAACTATCTGAAATAGATTTTTTTCAGCTGTCTCAGATGCTTTGTGCAATAAGGAAGAAGTGGTTTAAAATACTGATATGTAGGATCCTCACAAGTACTGAGGTTAGAGTTCCTTTTAACAAACTTGAAGCTGACCTTCTTATACCTCCTCATGCCACAAGGAGACAGCCATATACCTTTGTTTATACTTGGAAGTGCCTGTCTCACCTTATGGGAATTACATTTCATGTTGTGAGCTTTGCTTAGGAAAATTGCTATGAATCTGTTAAATAACGTAGCTTTTCAGGTTAGGACTAAACCCTTATAAATCTGTGTCATCAGCAGCATCTTTTAAAAGATGGCACAAATGGTGACATCTGGGAGCCAATTCATCATTTAATTAAATTATCCTGTAATGAAATCTGCCTTAATGAGATTAATTTTAATTATTAATCAGGAGCTGACATGGACACAAGGCACGATAAATAATAAATGGGAGCTGCGTCTGGTCTGTTTCTAAGAAAAGACCTAGTTTAGAAGAACAGTGCTTTTCATGAAGCTATATTATGAGGTTTTTTTGCTATCATGATATTTATTTTGTTGAGTTTGATTTCTGTTTCAAATTTTAAGGCAGTATATTAGTCCTCTTTCTGTTGAGTTTTGATTGATCTTTTAATTTTTCATTTGATTCAATACTTATATAACCAGCCACCCTCATTCTTCAAGAAATAAATTCTTATTTCTGTACTTAATTATTATATTTTAGAGGTAAGCAGTGTAAGTATAGTTTATTGAGGCTCTGCCTAAAATGTGTGAGACTTTAGGCTAGTCTGTCTGTGCTTCACACCTACATGTACACCTAATGTTTGTATGCATTCATGTGCTCACACCTGTGCATCTTCTCCCACCTTCTGCTGTAATGTCCGTCTTCTTGTGGATTACATTAGTGTTTGTATTATGAATGCTGTTTATAAGGACTTCTGTGCTTGGCCATAACAGAAGTTTATCAAGGAGGTATGGGTGGCATAGGAGGAATGGTCTTTAAGGGTGTCAGCCACAAATGCTCCCCAAGTCTTACATGAGGAGCGAACTCCTTTGCCTTTATCTCCATTTACAAGCAGAACACCACTGTTCACTCACTTGTCAATTGCAAACTGGTTCCACAAGTCCAGAGCTGATTATTTGCTGCTCATAGACTGCTTTTTCCTTTGGCCTCCTGGACTGGGCTCACCTACCATCTGTATTTGTTTTGAAGGAACTGCCATTTGTTTTAATTTCAGCATTTCACGAATATTTGGTTTCCCTTCATCGGCTCTTGTTGAAAAATCATTTTGCTTCAGAATGAATCAAAAGACCAAAGTTAGAACAAGAGCTGCTGATGCTGAGGAGTGTCAGTAAAAATCTGCCACCCAGAGCAGCTCCTGATTGCAATTTTTGTACACTACCATTGTTAACCTGATAGCACAACCCACATTTGGACCTCACCGGATGGGAGAAGGAGTGAATACAGAATCCCAGAATTTTCTCAGTTGGAAGGGACCTGCAAGGATCATCGAGGAAATTGTCATATTCTTCAGTGGCATACAGCACTTGTCCCCAAAGAATTTCCCTGCTTTGTTGGCAGTAGTGACTGGAGAAGGTAGCAAGTTCTAGTATCACCTTTATGTATGCTTTCCTTCCTAGAAAACTGCACAGTCACATAACTATGTGGCTTTTTAGAAGGGATGAAGGGATTTGTAATCAAGTTCTTTACACTGCTAGGTATGTGATAGGAGGTGGCTTTGTTTCTTCATCCCTCCCAAACTCACATAAAAACACCATTACAGCAGCTGGACCTTATGACGACTTATCACTTGCATCGAGGCATGGAAAGAGCAGAAATAGACAGAAATAATAGACTGAAATTACTTCCTCTAATTTTAGGACTGTTGAAAATTATTTGTAACAGGAATTGCTTGCATTCCAGAGATTTTCTTGTCTGTGTCCCATAGTATTCTCAAGGGCCAAGGATCTTGGACAGTTTTCACTCTTTTGTCAACTTTCCATAGATTCTAAGGGGACATAATGCTGTTACATTTGGACTGTTTGTTCTGTAGAGTCCATGCTATATGATAGGAGTAATTAAAAATATTATACATGATAATTACATTATGCTTTAAGTAAATAGAGTATGCAATATGATTCAGTAAAATTTTGTAAGGTGCAAATTAAAGAAAGAAACATATCTCAGCCTAAGAGAGTTATTTGTCTCATTTAAAAGTAAATCCTAAAAATTCTGATAAAAAACATCCAAACTTGAAGAATGGCAAACTTTTGCTGAAATTATTTTAATTTTTTTTACTACAAGAAGATTGTTTGGGTTTTTTTTTTAAATTAAAATCTTAAAATTTTCTCAGTATATGTGACATATAGGATATACTTTGGTATGAATAGTTCAAAATGAACTTTTCACCCAGTAAGAATTTTAGGTCTCCTCTCACCCCCCAATTCCTATTTTATGGAATTGTACAGAAGAGAGGGTTTGCATACCTCACTGATGTTTTGGAATCGTCTCAGGAGAAGGAGATCTGGCTGGTCAGCTTCTAATGCAATTTCAAAAGGCGTAGAGAAGTGTTCTACATGGAACTGTTTGCTGAGGACATTTGACAGTCTTGGGAGGAGAGAGTAGGTTCTCAAATGGATAAAGTTTTAATTTGAAGATTAGGAAACAAGTGACAACAAAGAATTTGGGTGACATAATGGTCAGTTTAAATAGTTAACATTTGAAGGTGAGAGGTTAGAGGATTTTGGGCAAACATTACTGTGTGATTTCCTTATTCTTACACATTTTCAGCATCTGCTGAAGCCAAGATGTTCAGCTCAATGCACATTTTTTTGGTATCTTGAACATATCTTCTTAGGTTCTTAAACAGACAGTTGACTGCAGAAAAATTTACATCAATTTGGATAATGTCTGAGAAGCTCGTGGAGCATAATGCAATAGCAGAGTCTCCCAAGCAGACTGCAGGGAGATCACACGTTCTAGGAATGCAGTGTGACTCACTCTGCTAGCACAGCATGAATCCATTTGGGATCTGCATGTGCCTTCAAACAGAATACCTTGTGCCTCATTAGAGGGGCTCATTTCTCTTGGTTCTGAGCCACTGAGCTCAGTGGCCAGTTGGCCCTTGTGTCACTGTGTTCTGTTGAAATGCAGGATGTACCACTGTGTGTGTCAGCAGACAGGTTTATTATTTTGCATCTGGTGGATTCCTGCATACATGTGTGCATTGCAGTCAAACTTTAAATTGGCTTTGTTTTCCAGAAACTGATCCAAAGCTCACTGATGCTTAGAGGAGTCTTCCAAGTGACTGCTGTAGGGTTTGGAACAAGTTGAGTATTATAATATAGGGCTGGGAACATTCAAAGAAAAGTCACAGTTTCACACATACACACACACACACACACACACACACACACACAAGCTTAGATTTGTTCAAAGGATTCATTATCCAAGGGCTATGGAGACTATTTTGTTCAACAGACTGCACATAAAAATAATATTGTCCAGTCAGAAGAGAGAAAACTCACTTCTGGCGTGGTAGCTTGGCAATATCTGATTTGGAGGGTGGGTGTGCACCCACACCCAGTGTGTCTGTGTTTGCAAAGCTGTCTGCTGATCCAATTCATTTGCAGTGTCCAGAGAGAACTACTATTGCAAGATTTCAGTGATCTGTAGATTTATTTTAAAGGTTGTAGTTTTCTGTCCAGCTTCTCCCAGATGCATTCAGTAGATGACAGATTTGAGAGTAATACTGGCTGGTCTTTATATATTTAACACTCTATCCTATTCTTTCGTCAGGCACATACTGAGATCCGGACAAATGTTTAATATCATTGTTAAGTTGCAAAATTAAACCCTGGCCAGTGGGACACCTTCTACTTGGAAGACTGCAGCTCTGTAGAACATTCTGGTGTTCTTGGGCAGGACAGCCATAATGCTGTGCAGTCCCCTAAAATTACCTTGGCTTAAAGTCAAAACAATCCCCATGCTGTTAACTTAGCCTTCCCTTAACTGCTGAGGAGTGCCTGCTCCCCACAGGATGTGGACCTAAACTCTCTCCATTTGGACTTGTACCTGTTTCCCTTTTTTTCCATGTTCTGGAGTCCCAGCTGGCTCCTACTGAGTATAAAATATGCCACTTGAAACCATGTTTTCATTAGGCTTATCACCCTTGCATACTGATCTGCTTTTGATCTCATGGGGTCTGTGTCTGTTCCATAATTGGTTTGTCCACATTTCCTAATGTATAAATGGATAAGGAGATTTTAGGTGAGATATCTAACTTGCCAAGAAATTGGAATTTGTAAGTTCAGCCAATCTAGATTTCCACCCAGTTTCTGCTGTATACATGTGGATGTAAATTGGTTTCAGTCACTTTAATTTACATACCAAAGAGCCAGAAGAAGGTGTAAGTTACTATAGGAATGGATAACTAACTTATTAATGTGTGCTCCTTTTAGTTGCATTACCTCCTTATCCTTTCTCCTCACCCTACACTGCATCAGCAACATCTCTATAAGCTGAAACATATTTAGTAACTTGAATTCAGAAATGATACATATAAAGATGTAATCTACAACCCGTGAATTATTTATATAAATATTGAAAACTATTTATAAAATATTAAAAATATTTAAAATATAAAATCCTTGAATGGATATAAATTTGCCTTTCTGGTGATTGTACAGTCACTCATACCAGTCTTAAGGCCTGTTCTGTCATCCCAAGTGTCAAGACAGGATCTGGCCTATGACATCCATGGTAGATCTGCTCTTGACTTCGGTGGTGGAAGATCAGGTGTTAAAAATTTTAGTCTTCTTGTTCTTGTATAAGACTTTGTAGAATTAACTCAAGTCATTCAGCTTTCCAGGGTTGCCTGGTTTCAGTCAAAGTGTTTTAAACAACAATTCTAACTGCAGTTTGAACCACCCATCAGGAAAAAAAAAAAAAAAAAAAAAAAAAAAAAAAAAAAAAAAAGCAGTCAAGATTTTATCTTGCTTTTTGTATTTTAAAATTGGATTTTTCTTAGAAACCTTCTCCTTGACAATATGTTCATGAAATGTGAACCTGTCTCACATGCTCTTGAAAAAGAAGTAATTTTGCAGTCTTTCTCAACCTCTAGTTCTCAGTTTAAATATTGTTAAAGACAAGGATACTTGTTATTTTGTAGAAATCTAAATTTTAAATAATTATTTGGATCAACCTGGAGTTTGGATGCAAATCAAAGTTCCAAAAAAATGCATAAAAACAATATTTAGTTTCTTTTATTAAAATAAGCTAGTCATAAATAATTTGAATATATAACAAAAAATTTTTCCATGCAAATCTAAAGGATTTAGTAGACAAGAGAACTATTAATGGCAGATACTAAGTGAACTAATCATCATAATTAGACAGATTTTCAAAGCCATCTGGATACATAAAGGTGTTGAAAGACATACAGGAGGATTTTCATATGTTGCAGATTAAATTAATTGCTGACCTCTGAAAAAATGTGTTTGAATTGACAATTAGGTTTTTTCCTTCTTAGATGCATTTGAAGATCCACGTATCAGAAATCTTCAAAATATTAGTTTGACTAGCAAAGCTCAGCTCAGCTTCTAATTTTGTGTCCATTATATGTGTTGGAAGAGGAAAAAAAATCCTGCTTTTGCATATTTTAATTGAATTCCTTTACATTAGAGGTAGAAGGAATGTATTTTGCATGCTTTCCTGTAAGTCTTAAACTGAAATTAAGAGCATCTAGGAAAGCTAATTTCTGTGCAGGTGACAACAAAATACTTTTCTGAAAAACAAATAATTGCAAGGTTTTATCCATTATAAATTTTAAAACAAGTACCTATTAGATATAGTTGGATTTGTAGTTTACATCTTAATCTTGACGTATGCTTAGAAACTTTTCTTCCCATTTGTGTCTGAGATTAAAAATGGAAGTACTTGTTTATATGTTTAATAATGTCTCACACTATTTTAAAAATTCTATTCACACAGTAATTTTAGTAAGTTTTGGTGTTGGTATGGAACCGTGTAATTACAAATATAACTTAACATATTTGAAAGCAAATACAAAATATTTAAATGGTAGAAAACACCTGTACATTGAAGTGGCTTCTCTGACAGTTTTTGCATATGGTAGACACAAGTCTTTTAGAATGTTTTGATACCTTTCATTATTTCTGCTACCTTTCCAGGGACTCTAAGAGCCCTTTGAAGGAACTGGCCATCACTTTAGCAAGTCAGACTTGCAGAAAGATAGCCATATGCACCACCCCTTTGGATAGTTTGCATGTGTGATATTGGTATCTCCTTTCCTCCTCAGTCTTACCCTGGTAGACTTTCAGACCAGCTCAAAGTTGGAGGGGCATGGGAACCACCTCATGAATCAGCTCTTCATAACCTTCCAACCTTGTAAAATTTAAACATCAAGAGAAAATCTGAAAGATGCTTCTCTGTAACCTGTTGTATATCATAATATACCACCCGCCAATGGCAGCAGTTTAGGGACTAGAAGGTTGTTAGAGTCTCCTACAACTCAAGCCATTCTTTGATCATGGTTATCCTGATTTATGCTCAGTTAGTGAATTTTAGTTGTATTTTATGAAAATATGACATCTTTGGGGTTTTTAAGTCACTTTCCATCTCTAATTCTTTCATATCGGTTAAATTAGTTGTATGTCCTTTTATTTAGCCAAGAAGCAACTACAAACACTCTGTTTTAGGGACTGAAATGTGACTGGAAGTAAAAAAACCCGTGTTTTAGTGCCCAAAGTTCCTAGGTAAGTTTAAAAAATCTTCCAGACTGTGACATTTTTTGTAGTAACCATTTTCTACCTTTTTACTGTTAGCACAGCTCCTATTAATATTCATTCAAATTTTTATTCTCTTTGAGTTGATTTAGCCATCTGAATTTGCTCTCTGGGCTTCAGAAAATGGTTTCTGTTTAACTTATTTTTCATTAAGAACTCCTCAGCTGATTTATCTATTAAATTCTGAGATCTAAAAATCTGTAATATATAATTAGAAAAACAGAGATGTAATGAAAAATTCAGTTTTCCATCTTCAGCTTTTAAGGACCCTTGATTTCATCTTTATCTGTGCTGAGGAGGTACATGTGATAGATAAAGATCCAGAGAAAGGAAGACACAGAGCTTTTTTCATGCAGTAGGAAGCTGTATGATCTTGAAGCTGTATGATAGTGTCAAATGGAAGGCATGAGTTAATGTTTTCCAAATGCACAAGGTTGATTGTTCATTCTCACTTATATTCTTTGAGACAGTACTTCAGCTCTTATTTCTGTTGGATTCCCTACATTCCACTGAGGTGGTAGCTGTTTCAACCTACTTGTCCCCCCACTAGAATTCCTTTCTGAGCTGGTGCTTAGGTTATTCTTAAACTTGGTGCACCTCCAGGTCCTATTTGTGTTCCTCTCTCCATAACCAGCTTTGAGACAATGTGTCCCTCTGAGCTTGAAAAACTAATGTAGTAATCTGTGGTTGTCACTCCCTCTTTGTCTATATGGTAAATCTGATTATAGAAACCAGAAATTTAGATTTTGTTTAACTAAAAACTAAAGTATCAGCCTCAAGGTTGACAGTGTTGGGTTTCTTTTTCAGTAAAGAAAAAATGAAATCCATGTTGTTTTCAGTTCTATTTGCTCAACATGCTAAAGATTTGGAAGAATTACAGAATTCAGATATGGGAAATGGAAATTAATAAAGGTATTCAAACTCCCAACCTTCCTTTATGGACTGTGACAGATACAGTTGACAGATGAGTGCAGTAATGTGTAAGCAATAATGACTGCAGTAGAGACAGTGGGTCAAGTGATGCAATATAGGGAGTATGAAGAGAAACTGAAATGTATTTCAACCTAATAAAAAGGAATATTTTTCTACCAACGCATAATAAAGATTTGGAATTCACTGCCACTAGAGAACATGGATGTCTCTATGCCTGAAATTATTTAATGAAAAATAAAACATTCACAAATATTAAATAGTTTTGTTATGGTCAGATGAAAATATTCATATTTCACAACAACAAATCCATGTAGGTAAGTTTGAACTTCTTGTCCTGGCAGATTGTTTCATAACTTCACCAGACTAGGGGCTAACCCTTGGACCTACTTAAAAAATCATCAGTAACATCCACTTTCATAAGTATGTCATTGTATCCTGTATTACCCAAAGATCTAATCTGGTAATCTAATTCGTAGTAGAGAATGAAGGCAGAGATATCACAGTTGGTATCTTCTAAACTGAGCTCTCAGCCAGCTCTGGAGTGCAGCACTCACTGAGGAAGAAAAATAAGTCTATTCCTTTTCTGTTGGCAGTGGTTCCTGCTCTACTCTCACACAGGAATTCTGGGCAGGAGAACTGCATTTGGGACTGTCTGTTTTCCTACCCTGCCCTTCTGCGCAGGCATAGCCAGGCATTCACATAATTTTTTTTAAATGCACTTGGGAGGTTGTTTCAATTTTCCTTTTATCTCTCAGTTGTTTTAATTCAGCATTTGTGCATTTACAGGAGAGACAGAAAGCAGAACTGCAGTTACATCCAGTAACAGGGTACTGGTTAGGGTTGTGCCCTGCTCTGTCCAGATGCGACAGCTTTGGGCCAAATCAGTATAAACCTTGCATGCATGCTTTTCCCAGTCAGCCACTCTGAATAGGTGATACCATTTTTCTTGTAGTGAAACAGTTCTGCTTTATTTTAGCTACATATTTTCGTTGCCAAGTTGCATATTTTCTCTCTCTGCTGTGCACCTTAAGTTATTTAAAATACTCCTCGGTATTTTCTAATATTCCCTTGAACTCTTGCTAAAACTGAAGATATTTATAGCTGATTCATTTTGAATTAATAAATGTGTGCTTGAAATGTTTCAAATCTCTGAAGTAATATTTTCGTCCACTATATACTTTTTTCTAGTAATATCTCAAGGTGTTTGTACATCTCTAGAAATAAGTGTGAGCAGTTAAGTCTCATTTCTAACTGCACATACTACAGTGCCATGTCTTTTTTGTTGAAAACAAGTATTACAAATCTGGATAGGAGAATAGACTGAAACCCCTGGTAGAAACTTAACACTTTTTCAATTCAGATTCCATTCTTGTGGTGATTTACACATATGCTTAAATGCATACACCGAATTCAACACTTACTGAAGCCAGTGAAACAACTCATATGTGAAGAAATAATCACATGCATATGCTTTTTAATAGATTATGTGAATACTTGTATTGGCCTAGAAAATAATATTTTGAAAAAAATCCTTTGCTTAAATCTGTATCTCCAAACCACTTCTTTGTATCCTAAAAATTGTCACAATACAGTTGTAGCTGTCTGAGAGAGGAAAAAAACTTTATTTGTACTCTAAAGGTTTATTTATGTTCTCCTTGTAGGGCCAATGACCAGAATCACCACACTACTTTCAAAGTTCAGAGAAATTGCTTTCAGTTACTACGAAGAAATACTATCAATGGTTTTTACCTGTATTTGGATTTAGTGCTTGGCTCCCAGTTTGGACAGAAGTTTGGTTTGCATGCAAAATTTACTAGGTTTTATTCTTTAATCTTGTGTGTTCATTCTTTCATTTCAGTTCACTTCTTTCTCTGCAGAGTAAAAAAAAAAAACAAAACATTGAAGTTTCTACATTTTATTCTCAGTTTTTAAAATATATTGTTTGATATGATGAAAAGTGCAGTTGGAAAAGCAGAGTTCAAAGTCCCCGTTTAGACCTTAATGACAACTTTTAGAAATCTGTTTTAGGAAAATATAAATTTTAAAGTATACACTAAAAAATCTCATTGTGAGATTTTTTTATTTTTTTAATTTAAAGCACTGTGTAAGTAAGGTCTCATGGCAGTGACAGAAACCAGATTTCATTAAAGCTGCTGAATCATGTTACAAAATACTATGACTTGTGATATTTTATTCTTCATTTATAGGTGCAGCTCTAATTGCACATATAAATCCAGTATCTATCTATCTAGTAGATAAAAGCAGCTTATCTGCATTTCTGCACTTGTGTCCAGAAATAGAGATGATGTAAAACAAGTACTTCTTCCAAATGCTTTTGCTGATGCTGAGAGATTTGTTATGATGATGGAGGATGTTTGCTTTCCAGCTCTAGTCACTTGTAAGATGATCCACCTTTGAAGTTGTGGTAAAAACTCTGAAACACTATATTTTTGAGAAGGGTGGTGTTGAAATCTGTATCCTTATCCAGATTTTGTTCTCACAACTGTGCAACCCCATTGACTGTAGCAGAATTGCAAGTGTGATGAGAAATGGATGCAATGAAATAAAACTTAATACACAGAAATTTTATTCTTTATACAGAGAAATACTAGGTTAAAAAAATACACAGCAAGGCCCAAATTTTGTTACTGTATGATCAATAGTTTTAGATGGATACATTACTCAAAGGAGAGTGTTGTCATAAGGGAACATGAATACCATTGTATTTCCAATTGCCAATCTGTATGTTTGAAAAATACTAAGGGAGTGTTGAATTCTTAGGTGTTTTACAAATTTAAAAAGCATGTAGTGTTTAGTAGCACTAAGTTACTCACTACACTGTAGTGATCAGTTTAATGCAATACTTTGGCAAAACTATCCACATTCTGCTCCTGATTACTGGGATGCATTCCACCAAAAAAATGATGAATGCCTCTAAAGAACAGAATATGACCCTGTGTTTTTCTGTGTTTCTTAGGAATAAAGAAATTAACTTAGCCTTCAGTATGGAATAGCTTAAAGCAAAAGGTGAATTTAATAAAATTGAAGTGAGGGAGAATTGTATTTTGCTTATGCAGTATGCTGCCACTGGAGGAAAAGGGAATAAAAGGCTATAGTTTAGCACAGCAGAAAAAGGAGCAAGCTGCTGAAAGCTTGGATAATTTGGGGGTATAGAGATGTCACTTCCTCCCTTTGCCAGGCTGTGAAATTCCTTGTAATTCCCGTTGGTAAAGTTGTTAACACAAACAAAGGCAAAAATGGAAACTTCCATCCAAGTCCTCTTTTGATGAATAAAAAGACATAGACATTCAAGAGAACTAATTTTTCAGTACCATCTTACCTAAATCAAGAGAGAATATATAAAATTCGTTAATTAATTATGGTAAAAGATTGTTAGAATTACACTTTTAAGAAATTATTTTAGTATCAGATGTATATCTAAAAAATGTAAAATACTAACATACCTAAAAGTTACAGTGTCATCTGTAGCTTTGGCAGAAAGATGGCTGTGATACCAGAGGATTTTTTTATTTTTTTTTTAACTAGCTGTTAGCCTCTATATGAAAAGACTGAGACCTTAATAGTTAGCAGCAGAATAGTTCAGCAGAACTTTCAGAGTATGGATTCTTTATTAAAACATTCATAACATACTGCATAAAAGCTATAAAAACATTGTACCAAAAAAATGTTAAATTTATTTTTCTTATTTTTAATATATCTTTTGTTCAAAATGCTAAAGAACATTGGTAGGACATTGTTTCTTAATTCCCTGGGAAAAGCTGTTTCCAGTAAAGGCTGAGTTAACTGACCAGTAAACTGCATATCCTTCTGGAATGTCCACAGGGAGGAATGGAGAAACCCAAGAATGCTCACCATGTAACTCATATTTGCTGCTACTTTTTTACTTAAGGGTCCCTTTCAAGCTTTGTATACAGCAAAAATAATTTCTTATATGACTGGCTTCCCTAAATTTATGAAATTAATAAATTTTTGAGTTTTACGAAGTTTCATTCCTCACAACAAGAACTTGTCTCTGGTTGTGTTTAAAGAAATTACTACACTGGAGTTTTTTGTTTTATTTATTTTTTCTAAATGTATTTTTTTTTACTGGTTTAGTTTTAGTGCATGTATAAATTTTACCTTTCATTGAAAGTTTATATTTTTCAAAAAAAGTAAATGGAATTTTTCTTACATACTTACATATCAAAAGAAGTGCCCTCAGTAAAAACTGCTGACTTTATTAATAATTTAAACTGAAGAAGGCCTAAAAGAGTTTATTTGCTAGGAAAGAGTCATATAGCAGATCTTTTTCAAAGTCAGCCATTCCTTAATTCCCATGTCTCCCAAGTCAGAACCTAAACACCATCTTTTCCATCATGTAAAAAGCACTTCCCCTAGCACACTAGATTTTGCTCCAGGCACAAATAAACAGTGTGAGTCCTAGCACTGTGCCCAGGGAGGTCGGGATCTATTGCTGCAGCTCCCACTTTTCCCTGCCACGGCACAGAAGTACCACCTTGAAGTGGTTTGCATACCGCAGCGTAGGAATCCCTGCTTTGGTTCTCTCCAACCTGATACTGCTCCAGCTTTCTGTTGAGAAGGTCTGTGGTAATTATGGAGGTGCCAGTCAGCTTTCAAAATAAGCAGTAAGTTAAAGCAAGGATCCAGCCCTTGTTTTATATGAAAAATCCCTCGTGCCATTCCTCAGACCATCCTTTTGGGCTGTGTTCACTGTAGTAGTCACGTGTGCATGGAGGGAGGGGGATGAGGGAGGAGAGGTGGTCCTGTCACAGAAGCAGAACAAAATCTGAAAGATGTGCTCGGTGCAGGTGGTGAGGAGCATTGTACATACCTGCAAACATGAGAGGTGCAGACTGCACTTTGTGGACTCAGACTGGATGTTACCTGTAACAGGAGGCTTGACTGAGAGCAGCCAGATACTCAGACACTCACTGAATATCTTTGAACACTTAACGGTGAGCAGGGTAGAAAATGGGGCTTGATGGTAAGGAGTTCAAGTCAAAAAACTCTAAGTGGTTCAACCTCTTCCTTCTCTTGCAGATTTTGAGATCCACTTCAAAAATTGAAACTCCTTCTGAACTTTCACATGCAGTCTCTCCTGTGCTTACTTAAATAAACTTTTTATTTGGTCATAAAATAAACTTGGAAGATTATATGAGAGTTGACTCTAGAGCCATAAATAAAACTAACTTTAAGATTTCAGGGTTGAGATCATATTTGTGCCTAGAACTGATCACTGAACTCATTACTCATCTTGATTGTAACCCTAGAAAATGTGGTGATAAAACACATAATAATTAGCAGGGGTTGGAATGAATACTCTTACCCTTTTTTTTACCTTGCATGCCTTTGACAGATAGGGTGTCATATATCAACTTCCCCTAAGGAGAAATTGTATGAAAAATATTTTCAGGAAGTTTGCACCTTGAAATTGATATGCATTTTTTAAAGCTCAGAATTTATTTATTTGCTTATGTAAAATCAGAATTATTATTACAGACACTTAAAATGGCAGGTGTAAGTGACAAGTAAATGAAAAATTTTTAGAAAGAGATTCAGTGAAACCAGTGGAAGTAATTGAGATGGAGACAAAATGCTTTGTTGCCAGTTACAACAAGTTGATTATGTTAGTCATTAATTGTTCAAGTTAAAGGCTTGATATTTTGGTTTTAAGGCTGAATTGCAAGACTGCAGAAATAAATCAGAAATAGCAGGTACTGAGAAAACTGAAGACAATATAAAAAGATCTCAACTTTTATTTGAAAAAGTGGTGGTTCAAAGCTCTTTCAGGAATGTTATTGTAAATATGTACGGCTTGTTGCTCTTATGAATTTTTTGTTTTCTATGTGTAATTCTTATTTATACTTATAAACTTTTTTAGTTACCATTGAAAATCTGATATGCTCAGATATCTGTTTTTTTCTTTGAACTTAAAACTTAGCTGTCTTCCATCAGTTTTTCAATTATTTTACTGAGATTTAGAATCACAGAGTCCAAGATCTTTCTTTCCATCTGTTTTCAGTCTCTTCTGAGATTTACTCAGTTTTCAGTTTTTGATAGCAGTTTCAGTTGTGAAAAAAGTGCATGTTCTTAAATCCATCTAGTACCCACTGTTTTGTTACTGTTCTCTGTATCCAGCAAGAGCCTCTCTGCAAGGCCGAGGTGAACAAGGAGAGGGAAACTGGTGGGGACTGTGATGGAACCACAGACTCTTAGAAGTTTCAGGCTGGTCAGTGCCCAGGGAGAACATAACACAGCTTTAGTGATGGCTGGAGAGTCTGATAAATACAGCATCATGCACAGATAGGAGTGTTAGAATATGAATGGTTTTATTTCAATTCCTTGATTTTACAGACAAGTCCTGGAGTAGCTGGGAGGCACTCATGAAATGAAATTCAGATGGTAGTTTTTCTTTTCATAAAGTCTGATGAATTGCCAAAAATGCACCTCAGATAAACAAAACAAAAGTTACAAGTCAACAAACCCATCTTGGAGAGGCTTGTAAATTTAATTATAATTTAAATTTCTTGAAGAAGCATGGTAGTTTGGATCTAGGAATTTATAATTTATCTTTGAAATAAAAATACAAATAAGAAAAGGTAAAAGCAGTTGAGTTAGTTTTTCTGAAAAAGCCAGGCATGTTGGAGGTGCCAATATACCATTATCCATTATATGGCTAGAATTTGCCACCCCTGGGGCCTGTGGTGACTTGCCAGAGCCTGCCAGCCAGGGAAATGTGGACAGACCCCAAAGAGGGGACAATCAGAGGGTGGTACAGCTCTCTTCATCAAAGCATCTTCAAACCCTCTGAATGCAAGATCCACTAAAGAATTCAGGAACATACCTGCTTGTCAGTGAATTTGCTCTTCAATTATGAAACTGTTGACCAATCCAAAATCTCACAGGCATCCCTTTCTCCATAAGTATCTCTACTTACATTCATTTTGTGATTTTTATCATTGTATTGCTTGAAAAATATGCTGACTCAAAATATGAAGTGGTTGTGGTGGTTCTCAGGATGTATTAGAGAAGGCTGCTTAATGGCAACAAAATGTGCTGCTGCTGTGTGTCTTTTTCCTTGCAATGTATATTGAGAAGTACTTTACATCCTATGATGAAACCTGAGGGAATAGTAAAAAAGCAACTTACTTGCAACATGGCAGTATCAGTTTGTGACATTTCTTAAAATGCAAAGGCTTGCTGATAAGGTTTTCTTTTTGGTTTGGTATTCTCCTTTTTGCAGGCAAACAGGGAGCACCAGCATCTAATACAAAGTTTAGAACAGGAAAAAATAATATCAGAAGTAATTTTCACTTCTGTGGCTCTAAACCAAGCAATTTTGGTTGCAGAACTAATTGAGAAATTCAAAATACTTACCATTTCATGCTTTTATATTTTCTGAAATGACTGCAGTTTTTCTTTGCTCATGTCTGCTGTTTTCCTTTCTGTTACATTTGTGTCCTTAGAATGATGTTGAAAATAAAGGACATGAAGACGTTTCTGATCTACGTGTCAATAACTAACATCTCCCCCTTAGTAATCTCAGTTTGCAGAGAAATTAATCCATTGCAGGGATGTTGGGACAGTGGTTTCCCTGACAGTCAGTCTGAAAAAGGGGCACATGCTGTAGATGTGATAATTTACTCTGGTTGTCTCTTGACACTACTAGTCTGTTCACCAAATTCTGGCATAGAAATCTTTTATTGCCACTACATGATAAGCACCTTGACAAGTGTGTGGGACTGTACTTTGCCTCCAGGCATCCAGAGCTGAGAAACAATAAAGTTATCTTGTGTAACTGGGAAAAGGAGGAAGACTGGTAGCTGTTTCTTTGGTCCTTTCATTCTCAGTGTTTGTGTGTGACAGAAGACAGGAACACAGAGGTGAAGTGGTGGCAAGGAGTGGCAAACAGTCTGCTTTGGTTTGAAGCTGTTGAGTGAGGACTTCCTCCTGCACACAGGGTTGAGTGGAGGAAGAGGTGGTGTGCTCCTTAACTGTTGGTGGAGTCCAAGCCCAGGATGGTTTTCCGCTGCCTGATGCCTGGGAGAAGAAGAGTCAAATTTTGCTCTTTCTCTGCTACTGTGATGAGTCTCCACTACTCTAAGGACTCTCTGCAATTCATTGAGTAGGATTGGAGGTTTGGAGTCCCCTGTTCATGTACATCCTGGTGCTTTCAGTCGGCAGCATTTTCTGCAATAGATTTTTCCTTTGTTTCCTTTCTTTTGGTGCTGAAAACCCCAACCAATCTTGATTAGCCACCTTCCACATCTGGCATGTTGTTTTGGCAGTTAAGAATGAGGTTATGCCCAAAGCTAATGTCAAGAACAACATCTGAAAGCTGATTATGTTCTCCCCAGTACTTTAAATATGCTTCAGTGGGTTTTCATTGTCAAAGAGGTGGACCTTCATTTATACCACATAATGCAGTAAAGTGAGGATTACTTGGATTTCAGTGCATGAGATTATAGCAGCTGACAGACACCTGTTTAAGGAAGTATATTCTATTTCTAAGTGCAAGTGTTTTATAAAAGTAGAGTGAGATTTCACATGAGAAAAACTTTTGTATTTAAACTTCATTAAATTTTAATGATGGTTTAAGTACCAAAAAAAGCCAAAAAGGGCATCTGGATGGATGCATTTATTAGTGGCCCTTACAGTCCTGACTGTCCATTCTAATAATAAAGCGTGGAACCTGTCAAATGATGGCACAAATATCCTAATCTGAACTGACATGGCTTTCTAGCCCAGTTCATCAATCTTGTTTTATTAGCTTTAGCAGAGCCAAGCTGCTGTCTGTCATTTTGATGCTGTAGCGGTGACAAAAAATGGTGCCGAAAATGTACTACAGGTGTAACTTTCACTCAAAGAGCATTTCTGAGCAGCAATCAGGCTTGTGTTTGCATGGGGAGAGAGTGCCATCTTCAGTTTCATATCCCCACTGAAACAAGGATGAACTTCCTAGTGCTGCCCGATGGCTAAGGAGTGAGGAAAAGTACTGGTAGAAATTTGGAGTTCTTATTTTTGTAAGACTTTTGAAGGAAAATTCTAAACGCCATTTTCTTGTCCCTATTTTAAGATACAGCTAATTCAGCTCTATCTGTTGTGATAAGCAATTTTCAGGTGGTTTATTCTTTTGGTTTGCAGTGCTGTATGAAGAAAACAACCACTGCCAGTTGGATCACAAACCTCTTGTAACCAGTAGCACTTGTTTGCCTAAAAAATGATAGCTAGGAGGCTCTACACTGCTGTGGTTGTGCTGTGTTTTGTAAGAACCATCAATTCCATGTATTCTTTCAGCCCAGAACTGACTTGGTGTTTTCACTGGGGTCCTGGCACTTGACCCTTGTTTTTCTTGGCTCTGTATCATTTTACAGCAGAGCTCGAGGACACTCCTCATCTCTTGTTTCCAGCATGTTAACATATTCAAGTAAATATTATCTGGCACAGACACATGCATTATCCTTCTGGGGAGTATTTGTAAAAGTTTTAAATCCAGATCAAACAATGACATCCATCTTCCTTCCTCTTGAATTTCTTTTATTCATAAGATGAATGTCGCTGGCAAATTTCTTTGATCTTGAAAAAGACTTTCTGTTGCTAATATTCACAGACAAGGTAAGCACTTATAAATACCTGAATTACTTGCAGAGTGTATGCCCAGGTATGACTTTTCTGTATATTTTAACACTTAATAGGGCTTTACACAATAAGGAGCAGATGTGTCATAGCGACAGGAGGTGAGCAGGGACCAGGAAGGTGGTTTCATTAAAAGAGCCTTGGGATAAATGCAGCACATTAGATACCCACTGAAAGACAGGAGCTGTTGATGGGGTGACCTCTGAATGCAAGTCATCTTACTATAAACAGGAGGGTGTGGAAAGCCATTGGACAGAGCCAAGCTTGTTTACTATCTAGATCTCCTCCTAGTTAACTTAAGTAACTGGGCTGTGCTAGGCTCGGTGTGACAGTTCAAGGAAGAACAAAGTGTCTTCAGTTTTCCCGAGTTTAAAAAAACCTAGCTGACCGATGCAAAAGCTTTTTGGTGCCGAAAACCTGCTTGCACACCTTAGCTGCTCTGCAGTGGAAGTTATTTAGCGTGAAACATAACAGATATTCTCTTCTTTTTTTTTTGTCCTGGAAACTGACTTTGCATATCTGGGGAATTGGTTTCTGTTCTTCAGAGACTACTGAGGTAAGATCATGATGGATTTTAATTTGCAATATCGATGCAAATATTGTTTAGTGATAAAATGGGAAATAGAGATGGGTATTGATTCTCATTCAGATTATGTTCTGAAAGGGAGATTTGATTTTAATTCCTGTAGTAGCAGTTTCAAACTTGGTTTTGGAGCAAGGTATTTGTGGTGGCTCTAAAGTGAAGAAGTTTAGATAGATCACAGGACTGGATTCATCAATCAGGTTCTTTCAGGAGCAGCTTTTGTTTACCACAGGAGGTTGCACTGTAAGAAATAAAATGTGTCATTCTATAATGTGCTGCAAATATTATGTCTGTGAGCAGTTCCTTGGTGTATTATTCAATAATACATATACATAGTACAACATATTTATAAGAGAGACTTAAAGGCCAGTGGGCTGAGACAGATGTCTAACATAAGTTGAATTCAAATTAATTATCCCTAAACTACAAAAACTGTGGATGCAAAATTTTTTTTTCTAATACTTAATTCAAATCCTTTT
Source organism: Poecile atricapillus (assembly GCF_030490865.1). NCBI lineage: Eukaryota > Metazoa > Chordata > Aves > Passeriformes > Paridae > Poecile > Poecile atricapillus. The sequence goes on from NC_081251.1 coordinate 56,404,488, forward strand.
ATTTAATTCCTAAGTTGATTAGACATGCATTTGGAACAAAATCATGCCGAAGTGCAGATATGTTAAAACATCGGTCCTACCTCCTCCAACGTTAATGTCTCTGTAATGCCATCTATTATTTTTAATGCACTTTGCAATTGAACATACCATTTTTTTTGGTGAATATATTGTGATTAAAGCTTTCTTCAGGGGACCCATGTGCATGTGCTGCTGTTGTACTCAAATGCTGTTCCCTGCCGTCGGGTCCGTGCAGCAGCAAGAGCAGCAGTGCAGAGGCCACGGTGGGAGCTGGCATGGGGATTACTGCTCCTTAAATGTCTGTTTCATTCAGGGAAACTCAGCTGGGGTTCACTCAGGGAGTGCTGTTTTATTATCCTAGAGCAGCAAGCAAAGTCCCAGGAAAGAAAGTGCAAGGAAATTTGGTCCAGCTGTAAACAGGCATTTACAGCCATAGGGATCTGTAATAGGTAGGGAACCTTTTTGGAAGAAAGGTATGATACATTCTTACAGCCAGTAAGTTCTTCGATTTTGTGCCTGTGGTCTGGTAAGCAGCAAGCAGCAGGATCCAGTTACATGTTTCTTTTCTCGGTCTGTTCACTATTCTCTGAAATACATTTCAGCTGAACAGCTTTTGACTTTCTCAGTAACTTTTGTGCCGTTAAAATTTTTTCTAAAGTAAATTTGAAAAGAGTGGATAAACCTAGTAATATTTTGAATTCCTGAATTAAAAAATAGTTCATGGCAAAGCATTTTTCCAAGATAATTTGAGATCTATAAAAGTATATCTTGTTAAATTGTACAGCAAATCAAACAGCAGCAGCCTTGTGTGAATGTAGATAATATCAAGCAAAAGAACTTGAATTTGGCTTTGGTAGACATCTGTATGTTTGTATGTTTGTGTGATCATGCATGCACATATATATGTGTGTGTTAGAGTGCGCATACAAGGAAACTAATTCATCTGTTGCAGAAGTTAGAAGTCAAGGTTATTTTCGTAAACAGAATGTGGTTTGTGAAAATGTCTGTACATTCTGTTAAATAGAAGAAGCAGATGAAAAAACACACTGCATACTGTCTCGTTTACATACTTACGTATAATTTTTATTTTTTCTTTTCTGTTGTTGTCTTGCAAAGAGTCATACATCATTTTATTGAATTTACATTTACTTTGGGAGACTGGAGGAAATAATTCACACTTTGTTCAGTTTTAAACTTTGAATTGTAAAACTCATTTAGTGAATTTTATTCACAAGGGATTAAAAATTTAACATGTTGTTTCAGTATTTTTAAATAAAAGGAGATCATGGCTGTATTAAATTTATGTACAAAGGGTATGTGAGCAGTTTGCAGAATTTAATGCTGTAGCTAATATGCTACTTGCTTCCTTTTTATATTTTATTTTATTAAAGATATTTTCATTCATATTCCTGGCAAAAATAAATAATGTACATTTCAGTAATAGCTTAACAGGAAAGATAATATCTGTGTGGTTTCTCTTTGCAACACTCAGTCATTGCTCTGAATTAATACACGACTAAACAGTATTCAATTATAAGTAAATATCTGCAGAAAAGGTAAAGATTTTTTAAAAAGCTGATATTAAGATGGATCCCTTTTTAGCTCTAGAAGGATGCAGTTAAAAATACACTTTGATGAAGAACCTGGATTGACTTAAAAAGCATAATTGTTGTAAAGTTTGCATTAGGTTGAACAGAAATCTCTAAGCAGAGCCCCAGGATAGTAAAATTTACATATTATTTTATCTAGGGTTAATTAACTATTTATTTCCTAGATATTGAAGAAAAGTCTTTTGCTTATTCTCACAGTAAATTCATAATTGTTCTTCACATTAATTTCAGGGATATGTAAAAGTCATTAACTGACCTTTGCAATCACATAAGTTTGGCTGCTCATCTGGTACTCATAATAAAACCTTAGGAAGGTAAAATAATCTGAAGTGATTTAACATAAACAGATATTCTGTGTGTATTCTGTATTTATTTGCTCACATGCACCAGAAGGTGCTTTTGTGTTTTTACACGAGCGATTGAACAATTCTTTTTATCGAGGGTGTTTGCATGGATAAAAGGAATTGTCCCATTACGAGATTTTTGCTGTACTTGAAATATTTGTGCTGCTATCCCAGGTGAGCTCTGCATTCAATTAGAGCCGAAGCTAAGAACCAAATGTCCATGTTGCTCTGAACATTCAGACTGTTAGCTCCACTGAAGCACAGTTTAACTTGATTGATACTTGGATTTTAAAGCAAATAAGGACTAACTTTTGCCCGTGGCAAAATATCTTTGAAGTTTCATGCCTGTGCCGGGGCTGGATTAGCTAAGTGATAGCACTGGGGCTGGGACTGTGACCCTGTTGTGCTTGGCAGGTTGTGATAAATGGGGGAATCTTTCTTAACCTCGTGGCCAAAACATTCCAGGATCAGGTTGGGGAGACAGGAGAGAAGGGAGGAGAGTCGAAAGATGCAGGAGATTTGGCATGTTGAGCAGGAGACAAAGGACACTTGCTCACTTGTCTGGAATAGGGGAGAATATGCAGACTCTTGTGGGAGAAATGGCTGCAGATGCGTTGAAAATATGCTTTGTTGTAACTCCTGGGTATTGCCCTGGGTACATGAAATTCATCCATCACTATGAAGCTGTCTCTTTATTTTTGTTTTGGATGCTTTGAGAGTTTAGGGAATCTTGGTTGTTATATTTTCCTAAACTAAAGGGTTTTTTTTTTCTTTAATACTTGAGATGGGTATATAAAACCATCCAAAATAAATTGGAAGAATTCCTTTTTCCAAGTAATTGCCTGCTGGCTAAAGAATTTACTGGACGACATTAAATATAAACAAAATGGTATGAATTTGGAAAAACAAGCCCCAACAAAATTAATTGATTGCTTCTGGAAAGCTAGTTCAACTATTTTCTATATAAAGCACCTTTAAAATTAAAACATACTTTGAAATATTTTTAAATTATGCATTTTAATATAGCAGTATTAATAATTAAAAAAATGAAAATCTCTTTGGATATACTAAAGATCTATAGTGAGATATTACCAGTCAAATTTTCAAACCTGAAAAAGAGACAAAATTGGCCTACATGTGAGCTGAAATATGATCTGTCAAATGGTTCTTTCTTGGAGCAGTGTTTTATGAGCTATATTGCCTCTGATGTTGTCCCCCTTGGCTAATAATGAAAAATATATTATTAGCTGATAGTTTGACATTTATTTACATACCTTATGCTGTAAATAGAGCTATTCTGGCTAGTGCTTCAAACTACAGCATAATACAAGTGACAACACCAAAATTAAATATTCTTAATGTGATTTCTAATCGTGGCTGTTGTTACTAGTATACTACCAAATTCATGCTGTATTCCTGTGTATAGATACTATCAATACTTTATCCTTTTATGATTAATTTCCCTGAATGACATTTTAACCATACAATATTAACAGGGTTTTTAATGAATGTTGTAAATGTTCGTTAATATTTGAATAATCAAATCTAGTTTGATTAGTATAAATCATAGTATAAAAAGTAGTCTCACTACATGGCAGTTTGCTTCTGTGGTGCTTACTAGCATATATACTAACTATAGTGCAATTATGTGCAGTATATTTTCCTACGTATTTAGTTGAAAGAATTTTACTGTGGTTTGCCTTTGCTAACTTTACCCCTAAAAAAAAAAAAAAAGAAAAAGAAAAAGGGAGACTCATTCCCTAGCAGCATTTTCTTCAGTTTTGCTGACATGTTCCAAAGGCACTGAAAATTAAAGTAACCATAAACAAAGTAGATTTGGTTCCCTGATGGTGATACAAATGCATATGAATAGATCTTTAGTTTATATCCAATGTTTGTGGGATTTTACGCTTCAGCATTGTGTGTCCTTTTATCTGACCTCTAACAAATTATTTTTTCACCAGTTGGATAACATCTGGGCGACAAAAAACTGATTATTTCATTTTCACCATCAAGTAGTTGGAACAACAAATAATCTTTTGCATCCTTACTATGAGAGGAATAGGTTGCTGAAGTTCTTAGTTATTTGATACAGTTTAAAATTGTTACAACAGCTGCTAGAAATTGTTGCTAAAATTCTAAACAAATTAGCGTCAGTAATGTGGGAGAACAGAAATGTATGAAGCTAGGAAAAAGCACAGCTGTTCACTGTAAGTGTACAGGAGATTTAATTGGTAATTTTCTGGGTAGACTATGATGTGCTCTTGTTTATTACCTTCTACTTTTTTCAAAAGTTTTGAACATGCTTTTTAAAAATAATTTTAGATTAGTCATTTGTATACACTTTAATCAGGTGGTTTTAATTGGAATGGCCTCAGTCCATTGTGAAAAAAATACCAGTGTTGTACAATTAGCTGATGACTTCAGCTTGGGCTGTTTTCACAGACCAAATTATTTGTTCATGATCGGATTCATAGATACTATCTGTGGAAAAATCAGATATTTATAGCTGAATACCTTTGATCTACTACCAGGAGAAAAGCTATCTAAAAGAATAGCAGAAGAGTTTTTATTGCTGGGGCTTTATGGTGGTTTTTTTTTTTAGTTTTACTTTATTTTAGTACTGTTTTAACATAGTTCCCATCTTCCACAATGCCTACAGGACTCTGCCAGCTGTTAATAGGTAGGCAGGTGCTGGGCTAAAATCATGTTCATATTACCTGCTCATATTACCGTGTTCATCTCCTTCCAACCTGTCTTATTGCTCTGTCCACCTGTTGCTTCTTGGCATTAATTGAGCCTCCTGTCCTACAAAGGCATATTCAGACTTACCTTCATTATTCTGAATTGTTGCATTGACAGTAAACGTCCAAGCCACCAAAATCCGATTTAGGCCTAAGCTTAAATCTCTGTGGGCTTGTCTCAAGCTTGACAACCCCTCTGCTCAGGGAATGCCCTTTGCTGGAGGAGTGAATACAGCATCACCTCAGGCAGCTGTGCAGAATTTGCCCACACAGAATTTGGCAGAACTGAATCTCACTCTGCAGTCATTACAGTTGGTCACAAAGAGCCTGTTTGCATTCTCAGGTTTCCGTACACGTACTCAGCATAAACATACTCTTGCCTTTCAAGCTTGTAAAGGAGTACAGTGAATAACTGGTATTTTTAATGACAAAAATTATCAACATTTAGATAATGAAGATGCCAGATGTTCTTAATTATCTGTGAATAATGGTCAGTTAAGTTTTCTCATCTTTCTGGTACTCGACGTCACAACAGTCAGTTGAATATGGTTGTCTCTCTTGAGAGATGAAGAAGGATCCAAAAAACACAGAAGTGTCTTGAGTCCTTCTTACTAGCTGTGCACTAAGAAGTGTACTGAACATCTGCAGTAGTTTCTCTTCCTTTCTGAAGGATGTGTGCAACATTACCTCTGATTCTGTATGACATATGTGTGATGGACAGGTCACACAGGGTGGATTATGCTGGCAGACACTACAGGTAATAACTGGTCTCCTACCATTACATCTGGCTTATACAGCTTGGGTAAGACCAAAAGTGAAGAAAAGTTGGCTGAAAAGTATCTGAGCAAAATTGGCACCAGTGAACAAGCGGCTAAACTTGGAAGAGCTTGTAGGAAGAGCTTACTCTGTTGTCTGGAATAATTCAAACCTCAACCAAGGAACTTATTTTGGATTGCAAATAAATCAAGTTGTCATGTAGCTGAATCCATATACAATGTTTTCAGTGTGTCCAAACTATTCCATCCCATTCTGTCAGACCATGATCTGAGTCAGGTATTCATTCATTCTTAAACAGATTGTACTTCTATGAAGACTTTAGTGCTTGAAAACTAATTAGTACAAAGGTCACATCAAGTAAGGGTATTGTGAACACATTAGAGCTGTTTTCCTTTTCCTGAGGTTTTTGAATATAGTTCAAAACCACAATCCTTGCCTTTAAAGTCTCTTAGCTCTGAGATGAAGAATGCAGCTGATGAGTATGCTTGTCCAAGACAGAGAGGATAGTGAAAGTGATGGTTTTTCAGACATTGCTTACTTAACACTGACCCAGCATTGGTGGGTTAGCTCTCAGTGGAGCTAAGAAACATAACCAAGAAAAAGGCACATTTTCTGAGGGCTGATCTCCTTTAACATTAGCACATGGCAATACGTATATTAAAAACACAGAAGACAAACAGAAAGTACAAGGAGAGTAAAAGAAATGCTTTGCTAAATCAAAATATTTTACATGTATGTATTTCATCATCTGTAGTGAGGATGAGTATTTGGTTATTTAATAGATGTAGGATTGTGTTTTCTACTGCACTGGGGTATCAATATGCTTCTTGGTAAAAACCAGGATGGTGAAGAACAGAAAGGAAGAGATGATCGACAAGGCCATTTGTTTGAATTTCATCTAAGTGAGGGATGGAAACGTTGTGACAAGTGTTCTTTGATCTCAAGGGGAAAGACAGATTATTTTCTGATGAGGCAAACGAGTCAGGAGAGAAGTTGTTCTTTGTTCCTGCAGGGAGGGGGGTCAGCATGTAAGCTCTTAAACGAAAGAAGGGGAAGCTGGATTCCAATGAGACACCAGCATTGTCAGAACAGAGAAGTGCCTTGGGGCAGAGATACTTGACTTGTGGTGGAGAAGTCTGCATCAGCAGTAGAAATACACTGTACTGTTCCTCATACGAATTGGTTTCCACATGAAAAGAAAACAGCATGTTTTATTATGCTTTATGGCACAGTACTATAGGCCCTTAACAAAATAGCTTGAAGTATTTGCATGATCTATTTGCAACATGGCCAAGTTAACACAGCCATAGGAACATTAACTTTTGAACTTCCTGACTTTCAATGCTTTAAATTTCAGCTTCAAAGTTTACTCTTTTTTTCTTTGCATTTGTTGGCCCTCGTTGGTTTTGAAAAGCAGAAGGAAAGAAAATAAGTTCAAGTTTTCTGAGGAGGCTCTGAATTTTATGCATATAACAGGAGATGACTTGGTATTCCTTTGAGTATTAAATGATATCTCCAGAGCAGTTCTGATACACCTAGTTTGCTTACAGTATTTCTGTGGAGCTGAAGAATCACAAGATGAAACTGAGAAAGCAATGCACATCATAGCTGTTTTCCTGTATTTCAGTATGTTTTTTCCTGAAAATAGATCAATGATCTAGGAATGCCGATATTTAAAAAGCAAACACTTAAAAAAAATGGTGCAATTGCAACAAAACTGGAGGAGATTATGGGAGCATAACTGAGGTAAGAACAGTAAGCATTTTTCCATCTCTAGATTAAGAATGGTGTCTTCTAGCTGATAGCCAGTTTGGAGGTACCACGAGGACACCAAGGGTAAACTTGCAGATTCAGCTTCAGTGAGATGCAGTGCTGATTTGAAAAGGCAAAAAAAAGCCAAAGGTTTGGGTTGGAGTGGGCATTTCTTAAGAGATGGTGCAGGGGGAAGGAAGAGAGCTAGGAAAATAACATGAGAGAAAGAAAAAGAAAGGAGAATAACCAGTGTTAGTGCTTTAGTATTTTTTTCCTGAATCTGAATTTTTTGATAAATGAGCTCCAGGCTGGTGGAGTTTCCAAACCTTTGGCCCTTGGAACATCTGAATGGGGAGCTAATGCCTTCCTTCCTTCTTCTTTTCCCTTCTTTTCCCTTCCCTTTTTTCTTTCTTTTTCTTTCTCAAAGGGAGCCAGGCCCATCCCCCCAGCTGCAGGGAAAAAGTGTTCTGTGAGCTCCGAGCTATTAGGTAACCCAGCCTGAAACAAAAAGTGCCATTGTAGTGTGGCATTTGCCCTGCCTGACCCACCAGTTAAGGGAAGGCAAATTTCCTTCTTTCATTGTACACAAACAAACAAAAAGAAAAAAGAATGCCAGTTTTTCCCACAGTGCATGCATAAATGATTTTCGAAATGTAGAAGTTAGTGCTTTACAGGTTCCAATTGCTTAAATTATGACTTGACTGTTACACCCTCTGATATTTTTAGTGCACTTGTGCCAAAGGCAATTTAAAATGTGTTTTAAAAATGTTTGCAGGTATAAAAGATTTTAAAGACGCTTAGAGTTCTGAACTGTGTGAACCCATTAGTCATGTTGCAAAAACAAACACGTAGGAAGCCCTTCCACTAGCAAGAAATTACCAAGGAAGGAATGTTTAGTCCCCAATGATAGCATATGAAGAAGAAAATTAAGGAGGTAAAGTCTCAGATTTTGTCAATTCATGTCACCTTTATGATACCTTTATTCTCTAAAACCTCTCTATAGAAATAGAGTTTTATACGGGATATAGCTTTCTGATTTATGTTTTACAAAGGGTAGTGTCAATGGTAAGACTGCAGTGTGCCCAAAAGAAACGATAATTATAGTCTCACTGGAAGTATGAAAAAGGCATTTACATGGATTGATTAAATTCCCATTAACTTCAATGTGTATGTAATGTGCACACCAGCAAGAGCTCTAGTGTGTCACTGCTCATCATTCCAGCCTGGTGAAATAAGACCTAAAGGAAATGCAATGCCTCTTTGCAGCTCTTTGGGTTGTGCATGGACTGGTTCCTGGTTTGTCCACACTGTTATTGGCAGCAATTTGTACAGAAAATCCAAAACAATGTGAAAGTCATGAAGATTGTCATTTCAAGAAGTGGAAGAATTTAAGATTATTGTGTGCTTTTAAAGCCATAACTCCTTAAAATTATCAAGTTCAGTGGCTGGTTCAAAGGAGCTGAGGCTCTAAAACATGCAACTTCCATGTGAGACATCTCTCTCCGTTGTTATAATCAGTGCCACCAACAAAGAGGATTTAATGAAGGACGTCATAAGACACACAGGCTTTGTCCCTCTCTCTTTTGCAGCACCATTCCATTTCCTCAGTGTTTCCCAACCACCTGCATTTCAGCAGGTAAGTGGAGAGTAGAAGCCATTAGTCACAGGTAATTTGGTGTAATTCCCTTCTGTCTGAAATGGATGACTACTCTAGGACCAGTGAAATACATCTGTATCTTTTTGTTAGATGTAAAGGAAGCCTTATGTGACAAGCCTAGGCTGATTTAGATGCCTGAACTATAGGTATTTAATACTAAACACATCCCTTCTGTATTAGTTTTCCTTGCAAGTTAGGTGTCCATCTCACAGCGGTGCAGACCAGAGTTACTACTGTACTACTCTGGCAAGAGGGAGGAGAGGCAGGAATGATGCATTTCATCGAGGGAAAAATCTGTCTCAGGAAAGGTTTGCATGGGAAACAGAAGTGATGGCTGAACAGCAGTGACTTTCCTTGTTCCCATCCCTTGCTCTCACCCCTTAGAGGCACAGAAACATATCTGTTGTCTTTGAATATGAAGTCTCCTCTACAGTGCTACATAAAATGCAAAGGTCAGCATTGGCAGTCTGCTTTCATACTCAAAACTTCCAAATAATTTTCACTTTACTTTTATTTTTTTTTAAAAAAGTCTTTTCAAGCCTCAACCTTGTTTTGATTAGAGTTGTCAATTGTAGTTGGCAGTATAATGATTTCATTACTAAGAAAACAGAAGAGACCATCGAATAGGTTTAAGTAAGTGAAATCCTTATGAGATTTATGGAAGTTTGGCAGAATAGTAAATTACTGTGAAAAAATCAGAATTTGGGATTATTTAGAATTCTTTTCAGATGTTTGATTTTGCAGAAGCTTCACTGAGATTTGGTTGAAGCTTCACTGAACATACAGAGTTGCAGTATTATTTGAATTCAGTCATCAAAAAACTGCTTAATTTTCAATAATTTTTGTTGTGTGTGTTTTTTTTTTTAATTAAATAAAAAGCATGTATATTTTCTGCCTGGCTACAATTTGAGACTAAATCCCAACACTATCTGTAAGCAAGCCTTTGCCCCGTTATTTTTAGTCAAGCAAATGATATTATGTGTTTTGTGGTACCAATGACATCATGGCAGCAAAGGAAATCTTTGGTAAATGATCTATACAAAGGCATTGTAAAGTCAGTCTCTGCTAAGATTTTTGTTGTCAAGGTAGTTATAAAACTCCATGTAAAATCTATGAAAGTCAGTTTTTAGACTATCATGTCTAAAAAACATTTGAAGAGAACTACTTTTCTTTACTATTCATTCTCATTGCAGTCTCACTAATATCCTGAGTCATATTCTTTCTTCTACCTGATATTTCCATCAAATTGTTCTCCTGCCTGTGCCATCCTCTCCTGGAGCTGTTCTGCAGACACAGTCCTTTCCCTAGACAGCAAGCAGAGATGGGTCAGCTTTCTCCAGAGTAATTTGCTGCAGGGAGTCATCCAGGCAGTAGAAATGCACTTGCTCTGCTCATACTCCAGAGCAATCACACAGGCAGAGCAAGCACAAAGATGTGCTTTGAGGTTGTCTTTGGGTCTGCAAAAAGTACTTTTCATTCTTCTCTCCTTGATGTTAGAGTCTCCACAGTTCTACCATGCACAGCTACTTCCTCCAAGCCCAAAGCATTGCAAGCTGTCCTCAACACTGTTGCAACCCTACTGATTTAAGAGGAATCCTCAAGGCCATAATTGGTCAGTAGATGAGGGAACTCAGCAGATTCATTGCCAGAATAATTTAGTGCTGATGTGGCAAGATTTTTCAGCTGTAAGTGTTAGAAGGGATTTCTCACCTGTGTTGCATTATGAGTTTAATACCACCAGTGTGTGTGTGTGAGAACACCTCATGGAGCAGGACCATTTCATGGTTTAACATTTAGTGTAATGGGGTCCAATAAAATCATGTTAAAAGATGTTAATGTTGCGAAGAAAAACATCAGAAGCAAGGAAATGCCAGAATTAATATGGCCTGTGGAAATTCAGCCTCTTACGCATTATGGTGCAGATCTTATTACCTGACATCCTAGGCTTTCCAGGGGGTTTCTCTTTTTTTTCAGTGAATGCATAGTTAGATTTTTCTTTTCATGTTCCTCACTCTATCTTGGTTAAACGTGAAGCATTCAAAGCTCAATTAATATAAAATCCTTCATCATGTAAATATTTATCATATTACACTTCTTTGCTGCCTAATAAATGTATCTCTTTTTCACTGTGACTTCAAATTATCAGACACTTTGAACAGTGTTCATATTTGAATTCTGATGAACCAAGTCAGAGGTGAAGGTTGAAATTGTATATAACTATGATTATTTTTAACAAAAGTTTAAGCAAAATGGGACTTTCATGTTTTTACATAAATGTAACATTTATACACAGTCTCCTAAGTTCAAAGTGTAGTTTCCCACCTTGGATCCTTTTAGGATTAGGTCTTCAGTACAGCTGCAGTAAGCAGAACTAGTCCATTGCTCTGGGCAGACTGGTCACTAATGACTTTTTTAATGAGTTTCACAGGTATCTGATGAAGCTTAGGCTTGTGTTTGTGGTGTTAGTCCCAAAGCTAGAAGAGAGGGGAACAAACTGTGGTGTTCTGTCTCAGCCAGTCCCAGTATTCTTCTACTGTCCACATCACACCCCTACATCTGTCATGTTCTTTTCACTTGGCTTCTGCTCTCCTCTAGTTTTGCCACTGTGGAAATCCCACTCTTCTTTTGTCCCCTGATTTCTGTTCTCTTTCCTTGTTGTATTTTTTCTGGTTTTCCTCCCTTCATTTGAGTCTACAGAGTTGTTTTTTTCTTTGAGGGTACTGCCTGGGTACCCTGTACCCCGGGCACTGCACAGTGGGAGATGGAACTGACAAAGCAAGGGGGGACAGTTTTGATAATGTCAAATTTCCTGATGTCATGGGGTTCTCCTGGCACTCAGAAGTAATCCTAAGGTGCGTTCAGCACCGGCATCTTTGAGATGGAGAGTATTCAATGCAGATAAGGTCTTCAGAAATTCAGGAGCCAGACTGCAAGAGGACTTCACCAACAGTGTGACAACAGGCCTTTTAGAATCCTACAGACTGAAATAAATGTGGGCACTATTTCACAGAAATTATAATTCCTGGGTATTGGTAACTCTCCCCCTCCCCTTTCAGTTTTGGGATTTTGCCTCCAGTTTTCAGGCACTGAAGCCAATCAGCAGCAAAATGACATGACATTCAAAACATGAGCACAACAGCCTGTTCTCACAAATATTTGTATTTAAAAGTTTTTAGCTGAAACTTTTCAAACATTTTGTAGCAGGCAACCAGAGTAGAAAAGTTCAGTGCATTTCAACAGCATTCAAACTGAAACTGGAATCTTACCCTTGTGAATGATTCTCAACATGCATTTAACTAAAATGGTGAGAAAACCTGTGTAAACAGAGAGGGGGGAAAAGGAAAACAGAGCAGGAGTAAAGAAAAAGATTCTTTTTATAGCATTTAACACATGAGAATGTAAATAAATGTGGTGTTAGTGAAAGTTAATTATTTTGAAAACAGTCAGCAAGGCAGATTAAGAGGTAAAACAGTGCAGCTGAAGACAAAGGAAACAATATTTAGTCTTTGATCATACATTTTCACAGTGATTTTCTGTTCACCTTCAAGGGTGGCATAATTTTATGAATAACAGAATTTGTTTTGCTACTTGAGTAGCCTTAAAGAGAAATGTTGTTCATTCCATATGGCCACTTGAAAGAAAATCCCATGCCTCTTTGTCCTTTAAGAAATAACATTTTTATTTATCAAATCTCTTTTCTCAAAGAGGGACCCTAAAGATACACAATGAAGTTTACATTTAGTCTCAGAGGAAGAGACAAATCTATACTCTGTGCTTCTGGACATTTCTTCAGATAATGATCATAGATGAACTGCATCATCTATATGCCAACCAGCAAACCAGAAATATTCTTCTTAAAGTATTTTAAAGTATTTTGCTTTTATTGCAATATTCTTAAATAAAAAGTACTCACTTTTTTCCTCTCCAAGTTTGTTTCATCACACAGGAAGTGAGTCACTTTGATACAATTGGTCGGTGGCTTTTCTTCTGTGACCTTTCAACTTTTATCAAAATTTTTCAGTTGGGTTTTTTGTTGGTGGTTTTTTGTTGTTTTTTTTAATGTTTAATATTAATTTAATGTTAAATGTTAATTTATATGGGTAAACCATGATCTTTCAGATATTTTGATTGCTTTGTAATGCCGGTCAAAACAAAATGCAGTAGTAGTGTGAGCTGTGGTAGGAAAACTCATCTGTGAGTATCCAACTACTGCATCTCACATCCCTGGCCAGGAAAACCAAGGGTCTTAATATATTCTGTATATTAAAAGTGCTCAGATTATGCTAATGTGTGCTGGCTTCTGTAGTAGTTGCCCACCACAGGACATGCCATCACTTTGCAAAATCTGGGTGTTGGCAGATCTGGGTGACAGGCTCTCTAGTAGCTGGTTCAACTGGTTAAAAGTGGTTGAGCTTTCCTGACCTGGGGAGTGAGATCTGAGCCCCAGTGCAAATGTGACAAACAGTGCTACTGGTGGCAACCACAGAACAGCAAAGAAATTGGAAGGGAATGTATGAATGCCAGTAATGTTAAAAGCAAGGAGATAGCAAAAATATGCTGAAGGGACATGGAAAAAGCAGCTCTGCTACTGTTTATACTATATAGGTAGTAGACATATACTTATTTTTCTAACTAATTTTAATTCTGTATTTAATTAATTATGTATTTAATTTAATTATGTGTTATTGTATTTTATAGCTCTAACTAAATTACATTTTCAATAAGTTTAAATTGTGTTTTATATGGGAAATGAATTATTTTTTTCTAGTCAAATCCTCTGTAACTCAGTTGAGACAAACTGCTCCTGAATAATGCACACAAAGGCATTTTTCATGGTAGATGGTCGTGTGCTTATAAATCTAAAGCATTTTATTGTATTTCAGATGTTACGCTACTTTAAAAACAATGTGGTTAACATAAAACTATAGCAATGATGTTTGCACCTGAATGTTTATGAAATAGTGCCTGTCAAGTTTGGGTTTGTGTGAGCCCTGACTGTGTCTCATGCTCTGTGAGTGGCTCATCTCTATGAGTGACATTGCATGGCATTCAGCTGAGGGATTTTACATATATATATAATATTTAGTATTAGTCTAATCCTTTTTTTCTGTTGGGCCTGGTGAGTGTTTTGTCATTTGTCAATAACTTCAATAGAAGTGAGTCAAAGTCACAATTTTATTTCCTCTGAAATACTTTTAAAGTAGCAAAATAGTGTAGGAGAGTTTCTTGATGCAAGGTATCCTGAAACTCATCGTTGAACTTACTGGTTGTAAAGGGAATGTATTTTTTATTGTGTCTCACACCAAGTGAGCCCCAGTGAGTGATATTTCTAGGTGGCTTTAAAACTGGAGCTTTGAAACCTCCCACAGAGCCCTGGATTTTGCATTAGCAAGCTAGTGAGTAAAATGTTTTTTCCTCTGCTGAAAATGCAAGTAATTTAGATTACCAGAAGGTACAATTAAATTTTTGCTGGAAATCATGAAGATCCCAAGGAGATACCAAGTCTGCAAGAGAACAGTTTTATATATATATTTTTTTTACAGTGATGGATTTTACGACCTCCAATCAGTCTACAGCATTGTGGAGATCAAATTGGAAGCTAACATTCCTTTGACGTACTTATATACTTTAAATATGACTGAAAACAGTGCATGTGTTCATTGATGCAATAGGAAAATACAGTTAACATACAGTTAGCAGATTCACAAAATTAAAAATACCATATGAATTATTTAACTAACGGGGCGCTTTGCCCCAGAACCTGGTGTTTATTATTTTGAGCTTTAGCAGGAAACAGAAGCAGTATCAGTTTGGGAAACGTTTCTTGGCCAAGCTGAGAACAGTATGGCTTTCTCATTTCAAAGTGGGGAACCTGGTTCTTTGGTTCCTTTGTTCCTGGTTAAGACTACTCCCCAAGCTATTTTAGCCGAACATTTTACCTACTAATGGAGCCTGGGGAAGTGCAGTTGGCAGCTGTTCACGGGATAATAATGAAACACACTGTTTAGTACTGCAAACCGCTGCTGTAAAGTGCGGGAAATATTTTATAGAGATCACGGTGAGCAGAGCAGGACCCGCTTTAAAGTTCTGCTGTAAGTGCGTGAACGGGGAGCAACAGGAAGTTGTGTTTCAAGTGAGAGTAACCAGCACTGCTTTGCTTTTGCAGGTAAAGAAGCCGTGTCCAGAGTCCGATGGTTCAGAGCCGCAGAATCCCAGGTATGGTACTGGGGAGCCGACACCGACTGGCTGTGGCATGGTGGTGGAGAGCGAGGCTGAGCTGTGCTGTGGATTTGTAGCATCAGAGCCCCAGAGTCACATTTTGCAAAGAATGAGTGGTTGGATCAGTTGTAATGGTTTTCACTCTGGAAAAGGTTTTTTTTTCCCTTTTCCCAGTCAAAGATGCAGCCTAGGGGCTGGGTTGTTGAGTTTAGATGATGCCGTAACACTGAACTGTCACCTTCAATTAAATTGTCACCTTCAATTAAAAAAAAAAATCCTAACTATTAAATAGTGTAGGGAAACCTTTGTGATCAGACCTCATTTTCTTCAGTTATCCATTTTCTGCATAGCTGAGTCTTGCAGTTTATTGAAAATATGGTTTATTTCCAGTGTGAAAAACTAATTATTTATTTGGGAAAACTTGCCCTTATCAAAAATTCTTATGTTTTCACATGTGAAAAGCATTTTGTGTTCGTCAGCTGGGAAGAAGCCATACACTCATTTCCAGCATAGTATTTTGTAATTTCATGTACGTGGGGAAAAGGTAAATGGATTTAACTTCTATGTTTCACACATGTATGTATGTGTATGGATAATTTTGAGCAGGTGAAGTAGTAGCTGTTTTAGATGCACATCTTCCTGGTGGTTAGTAAACTGGTGGATAGCTGTCTTCAATTTTTAGTGAGTGCTTTTTGTCTTTGTCTTGCTTCTGTATAGAAAACTATTTCAGTGTCATAAAAACTCAGAAGCTTTTATTGTAAGGGGAGAGCCACAAAATAAACCTGACATTTCACTAACGTTGTCACTGAAAACTCAGAAAAGTTAAATAATTCAAGGTTTGCCCCCCCAAACCCATCCTTATCTAGATCCTAGCTATGTTCCTTAATTATTGCAGCAGGATCCTCTCGGGGTCAGCTGCATTATCGTTATCTGGTTGTTATCGTTATCTGTGTCTTGAGCTGCACTGTGCACCATCTGAATTTCTTTGATTAACTTATGTCTGTTATTAATATGTTTTTTCATTTAGTTTGCTAAGAACTGAAAAGGGAAAAGAGAGTTCTCTTGTCCAAGTATACTTTCAGTGTAGTCAGTAGCAGTTTTTACCTGGACTTCAGTGGAAACATGTTTTGCCCTTCAGTACTTGTAACTTCCAAATGAAAAAATTATCTGCTGTGCTGCTGCTTTGGATTAAAATTTATTATAAAGGTCAAATTCTTTCTGAGTATTTTGACACCACAGAGAATCCCAACTTAGCATAACACTCATATACAAGTGTGTAGTTTTAAGTGTCATGATTGCCCAAATGAAACTATTGTATCTCAGCCTTTGAAAACAATGAATTCCAGTCTGATGTAATTTCATAAATGTGTGATAAAAACAAACTGCAACAAACCTGAGGACCCAGAGTGCGATGTACTGTTACTATCTTTGCACATCAGGAAATTTCTTACAACCTGTATTTAAATTCTTCGTGCTGAGTCTGAGGAGTAAGATACTTTTTGTTTTTCTCCTGAAAACATGCAAGAGAACTCATGTTGCAAATAGTCAATCAGGTAGTTTCATTTTTTGAAGCGCATTTTAAAACAGAAACACTTTTCATTTTGAGCTCTGCAGCCTCAGTTGGAGAGTTAACAGTGTTGAAATTAGTGTTCCTAGCCTGAGCATATGCAATGCTGTGTATACGGCCTGAAGTGGGATTTTTTGGTTGCGATATGACTTTTGGTCTTGGAGAGGAATCTCTTACAGAACTCAGTCTGGAACAGCGCTAGAGGGCTCTGTGTGGCACATCACACTTTAAAGCCTGGAGCAAGGTAATTCTTCTCTAAACAAGGCTTAAGTGAAAACACTGCACATAAAATGAAACATCAGCATAAAAATGAATGCTGGAGACACACAGCCTTACAGAATAGCTCCTGGCTTGGGACCTAAGGCCAATATCATTCATTTATTTAGCTAGCTTTATAGTCTGTTAGTTTTGGATTTGAAACTATTACAATAAATGCAGATGGAAAGTGTTTTTACAGTAGGGAAGTAATTAAATTGGGTGTGGGAACTTTGTCAGGAGAATTTTTGGAGTGACATGTGTGTATCAGCAGATTCTTTGTCTTGCTTGGCCTGGGTTTGTCTTTTAGAAAGAAACATTCAAACTGCAGATGTGACTACTAAATTTTTTTAAGGGATGTACTAACCTATGCAGCATATAAAAAATGCTTTTCAGAAGTGACCAGCTATATACAGTAAAAATCAACCTTGCCAGCATTTATTTAAAGTGATTGTTGTCTTAACAAACAGGTAAATTGCACAGAAGAAGAGGGATCTGTAGTTATGAATTAAAGTTATGGTGAATAGCACAAAAGGAAACATATGATTCTTCAATGTCACTGACAGACATTTTGATTCACAAACAACATTGTTTTACAAATTCTGTCATAGTTTCTTGGGAGTTTCTTTTTATCAGATCCCTTTGAAGGGGTTGTGAATACTTCCTTTTATACCTAGGTGATAGCATTGTACCTTACAGTGGTGGTATTCTGGCTGTACCAATATTATTACTTCATAATTCTATAGTAAAATGTAGTAAAAATTATATTCACCCTGCAAGCCTGGGTAGTTGTCCAGTCATGCAAAATGCTTTATTGGAGTGTTGGTGTGTGACAGAGAGGCAGTGAATACTTGGGACTTGCCAGCTGTTCCACCACAAGCCTGGAGCAGGCAGGAGCAGCGTGGTGGACAACTCTGACATTCTGGTCTTGTATCAAGTTCACTAGCAAGGTTAGGGAGAGAAGTTCCTGAGTTCAGAGCCTACAAACATGCATTGCTCTTAATTTTCATACATGACAGGTATCTTCAAAATGTTATCAATCCCCAGTGTGCTGAACAGCTCCTACGTGAAATTTAATGTCATACAAGAATTGCTGAAGTCTAGTGCAGTGCTTGAAAGTTAACTTGTTTGCACTTACTAACAACCTTCCTTCTTACTTAAATAAGAAAAAAGCCATTTTAATTCTAATAAAGTAGAATTTTGTTGCTCTAAAACCTGTAGGCTACACTTAAAACCTCATACCATGTGACCTGTGGAAATGCTAGAAAATGTGTGATTCTGAAGTCTGGTAAAATGATAAATAAGAAGTCCCAGGTTCCTACTCACACCCAGCAACAGCATGTTCTATTTGGCCACACATCCCAGGGCAGCATCTTTCTTTGAGATAGCAGTCTGCTTGATGAATGCATCTCTCCTACCCCCAAATTCTCCTTCTCATACCACCAGGACTGCCAGTGATTCCACTGTAAGACCAAAATCATGTCAGGAACTGAGGTAGGAGAGCAATTATTGTTTTTTCTGGGCTATAAAATGAAATAGGGAGGAAAGAACTGAAGTGAGGAAGAAGAAGTCACTGCAAATGGAAATTCAGCAGGGTCTTCTACTGCTTCCTTAAAGTTCACTGATTATAGGAAAAAAAAATCACATTCTTTTTACCATCTGGAGAGGATGGAAGACTGCAGCAGGATGAAGAGATTTTTCTGACAGTTTTAACAGTTTCTTTTTTTCCTGCAAGGATAAAGGAAAATGGCTGAATATTTCACATACCTTCCCTCTTTAAACTATGATATTTATGTTGTGATGAAGCTATCTATAGGAAGAAAGGGAAATCTTGAAGGTTTTGATGAGTAGTTCTGTAAGTTAGGGATAAAAGCTAGCTGACAAATCAATTTAGGATTACTTAGGATACACAGTGTCAAAAATGCATTACTTGTGTATTTGCTGAAGGGCAATCTTTCTATTAGTAGGTTAAAATTAAGCCCTGTAGAGCAAGAAACCCTCCATTTTATTTCATGATTTTTACTACAAACCTGTGGATCCAATATTTCCAGTAATATCCATTCTTCCTGACTTTTCCTTTACATACTTTCTGAAAAAAATTCTAAAGGTAAAAGAAAAGGAAATGGAGCTAGTCTTAAATAAATCCTCCTGTTTAAAACTTTATCAGATGCTGTAAGAAGAGTGTAAGTCAGGGGAACTACAGTTACTTCATTGATACCAGTTAGATGGGGTTCATCCCTAGGTGTTACCAAACTACAAATTCACTGGTGATGATCACTGGTAAATATTGAATCATATGCACAGATCAAGTTGCCAGATAAAGCAGTTATCCAAAAAAGCACACAGAGATTTTTTATGTGTTTAAAAAGGCCTCCAATATTTCAACTTAATATGGGGTTCAGTGGGGTTCTTAGCATAGATTGCAGCTGTTCATCAGATGATTGCTGTTCTGTTCTTCAACACCCACACTTCCATGTGCACAACAAAGTAAGATTTAAAAGATAAGAATTCCTGTTTCTGTTTCATCTTAAAAGTCTCTCTTAAAACTTTTGAATGAGAAGTAAGCTTTCACATTTTCTCACTGGTCCCATTTTGATACCTACTCATGGTTTTTCATTGGTCAGGATACAGAGTGCACATACACATGCAGAGACAATTAGTCATTAATGCATTCACAAGTAAATAAATGGTACTGCCTGTCAGTGAGAGCTGCCACAGTTTTCTGATTCACTTCACTTGACCAAAGTTTGTTTCCTCTGCTGTTTTGGCACACTGTTGTGGATGCAATGTTCACTATGTTCACTGTATTTGAGCTATGTAATACTGCATGTATACTTTACCAAACAGTGTTTCCATGACCATTCATACACTTAAAAAAAATAAAAATAAAAGTAACATGTATCTTCTGTATCTTATTCCAGACAACTAGATCATCATGTTTCATTCTCATCAGTTTCAATGATGAATATATATATATGTATATATATATATATATATATATATATATATATATATATACTATAATACACCTGAGATGTCTTCCACTAATTCCCTCAACAAGACCATAATAGTCTTATCTCGGAATGATCACGGTGATGGTTCATTCTTTCAGTCAGGCATTGGCTGGCCCATATTTACCAGATCTAATACTGTAACTCCTGAGCCCAAATCCAAGCTTTGCAGGCATCTGGTAGATTCTGTGATGAAGCTTTCATGCCTTTTCCATGACTTTGGAAACAGTTATCCATCTGCATACACGTTCCTAGTAGAGTAGAATCAGCAGTACTTTCCCGTTCATTTGCAGTTCAAGAGATGGACAGCGTTATCATTGCATAGTAAAGAGGAGTTTGCAATTGAGCTGCTGAGCAAGAAAAGCCAGCAATAGCTATTGAAATTGTGATTAAAGTTTCAGGAATTATAACAGAAAAAATAAATAGTATTGGTTGTGCAGTAAAAATGAGCAAACCAGTCTAACTGGCTTCTATATGTGTTGTTTAAACACATTATGCTCCCTAATTTTCTTCTCATCCATATCTTAGAAGCTTTTTAGAAGGTCAGGGTGTGTTGTCTTGTGAACCATATGTAGTTTATCTTGACCAGAGGATAATGCTTTCCTGAGTCAGAAGTGTAGCTCCCCTATATCCCATACTGAATAATCTGTAGATCATAATGACGTGATAAATGGGCTTCATTTGAGGAAATGAGTTATTGAGAGGACTCTGATTTAGTCTTTGAAGGTGAGATTTCTCTCATCCTGAAGTAGACATGTAAGGTAGACACTTCTGAAATGCCATTCATTTGAACTTCTTTCTAATGACACTTTACTGTATCCCTCTTCTGGGAAACCATGCAGACTCCACCAACAATCACCTCTTACTGAACTGATTCATCGTAAGACCAACTAGACATGCAGTATGACCAAAGGCAATGAAAATATTTATTTCAATTTTACAGATTCACCATTTCTGCAAAACTGATCAATTCCAGAAGACAATACCTGCAAATATAAGATTAATCTTTAGCCAGGAAAAAAGACTTTTTGACTGGCTTCTGGTATCCTTTGGGCTTGGGGCAGACTATAAGGAGGAACAGACACAGTGAAACAAATTTTCTATGAAAAGACAGAATAATTAAATTGAAAGATTGTCACAAGTAATTTTGGGGACTGGAAGAAAAACTAGTCAGCAAGAAGGATGGTATATGCCAGAGTATAGCATTCATGTTAATGAGGCCACTACAGTTACAAGCACTTTACCTAAGAGAAATGTTTGGCAGGATCAAGCCCAAACTACTCAGTCAAGACAGTGACTGACAAAAAACATACAACAATTTTCCAATTTTAAACTAACTACATTGTGGAATAAGATTTCTCATAAAGACTACATTCTGGGACACACAGACTTAGCTTGCAGAGAATGTTTTATACAAATCTGGTACTTATTAAAGTTTTGGTGCACTCATTTAGTCTGCATGCCACTTAGGCAGTTGGAATCAATCAAAGTAACATGGCTGGGAGATGATGCTTCACATAAGTGTAACTAAGTGACATACAGCAACCATGACAATTGCACTACAATTCCTACAAGAAGTAGTGCCTTGCTATGTGAATTTTATTTTCAGGTGTGTAGCTTTCAGGCAATGAAAGTCTCTCCTTTTTTTAGATCAGTGTGTGTGGTATCTCTCTGCCTTCTGAACACTGATGTTCTCATTCTTTGATTTTAGAAATTCAGTCTTCTGATTACCCAAGGCCTATTGAAGCTGGTCACTGTCTGCCCATCAGTTTTTGTTGGCTCTGGATCAAGCCCCCAAAGAGTTCTAAAAATATATATGATATGTTTACTGAAATTACAATAATCTATTTAGAGTGCAAATACATGGTAACTGGTGACATCACAGGGAAGTATTTTAATGGTTTGTATTAACAGATCCCCATGGCTTATAACAATAAAAGTAATTTATTTTTTATATTTCATGTCTGTTAAAAATTCCTGGGGTTTTTTGTTAATACTGGGCATAACATACTTGCTGTGATATTAATAATTTATCCCTGTGATCCAAAGCCAGATCATGTCACTGTTAAGACTTCCATTAACCTGAGTTGATGATGAGTGAGACTTTGGAATGAATGAAAGCAATAAAACCTAAGTTTTGAACAATTTTTTTTTTTTTTTTTTTTATCACCACATTGAAAAAAATGGATAAACAAGAATTGTTAGTAGAAGAGTTAGTGGAAGTAATCTGGAGATTTTGGAGATCAAAGTGCCGTGTTATTTTTGAGTTTGCTAAAGAGAGCAGGATTTATGGAGTAATTAATGTATCCATCAAACTTTTGTAATTGTTGAATATGCAGGAATATCTTAGATAAGGTAAATACTTGTTTTGAATGAAAGAAGATAACCTAGGATTACACCTACAAATGTTTTTGCTTAATCCAGTAGTCTCTTAGAGCCTTATCCTAAAATTTTAACTGGATTTTGAGCCATAAAATAACAGTATTTGTTCTTCTTACATGTTCAGCACATGTAATCACAATGAGAAGGAGCTCTGTTTCTTTCTCCTGTGGTCTGTTTTTTGCTCTGTCATATCACATTACAGCAGTACACGGAACTAATTCAGACACCGTTCCAGCTTCTTTGACCTCTTGTATACTCTAAATATATTTTAGCATTGGTGAGCCTGAATAGTAGAAGTATTTGATTCCAGCTACTTTGCACTTCAAATATTGCTGAAAAAATTCTGAGAAGAATGTAAACAGTAAAAAGAAAATGGCCATTGAGATCCAAATCACCTGTTCTGAGATTGGTTTGTTATTTATGTAAATCACATTTCCCCTCAAATATATTTAAGTGTAATTTCTTGGCTAGATGTTTCACATTTTAAATGTGGTCAGTCAGTCCTATGTACTCAGTAAGCATTTAACTAGCACCATGCGACTGCATGCTTTTATTGTGCTGTGCTCATATTTAACATACCAGAATTCACCTCTTTACCATTCTACTTGGCTCTGATCAGTCATTATAGAAAAAGTAGAAAGTAGAAAATAAAAATAGAATTGTCATAGTTTATGCCTATAAACCACCACACAACTTCACCCTCCACACACCCACCCAGTGGAATAGGGAGAAGAATCAAAAGTAAAACTTGTAGCTTGAGATAAAACTGTGTAATAATTGAAGCAAAGTAAAATATCTACTCATAGTAAATAATAATGATTATAAGAAGAAAAAAAAAAAAGAAGTACAAAAAAGTGATGCAAAATAGAATTTCTCACTGTTTGCTGATTAATGTCAGACCCCATCCCAGACCCCAGATAATCTCCGTTTCTGGGTAACTCCTCCAGTTCATAAGCTGGGCATGATATTCCATGATGTGGAATATCCCTTTGGCCCATTCATTCAGGTCACCTGTCCCAGCTATGCTCCCTCCAAGCCTTTTCTGCATACCTCCTCACTGGCAGAGCATGAGACCCAAAAGAAAAAGGTCCCTGACTTAGGATAAACAGGACTTACCAAAACAAAAACATTCTCATGCTGAATCCAAAACAGCACTGTGACAGCTACTGAGAATAAATTAACTCTATCGCAGCAAAGGACAAGAATGAACAAAAAATATCTGGATAAAAAGAGAACTCATGCAAATAAGGTAAGACCACATGTAAATAAGGTAATTGCAAGTTTGCTTTCCTTTTTTCTACCATGTACATCTTCCACAAATTACACAAATGCGTGTTAAGCCTGCTGTAATATTTTAGGCTTTGCCTCCCCTGCTTATGTTAAGATGGTGTTATCAGAGAGCAGTTCTGTACCTCAGCTCCCTCCACACACAGCTTAGTCTGAGCACTAGTCAGTGTTGTTCTCCTCTGGGAACAAAGTCAGAGGATCCAGATGACGAGGAGGGAAAGAGGCTCCTCCATAAGCAGCATCTGGCTCTTTGGCAGATTTGTCAAGCACTTCTGCTAATGGGTTTGGATTTGCCCAGGGGTCTTTTATGTGGTTACATTGCAGATGGTCTGGCTGTTCTATCTTCTCCTTTTGAACACTTTTATTTAAAAAAAAACCAAAATTGATAAGCTTCTTTATGGGTCTCACAAGATGCCTGTGCAGGCTCCTTTCTGCTAGTCATCGCAAAGCTTTCCATATATCTAAACGTGTGCCTTGACTTTTGTTGGCAATTCTGGACTTAGTTCTCCAGTTTAGCTGCCAAGTGATATAATTTACCGTGATCTGAGTTTGTATTATTGTCAAATTTCTTTGGGAATTTCTTAATGTCATTTGTAGAGCAGAAGTAACTTTACCTCCCCTTAAAGCATGAAATGTACTTGCCTTCCACTAGCCATCCACCTTTGAAAACATAAGTTTAAATCTGTTTTTGGTTAAACATGAAAATTAGCACGATGGTCTCAATCTAATTCATAGGGGATTTGTGTCTGCCATTTAAGAGAGGCCCAGGACTGAAGCAGCAAGTCTCTGGGAAGGTATGTTTGGCAGACCTATGGAGAAAGGCATATGCAGTGCCCAAATAAATAAAGCAATTCCACGGATCAACTTTTTAACAGAATTATTTATTGTGTGGCATGAGTGCAGAAGAGGGCAGAGAGGGAGAACATCCTGTTTGGTGAATTCCGTTTAAGTTCTGTTTCAGTTTACAACTAAATCTCTGTCACTTTAATTTTTAAGGGTTTTGGGATTTTATTTGCTTTTCAGTGTAGAAATAATTGGCAGGTGACTAGACATAAGATCATGTTTTATTCCTATGTTATTTCAGGCTTATGTCTTATTTTTCTTCTAATTATGTAGATTAAATTAAATAGAAAATAAACCCCTGTGCTCTCAAAGTTGTAGTGCTTTTCACGACTTTCTCAAAATAGTACCAGAGAAGCACATTCATCCCTCTTAGCATTTCATTATTATACCATGTTTCCCAACAGCAATATTTTAACATTAGCTGAGAAGCAAGAATAAATGTATTATAAAAAGCAATCATGTTGTTATGAACATCCCGCACCCCGCCTTTTCTCACAAATCAGGATTTTGGGGAACCAGTGGGGAACCTGTGCTAAATGCAGTAAAGTTGCAATCTTGCATCTGCAATGTGGATGTGGGTGGACATAAAAACCAATGGCGCAGTAGGGCTTGTTCCCCGCTACCTTGTTTTTCCCTCAGTACTTGGACAGAATGGATATTTAATGATTTTAAAAGGCTAAGCATTATGTCAGAAGTCCTGGTGAGATCCAGCCATTCGGTGTGAGCTGTGTTTTGACCAGAGGGAGATACAAAGGAGGGTAACCAGCAGAAAGGCTGGTTCCCAGGGCTGCTGTGTATGTGCTGGGCCAGTGAGGGCTGGAGTGCTGGCTCTGCTCCTGTGGCTCTGGCCAGGCAGGCAGGGATGCCCTGGCCTGGGGGTTGGGTTATCAGCATAGAGGCTGAGCTGGAAATGGAGGTGTTACAGATTTGCAGCTGCTACCTGCCCCTTCTTGTGGCCCAAGGGGATAATTCAGGGGAGGGGAACTGTGCCCCAGAGTTCTCAGCGGCACGTATTTATTAACTCTTAGAAAAATCACCTACTTCATCCCAAATGAAAAAGGTGTGTATGCTTTAAGTTTCAAATTATAAAATAACTTGGGGAAATCAAACAGTGAAGCAAAATGAAGTGTAGTCATTTTATATCAGTTGTAACGAACAGCTAGAATCAGTGGATTTATCAGAGCATCATTCTCTCTCTTGCTCAGAAAAATGGAATTTGTTTTGAGTATAATCAGTAATGCAAAGTTCTTATAGATTCTTCCAGGCAATAAGGTCATCCTGGGAAAAATGACAAGGGATGTGTGCAGCACACCTAGTGGACCTTGCCATCCCAAATGTGCCCAGCTACACCTTACAGTGATCAGATGCTGGAGCAGTTAAGGCATCAGGCAGTCAGCAAGTTGTATATATTTTGTTTTATATTCTAAACCAAACTCATTGTTGGGACTGCTAGTAGAGAACAGAAATAATTGCTTTTGACACAAACTGTTTTGGAGCCAAATATAATGTGCTCCACATGAGGTAAACTACAGAATATTTGTCTTGGGAGCCAAGATTCAGATCAGATTTAACTTATAACGGGAACTTCACTGTTAAAAGTGAGATGTGTTAATGTTTCCCACGTTAAGACTGCTTGCCAGTAACTCTCTGTATATTGTATTTACCAAGAGAAGTTTCAGAATGTTTGCATTAAAATATGACTAGAGCCTGAAAGCTACAAGTTTTTGGCAACTCCTGTATTCTGCCTAGTCTGTCATCATAAGTCATCCTTTCTGGAAGCTGATGAAGTTCTTGTAAGGCCCCTGTACTAGTGGCTAAAGAAATTGCATTGAAATGGGGTATGGTCACTCTTAATACAGCACACCTGAAAGAGCTTCTTCTTCTTCTTCTTCTTCTTTTGCTTTGGACATTCCCTGGTGAAGAAGAACCATGTTACAATAAATAGTTTGAAACATAACAGGCATCTCAATTTAGGATGAGTCAGACACAACCCACCCGTTGCTCTTTTTTTAATGAAAATATGAGTTCACTGTTACATCGTGCCTTCCAGGCTGAACTGAAGCCAACAACAAAATTCAGAGCCTTTTATCCCTGATTTTCCAATTTCATACTTGCTTAAATACTGTCTAACATGAATACAATTGACATTATTATATTTAAATTCATAATGTTTTCACTGCAGTAAGCAGTGTCATTTTGAAGGCTGTATTTTACAAAGGGCAGATTAGCAATAATACCAATGGTAATTGGCAGAGCTGATCCTCTCCACACTCCTCTGTGTATATGAGAAACAATCTTTGTTGCACAAATCAGACTCAAAACCACCAAAGAAAGACTGTGAGATCCTTCAGTCACTGGGTTTGTTGCCTGTTCCATATGTCCAACCAGGTCACCTCTCAGAGACAGAGAAGGGACTCTGAAATTTCCAGCAGATTTTTCAGATGTGACTCTGAGCAGTTGTTCTGCAGAAGCTGTGGCATAGAGGGGGGAAGGCCACAGGCTTGCTGTTTGCATTCCAGCCATCTCCACAGAAGTGTTTGTTATTTGTTTATGACACAGCACATCATGTTGTCAGAACCACAGCATCTGCAAGTGCCTGTCACATCTGGAAGCGATCAGAAGCTGTTGGGTGAAGTACTCTTTGAAAATGTGGCCCTGTGATCCAAAGACTTGCATTTAGATTTTATGTATCTGTAAGCTGGTAGTTTATATTTCATGTAAGTTGGATACTTGACAGCTCCCCGTGGAACTGTGCTGTTATTATCACTTTTGATTTACTTCAATAATCACATAAGGACTTCAGAACCTGCTTTAATATTTTGTTTTGTTTGTTTGTTTGCTTGTGGATTTGTTGTTTGTATTTTGTTAAGTAGCAGGTGCCTGTGTACCTTTATGTGCTTTCTGTTCACATGTCCAGGCTTGGGATGGGCTGGTCTCTACGTGGAGTAAAAGAATTGAGCACTCAGCCCCTCTTTCTGCTATTCCTTCAGTCCCTAGTCCTTGACACTCACTAGTTCAGATGTTCTCTCTCCTGGAGTCGTTTCTCCTGGAACCAACTGCCTTTTTCCTTGAGAAGATGGGAATTATCTGTTCAGACACCCTGTTACCTCTTTCGGGATACTTCCTCCAGTGAATGGAGTGTAAACCCTGAGCTAAAATTGCATCCCATCAACTGTGGCTGTCACATTAGGATAGCCCAGAAAAGAGATCCCAAAGGCTGGGATCCAGCTGGCCAGAAGGTATTGTTCTGCATAGCTTTGCCTTTTGTGTGTGCATCAGTCTATTGTATCAGAATGGAACAGTTTCCTATATGACATTATCATTTGCTTTCATCAACTCAAACCAATTATAAACTTCAGAGTGGAGAGATGATGTGGAAGAGGAGCATATGGAAAAAAAGCACCTCCCATTACTTACTTTTTCAGTGTCAGCCTGCCCATTTCCCTACTCTGAATCTGTGTTCTGTAATTGAACAATCTCCTGAGCGTGGAGAGGGTGAGCTGGAAGTCTGTGCTGAGGTAAATAACTCAGTATGTTCCACTTCTCCTGATTTGTCTTGATTTTTATTTATTTATTTATTTCAATCCTTGTTGGCTTTGGACAAGTCGGCTACATGTTCAACAGGAGAATCAAGAAATGGCTCCTAGGTATTCTAAGTTTTATTCAAAAGTGTTTAAATCCAAATTAATTTTACATTGTCTTTTAATTGTGACAGGGAAATGACATTCATTCCCAATAAAAGTCAGAAGGTGGTGAAAAATTATTGTAATGTGGATTTGTGGCTGACTGAACTGCACTAGAATAGACAGTTTTCTGTGGTTTTCTGGAAACCACATTAAATGACATTAAACTGAAATAAAATGTCTCAGTCAATCAGAAACAAGGGAAACCGTGCAGTTGCTGACTTTTAAGCAAATAATGGTTTTCAGCAATTATATAGCACAACAGTCCAAGCCGTCTAAATTCATTGGTGTGTTTAATCATCGTAAGAGCAAAACTTTTCTTTATGCACAAGAAGAAAATACCAGCTTTTCTTTTCTGACAAAAATAAATTTGATTTTTAAAACAATTATCTTCCACAGTATTTAGTTGTATCTTCACACTAGAGTCACAAAGAGCAAATACATATATCCTTTTCAGTAAGAGAAATTAATATCAGCTGATTACTAAAGCAGTAGTCATATACTAGATCAACAAAATCTTCAAACTTTGGCAGTTGTTCTGCAGTGAGAAAAGAGGGAAGCATAGATTTAATAAAGCCAAAAAATATCTGACGCCTAATTGTTAGGAAGCACAGAGAAGCTCAAGGTGGCACAGGGTCAAAAAAGGGAGGGTGATAGCAAAAGCTTAACTGGGGAAATGGGAATGGGGGTTGGGAGAAGCTGCAGTGCTGTTAAAAGAAATGTCTTTTTCTCTACAAGTGAATGGAGTAAGGGGGCAAGCTACAATGCCGGCCTTTGTCACCAAACCTGCTCGCCCGCGTTCTCAGCTGAGCCCTCTGCATCAAGTGCATCCCAGGCTCTGACACTGTCTGCCTGTCAGACAGCTCCTGTAAAGTAATACCGTCTGCATGAGGGTTTTTTCTCCTGGTATTAGGCTTGAATAGCCAAGTGAAGAACAATAGGCAGGAAAGCAAAACTGAGATACAATCACAGCTTGTGCTCCTTCATGCCCTGAAGAATTACCTAAGGATTCCCATCCTCTGTAAGACAAGCAGCTTATTTGGGATGGAAAAAGCTATTAAACAAATTCAGGCACTTTTGAATTTTACTCAAATTATTGTTTTGTTGTACTAGAAGGACCCTCCCCAGGGTGAATTTATTGCAATATCTGGGTATGGGTGCTTTTCCTGTGAGCTTGAACTCATGTGCTGGGAAGCTGCATGGTGATACTCAAGCTTGTAATGAATAATGCATAGAGGAGTCTAGTACAGCCCTTACTTTATACTTACAGTTTTGCAAAGCTCAACCTTGTGACAATTTTTATTTTTTTATTGCCTATGTGGTATTTCTTAACACGGTAGAAAAACCTGGATGTTTTAATTCTTTGTTTCACTAAGGGTCCCTCTCTTTGATACCCTCTGTCTGACCGTGGTTGTAGATTGATGGAAGTATTTTTATTCTTGGAATATCAATGTGACTTTACTTTTGCCTCTTACCATTATTTTTTTTAATATGAATGTTGACGCTGTACTTGCAAACACAAAAGAAACAGAAATTACACAGATATAATCTTTCTTCTGTCCCCAAATGATGGCAAAAAGTTTAGCACTCGATTTCTGTATTGCTAAAAAGAAGAAAAAAGGTAATAAAAATAAAACTGGGGAGCATTTTCTGGTTTTATCAATATAACATGACATTATTTTACTGCTTATTAGCACTGTATTGCTTTACAAGTTAAGAAAGGAGGCCTCACAGAGAATGGGAAGTGTCCAGTGCTATTATTTGATTTTAAATCTGGCAAGCTGCCAGAATTTGTGTGTTGGAAGAGCAGCTTTTGCGACATTGTGCCTAGAATAGCAAAAGTTCTGCTATTTTGGCCATCTACTAAGTTTAAGAAGATCTAGAGGTGGGCTTGATGAGCCTGGGAAAACAAGAGGCGTAATTGTCTCAATGGAACAAATTTATCTCATTGGTTGTGCTCTTCCTTCCTTAACTTTTACAGTGACAAAAAAATGACAAAGGCTGCAATAAATGGTGTAAAAGCACGTGGAAAAGAAAATATTAACTTGTATTTTGGAGTTAACAAAATAATTGGAAACGTTACGTATTTGAGGAGCTTTTTTTGGCTGTGTGTTTTGTTGCACTGTTGATGGAGATCTTCCCTGGAAAGGAGTTGGGAAGTTTTTTGTTGTGTATACACTTAAACACGTGTTTTTGTGTATATTGAGCACCAAAGAATTATTATAAGATTGGATGTATCTGTGTGTTAGTGTACATGAATTTGTATACAACAGTATGTTCCCTGGAAATCTGTCCGTCATCCAGAATCTATCTCTCTTCGCCCTCTTTCTTGCTGCCCACTGTAGCCTTTGAAGGGCTGGTGTCATTTCTTTTTAATTGAATTACTGTTCTTGTGGGTGCAAGTAAACATGAAAAATATCTGGTATAACTATGAATGTAATTTTTTAAAAAAAAAACAGACCTAAAAACAAAACCCCAAAAAACAAACAAACAAAAAAAAATCCTTTATAATTGTGGTGTTATCTAAATTATTGATTGCTTTAAACTTTATTGCAGACTTTATGAAGATTGGACAAATGACATTTGTGTATGTGCATCCATTCTGATTGTTTTTGTCAGAATAAAGGCTTGTATGAGCTAGTTCAGACTGCATGTGAAAGACAGGTGAGCTCACTTGTCCTGTTCAGAACATTGCTGAAAGATCTGCCTAAAAAAATTTATGTGGGAAATGGAAAAAAAAATTAATCCACTTGTCTTTAAAACAACAGTGTAGCTGGTCTGAGAGCTGAGCTGATACCAGTAGGAAACAGATTTAGCCAAGTTTGAACAGTTCTGTTATCCAACTTTCCTATTGCACTTAAAGTTAATTTAAGTTATAAAGTTAGTTTAAGTTAATTTATAGAAATAAAGTGAAAGTCCCTGTTTGCTTAATTTCAGAACCTCCAGGGTAGCTGTTAACTTAAATTGACAAGACTCCAGGATTCTGTGAGAAAGTATAGAATGTTTTCAAGAATTGGTGTTACAACAGGAGGGATACTAGAAAAGCAGGGGAGAAACTAAAATAACAATAATAATAGTAACAATAACAATAACATCATTATCATTATAATTCTTATTATGTGCATTTTTGCCTCAGTGAAGTTTAGTGAGATTCTGCTAAAGAAATGTATGTGGTGAATTTCCTATCAAAGAATTGTAAATGCTTCAAAATTTTTTGTTATGATTATTTACAAGCTAAATTAAATTATTCAATTTTCAGTAGCCTCTGTATAGTTCTTCTTTCAGTTCTTCCGTAATTTGGATTTACTTCAAATTCTGCACAGAGGAATTGGTATTTGTAAAATGTTCTGGTTAGGCTGGGATTTGAAGTACTTTGTTTTCATGTTAGAATATTTATTCTTTCATAAATCTTTGTTAAATTATTTCTTACTTTCGATCTTGTTGGTAAAAAAAAGTTTTAACTGGATTATGAAGCAAAAAGTTTACGTTTTAAAACTATCTCTTATGTTTTAAAATAATCTCTTTCAGGAAAGTTATGTAAATATGTTCTACTTGTAGAACTCATAAATAATCAATGGAGTTACAAGCTGTGGAAGGACCCAGCTCTTAGTCCACCCTAATAATAGTTAAACTGGAAATGCAGATGGATAACACAGTCATAGCAACCCAGATTTTCTGAAAATAAATTTTATGTCTGCTGAAGAAAAGCAGTGAAAAAATAAATATGTGATGGTAATGAAGGGGCGGGGGGAAGAAGAATTTTAAAATTATGTAGAAGCAAGGCTTGAGCTTTTTACCGTTAAAACAACAGAAATGAAAGCTGTATAGAAATAAAGAGATGCTGTTGTCAAATGGGGCAATCATAATTAGTCCTACTTGCACCTTCATCTGCCAGGTTGGGTTATGGTGCTGGGCTCTGCACTCTGGTGGTCTGGGGTGGGGCACAAGTTCTGGTCATCCACACTTGTAAAGATGGGACGGGAGAGGGAGGAATTTGTCTCTTTGGATGCTCTTCCTTCATCCACTTCTGAGCATAGGCTAACCCTTGAAAAGATGTAACTTCAAGCTGGGGAACAGAATATGCTCTAATGGGGAGGGCCCAAAATCCCCCACAGACATATTTTTGAGTCAAACCTTCTTCAGTTGGGTAAGGTTGTCCACAGCTTGGAGTGCTTGGAGCACTGAGATCTGGGAGACTGTTCTGTGAAATGGGATGTTTTAGAGACTTTTCCAGTAAGCCTCTGAAATGATCCACTAAGCATGTGCAAATACCAACTTTCAAAGAATTTAAGCACAGCCAAAGCAGAATAAAAGACAAATATGTCTTGCCAGGTTTCTGTTTTTTGCTCAGAAGCTGAAAATAATGCAAACCTTCTTCAAACAGTCAAGAGATAAATAAAACATCTTCTTAGCAAGCAACCCATTTCCTGACAAATTGTATCTTTTTATACAATGTAGAATTTTACTTAATTATTCTAAAAAGCAGTTGGAGACAAAGGAGGGGGAAAACTAAAGCTCACTTATGTACCTGGCAGAAACATGAAATACGTAAAATAAAATTGTACAGTGTAGTTTTTTTAAGCACCTTTAACAATAAACTTTATTCCATCTGGAATTGGAACATACTGCATTTAGTAGAAAGGGGTCTTAATAAATAGTTGCATAAACTTAGAAGTATTAATTACTCCTTCAGAGATTTCTTTGAAAGTTTCTTTTGTGCAGGAAAGCACATACTGAACCTGAACCTGCTTCTGATTAAGTCAGTGAAAGCAGGACTCTGATAAACATTTAGTTTGACAAAATGAATTCAAGATGTTGGAATTATTTTGTCCATTTTACTAAACATTTTTCCTGAATCCTCCATTCACTTGAAGATAAAATTTTAGTAAGTCTGTTACATCTTCCTGAGAATTTTTTAGCTAAAGGTAAACTAAATGCATCCAGAAAAGTGAATTGAATTATATGCACTACACAGAAGGTAACATGTGCATTTCTGTAAATAAATCACATAGGGATATATTAAAGTAATCCCTCTGCTTGTTCACACAGGATGGAGCACCCAGGATAATACAATGTATACACATGGTTTTGTGAAACTTTTTATTGGTTTGGATATCCTTTTTATTCTTAATAGACTACCAACAAGTACAAGATGTCTTTTACTCATGCAGAAAAAAAGTCT
This sequence comes from Poecile atricapillus, assembly GCF_030490865.1. Taxonomy (NCBI): domain Eukaryota; kingdom Metazoa; phylum Chordata; class Aves; order Passeriformes; family Paridae; genus Poecile; species Poecile atricapillus. The sequence continues at coordinate 56,437,819 of NC_081251.1, forward strand.
ATTTTTGAAGGCACTACTTTAAAAATAGTTTTAGCTAATTAACTTGCCATGTCTGTGGATGGGATGCCATTTGTTACAGAAAATAAATTAGGGCAATAAAAATACTTCTCTGCACAGAAGTTTTCATGCTAGTTTGGAACAAAAAGTATTAATTTTACAAAATTTGATTGTTTATATTCTTTGCCAAGAAAATGAGAGTTAGTGGACCTAGTTTTCTGATTAAAAAAAAGTTGTTTGATTAAGAAAACGTGATTCATTTGACTGTGCAAAGTGGTTAAAATGGATACTTTTTTAAAAAGACTAGGTTGTGAATGAGTGATTTTGCTTCTAAAATGTCACTGAAATATTTGCACCTGTGGCAGTGATATGTGGCTGCCTGAAAAAAAATTATTGTAACTTTCACGCAAACCAAGAGGAAAAATCCACATGTGAACTTTCTAATCTGGAACTGCCCATTAGGTATCTGTGTGCTGATCATACTTCAACAGGAAGTCCTGATATTTAAAACTGCCAAGTGAACACGTGGGGAGCATTACACTGTATATGCAATGAACTAAGCAGTGTTTATTTTGTGTAGCATTCTTCTGCTCCCTTAAATACATACAAGATGGAAACTCTTAGACTTTTTTTAACCTTTAGCTGCTATACTTGTACAGAAAGTACTAAACAAAACCTGGCAGACTTGTAAACAACCTGAGTTCATTTTATTTCATCTAACACTGATCACATTTCCAGTAGACAATAAATATAATGCACTGCTGACAGATGTGTAGAAATGCATACACAATTAGATGAAGAAATTGGGTTCAGTGCAGTTCAAATCTCAGTTTATGCCTTTTTATTTCCTTGAATATGGCTGTAGAATTCTCACCTGCTGATGCATAGCCTGCAGTTTTTTCCTGCTCATGCAGAGTGCTGCTGGGCAGGCTATCCTGCCAGTAGCGTAGCCAGTGCATCTCATTGTTGACTCAGGCATTTACTTGAGTAAGGGGGATTCTTGGCTTCATATGGCTTCAGGTAAGGCTTTCATTTATTTTGCCAGTTGAGATAGAGTATTTACTGTATTTTCTCAAATATATTCAAGACATGAAAGCTCTGAATCGCTATCTTGGATTAAATGAAGGTAATGTGAGGGAGTAAATCATCCAGGAGATCAGCAGAATAAGGAGCACGAAAGACAGATAATTTCATTTTCTCGAGATTCAGCCAGCAGACCCATATTTGATGGAAAGGTAGTGGTGTTTTATTTGTTTGTTTTTCCAGAGAAGAGGATGTGTGGAGCACGGAAGACAGGCAATTTCAAAGTGAAACTTGAAACAAATTCTTAAGATGTTGGGTGTTGCCCTTAACGATTTGCCATTGATTGTCCTGGTCAGAATATGAATACCTGGGAGCTGTTTTTACTCAACCATCCCAACTGTTCATCTCTTTCCTCTCCATCTCAGCCTTCTACAATCTAATTGGGCTTTTACATCCTCTGTAAGACAATCCTTCTGTTGGTCTTTGGAGTATACATATGGTAAATTGTTCTCTTGTTACAGATGGGCTGGCAACTTTGCTTATATATAGCCAAATTGTTTCTCTGGGGGAAGAAAAAACTGTGTAATTAATATATAAATGAAGCAAGGAATAGGCGAGAGCACACACTGCAAATTGGATTGCAATTACAGGTCTAACAAGAAATGTTCCTTTTCTGCTCTGTCTTTGTCTGAGAAAGGCAGATCTGTTGTCACTGCATGAAAGCCATCTACAGGCCCCCAGTGTAATTGTGATGCTGGAATTCATTGCAGTCTGAATCCACTTGAAATTTTGCAAGCTTCCCAGAAATTACACAGAAGAAAACAAATATCAAGTGATCCAAGAAGAATATACACATTTGTAGGAGTGAAGAATTTTCCAGATGTACATGAGAGTTCTGTTCATTCATTTGTATGGTCTGTTCCTGTAATTTAGTGTGGGTGCAGTAACAGCTGGTGGTTGATAATGAGAGGCAGAAGTTCCTGTTTTAGCTTTCTGTGTAACGCTTGACTTTTCACCTAATTTCTCTATTTTCCTCAGAAATATCTGTCTACCTGAATTTGTTAATTTATCTGTCCATCCATATATGTGCACTACCTTATGCACAAACTCTTTGGTGTGTTTCAGTGGCAGTTTCATAAGCCTGTGTCACTTCATAATACCTAAAGGAAAAGGGAAAAATAGTGGCATTGTTGCTGTTACCTGTTTTCCTAGGTTCGGCAAAATGTAAAGATGTCAAAGGAGCCAGTACTGATTTGTTAATCTGGATGAACTGCAAACTCTCCATATCAAAAAAATAAATAAAAAAAATTATTATAGAAAAAGCAGATTATTTTAGATGGTATCACAGTGCATTAATTCTGTCACCTTGGTTTTTAACAGGTCTATGGAAATGCAGGATCTAGCCAGTCCTCATAATCTTGTTGGAAGCAGTGATGCACCAGGTAGTTCCAAGCTGGATAAATCTAATCTCAGTAGCACATCAGTCACAACAAATGGAACAGGAGGTAAGTACAAGACACAGCTGGCACACAGAAAGTTTTGGCTAGTTTTTAGTCTTACACATTTTTTACCATAATTTCAAGAAAGACTATATTTATAAATCCAACAAGAGTTATAAAAAATTGGCAGTCATAATATAGTCATACATTTCTAATTCCAGCATCATTTCTTTTATTTGCACCAACTGAAATAAGAGGCAGAACTGAAACAAGGTACTATAGTGAAATAAGGAAAATTTTTGAATGGTTGATTTGAATATGGTGTTAAATGTTTGCTTATACCTTAAGTTGGTAACTTAAACTGTATTTTCCTGTGTCATACTTCCTTGATGAGTAATAATTTACTCTTATACCCTGACTTACATGCATTTATGTTAAATTAAAATCACTATCAAGAAGTGCATCAAAATTAGGCTTGGGTAATTTATTTATTTATTTTTTCTGAGGAATTTCAATTCTTGGGAGGTAATGAAAGTTTCTAATGAAGAGATTGTTAGATTTTCCTCAGCAGTAGCTGGTTATCACTGCTGAAGGTCATATTGTAGGGACATGCAAGCACAACACAGATTTCATTTTTTATTCCAATGCTTTCAGATAACCAATTCTGCCATAGTGGGAGGCAGGGTGCCACATTCTGAGGTGCAGTCCATGAAAGTGACACCATGGATATGAGTCAAACTAGAGTTTCTTTTTTAGAGTTCATACATCACTGTATATTTTAACAGTTGGTACTAAGAAAATTTTTTTGGTTTGCTCTTTCTGGCCACAAGGTAGATTATTTTATTCACTTACTCTATTTAAATAAAAGTCTGTCAATGTCAATAAAAAGTGGATGTGTCTGGGAGGGTAACTGAGCTCTGCAAAGAAGGGCTGAACCATATTTTTAAACAGAATCCTTATTCCAGAATAAAAAGAAAACTTAAAGCATGCTTTTAAAGAACACTCGTAACTGGATGCCACTATGTTATACAATGTGCATAAATAAACCAGTTAAAATAATACCCATAAAACCAATACAATTATGTTAAAAGGCTTGACTTAGAGTGCCAAAACACTGATTTGCCTTGAAGACTATTCATTTACACTGAACAGACATTGGGAGAATGAACTGTTGTTACCATTCCTGTTCTCAGGAGACAACATGACTGTGTTAAACACTGCAGACTGGTTGCTGAGTTGCAGTACTCCCTCCTCTGCAACAAGTATGAGAGACCCTGGTACAGTGCATGCGTGTGTGGTGTGTCCCCATGACTGCTGTGTGACATCTCTTTGCGTTTGCTCCTGTCTTTTCTCATGCAGTTTGAGTTCTCAGGGGGTTCCCCCTCACCCCAAGCAGTTTTTTCCTACCCTTTCTCAAAGGCTTTTCCCACAAGCAGAAAACTGTTAGGAGGTTGCAACAAGTAGTTATCTTACGATGCTTTGAAAGTCATTTGATGAGCAAGGAGAATTTAACCCGCTTATAATTAGCTTAGCTGTCTACATGCTCTGAGTGACTGGGATTGTCTCGTGGTGTTCAGCATTGCTGGGAATTGCCAGTAGTCAGCATTGGTGGAAATCAGACAGATGGAATTTTGACAGAATGCCCATTTGTTCTTCTTTTGTTTTTAAGCAGAGCACTGCATGATTACCTGAGCACAAGTCAAGGATGACAGTATTGTTCTTACTCTTACTAAGGCTTTCATTATTAGTCAAACCTTCTGTCTAATGTGCTGCCACATGTAACTTGCCACTTTACGAAATTTTGGCCAAATTTTCCAAGCTGCTGTTTTCATTTATGAGTTTCCTGACACGTATTATTAATTGTCATACATTTTAAGGATTAATAATAACTCTATATGTGACATTATTGCAGTACATATAGGATTAATCATAGGTGCAAACATGCATCACCATGTTTCTCTACATGTCTTTACAAAGGTGCTTAAATTGTGCAGGCTTGGACTAAAGTTAAGAAGATTTCAAAAACTTGCTCTTTTAAGAAATCCTTCAGAATCAGCTTGCCATTTGTAAAACATATATGCAAAGAAAATTTAAAAAAAAAAAAGAAAAAGAGAGAAAGAAAAAAAAAAATAGTTGATGAGCATAAAAGATCATTTGCACTAGAATAGGACATTCCATGTGAATGCTTCTCCTCAATTACAAGATTTTAAGTTTAAGAAAGACTGAGGTAACTTGGTCTGCACCTCATTTAACTGTTCAGCATGTTCAGGTAAATGTGGAAAGTAACAATTTAAGTTCTAATTATTAGTAGTGAGGAAATACAGTGTGTTACTTGTATTAAATATGATTTTCCATAGGCAGTAGAATGTTTAGAACTGTGCTTCTGGTTGAGTATATTCCCAGGAAAACTAAAGGCTTGCTAAAAGAAAGAGGAAAATCATTCCTATGACAAGCTGTGTGGTTCTTTGATTTGCACAAGCTTTTAAAATCAAATTTGTGTGCTGTAACTTCTGTTGCACTTGCTTGTCTTCCTTCATGCATAGTGTTAGCAACTCTTGCCCCTAAAACTCTGCATTCATTTTCAGTCCTTAACATAGAGGAACACTTTAGAGAAAATAAAAAAGGGGTCAGAAGAGCAGCAGTCATTTTGATCTGCTAAGTCCTTTTATCAAGGTATATTGTAGAAGCTGTTGCTTGTTGGGAGCTGTATTCTGAGTTAGCCTTAAAATAATGAAGTTTGGACAAGATCCCTGGAGGTCATTTGGGCCAAGCAGTGCTCAGAGCAGAGCCAACTTTGCTGTTAGATCATGTCGCTCAAGGCGTTGCATTGAATTTTCCTCCTACATCTAATTGGATTTTTTCCTTAGTGCAGCTTGTATCTGTTCCCACCTGTTGTTTCCCATGGCACCTTTTGAGGTGTGTGCCTTTGTTCTTTGTTATCTTTGCACCTTCCCATCAGATAGCTGCGGGCAGCAGTTAGCTCTCCCCTCAGCCTCCTCTTCTTAGGACAGAACAAGCCCAGCTTCTTGTGTCTCCTTGTACATCGTGTGCCCCAGCACCTGATTGTGTTGGTAGCTCTACTCTCTCACCATGTTGTCATGGTCTAAGGCCAGCTGGCAACTAAGCAGCATACAGCTGCTTGCTCTATCCCAGCTGAAAGCAGAACAGGGGAAGTCTTCACTGCTAGCGGCACTCAAATGTATTTCCAGTTAGCAATTGCTTATCATTTTATTTTCACTCTTTCAGTATGTTAAACAACAACAAAAATAGCTCTTTTGAACTGAGGTTAGAATATTTTGTTTTTCCTAAGTTAGCTTTGTGCTTTTTCCCCCCTCTTCATTTAATGACATACAACATAAAGAAAAATAGGTAATCGTGAAAATCTCTAGCTCCACTGAAGAAGGACCTTGAGGAATTCCTTACTGTCATAAAATCTGAATGCAGAAGTGTAGAACTGTTTAAAATCAAGCACATATGAAAACGCTTTCTATAGGTGTTTTCCAACAAAACTCAGTGCCAATAAAATGCTTTTCCTCAAGTACGGGAGAGAGTTTCTTTTGTTTTAGATTATTTGCTTGACAGGGAAAGAAAAAAGATGGTGTCTATTCATGCTGATGGCAGTGCAGTGCAGCTGGCATTAACCAGATCTAGACACAATTCTAAAGTAAACATTTCAATTCATGACTGAAGTTTTTGTTAAACACAGTTAAACACATACTGTTTTCTTGGATGCAAAACTGAACATTTGTAGCTCACTGTGGAGAATAGTGAAATACCTTCTTGAACAGAAAGAGATAAAGGTACTAAAGACTACTTTTTTTCATGTAGGTAGATGCCCAGACTTTACAGAAGTACACAGAGGCATACATATGTAGTAATCAGCAAATAAATTAATGTAGATATTTTTGGTACTTTGTGCAACAACACATGTTCTACATGACTGAGAGGTTTATTGGAGGCCATCATTTTGTGACAAATGACCCATGAACTCTTTCTTGATGTGTTTTATTGATATGATGAAAATAAAATCGCATCCTTCTCAAATAATTATAGAAATGGGAATGACTGATTACCCTAATACTCTTGGGAATTACTTTTTTTTCATTTTGGGTTGTTTTTGTCACAGTTTTTTGTTTGTTTTTTCTTTAATGAAAAGGTAATAGCTAGCAAAATGAAGAATACACAACGCCTTGAAAAAATGTGGCTAAAATTCTTCCCTAATGATTCCATATTGAAATAATATCCTGCAGCTTTCAGGGAGACTACATGGTAGTTTTATGAAACAGAAGCAATAATGAAATAATGTTTACATTCAAAAGACACACATTAAAAAATTTTTTTACTCTCAGACAGTAAATGGAAAGGTACAACTGTGTAACTGAAACCAGAAGGTATTACTTGGTTTGTTTGGCACTGGCGCACCAGTAATGCTGGAGGGCACTCTACCAGTCACAGAGACAAATGCATCCCCATTTCTCCTGCTTGATCCAAACTGGTGTCCCTCTGAATTCAGTGCAGGTCACTTGCACAGTTGTTGACATCAGCAGCATCCCATGTGACTTCCTGAAGTCAGATGCATTAGGCAGTGTGTGAGTGGAAATGGGATGTGGTTTTGTAGGAGAGGTAACTCACACAGGGCTTGTCACAGGCAGCTTTACTGGTGCGATTTCTGATCAACAAGTCACGGTGCTCACAGACACAGGGAAGAATAGCAGAATGGGTCTGTAGGTGTTGTTCTGGACATCTTTCCCATGAGGAAACTAAATCCTTTATTTAGCTCATGCACTGCCTTTTCCTCTGCAGACTGTATGAGGGACAGTGATCCAGAGGGCAGCTCAGGCTGTACTTGGACTGAATCAGCCTCTGGGAGTGCCTTTCTATCTCAGCTAGACATAAAGGGAGACTAGTAGGCACCTTTTATACTCTTGATTTAGGTGACTTGAATCTGAGCCACAGTTTTGAAATACGTTGCCAGCTCAGAAATATGAAATTCCTCCCTTTCACATACTGTTGCCAGTGCAGTCAAACGTGGATGCAGTGATGTTGACAGATGGGAGCTTTGGTCAGCTTAGCTGAGGCCTCTCAGAGGCGTCAGGTAACCAGCTGGCAGAGAATGCCTTTCCTTGCCCAGTGTGTTAGACCTGCTGGGGTGCTCTGCCAGGCTGGCTGTCACAGCAAAGGCTTCTTCACAAATCCCAGGCTGTGCTCTCACAATCTGGATACCTGACATGCAGCTGTGGTAGTTGCTTGTGCAGGTCTTCATTGTCTCTTCAATCAGTGCTGCTGGGCACCAACCTGTGAAATCTGTAAGCGTGTGATGAATGTCCATGGCCAACCCTAACTGACCTTCATGAGGAAATTGCATTAGTATGCTGAGGCTTCTGCATTTGCCAGACAGCTAATAGGAGCTGCAGTTTATTCTCTATTGCTGTTTCTTACCATATCAATTGGATGGGTGGTTCCCAAATTTCACTACAAAAGTCCATGCCGAATGTTCTGTCCAGGTAACATATTAAATTACAAAATCCGTATTGCCTCTGTGGTGCTTTTTGTGCTTTCAATTACAGCTTGGATGGTAAGACTGCATGATGAACCCTAAGAAATAAATTTGAGTTTGTAGTAGACCAAACTGTTTTGTAACCTCTGAGTAAGAAGCTGACTTGTCATTTGTGTCTTACTCCAGATCTTTGGCTTTTTTTTTCTTTCCAACTTCTCTCTTCAGTTATGGAAGACTGCTTGCTGGTGACCCAGCTCAAAAAGGCCCCCACAGACCCTGTAAAAGGGGAAAGGGAAAGGCAACATGCTGGCACTGTGAAAGTAATTTGCTTCTGTATTAGCATGAAACCATATTATAATAGTTTTACATGTCAGGCAAAACTATTTTTGTTATATGCTGCATCCCTTGACAGCTAATGTTTCCTTCCTCTGTGCTACTCTTAGGTAATTGTTAGAATCAATAAGATTTAGGTTGGAATCTCCCCAGAAGATATTCCAGTTGCTAAAATCAATAGCTGGATGAATGTACAGATGCAGAGCTGTGCAGATAAATGGGCATTCCTGTCAGATTCCTGTCAATTGTCTCAGTATGGTGCTAGAGAGAAGGTTGGAGAGGTTGCACGTGTGCTTGTTTGAGCTGGACTACCACTAGTGAGACTGGCATGAGTGCTCCAGTACAAATCTAAAAGTAAAATCTCATGTCTACTTATTCTTCTATGTAGTGTCTCTTCTTGCAGTCAAAACAGAACCCATGAACAACAGTGAAACAGCAACAACAACTGGAGATGCATCGCTTGACACTTTTACTGGGTCAGGTAAAGCCATAATAAAATTACATTTTGTTAGATGCACATTAATGCAGCATTTATAACCCTCATTAATGAACATTTGCATGGAAGCAATCTTTACAAAGTTACTATAAAATAGTATAGTATTTTATACCTAATAATAATCGTAATAGAAATAATAGCTTTTTCATTTTTGTAAATGCAACCCAGAAATTTACATGATGTGTGATCTTAAAGAATGCCTAATAATGATGCTTAAGACCACTGCTGTCTGCAAAAGTCTTAAAAATGATACCGTTATTATGGTACTGTAGATGTTTTTTCTGAGTGTTAGTCTTGTATGATATAAGAAATAAAAAAAATGAGATTGTATTTGTAACAGCCAAGCTAATTTGAACAGTTTCAAATCTTAAGGTTTATACCTCAGTGCCAATCCTTTTACTCGTATTAGCATTGTGTTAGCGTAAACACTGACCAGATTGCTATATTGGTCTCTTTCCACTGGGATGAGCTACGTTCTTTCCAATAAAATAGTTTTATTTTAAATAATCATGAGCTTCAATTACTTCTCAAAAATTCAAACAAACAAAGGTTTAAGTCAATCCTATAAATTATTAAATGTGATGAACCGTGGAAAACTACAGATAATCAGCCTTCAAATAATTGAATCCTGCTAATAATAATATTAAAAAGGAGTGGAGGAAGAATAAGGTTTGCAGCTGGAAATACCAGTTCAGTAATGGTCTGACTGAAATGTCACCAAAGTCACAAGTCATCAGTCCACACTGATGCTACTATTAATTTGGTAGAGTTAGGCTGTCAAGCCCTATTTAAAATATTTTGGAAATCACAATGTTCCTGTGTAATTAATTTTTTTTAATTGGGTTTTGAAATTGTCTTTTAGCCATCAGTTAAATCTAGAAGTTGATTATTCAGAAAAGTATTCATAACTAATTTCATTCCTGAAGAAAAGGAAATTTTTGAGCTTTAGAGTGTTTACTGTTTCTAACCAGAAAAATGAAAACATTGTCCTCATTATAATTATACTGAGAGGATCCTCAGTTTAAAGGCTAAAATATTCCACAAAAAATTAAATAGTCTGGCCTAAAGTTTAGTCTTTCACTCTGTTTTTACTCAATGCTAAAATTTCATTAGTAATGATTATAAATCGTAAAATATCCAACCCTATATATGATTTTTTTCATTGTTGCTGAAATTTTATCAGCTTCTGCCCTGTGTTTAAGGCAGCTGAGTTGTATTCTAAGGCAACATTGGAGTGCCAAGAATTGTAGCCTTCAGCTCAGGTTTAGATAACCAAGTAACAGCTTGATTTCCCCAGGTGCCACTCACCCGTCAGCTTCCACTGACTTCAAAAGAAGTCTTGAAATCTCTACACTTTAGATGTTTGGAAAGTTGGTGCCTCAAAAAAAAAAAAAAAAGAAAAAGAAAAAAAAAAGGCAGGAATTTGAGCCTTGCATAATCCTTTTTCGCCTGTTAGCCACCTGTGTATTCAATGGAAATACAAACCTGGTTCTCAATTTAGTGCACAAACTGAAGCATTAAATGAGTACAGTCATTCTCAGTGGGAAATCAATAGTCTGCCTGTCTGGGTGACGTGCAGTCTTCATCATCAGAGTGGGACACAGAGCTGCCCTGATAACGCACTCAGCCTTTCATAAGGATTGAACATGTTACTTTCACGTTTGTCTTTTACTTGTACTCCCAAATCAGACAATTTTTTTTTGCTCTAATTTTATGGGAAAAGTGCTAAAGAGCAGCAAAAACTCAGCAAAACCCGGATTTCTCTGAGCCTTTAGCCTAACTGGCTTGTTGGGAAGTTTAGTGGGTTGCCAAAGACAGTAAATGCTGAGTAGTAGACAGATGTCGTTTCAGATGAACCACCTGCGACTGAAAAAATGCGTAACAAGGCCCAACACTGAACAGTTTGTTTTTTCCTGAAAACAGTTTGTGTTTTCCTGAAAATGGGGGACATATATGTGTTTCTTCCAACTATGGCAAAGTCATGATGCCAGCACTTTTCTGTGTTTTATGAAATGAGATATGTGTGAAAAGAGAGCTGGTGCTGAGATGCATTTGAGAGCCTGCCATGCAGAAATCCTCTCCTTCAAACACTCTGCCCATTAAAATTGATTTCCCTGCTCCAAGGGCAGTCAAAACATGTGACCTGTCCTGGAACTGAGCAGAAGGCTCAACAAGCCCTGTGGGGTGTAAAGTAGTCACCTCTGGCCCTAATGACCAGCTGTAAGTGATGGTCAAACAGATTGTGCGAGGAATAGGGCAGGAGAGACAGATTAGACTTCACAGAAAACTGTGATTCTCTGAACTGTTGGTTGAAAAGCTAAGAGGATAAAGCACGTAGATCTCTTGAATTTAGAGTGGCAGTTGCCCTGGTGGCCTTGCCCTGGCTACTGGGACTGGCAGGATCCTGTTCAGGGCTGCAGCCCGTGTGTTGCAGCTCATGCTCAGAGCCCTGGATCCCCTGTGCTGCAGAGCTGCCCCAGCAGAGTCTGTGCCTCTGAGCAGGTGAGGAGTCACACTGTGCATCCCGCTTCCTCCTCCTTCAAAGAGGAACAGTTGGTAATTAGTGTCCTCAGTTTGCAGCTCTGTGATTCTGCAGCACACTCCCACTGGGCTGGGTATTCACAGGCCTGGGAGAGGCACACAGCCCTCAGCTGAGATTTTCATGCACTGTGAATTTGTTGCAGCTGCTGTACTGTAATAGTGCTTACAATGGTGGATTAATTTGAGAACAGTTTTATCATTTTAGTGGAGTGGAGAGAGAGTTATGTGATGTTCTGTTTGTTTTTATTTAGTATTTATTACACACAGGTTATAGAATACAGTTTTTAGATATAGAAAACAATTTCTGAAGGCCATAAAGGTGAAGCTAGGGAATGTCACTGCTGTTTAACCTACATAACCTCCCTAATGCATAGAGATTATGATGGTACTTAAATGAGGTCCTTTTAACCTAACCTTTTTGCACAGAATTTTACAGATGTGTAATGAAAAAATGCAAAACTTCAGCCCACATTAATATACTGAACATGCAATTAAAACAGCTAATGGCCATTTATACCCTCCACAACCACCTTGGCCAGTTGAACTAAGAGAGTAACTGGTAAGAGCTGGCTGTCAGCTTGCCCCCTCTGTGAAATAACATTAATTGGGACTGGAGAGATCAAGGGTCTTATACCTGCCCTGAAGGGCATTCCTCCAGTAATTTCAAGTAGTGAAGTCTTAGGAATATTTGAGTTTTTCAGAGAATAAACAGTTTTGGGGTTTTCTTAACATTTTTTTAGCAACACAAAAGAGCATTTAGCCCCATTTATATAATGCCTGTATAAAGTGCCAGAAAACCCACAGCAGCCTGCCTCCACCATCCCCTCCACTGCCAACAGTCCTGAGAGAAGGGAGATGTTAGGAGATGTTTGGCTATCCAGCAGCCAAAGCTGTTAAAAGTTTGATGACACTTAAAATTAGTAGTTTTATCTGTGAAATACAGGTGTGGTCCACAGGCTCCACTCAGTCATGACGTTCTCTTATGCTAGGCCTTAGACCTGTGTTTCTCAAACATCTCACAGTCTCAAATGTAGTGGACAAATTGCTGGAAAAAGCTACAGAGAAACAGTGAAAAGAATGGACTTTTTGCTCTTGCCTCTTTCTCTTCCTTATACCTGGTGTAAGGAAGGGAAAATTTGGGATGAAACCAAGGAAATTTAAAATCAGACACATTCCAAAAGTATTTTATTTTCTTGTCTGGATTTTAAAAATAAGGCATATGCAGAAAGAATTAAAAGGCAGGCAGGATAGTTTTTGCTGAAAAGTATTAGGTTTTGATAGCTCGAGTGATTGAAATGAATAGTAATTAATTTTTTTGTAGTTTACGTAAGGTAGAGTAGCATGGTAAATGTGCTTTAACAAATTTGATTAAAGCTTGATTGATTGAGCTCTCATCCAGCAAATGAGCATACAAAAAGTAAAGCAGTATAGCAAAAATGGCCCAATAAGCCGATAATGGATCACAAAAGTTCCTTGCCCTGAGAACCACCAAGGTCACTGTGCTGCTATTGCTTGTCTTTAGAAAGGTCACAGAGCTACAACAGGGAAGGCTAATTACTCATCAAGCCTTAAATAACCAAGAGCATTATTTAGAGTCGCGTGAACCAGTTATGTTGATAGAAACAGCTATAGGTTTGTCTGGGAATAGCTGCCTGCACACGTAGTGGATTGCTCTGTGGAGCAAACCACAGAAAGGCATTCTCAAAAAAACCCTCAAAAACGATATCCACACAAAATTAAATTTAGCAGATTTCCGTCACAGGCAAAACCTCAGTATCTTTTCAAACAGCAACTGTTTTATAAAATCTAATGGCACATGTTTTAAAAGTTATTATCTAATTCTTCTTTACTTTCAAACCATACTTAACTGCACATTTTGAAAAGAAGTTAATTGTTTTTCTTCTACTGTATTTTCCTTTTAAGTCCTACACATTCTAAATGCATTTAAACTATCTCTAAAAATATGAAGTTCTGTGCATGTTCAAAGCAATAGATCTGAGAGACGTTAATTGGGGCTGGATGTAGAAATGTATCATGTTTCATAAAATAGTTAGAAACCTAAACCTATTTGTCACTTACAAAATTCTGAATGTTCATTTCTACTACCATTATGAATAACTCAGGAAGAGGGTACACTTTGAAGTACAACTATGATTGATTAGACTAAAGAAATTCCAGCGCTTCATTGTGTACTTCTTTAATCTTTTCAGAAGTGAATGAACAGCAGATGGCCTAATAAAGACACTCTGTATGTTTGCCCAGTATGGATTTGCTCTGAAGGGATTGGTTCAACACTTTAGAGTACATATATTTGGAATACATCTGTCTTAGTCAAGACAGATGGCTAAAGGAAAGGGAAACTTCCAAACACTTGGAATTAATCCAGTGTGAGCACTGCTTCTGGATGAAATTTTAATGGGTTATGACTTTTGTTCTGTTAGCTTTCTTGGAAGAATGCAGCTGTGAATAGTATATAGATACACACAATTTGGATGGCTACTGAACGGGCCTGTTTATATGCATACTTTAAAATAAAAATGCTGTTGTTCGGGATTATATTCTATTTGGCCTGTTTATAATGGAAGTTGCTTTCTAGTGCTCAATCCAGTATCTTCCATCACCTAACCTAACTAAAATTAGTCACAACCATATAAAACATGCTTTTCCTATCCAGTCTTAAAATCTAACTTCTTGTTAATGTGAGACTATGAAGGTATGTGTACGTTATTTCAATCCTGTGAAATACGTTAAATCACAAGATTCTTTTTTAGCTACCCTTTTTAATACAACTTGCAAATCTGAAAGATCCACAGTGTGTGGATTTCAGGCAATGTATGAAATACATGCCTCTGCAGTATACAGTCAAGTTGAGGAAGCATGACACACCCATGCTAACTAGAGCTCTGTACAACAGTAAAAAGTTTGGGAGTTTTTAAATTTTTTTTTAACGTGTTGCAGTTCTGGTGACATCTGCCTCCTTGAAAAGCTGTCCATTTCAATAGGCTTCTCTGTTAATGTTGCTGCTTTAGTTCACACTGTGTGCCTGTGTAGGTCTCCTGGTGTTTCTAACTGCTGTGCTCTTGTTTTCTGTTTTGCAGTAATAACAAGTAGTGGCTACAGTCCCAGATCAGCGCACCAGTACTCTCCACAGATATATCCCTCCAAGTTAGTGTCTGCACCTCTTCTACTCTTTTATAGACCTTGGCTGTGGGCAGTTTTGTGGTTTGTTGCAAACAAGTGTTCAGCAGGAGAAACAGAGAAAAAGGAAAATTCTTAAGCCATGGTACTGACTCAAGTACTGGCTCCTTCTCCAACTTTTTTTTCCTCGTGTGTCTACAGAGTAAGATCCTGTTTTGTGCAGTATTGCTGCACAAGAAATACCCTTGAATATCAGCACACAAGTAAAATAATCAGACTATTGCATTCTCAGACATCAGCATATTAACAGCATGTGTGGGGAATATATACAGATATATTTTGAAGAAGTCAGTTTATATATAGAACTCACAATTGCATGCACAAGTTGCATACTGAGGGGGTAACCCTGTCCCTGACCCTTCCACGGCTAGCATTGCCAAACGCTTCCAAACATTCCACAATCATGAACCACCCTTTCCTTGTCCCTCTCTGATATTGTAAGATTTAAAAATCAAATAAATTGGATTAGCTTTTAATCTTATTATTTTTAAGCCAACGGATGTTGTTAGAAATAGAAAACTTTTTCGTGCCTTTTTTTTTGTTGTTGGAGCGGAAACTGACTCTTGGGCAATCACACAAATCCAGGAGTGGGAACTTTAGGAAGAAACAACAAATATGTTGTATGAAACTGCTGCACTTGGCAGTATATTAGTTTGCTTCTCCTGTGATCAGTGTTGTGCACAAGGGTTCTTGATTCCAGTATGCCATCTGTTTGTTTCCATGTATTCGATACAGCTATCGGTGTGACTTTGGTACAGAGGAATCTAAAGATTCAAGAGCCAATTAGGCTCTTTCAAGTTGTTTTTTTTTAAACAAATTTGCAATCATCTGATATTAGCCAAAATTTATTAATACAGAAAGTAGGTGCCTGAAGTAAGAGCAATCATTCCACTTAAAACAGGTTTTGGCAAACTATATTACATACCTTCGGCCAAATACATTACAAGGTTTAGTAGAATCTTTAATCTACTGTTACAACTTTTTGGCACCTAAATTAATGAGTAATCCTTTTCTGATAGTAAATGCTGCCAACTGTACTGAATTAATTAGAAAGAAAAAAAAAATTAAAAATTGGAATCTGAAATTTAGTCATGGCTTTTAATGGCTAGGTTTCAGTTAGCGTAATTCTGCAGAGTGTGTTTATTCAACTTTTGGTCCATAAAGTCTTATTTGACTTACAAAACAATCCAAGAAAAATGTTTCTCTGTATATTTTTGCAACTCTGGAGGGCAAAAAATTTAAACTTGATTTTATTCAATCTCTCTATAAAACCTCAGTATTCATAAATAAAAGACCATTTTTATTTCCATTCTATTTTCCTAGCCCATATTTTCCGAACATTGAAAGCCCATCTGGTTACCGAGGTATTGCTGTCAGTATTTTTCATGCTGCTCTCAATGGGTAGGATCCATCTCCCATTGAAGCTACATGTCTGTTGAAGCAGAACCTACACAGATGACATAATGTACTATATTCAGCATTCGCCTCTGTGTTTCCTCTATTCTTCTAGTCCAAGTTTCACTCCACTGGATTAAAAAAGTGTGGGGGCTTTTCTAATTGAAACGTTCTGATCTCAGCTGAAAGAAGTTAAATCCATATAAAGGCATGCAGCAGTGGCACAGCCCACCTAAAAGCGGACACAGTAGCTTAAGAATTAAATTGTCGTGATGGGACAACATAAAATATTCACTGTGCCTTGGGGAATGTGGGACAGAGTGTCTTTCAGCTTATTTCAGTGGGGGATGGAATAAATCCCAGAAGAGGAGCAGTTGGCAGAATAATGAACTGCCTTTGGACATCTTTAAACCTTTTTCTTTACTTTATTGCTTGAATCAACATACAAAGTATTTGTTGCCACAGTAATGCTATTTTTCCTGATATTTAGGCCCTATCCGCACATTCTTTCTACACCAGCAGCTCAAACAATGTCTGCCTATGCCGGACAAACCCAGTATTCAGGAATGCAGCAGCCAGCGGTCTATACAGCCTATTCCCAGACAGGACAGCCCTACAGCTTACCCACTTACGGTATTTGACCACTTCTTACTTCAATTTACGTAGAACTAAAAGCAATGCCGACTGGAATGGTTTGGGGTTTTTTTGCTTTCTCTTTTGTTTTTCCCAACTGTAACAAAATATTTTAAAGAATCAGTTGAAAATTAATTTCTTATACAGATTTGGGTGTAATGTTGCCAGGCATCAAGACGGAAAGTGGGCTCTCGCAGACCCAATCTCCACTGCAGAGCGGGTGCCTCAGTTACAGCCCAGGGTTTTCCACCCCACAGCCAGGCCAAACACCCTACTCTTACCAGATGCCAGGTGAGTAGCCACCTCTAAAATTTAAAGCTAAGTATTTCTTCCCAGTGCTAATAGGAGTGTGCGTATTCATTTTGATTCTCTGTTACTTTAGATCTGCTCATGGAATGCAGTTCCTACTTGCACCTTCTTTTGGATTTTTTAGTGGAGTGAAATCCACTAATTTTTTCAATGGCAGGATTGGAAGCATTTGTTATATTTACTAATATATACAAGTCTCTTCTCCTTGTTTTTATGTTCCTGAGTATGACATAATTTGATACTTGTTTCTCCTTGGATTAACACAGTGTTTTAGAATGTCTCCTTATTTGATATTCTTTCATTTACTAGTCAGTTAATAATTCCTTGATTACCCTCTGATCATCGATAACCTATTTTATTTGGATAATTTTTAAGCTTCTTATACAATGGTTAATCTTCTGCATATTACAAGCTGCAATATGAATCATCTGATTTATGTTGAAAACAAGGACATGCCTCATTACAGATTGATTAAAAACACCCGGATATAGTCTTTTGAAAAGGTTTTTGTTTCACAAACGTAACACTAAGGTATTAAAAATGAAAGCAAAAGAGAAAAAACTGTGTTTGAGGAGAGGTGAGAATGCAATAAACTGAAAAACACTTTCTAAATTGGTGAGATGACTTACTGCTGATATCTTCCTTGCATGGTGTGAAGAGGAATGTATGCTCATATGTGTGGAACTAGCATTTAATTTTTTTTTAATGTTTCATTACAATGTTTTATGCTGCTAATGGAAAATAAAAGTTGTTTTTTTGTTCTGATTCATCTGCATCTTAACATGGAATATTCTAATTAGGATTTTGATTCACAAACAAGTTCTCACCGTTGATTGTATTTCTTAATTTTAGGTTCTAGTTTCACACCATCGTCCACTATTTATTCAAACAATTCTGTTTCAAATTCTACAAACTTCAGTAGTTCACAACAGGTATGAATATTGCCATTTTTATTTGCCAGTTACAAAAGGACTTATATAACCCAGAGATAGCATGTTATTTTAATTTAGATCTGTTATGTTGAATGAGACTCACTGTGGTTCAATGCTATTTTCTGTGGAAAATTATCAAAATCTTACTGGAAGACTAGTTACATATTTTAGCACTTACATATTTCAGCAGCTTCCCTGTAGTTTTTTTAGTAAATACCTTTAAATTAAAAACACTAACTATTCTTAAATTAAAAAAAAACAAAACTAAACCAAGCCTTCAAAACACTAGCAAAAGTCATATGATTGTACACTTACAAATATTTAATGGGAAAGAAGTCACTCATTACTGTACTTAATTGAGTGCTCTGCTGCATCTGCTGTTTCAGGATTATCCGTCATACACAGCTTTTGGCCAAAATCAGTATGCACAGTATTACTCAGCATCAACATATGGTGCATATATGACCTCAAACAACACGGCTGATGGCACTTCATCATCATCAACCTACCAATTACAGGACTCTCTCCCTGGCTTGACTAGTCAACCAGGTACAGATCTACATTCAGGTGAAAACAATTTTTGTATTTTATTTGCTGTTTGTATAAAGACGAGATTTCCATATTCAGCTTACATGGATATTGATATTTAAAGTTTGTGCCTTTCAGAAAACTTTGTGATGTAAACTGCCCAAAATAAGCTTTTTTTCTGTTTAGTTAGGAAACCTGTCCAGTTTGTTTGCTAATTAAAGAAAACTTCTTGCAGACTGAGATGATTGTCAGTATCACTGGCAGTGGAACAGTGCTGTTTCCACCTACACATTCTGAAGTATTGCTGTAAAGAATTTAAAACAAGATACCATTTTCATTTAATTATGCCTCTGCCATGCTGGAAAGAGCCCATGGGCTTTATTCAAATGTTTACAAGCCATGCTTGCTAGTTCACTAGTTTAAGTAACCAAGAGTAGAGAAATAAATTGCTAGCACCATAAAAAAAAAAAATTATATTGAACTAGTTGAATTTGCAAGAAGAGCATTATCAGGAGACATGAGGAGGCTCCCTTTGCCTGCCCAGCCCTGCCCTCTTGTGCACAGCCACCACAGCACAGTGGCCTGCTGCTTGTATTCCTAGGACATCCCTGGAGGGTAATGGCAGTTCTTCATTTTTCTTCAGCATTTTTCTTTACCTTAGAGCCGTCTCTTTCAGGGACACCAGCTTCACTCAGCCAGTGTGGGCAGTGTCTGCCATGCCCGCAGACTGTGAGCATTAAGAGACTAACAAACTGGATTTTGGGTTAGGCTCTGAATAGGGAGGAGTTAATGGTTTAGTCACAAAATCACCTTATTGCATAAATCTTCCTAACAACTGCACCATCTTACAGAAAAATACAGTAGAAAGACTAATGTATTATTGTAATGAATTTGTACAAAGGAAAGGTAACATTGTGTAGAAAAGTATAAGCAAGGACTCAGACATAATATAATCTGCTCAAATTTGCTAAAAATACTGGAACTTTAACTAAATTATTTGAAATTTTTCCTACCCAGATGTTTTCCTCAAGCTGATTTTTGAAGTGTAACAGTGCATGTGTTTGTGGGTGTGTGTTTTGGGTGGGGTATGGATATGGATATGGATATGGATATGGATATGGATATGGATATGGATATGGATATGGATATGGATATGGATATGGATATGGATATGGATATGGATATGGATATGGAATGGTGATGGAGAGATACATATTATCTTGATTTTTGGTGAAAAGTGTAATGTCATTCAGTAGTCTCAGAATGCAAGTCCAGGAAGAACCTAAAGGTAATGTGAAATCAAGTGAAATTTCAACAGGTGGAGGATATCTATAACAGACACAAATCATATGTAAAGAATTTTTAAATGAGAATAGAGTGTATTCACAAGTTACAAGTTATGTTTTGATAACTGTGTATGTCGTGTGTACTTTTACTTGATGCTTTGTTATTCCTTCATATTCTTATTTGAGAAAATCAGACAGTTTCCCATGTTGTTTCTCCCCTAGCTATTTGTTTCCTAGAAATGCTGTGTACACGTATCATGTATTATTATAAGTACCCTTAGTATTGAATAGAATTGGGTTGTGCTTCTGAGTTTAACAAATCTGCCCCCATCTGCTCCTTATTTCTGTGAAGCATTGCAGTGATCATGCGACCCTCTGCTGAGAGTGAAACGCCCACTTTGTGAATGCATGACATGCCTGTGCCCTTCTGTGTCACGGTAAAAATAAATTTCCATTGGTGAGGAACAGCGTCTTAGAGACAATTTCAGATATCACAGATCAAACTGCAGTTCTTTAGCACTCACCATGTTCACTTGCTGTCAAACAAGTCCTTAAGACTTATTCCAGCAAAAACCTAAGACTAAACACAGCGAGGCACTTCATTCTCCTGGCATCTCTACTAGCTGTTAATTCATATATCTGATCAAAGCCTCTAATACTATCTGCACATACAGGATTTCTCATTTTCACAATAAAGCTCCATCAGATGAAGAGTCACTACCACCTAAAACTTTATTTATTGACCGTGTAAAGAAAATGAGATGAAAATTAAATAGACTTTACTCTTTCTACCATTCATGACAAGCAATAACACACTACAAGTCAGAAAAAAAAAGAAGGCTTGTAATGTTGAAGCTGTCTTCTGGGTGCTCTGTCTGGTAAGGATATGTTGCAAAAGTCAGTCCATAAGGAAAATATGAAGTGGCTCAGAAATTAATCCATTCCTCATCTGTGTAATGCTCAGCTCCTTAAACCAGGAACTTCTCTTCAGAGCTTGCATTGAGCCTGCCTTAAATTAAGATTTTTCAAAATACACTCATTACCACAGAGTATTTGTGAGATAAATAGGTGTCTCCTAGGACACTTCATCTCAAACAGGGATAATTCAGATGGACTGGGAGGTGAGGTCTCAGCAGATAAGATAGACTTGAGTATATTTGATGAATACATGAGTACATTTAATCTGGAGCAAATAAAACTCTAGCAGAGAATATAGGCCTGAATAAAAGCTTCATGTGAAGGCACCTTGCTGTGATATATCCAGGGCTAGGGGAGGCAAATCACCGTAGGATATTAGCTCCTGTTCCATTACTGGAATGCAGCAAAGCTTAATTTGGTATCCACAATGAAGTCACCCTTTGCAGCTTTTCTGGGAGATAGCATTAGGTTTATATTCAGACTGTACAAACTCTTTTTTTTCCTTCTTAAGTCGTAGAACTGTGTTTTAACAAGGAGAAGGGGGTGTTCACATCATTGAACTAGAGGTGGAAAACAATGTCCTGGATATGAAAGACCACCTCCATTTGTAATGGGGTGCCGTAATTCCCTTTGTAACTTGGTGCTGTAATTCCCTGTCCTCTAACTGAAGCTGCTGCAAGGTCTCCACAGCATGAAAAGCATGAAAAACTTCATATTCAAGTGTATGAGTATGTGTAAGAATATCTGTGAAAAATAGGTCATTCCATATTCTGGTTTTAACATTTTCTTCCTGTTTCCTTGGATCACTGGCACTGCTCACAGTCCCAGTGTGAAGAGACCATGAGGTATATTTATTAGGCATGTGTTGAATATTGAAAAAGCTAAAAAATTTCAAATATTGTTATTAAAATTTCTGTCTATTCGGAGCTGCAGTAGGAGCTTTTCATGATGGCAATTTTTTCAGTACTCATTGGTACTAGAATTTCTCACATTCTTTTATGTTACAGGGCTGAATTTTTATTAAGTTTTCATTTTATCAACATTGACCTCATTTCAAAAGCAAACAGAGGATAAGAAAAGTGCAGTTTCTCCTTTAGGCTGCTGTTGGTAAAAAGCAAATCAAGCAGTTAAGCCTACAGTTGTTTAAAAAAACAAGCACCACTGACTTCTGCAGTTCTAAAATAGATGCATACCTTGCACTCAAGTAAGAGACAGCTGCTCATTCTGATTTAGAGATTAGTGTAATGAAATAAAGTTGGCTTTAAATATCTAGATTTTACAAGGAACAGCGATTAGTTACAGTACTGATTAATAGATAATTATGCCATCATGTACAGCATTGGCCCAAGCAGAAGCCTAGAGCAACTGGTAATGGCTAATGCTAAATGAAAATTGGAGTTATTTACTTCAGTTGTTGGGCAATTCCAGAGAAGATTTAGAACAGGGCGGGGAGGGGGAGAGGGAAGTGGGTTATATTTTATTTTTGGTAGATTAGAATAAACACAGTTATTGAGACCAGATGTTTTAATACATTACTGTGAAAATGAGTCTTGATTTTGTTGTAATACGTTGCAGTGTTATAAATAAGACTTTTGTGGTAAGAATGTAAACATTCATTTTCACTTTCTTAGTTTTTGCCTTTTCTTTCTGGGAGTTTGGTTTGGGACAATTTTTCCATCCATCAGAAAAATCTAGGAAATAATTTTTGCACAGAGCTCTTGCACACTCAGAACTTGTTTCAAAGCCATTGTAGGTTTTTGCTGCATAAGGATTCTGATTTGGATGCTTCTTTACATTTGAAATTACCCAAGTACATTTTCCTGTTCTTGTGGGGAAGGAGCCAAGATAATGTGATCCTTATTGATTGCTTCACTGCCTGCTGTGACCTTGCTGACATCAACACCATGCTGGGAATAGAAATGATGAGTCAACAAGAACTGTCTCTCTCCCCATTCTGTAGGGATGTCTGCCTGCGTGTCTTGTCCTTTCTCTGCATACCTCCATGAAAAGTCACTTAGCCTCTAAGCCTCTACATGCTCAGACCATTTAATTTGTGGTGACCCTCACCTGGACTAACTCCAGTTGGACAGTTGGACAATATCTCTCTTCTACTTGGGGACCTGTGTGTTTTTCCAGATATGGTCTTGCAAGTTCAGAACAGAGCAGAAAAATCAATTTCCTTCATCTGCTGGACACTCAGTGATGCTCTGTAGCAAAAATGAAAAAAAAAATCATATTCAAACTCAAAATCAGATGCATCATAGATGACTTTTGGGAAATGTTTGTAACAAGTGTTAATTTATTCTGCATATTTGCCATCCTGAGCACTTCTAACAATTACCCATGGCCCAGAAATGCTCAGTTACAGACAGCTCAAGGACTTAACTTGAATCAAAATCTGTTGTAGATGTCAGATCAAAGCTGTACCCTTTCCTCCTTTAGTGGAGAAAAATCAAACCATTATTAATAGGATAAATGATGTAGGAGGGTTGGGCTTTTTTTGTCTTTTATCACTTGGGAACCTAGCCAAACTGCATTTACTGCTAGGAGTTTTGAAAGCTAAAGATGCTAAGCTTAAATGGGTAAGTCAGGGATGGGCTGGAGTGTGGTTAAGACCAGCTACGCCATACCAGATCAAAGGCCCTTCCAGCACATCTCTGTGACAGCCCACAAAGCCTCAGACTTAGAGAAAGACAATCAGAACACAGCAAGTACAACTTCATCCACTTTCAGGTTCTAACCAGAATATTGCATTTAATATTATGACTTTCCTCTGACAATTTGTGGGCTGAGGTATGGTGAAGGAAAAAAAGTGAACTTTAGTAAGGATGTGTGACATGGGAGGAGGACATGAAGCTGGAAGCTGCCAGGCTGTTCTGGATCATGGATTCATCAAGTGAATTTTGGTAAAAGAAAAGCAGGATTTGGAAATAAGTGTAGCTGAACTGAAAACATGGGAAATTGACTACTTTAATTAAAAAGCACTTCATGTTTTGAGAAACCATTAGTGTAACTTCTGAAATACATCTTTCTTGCCTATATTGATATTTTGCCTGGGCTGGTGTGTATTTGTGCATATGCACATGTATATGTGTCATTTTAATTTTTTCTTATTCTGCTAAGGTTTATAGTGTTTCATTGGTAAGGTCAGAAGTGTGTGTGACATCTACTGATTCCATCTACATAAGACAAACCACATTCTTTTTATACAACATTTTTACATGTCTCCTGTCATTGAGTTTGCATACAGATGTGTTGAACTTTGAGGAAAAATAAGTTAATTATTTAAAAGCCCAGCACTAATTTTTACATGAATGGTTGACTCTACAGGGGAGTTTGACACAGTGCAGAGCCCCTCCACGCCAATCAAAGATCTTGATGAGAGAACATGTAGGAGTTCTGGGTCAAAGTCTCGGGGTAGAGGGCGGAAGAATAATCCATCACCCCCTCCGGACAGTGACTTGGAGGTATGTCTGTGGTAATTGATGCATGTTAATGTGGAGGTTTCCTCTGATGAAGTGTAAATTCTGAATACTGCAGCTGTGAAAATAGCTTAAAGCATTTTAGAAGACATCATGGGCTCAGTCTCACTATCTGAATGTAACAGAGAGCAGTAGCTGTTTTAATCCAAATGCACAATGAGACTACCGTTCTGCATTACGTGTCTGCCAGCTTCTCGTGCAATAGAACCACAAATCTGCACCCAAAAGTGTAATGTTTTCTTTTAGTTTTTGAAGTAGGAAATCTCAAATATATCACTCAGCTTAATTATATGTATTTATGGATGCAACATGAATATGCAGGATCATCTGGCCATAGTCTTTTAAATATTTAGGTGCCAGTTTGTGCTTGTGCTTGTACGTTACATCAGCGGATCTCAAAAGAGGCAGCTTACCTCAGTGAAGTATGGCTGTGATTAAGTATGTGCAAGATCAGTGCCTTAGCAAAGAAACACATCTGCCTGGTCTATGGGATGACAATTTCAAGCAGAGCTGACCTTTGGCAGCAGAGTCATTGCAGTTGTGCTGGCCACGCGGTGCCTTGCAGTGGCAGGAGCTGAAGAGGGAAGCAGAGTGCCTGTGTGTGTCACACTCCAGCTGTGGCACCAGCTGTGCTGTGTGTCCCCCGCTGCCCCCAGAGCAGCGCAGAGAGCCAGCAGCCCTGGCCTGCCCCACTGCCCTGCCTTCACTGACCAGCCCTGGCTACAGCAGAACACAAAATTGGTGCTGGAACTTGGCTGTCCACATGGCCCCTCCTGGGGTAGCAGGGTGTTCTGCAGAGCTAAGAAACTATTGTAAATGCCACTGCTTTTATGCAGAAACAGACTTTTTTTTTTTCTTTTTTTTTTTCTTTTTTTTTTTTACTTTTCAAAGGATTTCATTTTTCCAGTGAAGAAACTAACTTCTTACATTTCAGAGTTTCTTTTGGTTGCTTGGGTTTTGGTTTTTTTTATTATTTTTACCGGTGATAATCAAAATGAGTGAAATTTAATGAAAGAAACTGAGTTAAAATAATTGGTTTTGTCCTACAGTATTATTTAAATTCTACATGGCAGTGGCATATAGCACTTCTACCCAAGATTTTAGTTAAATGGTAGAAATAAAAAGAATCTTGAATCACTAAGACTTGCAGAGAAGTATCTGAAAGTACTGTTTATCCATTACAATTATTTGACCCATTACATTCTGAAATCTGTATTACAGAGCTTTTGTGAAAAGCTTTCTATAGAACAAGTAAGAAATAGTTGAAGAGTTAAGAAGTTACTTTTTACCTTTTTTTATTGCTTTTTGGCTTTTTACCATGCATGATACACTACTGTTGCTGATTATCAGAGAAAATCTGCTCAGTTAATAAGTACTTGGTTAAACTTTTAAGACTCTTAGAGTTTTCTCAGGGAGACTTTTAGCCTCCCTGGGGGTGGTGGGGTGGTGGGACTGTGATGTTATTTGTTCAATGATATTTTCCTCAATTCCTTTTTCAGCGTGTATTTGTTTGGGATTTGGATGAAACAATCATAGTTTTTCATTCGCTGCTTACAGGATCGTATGCACAGAAGTATGGCAAGGTATGTGAGCTGTGAATTTTGTGTCAATTCACTGCACCTATCTGGCCTGACTGTGTATGTGTTTTTCACCTCTGTGTTCTTTATAGCTTCTATGGGTGAAGTTAAAGTGTACAGTAAACCCCATTTTCAGAGGGTTTCATGGTGGAGAAGTCAAGGAGAGAAATGAGACACAGACCCAAAGTACAATGCAGGAGGCAGGGCTGAAGCAAATGCTGCAAATGAGAGGAGAATTTATAGAGGAACAAGGATGAGGTTCCTGATGTGCGTTGGAAGAGTCATTTCAGGGAGATAATAGATGAAGTGCAGAAGTGGAAATAACTGACAGTATCTTGAAGAGCAGAGAAAGAAAGAACAAACTGGGCTGGTGGGTGAATTTACCAAGAAATTTATGAATAGGATGAGTAAGTGTCTGACTTATTTCAATGCCAGCTGCAGATGTTGTTCTTTGACTCCCCACCCTCTTCACTGAATTTTTGGTTCCCTTGGCTGGCTCTGGG
Source organism: Poecile atricapillus (assembly GCF_030490865.1). NCBI lineage: Eukaryota > Metazoa > Chordata > Aves > Passeriformes > Paridae > Poecile > Poecile atricapillus. Next base: position 56,463,906 of record NC_081251.1, read on the forward strand.
GTGAGTAATGTCGAGAGTGAAACCCTCTCCCAGGTGGTTTTAAGCATCCTCTCTCCTCCAATGAGTCCAAAAGGAGTTCAGGTCACGGAGCAGTGAGTGGGAGAGCAGGAAGAAGAGTGAGGGAGGCAAAGCGAGGCAGTGGCAGACTGCAGGAGCAGGAGCTCTAGGGCTGGTGCTGGCAGTCCAGGGAATGGCTGCTTGGACAAGGTGAGAGGGGTCTGGTGTGGAGCAACAGGAGCAGACCAATGGAAGAGGTAAAGGCCTGGATAAAACAAAAAATCAAAACAAGGAAGGAGGAAAATGGATAAAGGAGATGTCAGTACATACATACATTGTTTTCTCTGTGCTGTGCTATTCAAGTGAAATTGATGCAAAGGTGCTTCTTTTTAAGAACATAACCATATTGTCTCAGATAAGGGGCTTGTTTAGCATGTTTTCAGCGTCTTTATTCCAGCCAGAATCAGATGCTTGAAAAAAGGATGTGAGAAACATTTATAGAAATGCTTTTCACAATCCCCTCCTCTACCAGTGGGTTAGAAAAGTCCAAAGCCAGAGCCTGTGGAATATAAGTAGAGATGAGCCAGTCTTTCATGCAATCAACCTTTTGTGGTTATTAAAAAAGGAAGTTAATAGGAAAAGTCACAGGCCAAGTGCAAAATCTGAATTTCTGGAATGCTAAGATAAGGGTAGGTACTCTTGTAAAAAACAGCCTTCCTTGCTTTGCAGCTTCACAGTGCCAGATGTGTGCACTTTTCAGTACTCTGTCAAGAAATCCTCTTCTGCTGTTTTTCAGACATTGTAACAACAGTGACTTTGTCAGAACCATTTCCAGCTAATAGTTATCAAAACAAGAGAGAAACATAACTTTTGTATCACTCTGAGAGTAGCCTATAGACTACCACAGGACTTGCTGAATTTTCACAGTAATAAAGTTATTCCTTTCATTCTTTTTTGATTGTGCCCTTTGGATGTTTTATGAATCAACTGTAACACATAGCTTTAAAAGTCAGATCACATTTTGTAACTCAAAAAATATCTGTGGATAACTTTGAAAACTGTCTTGGAAACAGTAACAGAAATGTAATTTCTCTTGTTTTATTAGTAATGGCATATTTACACACAGTAGTACTGACAGCAGATAAAGTCTCATATAAACTAAAAGTGTCTCGAGGACTAGTGAAATTAATGTAATTATACTGCCGAGAGAGTAAACAAATATCATGGATGACAGTGAAGCAAAAAGTGCTTCAGTGAAAGGAATTGCAAAGTTCTTAAGTAAAACCCTCTTTTTTCTTTTGTATTTTCTCTCTATCCACACAAGTAGAGAAAGGTATTCATCTCCAGACCCTGTAGACTTTTTCCTTCCTGCAGTGACTGTCATTGCCACATTTACCTAGAACATGTGTGATGAGTTATTACCAGTGAAAGTCAAATATAAATATTGTTGACTACAAGGAAGCTAGAGCAGGGAATACAGGAAGAGCTTATAATGGGTAGGCTTTAACTTTTGCATGTCATTGTAGTGTTGCCTAAATTTAAGGTGGGATATGTCTCAGCATAAGTGCCTAAGAGGTTAGAAATGGGAGAAGACTCCCACAGATAGACTTCACTCAGTCTCTGATACATGACATGTTTGGCACATATGGTCCCTATCTTTTCTGCATATGATTTCCTTTGTACATGGTCTTAATCCAGACTGAAGATTGGATTGTTATGAGAATTGAGTTGCTATGAGAGTAAATGCTTCAAGAATTGTGAGGTTGTCAACAGAAGTCTTGTTAGCACGTATGTCTTTCAAAATTACTGAGAGCGCTGTTTGTCTTGGAAAGGTGGTATAAAATAGTTGCTTAACAATGAAAAAAGAACCTAAATATAGTGGAGATAGTAAATTATTTAACTGTGGTGATTTGCTGTCTAATTTTAGAAAGCAAAAGCACCTAATGTCACACATATGCTCAGCTGTGAGTACCTAGTTCTTCCACATATATTTCATGAGCCCATTTTGTATAATATAATCAAGAAAAATCACAAAAAAAGAAACCATAAAAATAAAACAAAAAAAAAAAAAAAAAAAAAACCTTGCAGGACAAGGAGAATTTTCCCTTTAATTTTTAATTTTCTACATGAGAATAGTGTGTCTTCAAAGCAAAAATTGCTTTAAGGGAAGGCAACTTCTCATGCCAAGAGTTCTTACTTTATACTTAAAAGGAGTGAGATGCTGAATTTAGAGCTAGTGGGAATATACAAACAGGCAAGTAACATTCAGTTCTTTCCCATGTACTCGTGGATATGAATACTTTCATTCTTTGTTTTCTCCAGCTTTTCCTGTTTCTTTAAGTACCTGGCTAAAAAAACCCAGAAATCAGTCTTCTAATCCTTCTGTTCTGCTGCAGTTCAGGCTGCACAGGGATGCAGTGAGAGGAGATGCAGCATATTATGGCCTGGCATAGGGATCCACATGTGAGTGCAGGAGCACTTGAGAGCTGCAGTTGTATCCAGAAGTAAACACTTTCAAAAGATGTCTACAGTTTAACAAGTGGTTGGAGTAGAAGAGAAAAAGGAAAGTCAAACCAGCATCTCCTTAGGCAAGGAGGCCTTCATTGGCAGAGATATTTGGAAGGTCTGGATCCACTAGTCAAGTTTCAGGTTGTATATTTGTCGAGAGAAGAGCAGATTTCTGATTTATGCCTAAGGATTTATGAAGCTGAGAATAGACACTCTCCTTGGTATATACTTGTTCAGCACTTCGCATGGTATGATAATTATTTCATGTCAAAATTTTCTAGGATGATTATTTGATGTCAAAATTTTGTAATAGCCATGTTAAAACAGAATTAATGATTTGCTGAAGGATACAGCTGTAAGTATCTCATTTAAAAATGGAGAAAATTGCTTCTGCTTATCTGGGTCCAAGTAGAGAATATCTTTAAACCCAACTGAACTGGGAAAGATTTGGCCAGATTTTGGCCAGAGTATCGCTTCTACATTTAAAACATAAAGCTTTCCCAGAAGAATATTCCATGCTGTTTTCTACCCGTGGCTGTTTCTCTCTGGCATATTGGTTATTCTACTGGGCTAACATAGAAAGAGAATAAAAACTACACTATACCTGTGTTAGGTTTCAGGGAAACTGTGCTGCCTTCCAGTAAGATCACCTCTCACTTTTCAGCTCATTTGATCATCTGCATTGTACTTCATGAAACCAGTACACTTCTATTTTTAATTATTTACTGCGGTAGCAAATTGTGAACATTGGCATTGGGGCTGTTATATTATGACTTGTGTGGATGATGATGGTTTTTGCAGCTGAGCACCAGTTGACAGATATGGTTTTCTACAATGCTGAGCTCTTAAGTGAGCATTTGTTGATGTGACAGGACATGTGTTAGGAGATGTCATCATCTCTTAAAAGTTTATGAGGTACACTCTTAGTCCCTGTGAACAGTGTGTATTCTTTGTTCCATTGCATTCCAGTTATACTTGCTGTTTGAAGGATGATTAAGTTGGACTTCTGTCTAGCTCCAAGCGCTTATATTTCATTCATTTCTCCCAGGTCAATCCAGAGGGCAAGGATTCCCAGATAAATGCTGTGACTCAAAGTGCAACCATTTAAAAAAAAGAATAGAGTTCCTTTGCAAGCTTGGAAGATGGAGAATGTGATTTGCAAGTGCAAATATCAAAAGAAATCCACATTTGATGATCATATTTTGCCACTTTTTTAACATTGCAAATGACAGAAGATTGTCAGGGAAGCCTCATTAACCTTGTGCTCTTCTCTGGAAATGGCTCAGAAGCTTTTTACTACTCACTGTCTGCTTGTCTGGTCATTAAATAGAAAAGCTTTGTCACCATTAACAGCCATGATGACATTCCCAAATTCACTCATAAATATTCTCTTGTCCACCTGTATTAATAGTGTATCTCTCATCACCTCCAGTTGTCCTCTCCATTCACTCCCTCCTTGTCTGAGACCTCTGAGTTGATTTTCCTACTGCCTTCTAGAGAGCGTGGAACAGAAACTCCCTATGGAGTACGTGAGTTTTCCTTCATCAGCCACCAGCTATGGTTATTAAGAAGAGATGTGTTCTCTTCCTCCATTGCCACCCATATGAATTTCTCCTGGGACAAGTGAGAGTGAGGGCTGAACTTAAATCTGAGATTCCTACATAATGTAGGGAAGTCTCTTTAAGCCAAAATACTGGTGCTCAACTTGAGCATTTCCACTTTTTCCCAAGTCAGTTTTGATTTAAATCTGTTCAGGACAGCCACCTGTTGAAAATCGCTTCTTAAAACTTTGCTTGTTTTCTTTCTTATTTTTAGGGCTTCATGCATGCAAATTCCTTTCACAATGAATCTACTTGTCAGTCTATTTATCTCTTTGTTTTGCAAGGTTTTATTAAAGTCAGTTTGGAGTTTGCAGTTTTTCTCCCAAGAAATGAAATTATTTTGAACATGTGCTGAAACCTGACATTCCAAGACAGTATTAAATAGATTTCTTCCACTAATGGATACTCAGCTTTTCGGGCTTTATTCCAGTTACTCTCCTTTTGATCAAAACATTTAAGTATTGGTCCTCCCAGGATATTTTTATCTAGTCTCCCAGAAGACATTCCAATGGATGGACCAGTCTGGTACAGAAGTCCACAGACAGACAGTCTGGCTCCAGTTTAGTACCTTCATCCTAACATAACTTAAGTAATTTGTATTTAGGTGTACAGAAGTGTTGTAGCTGGTCTTGATTCTTCTGCATACTAATGATATCTGGCTAACATCATACCTCTGCAGGCCAAAGAATTGTTCTTTGTTCTGTGAATTATCTGGGGAAAACTTCCAGATTTTTTTTTTAATCATTTTTCCCTCTGTTGTGTGTGCTTGTGCAGAGTAGCACAAAATACAATTTTGCCAGAAGTTCAGTCTGCCTCTTACTAAGTTATTCAATTTTCTGTGCTAAGATCCGTATCAAGTGTAAGTTTCTTGCTTTCTTTTCAATACTCAGTCCTTTGTGCCACTTGAATCAGTCTGTAACTTCTGTTTCAGGCTAGAAACAAGGCTTTCCAAGACAGTAAAATGGTGATTGTCATGTTCCTCCATATTGTGCAAACACTAGAAAACCACAAGACACGACCCTTACAAATCTGCTTTCTTGTCTATTTTTGTATGTGAAGGAAAGAACTTGGCAAGAGCTGGATGGAACATGATATTTAATTCTTGTTAAACAGTTGCAGTGCAAAGTTTTGACCAATTTGTTAAGAGAATAATTGTTCATATCTTGAGAATTCAATTCCAGCAATTCTCCCTTGCAGAAATTGTTACAGGGAGATCCCATAGTGATTTTATGCTACACTGAAATTAATTCCCTTTGCTTTGCTTTGTTTTATTTTGTGTACTGTGCCTAGCAATAGCCTTCTCATGCCTTTGTCAAAACAGGAATGTAGGAAATATAATTTTAATAGTAATAGTCAGGCATAATTGGTTACAAAACTACTATTAATAAGAAAATTGTAAGAGCTTTGTCACATTTACATCTTTCAACTATACTAAGTAAGGCAGGAAATTGTCATACATAGTTGGTAGTTTCTGTAAAAACAAATTGAATTATAACAGAAACATTACAGGAAATTTTTGTGTTCAAGTCTGCTTCTGCCTAGAAAGGGGTAAAAGAGAGGCTGAGAATTAAGTCTGAGATTCCAGTTTTGGAAGCACTCCAGCAAATAACTTATATAAATAATAATGAGTTACCACTTGTGCATAAAATTATGCACATGCCTTTGTGTTCATAGAACTGAGGTAAAAAAACATATTGCAAATACTCTGTTATACTGTATCTAGGGAGAAAAGGTTTCTAGTTTACAATACACAGAAAAGAAACACAAATGAAAGATACAAACACGTGTTTATATGTGATGACGATAAAAGCGTTATGGCTTGATGAGGAATCTCATGAGTCCAGGGTATTTTGGTGATTCGTGTTCTCGGTGCCTAACGTGAGTTTTTCTAATTTGTCAGTGGTGTTCCTTAATCATCCTCTTGGAAATCTGACCTTTGTATTTGGTGCTGCCTCCAGCCCTGTGACTTTCAAATCCGTGAACACACTACAGAGGACAGAATGGATAAAATCCTGTTCATGGGCACTGCATTTGTTTTTTGAATCTGAAAGGTAGTCTAGACCAGTTCAAGGGTCAACATAAAAATATTTCCTTTCACTGCCAGATAATTGGGTTTAACTTTGGATCATTACAACTTCTTGAATAATATTCTCCCCTTCAAGTATGACTTTTTCATGAGCAAGAGTCAAAGTATGTCAGTGTTTCAGATTTTGCCATTAGTTATTAAGTGCTTGAATGCAAAAACCATCTTTTATTCTGTCATTGCAAAGCCCTGGAGTAGTGAGTGTCTGATCCTGGTTGGGAAGCCTTTCATCCTAATGCAAACAAATGGTCATTTGAGGTTTTGTGAAATTTTGTTGCTACATGCTGGTAAATATTTAGACTTTAAATCTCAAGGTATTTAAGAAGGGATTTCTGAAAACTTGCTCTTGTCAATCAGAGTTTAAATTATCATTTTTTTTATTTTGTTTTCATTTTTTTTGATGAGAAGGCAAAGCATCAAGGGACCGTTACTCTAAACCAAATGTTAGGAAACACAAATCTGCTTTACCTGTCTCCTAGCAGACCTAGAAAAGTTAAATTGATTATCTTGCCTTAGCTTAATGATCTCAGACAGTGTTATTGCAGATTGCTAGGTTTGTGGGGTCTTGCTGAGGCAGAGCAATTTGATAGTGTGAAAGACGACCCACAAACAAATGCAGCATTTTGAATTAATCTTATCCAGGGACAGGATTCCTGTGTTTCATCAGCAATGAAGGGATGATCTGTAGCAAACAACAAACTTATACCTGCTTTCCACAGGAGTGTATGTTCCTGCATACATCTTTTTTGAAAAGCGCTGTCTCTATTTTCAGTCTTTATAATTGTTTATGTTTACGTTTATGTATATGTTTACAGCCACGGGGTTTGTTCTTATCAGTTCAGCCAGGTTGCAAATTGCTCAGCTTTAAAAAAAAAAAAAAGTTTTCAACATCCACAGCTGTCAGAATTTTTTCACAAACAGGTTCAGCAGTGTCTTCTTATAGAATTATATTAAAATAGCTTAATACTGGATTTCAGAGAAATTCCGTACAGTGTTGATTTTTCAAAACACTTTGTATACATCAATTTTTAAAGTAATTCTAATATAAGTTAGAGATATGTAATTAGCTAACCTTGTTTTTTGTTTTTTTAAGGATCCACCCATGGCAGTGACCCTTGGACTGCGAATGGAAGAAATGATTTTTAATCTTGCTGACACACATTTATTTTTTAATGATTTAGAGGTAAGAGTCAAAAGAATGCTAGCCTGGTATTCCCGATTTTTAACTTATTGGATTTGTTGTGCATTAGTGTTTATTTTGTGTGACATTTATGCCTGTGTGGTCTTTGGGTTTGTCATACTCTAAGCAGAGAGAGGTTAGCCAGGTGGCATTGGCTTCCAGCGGCACCAGAGTCCTTCTGTGAAACTTAGTGAGAGAGAGAATCTGTAAACTACCCATTCCTTTCTTTGTCCTGTAGCCATCTTTTTTGGTTTCCATGTGTGTAAAGCTGTGTGCTGTCATCTCCAGGGTGGTAACATACATGCCTCACATTCTTCTCTTGAAGTTCTCTATATTCATTTGCTTTCAGTGGGTGCCCTCATCTGACCAGAAGGGGCTATTCTTCTCTTGACATACCTGAGCAGCCTTTTGGCTACAGGCCCCTATTACTTGTTCAAATGTAGAATATTCTTCATTTACCTCAAGGAATGCAACACCAGAGAGCTGGGACTGGGATAGATGTCCTGATCAGTGATGTCTCTTCCCAAGGTAACCAGGCAGCCAATGTGCTGTCACAATATACCCAGGGAATATAATCTGGCAATTGGTCAGAAAAGAGAGAGACCTCTTCCTAGGAAGTGCCCTCTGTGGGCAGCTCACCTGTCAGAATGGATGGACTCTCACAGGGACAGTGGTCTGGGAAGCAGGCTTGTCAGCTGGGCTTCACAGGCTTTTTATTTCACTCTTAGAGTCCGAATCTGTTAACATGGACTGTGACAGCCTACAACCATGTGTGTCAAGACATGGGGTAGAAAAACAGTTTTGAAATTAACCTAGGGGCTTTTCAGACCTTCTGCTGGTCTAATGGTTGTTTTCTTACTCAGAGTAGATACAAAACTTCCCTCCATGGACAGATGCTTCTCATGAATGGGAGCTGGAGGACTCTGAGGTTTTGTTTAGAATCCCAGAGAAAGGTCTCTGGTGAGTGAGGAGACAAAATAAAGATAAATGAAATTTTTCTATCCACTGGGATGTGGATTTTGTCTTTTGTTCCTTCATGAAGTAGTTCCTTCATCAGTAAGAAAAGCAGAAGATACCAGTCTGTGGTTGTCTTAGCCATCCCTTGCAGAACTCATTTATTCTTAGCTCTTTTTAAGTCAAGAAACCAGAATCTACTTAACCCCACACCTGAACTGCACTTCCTCCTTGCAGCAGCAGAAACTTAAGAAGGTAAAGCCTTGGACATGGCTTTCCCAGTGTTTGCTTTATTGCAGTCCTAGTGAGGATTGTCCATCTCTTGACAATGCAGGTAAATTCAATGAATGAATCCCTGGTGTCCTGTACCAGGGAGATTCCAAATAAATTTTTCAAAGCATTTCTTAATTTTTTTTTTTTTTTTAGCAAACCTTTTCCCCCTGCATGTTCAGATTTTATATGGCATGAATAAAATTTAAGACATTCTGTAGAATCTGCTCTTCAATGTTGTGCTGAGTTCAGGTGGAAGAGTTCAGCAAAATGGAGCTTTGCCCTCTTTCCATGCCTCTTTATTCTTGCTTATGGCCACGAAACTTCATTCCTTTCATTATTTATTTTGTCTGTAGACCACAAGTTCAGCTGTCATAGGTGGATCATTATATTTTGGCTAATCTTCATAGGATGGTTTTAATACACTGTCCAAAAACTGACATGCCAGCTCATTCCAGAGCTTGAACAGTTCCCAGTTTTAGATAAATCAAAAAATACTACTTGGGAGCAGTCTTAGAGAGTCTCGTAAATCAATCAGTTTGATTTGATTAAAAGCAATTTATATATGTATTTAATAATCACAATTTCTACAAGAAATTTAGTATTTTATGGCCCAGAATTCATCTTAGTCTCAAAACTCTCATACAAAATTACCAAAATTTCAAAGTTCATGTGCTGAAATGAGTTACATGCGTACATTTTGGTATGTGTGAGAAGACCAGCAATTTTCTATCTTCTTAGCAAGTAGGATAAAGTGCCCAGGTATGTAGAGACATCCTTTAACATGCTGATGAATAAACCTGTCTGTTTAAATCTATTTGCAGAGAACATGGCCATTACTGAGTATTACAGTGCATCTGCATGATGAATGTATAATGAATTCTGAGAATTCCCAGAGTCTGACTTGGGACCTCCCCTCCTCTCCCCATCTCTCTTTCTCTGTCCTCCTCTCTCCGTCCTCCCCCAGAGGAGCAGAAATGAGTGCTGGGCTGCTGATGAGCATGGCCATCAAGCCAGCAGACCTTCAGTTCTCACTGGAGGAAGTGAGACAGGCCTTTATTCTCTAGGCAGGTAGATTGCTTATCTGCTCATCACGTCACTTTTTTGGTGGTGATCCCGCAGGTCCTGTACCTTCTGTCTTGCTTTCATCTTCAGCCCACAGTAAACCTCGTGGCTCTGGACACAACAGCTGTTAAGTACTCCTGAACCAGTATTCCTGTAATATGTACTCCAGTCACTGCGTCCTATAAACTTCTTTTTTCCCCCGTCTTTCTTGATTACAAACATCACATAGTGGGTTCTAGGAATAATAACCAAGTTGTTGAAGTTATCACATACAAAAATAAAGTTTTCCTTCCTCTATGCAAATCTGTCTCACTGCAACGACTGCTGATGCAGAAATTCCGATCTGCTGAGACATTCCCTGCTGACCCAGTAACCCATGTTCTAATCAGCCAAGCTGCACTTTTATTTCAGGCTAGGCTGTTCTCCAGCTATTGCATTCTCAGGGTATAAATTTTAGTTAGCTTGAGAAGTATTGCTTGGGAGGGCAGTTGGTATTTCGCCATGAAAATAGGAGTCTGGTGCTCCAGAAGTTTCACGTGCCTAAACAATGCTTAGAGACGGGACTCAAATTTATAATAATAGCCAAACTAAGGCATTCTTTTTTTAACCAGGTGAGGAATAAAATCGAGTTTTTCTTCATATCTCAGTATTAATTTTAAGACAGCATTTAGAAATGTTGGTAAGGCCTATTATGTACACCAAGAAAAAATTCTGGAAATTGCAAATAGTAATTCAGACATGAATCTTCCAACTCCATTATTCCTCTCCACTCTCAGGTCAATGAAGAAGAAAAAAAAAGAGTATTCATTTCAAACAAACTGAGTTATATTTCCATTTTTATCATTATCCTACCATATTTAAAGGATATTTTGTCCCTTTTTTTCTCATTAGAAATAGAAATTAAAAATTTAAAAAAGGTTTTAGGTAAGTCTCAGAATTTTGGAGGCAGGTAAAACTAGTTTTAGCTGAGACTGAGAAATATGTATTCTGTATAGCCTAAGTAAGCATAGTGCTGAATATGCATTCATACTCATTAATAATAGTTTTGTGTTCAGCATGGTAAGTCAGTGTTTTTACTGAATAATGAAATTACTGTCCAGTCCAGGACGATGTGTTACAGATGATATGTTGATTCTTTACTCTCAAATTTTCAGGCTCTAAAAATTGCTGCAAATAATTGACTGCACTTAGATATAATTTAAATTAGCATTGCTTCAAGCAAAAGCAAGATATTATACCTAGATTCCTTTCCTGTGTTTGCTCTAATAGGAAGTGTATTTTTATGTTTCTTAGTTTTGACATTGCACTGACAGCCACTGTGATTTGAGCTTAACCAGTACTGTAGCTGATGTGAAAAGTACTTTAACTTAATATTTAAATTGACAGAGAGCTTGCTTTCTTTCCTTTTTTCCTTTAACTGTTTGGCATCATTTACAAGCAAACTCAGATGCAGTGTTGTGCCAGCAGTTTTCTGTTTCTTTTGAGAAAAGTGGAGAACTATGTCAAATCTGCTCAAACTCCCTGCTTTTTCTTTGTTTATGGCAAGCTTTTTCCACACCATGTAAGTGAGTTTGTAAAAGGTAAATGTCTTAGTTGAAGTAGATGAGTAAACAAGACAACAAAGTAAAAGAAGACAAGGGTTGACGGGCACCTGAGCTTGTTTGTTGGTCAGAAAATGTGTATTGCCAGCATGTAGAGAGGAGAGGAGCCATAGATCCAGAGGAGAAGAGAAAGGGGAAAAGGAGGAAGTTGGAGAGTGCTGTTGGGTTTGATCTCCTGTTTAGTTAACAACCTTCTTGCAGGGACAAGGGGGTGAGTAATCAGAAAACTGCATGGTCCCCTAATCCTGTTTCTGGAGTCAATCACAGAATCACAGTGAATGAACTGTGTGACAGAAAAAATTAAACTGCTGAGCCTTTGACACCCACTCATATTTAACTTAATAATGAAATTATCAGCAGAACAGTAACTTAGAGTTTTCAAGGCTGAAGCAATGTAGCTGAAAGGCTTAACACAACCCTAACAGCAGCAGACATTCCATATCCATCAAGGCTTTTGTATGCCCTCCATTTCATGAGAACACCTTCATATCCACAGGAATGGTTTTCAAATTTTTTAATTTAACACTTCTACCTGTTCCAGTGAAATCTGTGAAGATGATTAGGAAGCTAGATATTGCCCAGGTATTGCAAAATAGAGAGTCAGAATTTTCCCCAGTAGGGCTTTTTGTCTGATATTTGAGTTCCTGCTTCACTGGGTGAAGCATAGTTGTATATTTTTCTGGCGTGTAAATGATGAATAAAGGAAACTAATTTTTTATTTCAGCTGCTACATTCCCTTTACTTTCTCTCTTCATCTGCTATTTAGATCCAAAAGTAGCTTCTTTAAAATACCCTACAGCTCGAGATAATCTCCTCAGATAGAACTAAAAAATTTTATTTCTCCAGTGAGAGGAAGAGTGCTTCATTCCTGTTCCTTGAACACAGCTCTATTATCCTGTCTTACTGGATTAAGCCACATGAGCAGAGCTTGGAAACTCTTTTCTTTTTTGCTTTGACCTGATATTTTAAATTATGATTGCTTATGTGATGCAATGAAATCATGTATTTGAATATTAAATGAAATGTATTTGTTTTATACAAAATTGCCCTTTTTTTTTTAACTTGGTTCATTCGAGTAAAAGTCTCTTAAGTTTTTGTTCACTGCAAAGCAAACAAAGCAGAAAGATGAAATTATAATTCCCTAAATTCACACTCTAGGAACTTGTGGCTTACACATTTGGAAATTGCTCCTCTGTTCAGATTTATCCTTTATCTGTACAGTTTACCACTGTTGTGAGACAAAGATTGGAAACTTAGAGCAACATACCCCTGCACATCACAGAGAGCTTGAATTAAGTGCTGACTTAAATGGACACTGAATTTCAGATGTGTCTTTGGGTTAAGATGTTAGTTCAAGTAACTACAGAAAACAATTATATGATGCATGATGCCTTGACTTATATATTTACTTTTGTGTTCACCACAATTTCTTATCTTTGTGCTGTAACCACTGTGCAGATAAGGATATTTGATAGCTGCCCAATTATAAAATCATCCTGGAGGGGAATTCATTTTTCCAATATACCTCAGTTCCCTCGAGTTGCTTCCATCCCTTCTAAAGCCAGGAAATAATCAGGTTCTGTAGGGTTCCTGATTATATGTGATTTTCCAGCCAAAGGCACTCACATAAATTAATAGAAGAACCTGATAGGTGTCTTAACATAAATTATGTTAAGTTAACATAAGTTTTGTTGAGGTTCACCATCAATGGCTTTTAGGGAGTGAGAAAATAAGGTTTATATGGTTTTCAAGTATTGGTATACTACGGAAACTGCAAATGAGACTTGCAGTTTTTGTGGCTTTACAATTAAAATAATTTTATTCCCCAAAATCACACCAAAACTGCATATTACTTTTCTAAAGGTCTATTTTAACTAGTGTTTTAGACTATGTAGGAGTTGAAGATTACACTATTTTAATGGCAGTAGGAAACGGTGGGTGTGCACAGGCTGCCATCTTCTGGTGCAGCCAGTGGCCTGCACCAGTCATTTCTTCATCTGTACTAAGGCTGTGGTGAGCACAGAGTCATTTGGGTTGGAAAATACCTCTAACATCACCCAGTCCAACCATTAGCCCAGCCCGCCGTGCTCGCCAATGAACTGCATCCCCAAATGCCACATCCACGCGCCTTTTGGACACTTCCAGGAATGGTGATTGCCCTCTCTTGTAAGATAAAGTTGTCATTTGGGTCATTTTTCTTCTTTCTAACAGGAATGCGATCAAGTTCATATAGATGATGTTTCTTCTGATGATAATGGACAAGACCTAAGGTAAGATACAGAATTTCTTTTATTTTCTTTTTTTTTTTTTTAAGATGAAATAATTTGAGCATTTACAGGAATACATTGTATTTATTTTTACTGTATTTTGGGTGTTTGCAGTACCTACAGTTTTGCAACTGATGGCTTCCATGCAGCTGCAAGTAGTGCAAACCTTTGTCTGCCAACAGGTGTAAGAGGAGGGGTTGACTGGATGAGGAAGCTGGCTTTCCGTTACAGAAGAGTAAAAGAGTTGTATAATACTTACAAGAACAACATAGGAGGTGAGTTCAATTGCCAAAGACTTTGAATGCTGATCAGTCTAAGCTGCATGGTGATGAGCTGCCACCCAGGGATGGAGCCTGGGAAGCCACAGGGAGAATGGAGAGTGATGTGACTGAACCATGGGCTGTTGAAATTTACTGACTGTAATGGCAAAGCACATGCCGTTGTGCAAGGGAAATGCATTGAGGAAAACCAAGCAAGCTTCCATTTAGCTTCCACAGATTCCATTCTCCTCCTTCAGAGCCAGCTAGTCTTACCTTACTTATTTGTTGAACCACTTATTCTCCCTCAGATCTGGTGTTGTTCCAGGAAAGATATTGTATCATTTCACAGCACAAATTGTTAGTGGATGGCCATTTACATCCTGCATTTTCATGATCTGGTCAGTAACAACACTGTCACCTGAACTTTCTGCTGGGTACCTGCTAGTCTGTTTTCACCAGTGGATGCAAGAAAATTCTATCACTTCCATGCCAGTAGCCACTTTTGTTGACTCTGTAGCTTACAGTTTTGTCTCCAGCAAGTCCACATCTCATCTGGGACAAGAATTTTGCTGTTACAGTTTTAATTCATGGACTCACTTATATCTGCACCAGCAGATTGTAGGCAATCAAGCAGCAGAGCCAAAAGAATCTGTTCTGGAGAGTCCTGTGTGACTTTCAGAGACAGCCAGCCTTCTTCTGAGGAGGGGAATGTGTCAACTGACACCCTCAACAATAGACTGTGAGGACAGGGAATACTTAGCAGTCTACAATAATTGCTACAGTCACCTATTTTCTCTCTTAGTAGTTCAGTCTTTCCTTACCACAGGATGAAGCAATAGGACCAAAGGGTGGTAGTAGAGGGCTGACTTTCACTTGCCCTACTTTGCCCTTCATTGGTGTTGTCAATAGAGCTTTTATGTATTAATAATTCTTGGAACAGTGTTAACCAAAAGTTTACTGAGTTTTCTGATATTTCCTAATGCATCTAAGATTCTAAAGCTGCTGTATTTCATAAAACCTTTAACACTGATAAGAGAACATGTCCAAGAGCACAGCACAGGGAGACACACTGGGAGGAACAAAACATTGCGAAAAAGAGTGATATGGCGCACTGGATTAAGGTTTTTATTGTCTCCCATATATCCTGCATCTGAAAAATAAGCCATCCTTAATGGAAAGGTTTCTTCATTTGTCCTCCACATCTTAGCCTTTTTAATAATCTTCTTAGCTCATTATGTATCTCTTTATTTCTAAAGAGCTGCTAGAAAGTATCAGAAGGCAAGATTAATCCATGTATATGTTCAGGTTATTTCACTTTGAGTTTTTGAAGACAGTCGTCGTCACTTGTTGGCAGCATAGGGTGTGAAAGAGAAGAGGGATACTAAAGGTCAGGAAGCCTATTTCCTTCCCTTCTCTTCCATGACCAAGTCTACATTTATAATACCTTGATTCCAACAAATTCATGTCTCAGCATTCAGTAGGTTGGGTATTTTAAATGTCTAACAATTCATACTCAAAAAGAGATTTTGAGGACTAACTGTTAAGGACTAACTGAGATATGAGAACATAAGATGTGCAGCCATTTCAGGCTGTAAATGCTGTAAAAGGAACCAGCTACAACAGGACATGAAGAGCAAGCCATCAGCAAACAAATACATTTCTGTATGTGTAACCTGAGGTTATATACACTATATGCAGAGTCATAAGTAGGGCAGTTTTAAGCATAGCAGGTACTGCAAAGGCCAGTTTATTCTAAAGTATCTTCTTTTGTGGCCATCTTCACCTATGATCCCGATGACATGGATCTCCTTGTCACTGCCACTGATAATTTGAGAATAATGTATGTGGGAGGAGCTGGTTTAAAAAATACATGTTTCTGAAAGGAATATTTTAAATACAGCCTGATATATAAAGAAATTCAAATTATTATTATTATTATTATTATTATTATCTGAAATACTATCTGACATTCCTTGATACAATGAAGAACAAGTAAAACCTGGGATTTCCTGATTGTTGAAGATAATAGATTTTCTCTTTGATATTTTTTTCGAGTTGTAGTGAAATTTAAAATAGAAACAATGACCATAAACTCTATCTGATACAGAATTTAATTCTATTTTTCTCACTTTTCTTACATATAAGGACTCCTGGGTCCCGCTAAAAGAGATGCATGGTTGCAATTAAGAGCAGAGATTGAAGCTCTGACAGACTCCTGGCTAACAAATGCACTTAAATCATTATCAATTATCAGCACAAGGTATGTATTTGAGTCTGCTGTAAAAAAAAGTTTCTAGACATGTAATGGATATTTTTTTACATTTTAGATTACAATAAATTAGCACCTTTAAAGAACAGTACAGGTCTACCTATGACTTTTGAATAGGACACAGGAAAATTGGAAAGTGGCTTAGTTTATCCTCATTCCAGCATTTACTAAAGATAGTATGAAATGTCTTCTCAAATGTTTGTACATGGAAAGGGTATTGTAGAATTCTGAGCTTTTAATTTATTACCTTGTGGACAGCATTCTCTGAACTCCACAGCTCTCTGTTCTGTCCTTCAATGTTTGTGTCTATTCACAATGCGTATACTAAATACTGTATAGGTACCAGAACATAAGGGCATTTTTCTTCTGTCCTTCCAAGCAAACCAGCATATCTTGGTATAAATCTTAAGTTCTCAGAAGAGCAAAAATCTCTTTTAACTGAGTTAAAAGTCTGAATTCCCAATATTGAGACATAAAATGTATTGTTCCTCTGAAACAATAAAACTGTGAACCCTGCTGTTACTTCGTAAGCCATGCAATATGTATCTTTCCAGAAACCCTAAAAAAACCTGAAATTTGTTTCTAAACCACAAAAAAGCACAACATTAAGTCATCTTGCTTTCTGAACATGTCTGGGAAAAGTCTCAGTGTCAAGTGGAAAGAACAAACTTGGAATGGCACAAAATGGCACTTAATTTCAACATAACCACTTTTGCAATATGCTTATCTCTTAATTGTTTATTTAACAATGTGTAAAATACTTCAGGAGAAACGAAATAACAAATTTGTGTAAGCTGTTGTGTTTACCTCTGCATTTCTTTCTGAATTGTTAGTCTTCAGAGAGACTTTTGGTAATGAAGGCTGGTTGAGCATTGGTGTATGAGTCTAGAAAACTGTTACCCTTCACTCAGGATTGTTAAATAATAGTCTTTTGTCATGTCTTCAAAGAACTCTACAACTATAAACCTTCAGAAGCTACCTGTGAGTCAGCTAAACATTACTGATACGTTACTAACAGGAAATTGAGATACATAAAGGTGAAAATAGCAGCCTAGGGTCTTGCTTGGAATTTGTGGAAATGCCAGAGGGAAAACTGACAAGTATTTACTTTCAACTCCATGTCCACATCATGGTCATGCTCATGTTCCAGCCTGTGAGTGCCTAAAGTAGCTCAGCTCTGAGTTCTCTGGCCTGCACAGCTTCTCCATTCAAGTTTTCATCCTCACCATTCAATGCTAGCTTGTTAACATGATCATTCTAATCTCTCCCTCTCTTCAGAGATACTCTTACTCTTGAAATATGAGGAAAGCGATTCCATTCCAAAGAGAAATGTGTAGATAAAAGAGTAGATAAAGGATAGATAAAAGAGTAACAAATTATGTTTTTGCATTCTCTTAAATTTATTTTGCTGGTAGCTACTGACAGTTAATTGCCAGCGTGAAAATTATGTTTTCAAAGCATTCAAATACCTTGTTTTGGAAGTTGTTGGTTGTCTGAAATGTCTATATTTTACTAAACCCATCTTCAAAGACCTGTTTTTCATAAGCCATTGTGGAATGTTTTCTACAAATCAGTCCTGTATATTTTTTAAGGATTTCACATGGGGTTTTATGTACATTTTCTCTAAGTGATGGTGCTGAGCAGCTGTACTGTGGGAGTGAAAGTAAAGGTTGAGGGATCCTTAATGTGCTCTCTGCATCTGGTTCACCTCATCAGCGTTTGGGTACTGTTTTAAAACTATTTAAACTTAAACTGTTTCTCTCATTTTAGGAGTAATTGTGTAAACGTGTTGGTAACAACAACCCAGCTTATCCCAGCACTTGCAAAAGTTCTACTATACAGTTTAGGAGGAGCTTTTCCTATTGAAAATATATACAGTGCAACCAAAATAGGTAAGAAAATTATTCTTTCATCCATTCTGACTACACTGCATTACCAATTTATTTTTTTCCCATTAATGGATGTATTCTAAATAGAGATGCTGATTAAAAGCCTCAGAAACTCCTCAGTATGGTGCAGATAGCAAAAAACTTGCAGAAAAGAATGAAGAAAAGTTTTTTGTGAATTCAAATCTGAGCAGAAATTGCGTTAAATTTGCCTCTGCTCTGACCCTCAGCTCTATGCAAGCCAGGCCACAGCTTCACAAACCTTTTCCTGAGGCATTGTATGTCAGTGATGGGAATGACAACTGTTACTATCAGAACCTGTGTTGCTGGGTAACAAAAGGGCACTGCCCCATTCTGTTCACAACCGTGTACCTTTTGTGCCTTATGGTTTGGGAATGTATGGTTTCTGGAAATTGCATCCAAAACTGTAAACCAAGAGAAGCTGTCATGCCAGTGAAATGTGATGCAGCATACGACTGATAGTTTTGCAGATTTCACCAATCATCAATTCAGGAATGCTATTGTCTCAGTCATCATTTAATTAAGTCTTTTCATCACTACATCACTCATTTTTGAAGATGCATTAGAATTAAAATTTATACTCTCCTTGTAAGAATATTACTACAATCATAAGGAAATATTTAAATTCAATTATTCATTCACTAACCTATTCATTTTTGCAGTGCTGCTAATTCCTTATCTTAGCGGCTTTCCTGAGAGATCCAATTTTACCTGAAGCATCTTAGTGTCGCTGGGCGAGCCCATTGCTTCTTACCAGATTGGGCTCTAAATCCCAAAAAATCTTAGAAGTAGTAGTAGCAATGTCTTACCACTGTAAAATTCCTCTGTAAGGCTTCACCATAACTCACGTGATAGCTTGAATTAATAGTGCATTGTTTTTCAGGCAAAGAGAGCTGTTTTGAGCGTATAGTGTCCAGATTTGGCACTAACATAACTTATGTTGTGATTGGAGATGGCCGAGATGAGGAACATGCAGCTAATCAGGTAACTTCACTCTGAACTCTTATCTCATTTATCTTCCAGGAAAAGAAAGTTGCTTTGAACGAATAATGCAAAGGTTTGGCAGAAAAGTAGTATATGTTGTAATTGGGGATGGTGTAGAAGAAGAACAGGCAGCAAAAAAGGTAACCTGTCTTCTGAAATGTTGGTGTGATACATAGCTACTAATGCAAGCCTTCCTGTTTGCATTTCTGTCACTGTTGCACAAAATGACAAATAATTTCAGTCCACAGATGCAAGCCAACAAGAGCATAATGAGATCAACACTTAGATTAAAATGAACCATTTGGATTCTAGCATTTGATTCACTTCACTCTGGGGAAAAAAAAAATCCCAGAAAATTATTTTTAAAACAGATGGAAAAATAATGCAGAAAAAATGTCTGACAAACTTCAAGCAAATTAAAAGATAAGCAGGAGAGCTAGAAAGGGTTATAATATGATGGTTGGGTGATGTTTTTATTAAAATGCTGAAATTTGGGATGTTTCAAGAGAGGTGTTATAGATAATGTGGTAAACATCTAAGAACTGTACAGCATTTTTTGCTAAGACAAAGATCCATAGTTTACTGGAGGAAATATGGAAAAAAAAAAATTGCTTCAAGAAAGACATATCTGCTAAAGGAAAAAGAACACAACATAGAAATTTTGCACCAAATCTGTGTTTCCAAAAAAGAACTGTTTCCTATTTTCCTCATTATCATGATAATTCAAGTCTAATTTCAGGAGAGAAGTTTTTAATGTTCAGAAACAGATCAAATGAGTAATTTGTGCCATGCTTCCCAGTATAACCCCTGGAAGTGTGCAGAAATTGAAATTTTTGCCTCACAATGTCTGTACAGGACCAATTATGTAAATCTTGTTGTGCTAGGAGGAGCAAAATAAAGCACTCTCTTAGCATTGTAGTTGGAGTGGAAACAAAATGGAAATAACCAAAATGCTCATTCCAAATGGTTCCTTAATATAGGTGCAGTACTGGTGATGGGTCCTTTATAATTTTTGCTAAACAGTGGTGGTTGGATTGTGTGCTTTCTGGTTGGGCATGCTTTTTCCTTAACATTGGCTATATTGCATGGATAGATGTAGAATTCAGAGATATGGATGAATATAGCACATTTCAAATAGATCTAAGCACAACATGGAAGTATGGGGTTTTTTTCCATTTTGATGAATTATTGAAGGGGAATAGTTCATATACCTGCATCTCTCACAGATGGTGATGCTTTCTGCAGCACAAATTATCTTTTCTTAAACTAGAAATGTGTTATTTTCTTATCCAAAGAGATTTCTTTTTCTGCCTGGATGGAGAAAAGTGTAATTAGCTCTGTCTTGAAGTGTTGAGTGAGAAGCATCTTTTCATGGAAGTCTTACAGTTCTTTAAATGATGATTCAGTATTTTGCAGTCAAATAAGGGGAGCATCAAAGGATTTCCTATTAATGCTCCTTTGTATGGGGTTGCATGCTAACAATAAGCAAGTAGCTCTTAATAAGTAACTGGCATTTTCCAAAGAAACTCTCAAGAAAGGCTATCATCTAACTATTTTAACTTCAGTTGAGCTACTAAGCTCAGATCTATTTTGGTCTGATTTTTGTCAGTGCTTGAATAACAAAAATCAATCCAGAAGCACAGTGGTGTAAATTAGGTGCTGGTAATCTCTAACTATCGTGGTGTGTCGTATGCCGCCCCGCGTCACCGTGTTCATCTTTCCTGACCTTTTCCCTCCTCTAACAAACACAGCACAACATGCCTTTCTGGAGGATATCCAGTCATTCGGACCTCTTGGCTCTCCATCAAGCACTGGAACTAGAGTATTTGTAACTGTGTTCTAAAGCTGGTGATCCTTTTATATATATATAAATATATATATATATATTTCAAGTACACTGAATTTTTATGTGTGATTCAATGCCTCTGGCTTTACACATATGAATTGTCTTAAGAAGGGAAGAAATATTTGGAATTAAAAATTCCAAATTGAAGAATTCAGATTGCTGAATGAAGTTAAAACATTAGTGCTACGTAAGAAAGCTCTATGGTCTTATATATGCAACGTTTTTAAATGAATTAAAACTGTGGAGGTTGCTGGTACACACCAAGTGAGCCCTGACAGGAGTGAACAAAGGACTCAAACTGGCAAAGCACCAAAGCGCATTTTCCAGCCAACAAGGTGGTGTTCAACA
This sequence comes from Poecile atricapillus, assembly GCF_030490865.1. Classification (NCBI taxonomy): domain Eukaryota; kingdom Metazoa; phylum Chordata; class Aves; order Passeriformes; family Paridae; genus Poecile; species Poecile atricapillus. The sequence goes on from NC_081251.1 coordinate 56,485,046, forward strand.
ACATTCCTCAAAATGGGATATATTCTCAGCACTGAGGTTTGAACCAGACTTTAGCCTACCTAACCCAAAAAATCTGAATTGGAATGCACTCAGACTGTATAATGACAATCCTGTCTAGACCTGTAATTTGTGTAAATTATTGATGAAAATAATTTACTGTGACTTTATTAGCAGCTGATTTTGGAAGTGGATGCAATTTTTCTTTCTTTTTTTTTGGGGGGTTGGGGGTGGGCAGGGGAGGGAAAGGGCTATATAATATTGTCTCTTTTATAAGTTTGGCAAACAGAATGTGCATATGATGTGTTGTGCCTTAAAGAGAAGACTGTGTTCGTGTGTTATAATGTAATTTTGGTTAAAAACTATGTAGATAAACAAAAAAAACCTTTGTGATAATTTTTGACATGACCAAATTTGAAATTCAAAAAAATCAAAGAGCAGGGCTGCACCAAAGAATTTAAGTATTTGTTGCAGTGAGAAAAAATAATAAAGGAAAGTTTGTGTTTTTATTTGGATTCTGAATAATTCCACTAATTTTTTGAGAAAAGTTAAGAATAAACTGGGAGGTTGATACTGGGGACCGCTACCTGGAAAGGTAAAAGAAGAAACAGTGTTTAACACCTTCAGCATCATTTCTTGATTCTCCAGCAAGAGAACTAAGAGCCATATTCATTAATTACCATGTCCACTGAAAGCCATACAACATATGTACATCTGCTGTGTATAACAGAACACCCAGCAGACAAAGTGTTCAGGTGGCATTACTAGAAAGTGAAAACTTGGAGTTAATCCCAGATGGGAAGTAAAACACAAGTTCATTGGGAATGAAAAATTACTAAAGAAGCTCTCATCAGTCAGATTTGGAAATGATGCTACGTTTAGCATATTCAGGATCAAAACAAGCTGCTGAAATTGCTGGCTTGATGACATAAGCCGTTTCAGGAGAATAGTCCACTTTGGTAAAGAAAACAGCATTTTGGTAGCTTTTCCATTCTGTTCCACTTTTTCATGTGTTTTGTTTTGGGTCAGCATGACTTTTCTCATCCATTTTTGATTGCTCAGCAAAATTACACAGGGAACCCTAAATGTTTTTGAATCAGAAATTTCCGTAGCATGTCAGGCATCTGAGGAGAGGATAAGGAAGTGATTTTCATGAAGAAGCTTTGAGAAATATATCACCTTAACTTCCATATTTTCTGTTAAAAGTTACGGTCCATACAGCAATCCATCTTGCAAGTTTCAAACATGCTACCTTTTCAGCTATGGAAAATGAGCAAAATCCACATTGCACACAGGGCCCTTAATATTCCATGTGCAGCTTGAGCACTCTGAAACAACAGCAAGTGCTTCGTCTCTCATGGCAGAAGATGGAAACTATTTTTTCAGTTTTTAACACTGTATGTGGAGACACCTGGGGCTGCATGTGCACTGACTGTGTGAAGAGGTATTTGCAAGAGAAGATACTAAAGGCAAATCCAGGATGTCTGCACAAGCACAGTACTGAGGTGAAAATCTTCCCTCTTTGTGCTCTAAAGCCATCATATGCCATAGTTACCAGGTAGTAACTTTGCTCATTTAAACTTTGTTGAGGTTTTAATAAAGTTGCTTGGTAGGTGAAAGCCTGGAGCTGCTACAAGTCCAAGGTGAAACTCCTCTATAAATTCAAAAAAATAGACTTCTTTGCTGTGTTGGAATTGGATATACGAGTCACCATACAACAATAATTTTTTGTCACTGGGCAGTTTAAAGCCACCACGTGAGACTCACCACATATGAAATCACTGTAGACTAGGTAGATATTTAGGTGATAGATTTCTGTGTCCAAAACAAAAAAAAAAATTATGCGTACCTTCCTTATATTTTCAGTACCTGGAAATATGTGTCATAAAAACCTGTAGTACAGCTTTTTTGTAGTTTTTCAGGTGGGGGAAAAAAGGAGTTTCTACTGGAATTGGAAAGAACTTTGAAACCTTCTCGAATTCCAGCATTACATAAAAATCACAATGTAAAAGACATGATAAAAAATTTGTATGGTTAACTAGCTTTTTTATCTTTTTTTTTTTTTTTTTTTTTGACATGTCATGGTGTTATTTAAATGCATGAAGTAATATTATTTCTCAAGTTATTTGTTCATCTTTTCAGTGTTCTTTTCCTAATCAGATGTAAGAACAAAAAGTAGCCCAGCAACAGCCGTTGGTTCTCATTAAAGGTTTGCAGTGCCTTCATTGGAGTTGTGCTTAGCTTTCTGTGGCAGATATGGCTCAATTAATATATGGACTTCTAGAGAGGAGATGGAGGCAAAAGGAGGGAAGTTTTACAGAGCATGGCATGGTTCTGTGTGCTACCATAGTGAAAGTTAATTGTTAAAACAAGTAATCCACACAAACATGTATCCAAAGAAAACTCAAGGATGTAGCTCAAAAGGCTTCGCAATATTAAAACTCTAAGAGAAATTTTCAGAGCATGAATACTCTCTTGCTAAGCAAAAATTGCTATATATCTTTAAATAAAATTGTGTAGTACATGCCTGCCTTGTAGAGAGAAATTAGTCTGATATATTTTCCTGCATGAACAATACAGAGGAGGAAATAACCAAGGCAGAGGCAGTCATGCCAGACTGTTCCAGATGGGTCTAAGAAGATGAAACTGAAGGCTGATCACTTTGACATTGAGTGCATTTTAATTCAGAAGCATTTTAATCAGAAACTACCTTCCCTTCAGCCTCTCCTCAACAACCGAGATTGAGCACAAGGTCCCATTTGCAAGTATTTTGGGCAAATGAAATACAGAATAAAATGCCTTTTGCTGATACTCTAGCAGTTCTCAGTATAGAACCTTCATCAGGCATTTGAGTGGTCAGCTTGCAAAATACAAATATTGTGTGATCACAGTTATGGTATAGTACCTCAGACATAACTCTGTGCAATTCAGTGAAAGAGGGCAGATAAAACCTAAAAATTGTGCTTATTTTTAGATGCCTGTGGAGACTGTGCACAAAGATATAGGTAGCAGCTAGCTACCAGATCTGTTCCCATTCGAATCCAGTGTGAGCAGCAGTGTTCGCATCTGAAACAGATGCAGGGTGTGTTCCAGTGTAAGCATTGACAAGGGAGATGAGGCCATATCAAAGTCCTCTATAAGTACTTATATAAGTACTCTATAAGTACTCTTCCTCTTGAGACAGATGAAATCTTACATCCCATTGGAATTGCAGAGTTTATGGAGAATATAGACTTGACCCACAATAGGATGACTAGGTTTTAGCAGTGAAGTTGTATCCAGATCCAGGGTTTCAGTTCAAAACTCATCTCTGCTTTATAGGATTGACACCAGGCATATGCTGTAAATGAATATGGTATTTAGTATCTCTGAAGAGGAGCTGAAGTGACATTAGCCAAAATCCCAGCAGTAGCAGCATTTGGAGATTTAAGGCCAAGGGTCTCTGTCATGTATTAGCAGATTATAGTTTATTAGGGCCTACCTAATTTAAGAAAAATGTAAATTAAAATTAAAAGCTTGTAAAATTATGTACATCGTTACTATTTCTCAATAAATACACTTGGAAGTGTCATTTTCTGCACTATACAATGTTGTAAGTCGTTTGGTTTGTGGTTTAAGGACACAGAGTGTATCTTACAGGAGCCAAGTGTGAGCTGGGACTGACGTCCACACTGCCCTTGTCACTCATGCCTGGAGAAGCCCTGAGTGGTCTGGTAGACACTGGCTCACCTGTCAACCGTGCCTTGCTCCAGATGCAGACTGAGAGACAATTAGCAGCTTTTGTGCAGTCTCTTTGAGACAAAATACATGAGAAACCAATTAGATGATGTAGACACACAGTGCACGTATTTAAATCCCTGTGCCAGTTCACTCACTGATATTATGCTAATACCTTTAAGGCCATGGGTTGTTCAGGAGACAGACTGGGTTCCTGAGGGAAAAGTAGCCTTTCCAGTTGAAGATCACCCTCATTAAACTCTAAATGTTTTTGGGAGCAGTACTTCATTTTCTGAATTTCGTTTAGAGGAGGCAGTCCCTCCAGTCTGCTAGCAGAGGCCAGAAAGGGATCACAGAATTGTCAGTGCACTTAGATGTGACATTATGATCTTGGGAACTACATGGTGAGTGGAAGAGCCTTGTTAGGCACGGTGATTCAGCCACAAAAAGCAGCCTGTGAGTAGTGGGCTTCTTTGCAAGGGGAGAGATTAAAGCATGTCTCACAAACACAGCTGTTCTGTATGTACATCTGCTGTCTTAGTTTTAGGAACAAAGAGGAAGATCTATCAAAAATCAAGTGGTCAGAATACAAAGAAATCTCATCTACTGAGCAGACAAATCCAAAGTAAACAATTTTACACTCTGTCTCCCAAATGGGCTTGTGTGTGACTCCAGAGAAGAGCCACTCAATAACATTTCAGAAGAGTGAGATAAAAGGTAGCCAGAAAATGGGTGATAGCACAACATTAACTTTATTTCTCATTAAATGAAAATGAGTTTCTGAGAAACTCAGTTCTCTAGATGGCTTACATTGTGCCCTGCACATAATATTCATGGTGATGAACTAAAGCAAAAATATACTGAGAACATTTATGGGTGGACTCTTCCTCATTTGGGTGCAAAAACGCTTCTTTGTCATTATCCATTACGTATAAAACTCCTCCAGAAAAATGCGCTTTAGGGTTGACTTGTTTGATTAATTTTCTTTTTTTTTTTTTCCAAACAAATAATGGATTTTGAAGTATTTTGGAAATGTTTATAAGTTTGGGAGAACTGTTTTGATTTTCCAAAAGCCCAGACAGTAGAAGGAATTCTGAGAAAGTCAAAACATAACAAGTTTGTTTTGCTGTGTCAGTTTCTCTAAAAATTTCAAGGTCTGATTTTCAAAGGAATGAAAATAATTCATTATTTTATTAGCTTGAACTAACTAATGAAAAAATAAATAAATAAATTAAGAATTTGTTTTTCTGGTTGGGAAGTCAGGATAGAAAAGAAGAAAACACCAGAAAGTTTCAAAAGTCGATCTTTTAAGTGGACAAGCAAAGAAACTCCTTTGGTACACAAAAAAACATTTCTCAAATTTTCTGGACGAGTTAGGTTTCAGTAACATATAGCAAGAGAGCAGGTAAGTAAGGACAGGATTTGTAGGAATTATATGAAGGAGTCAGGCTAGAATGGAGCTTGAATTTTTCTGCCTTGCTCATAGTGTCTGGGAGAATGGAGTGCAGCAGAGAGGCAAATGGAAAGTGATTCATGTTTCCTACACTACTATACAATCTACTGTGCCCTTCACCAGGAAGCACACACTTTTTCTACATGAAAAAAACAAAAACAACTGGAGCTATTTGGAAAATATTAGAAATTGTTGACTCATCTAAACCAAAATGTGTTTTGGGAGTGCACACACCAATGTCAATGAACGGAACATTTCTAGTCATATTTAGAGAAGGAGTGAATCAAGGGCCCACCACATCAGCCAGAAAAACAGTCTGAGCCATTGCAGGAGTCTGATGACTGTGGTTCCCAGCTGACATATCATGCCCCTGTTCTTTCCCTTCAATTTGTCTGGATTAGGGTCTTGCTTTTTAGCTTTCTGTCTCAAAGTGGTTCTAATTTGGTCCAGTTGTGAAGAGTAATGTTTCTAAAATCAGGAAAAAAAAAAAAAATAAGGAAAGATAAGTGGAGAAAAGAAAAGAAAAAAAAAAGCATAAGGAGATCATGTCTAGTATTGTGAACCTCCTGGATAGTGGAGCATACACCTGGCACTTAGCAGTAGGACTTCTTTACAAGTGTTTTTTTGGGTGGTGTTGGGATAGCTGTGCCTGGCAGCCAGATTCCCACCCAACCACTCTCAGGGACTGCTCTGTGCAGGGGATGTTTGGTGCCAGGGGAGGCCTCTGCCTGTATCTCACCAGCATATCCTATGAACAGCCTATAGTATTATTTTTATAAGGGTGCATTAGCCTCAAATACTGTCTTTCTCACATGGAAAGCTTTTAGTTTGATTTGGTTTTATGGTGAAAGCCATGACTGGAGCATGTGTTACACCTCTGCAGCTCATGCAAACCAGAAGCCCTTAATGAGATCTGTGCCTCATGATCACTCATGTTTAAAAGCAAAACAAAACAGGGAGGGGAAAAAAATGGGAGAGGGAGAAAAATGGAGCCAAGTGCAGAGGGCTGCTCCAGTCAAATGGCATATACACACTGATTTATGAAATGCAATCCTGTTCTCAATAATCACCATAGACCACTGACGTATGGCAGCTGATGGAGGTAGGGTAATTAACAAAGCCCAACCTCCCCAGTTACTCACTGGGAGCTAAAATGAATTTATTACAAGCTCTGAATAGTCTTGATGAGGAACATAGTCATGTTCAACATGGAACTGCCTGGTGGCTGAAGCAGATGCAGTGCAGGCACCCGGCCCCCATGACCGGTTGAAAGGGGAAGGAGCCAATTCTGCACAGGTCCCTTCTCAAGGGGAGAAGTCACCCCACTCACCTGGACCCTCACCTTGCCCATCACAACCTTGCCTGCCACCATTCCACTGGGGAGAAGCAATGACCCAGGCTGCATCACATCTGGGTGCAGCCCCCAGCAAGCAAGGGCTGCAGCTCCCAGTGCTTTGCTTATTCTCCCTGAGTTGCTTTTATGTCCTCCTTAAACTGAACCGGTTCTCGGTGGAGCAGGTATCCTGGCTGGGAGGCATCTATTCACAGAGGAAAAGAAACAGCTAATTTGGGGCTTCAAGAGGTCAAGAACTGCTCACCCCAAAAGGTATCCAAGCACTTGACAGTGTTTTTATTTTTCCTCTTTACCTAAATGCTTACAAGTGAGTTTTCTTCTCTGGTCAAACTGCAATTCCTTAAAGGAAGTTTACTTGTAATGGAAAGGCTGACTCAACCTTCATTCTAATAGCCAGGTAAACACAACAGTAAAATGAAACAATAAATAATTTCTTTGACAGTAATGAGGCACTTGCTTAGACATTTATCTGTCCTTTTACAGGGCAGTAATTTTATGGTTGAAAAGCCTTGGGTTAAACTTTGTGTCTGCAAAGAAATTGCCAAGTCCTGGCCAAAATTGCCACATTTAGCAGACGGTAACATTGTACACAATTAATGTATTCATTTTCATTCTCAAAAGCTAGTAAATGCAGCTTATTTGAACTTCCTCCTGAAAGCTAAATTTATTAGCTATGAAACATTCAGACAGTGCCAGCTATTTCAAGAGATTATGTCCTGTCATTCTCCTGTTTTCTAGCAGTTTTCCACTAATACTACCTGGGTGGCTCTTGTCTGTAAGAAACTTCAGTGCAGGCAACAGCTTTCTCCTCTCCCTTTTGTTGCTTCATATGTTTTCAGGATAAACATTTCTTTCCTTCACCTCCATTTAAAAAGCAGAAAGGCTGCCACTTGTTTGCTGAAAATGACTTTAAATTCATCAGCTCTCCCAGACCTAATAAAGTGACGTGTTTACAATGCTAAAGGAAATCAGGTGTTTTAATGTTAAAGGAAAAAAAAACCGTATTTATGTAGTGTTACAATGATACTGTTTGCCTGGCCTTTCTCAGCCTATTCATCACCCAGCAATCTCCTCACAAAATGCTGTGGAGTCTGTGTGCTTCAATGCCATGCAATAGTAAGTGCAAATTCACCATAAATCACATATTGCAGCGGCCTTCCCCTTGCTGTTGGCAGCTGCTGCTAGGGAAAGAGTCATTCCCTGGGCATCTGGCAGTGAGGATGGAGCAAATGAAACCCAGTGGCAGGCAGGTTCTGCTGCTACATCCCCCTTCTGCTTCTCAGGAAAATCCCATTCATGCTAGTTGTCCCACTACATCCCACCAAGAGCTGCAATGTTCTACCACTGAGCAAGCCTGGGTGAGAGCTCTTGGGGAGACAGGTACAGTTTCCTTCTTCCCTGGTGAGAGGAGAGATGCCATTACTTTGTTCTAACACACAGGTAATTGAGGCACTAAGTGGGGTTTTTTTGACACATCATGGCAGGGTATGAATCACGCCTGAAATTAATCTCAACTCTTTGCCCTTACCTGTTGATAAATCCTGTATCTATTATTCTCTGTCCAGGGCCCCATGAGACTTTGTTAATCGTTGAAAATCTCCATTCTGCTCCATGTGTAGAGATTGCTGTAAATCTATAATGAAAGGGCTCTGGATCTTAAGAAGAAATAACACTCCTTACATATGAGCTGATATACTGAATTTCTATCTAGTGTTTCAACCACTTTCACAGAGATGGGTAGAATACATAAACCTTTAATTGCTAGCTTTCTCTTGTCCCCACCCCTGCTGAACAACAATTGGACTCCACTCTGTGGTTTTATGCTGGAAAATATCTGGAGAACATGTGGTTCCTTACTTTCTTCTGCTGGCTGTCTTCACTGATTTTCAATTTTCCTTGAAATTCCAGTGGTAGTTGTGAGTTTAAATATCTTTTCTTGCACCTGTAGATATCAGAGCCAGCAGGTCCTTCATTCAAGTATGCAAATCTACAGACACTCAGCACTCAAATTGACTGCTGGGGTTAGTAAAGGAATCTTGTCTCTGCTATGAAGCCTGTGGTAGTGATCTCTGCAGTGATGCAATAACAGTGACCTCTGTGGTGATACAATAACACCACAGAACAAAACATCTGGCTATAGAAAGCAGCCACTGGGCTCTGGGACAATAGTTCCTTTTAAATGGTTTTAAGAAGATGAGGTGCGTGAAGAAGTGGATGACATTGTTTTGGCATATTTCTGAATTAAAAGAGGGTGAACCTCTTTATCTCTGGTAACCATGGATTTCAATATTGGGATGCATTACAAGAAAAATATTGTCATGATAAATCATCACATTATACTCCCAGCCTTGTAACTGGAAGTCTATCTTGACTCTCACAGCAGTAAACTGGCAATCTGTCTCCAAAATGTTCTGTCATCTGGAGAGTTGGTGTTTTCAGAGTTTTTATCATTGTGAATTTCAGAATAACATAATGAATAGAAGAAGCCAGAACTCTTGTCACAGTGTTGCATTTATTAGAACAATAAAATACAAAACAAATGTGTTGATATTTGCTTTGTTGGGAACATCAAACTGAATCACACAGCAGACTCTCTAGTGTAATCCTGGCTGATATGTTTCTTTCCTGTTTCTCCACCTTTGTACTTAATCCAGAGTTCCTTGGTGGTTTTCAGTGTGTAGATTACTCCCCGATGCAGAGCTTTTCTCATGGTCCAGCTTACAATTCCATAGCTGATCAGCTACTTCCCTTTTCACAGCAGTTTAGTTCTATGTAACACTGATGCCTGATTTGGAAAACCCACCTACTGTCATTTATGTTTGGCTTCTTCAGTGTAATAAGGCTGACCAAAGAAAAGACAACTGCCTTATTTTCTACAGATGTAAGCAGATGCTTGGAGCACCATCAGGAGTTCCAAAGCTGTAGCTGTGGGAAAGGAACTCTCCACTTGCCTTCTTGCAATCATTTCTCGAGATAAACCTATTTCCCCTGCATTTATCTGTATCAGGTCTGATTAGACCAACTATCCAGGAGATCTAGCCTGCCTACTTACATCAAGTGGCATGTCAGAACAGGGTAATTGTACTTGGCAATGGCAGTGCATTTTTCCTGATTCCTTCTTCTGCCTCCCACCTTTCATGAGATTAATTTTCTTGAATATTCTGTAGTGCATAGCTCTGCAGTCAGCAAAGATGCCTGGGATAGCTGAAATAAACATTTAGATATTTCACCCTTTCTTGACATTTACTGATGGAGTATCTCTGTTCATACAGCATTTTTACAATTTATTTTCAGACTAGTTCCTAATGCACTTCCTAGTCTGCTTTGTAACTATTGTGCATTAATAATTATCATAATTATAATCAAGCATTTGCATTATCTCAGGATTATTGTTTTTCTTTTAAAACCAATGTTAAACATTTCATTCTATTGATGAGTGTGGTAGCTGCTTCCAGTCAACACAGAACATTGGATCCAGTTATTTAGACAGATTTTCAGCTGTTTTATGATGGCCCTTGCAGTCTGAGATTGAGGGATGCCGAAGAATAACCTTATAATAATGATTCAGCAAATTTAATGGTTAAGAGATGTGCTGGTTTTGGCTTGGGTGATTTTTTTCACAGTGGCAGGTATGAGGCTGTGTTTTGGCTTTGTGCTGAATATAGGGCTGATAATATAGAGATGTGTTTGCTATTGCTGAGCAGGGCTCACACAGAGCCAAGGCCTTTTCTTTCTCCTTTTCTACTGCCACACTAGCAAGGGGGCTGGGGGTATATGGGAAATTGGGAGCAGACACAGCCAGGACAGGTGACCCTGACTGACCACAGGGATATTCCCGACCATATCACATCATGCTCAGTATATAATAATATGAGAAGGAGTAAGGAGGGGATATTTGGACAGATGGACTTTGTCTTCCCAAGTAACCTTTGCAGGTGATGGGGCTGGAATTCTCTCTCTTGGAGGTGGCCAAACACCTCCCTGCCCATGGGAAGCAGGGAATTAGTGCCTTCTTTGCTTTGCTTGTGTGCATGTCTTTTGCTTATCCTATTAGCCTGTCTTTATCTGAACCATGAGTTCTCCAGCTTTAACCCTTCTTATTCTCTCCCCAGTCTAGCTGGTGGAGGAGTGAGCATTTGGCTGCATGGGGCTCAGCTGGGGTAAAACCATGGCAGGGGATTAAAGATCCATTCTGTCTCAGGATTAGCACACCTTTAAGACTACTCAGACATCACCCTAGAATGTGGCAATAATGTTTTGGAGGCCATTTGAAAAGAAGATTGTGCCGCTTGACCCCACTAATTGAGAGGTGGCAAGTGTCTGAGAGTTACTTGAGAAAACCTCCTAGAATTGCTATCTCTAAAGCTGATGGTCATCCAATAAACTGAGATTATGCATATGTAACATTACCCAAGTGTCAGCTCCACAGCATGCTATCTGCAGTGAAAGAGTTTCTCAGAGTTGTGTAAGCAGTCTTGTGATTTGTTTGAGGGATGAGGGAAGACGTGCACTGTAACATTTGGCCTGGGCTGCAAGACGATGACTTCAGTGATGGCAGACAATCCAAAAAGTGCATTTGTTGATACAGTATGCCTCTCAGCCAGGCAAATGCTTCCACTGTAAGCCAAATTTATGTCTCAGACAAATTGCATAATTTATCAGCAAACCAGAACTATTGTTGCCTACAGAAGAGAGCCTTCGGAGATGGCAGGAGTGTGGTCCAAGGAGTTTGCAGTGCAGTGTGTGTGGCTTTTCCAGTTCTCAGCATTAGAACAGGCAGAGATAAATGGACAGATTGGGATCTCTGCAACTTTACCACCCTGTGCTTGACAAGGCAATGAGTTGGCCATAGAGACAATGCCAGGAGACATTCCATAAGCTCCCTGGAGCCAGGACCGGATTTTCAAAGAAGCCAAAATTAAAACACAGTATTTTCCATGAATGAGTTTCTTTTCTACTGAGGTCATAGCATATTGAGAGTGGGTCATTCAGCTATCTGCAAAACAGTCTTACATTTTCCCCAGCTTAACAAAAAGAGCCAGCATTCCCATGCTCTTCCAGCAGAGACTTTGTGCAAAACATTGTAAGCAACCTCAAGCAAGCTGTGGCCCTGTCTTTTTTTATACACCTGTTTGGGGTGGCAAATTTTCTCTGTATTGATTCATTCTAGAAGAAAGAAGTGAAATGGAGCTGGTAGGACAATCCCATAGCTATTTGGTATTCACAAATTCCTTGGACCTCAGCTGTTTAAATAGGCCTAGTCATAGCATTATTCACAGCAATTGATGGTCTCCAAAAGACTTTGCTAGTGCTAGTGCATCTTTCAGCAAACTTTAGTTCAGTTGATCAAGAGCGTCTGTAGGGCTGAAGAGAGATGGGAGGCCAGATATATTCTGTTGTTTCATGAAAAATAGGATAGTACTGAATGCCTCCTTTCTCCAGAGGTTTCTAGCTATAGTGACTTCTTGAAGCCTTTCCTACTCAGCACTTTGGTAAAATTGGTGGAAAGAACAGCAAACCAATGTCAGCTGCAGTGTTTCAACACTTCTGGGGTTACTTTACAAAATTCACAGTTGTTACCATGTTTTTACATTTCCCATTTTATTCTGGAAGCTGACTAAAAATTATTGGTAGTAGCAGATACCTAGGTGCTCTGAAACAATGAATAGAATTTGTACTCATAGGATATAACACATTTTTGAGCAACTGTCTCAATGGAAGACATCCATACAAGTTTTGGATAAATGTTTTATAAGTCCCTAGATCCTCTGGCCTCACCACTGTGCAGTCTCAGACACAAACACGTTGACACAAATGGAAAACAGATTACAACTTTTTGTTGTGGAAGAAGAATTTATTATTGTGATGCTTATTATCATAATGCTTCAGCGCAGAACTTTTTTAAATGCTTTGCCAGCTCAGACATCAAACAAATAGTGCAAGCACAGACTCATGCATCCACTCACCTTCTGGGCACATTAGTAGCCTGATATAGGCACATTACTGGTATCGGTCAGAAAAATGCCAGTTCTGTTTCTCAGAGATGACTTGGACTATCGGTGGAATCACAGAATATTCTGAGTTGGGTGGGAACCAGAAGGATCACTGAGTCCAGCTTTCTAGGGAATGGCCCATACAAGGATCAAACTTACAACCTTGGCATTGTCAACACCATGCTCTGACCAACTAAGCTAAGAGTCCAGAGCAGTTTAAGAGGAGTGAAGGAACTGATAGTAGAAGAAAAATCCAGAGATTAATTTCTTGCTTTTGAAACATAATTTCAGGAAGAAAGGAAAAACCTTGGCCAAAATGTGTTGTTGTTATTGTTATTGTTCTTCAAGGAAAGCTAAACTAGAGGGTCCCAGGGACACACCCCCTTTCACCCTATGAGTCCCTGGGACTTGAGGGTGTGCAGGGGAGGAGATGTGACATGGGACCAGATAATGAGGGATTAGAGTTTGGGAAGTGTAGCCCCTCCTTACTGCCAAATTGAATCGGGTGCACAGCTGTGGGGATGAAAATGGGATGGGAAAAGCACAGAGTGGAGTTGGGGCAGGGTTGGGGGTTGGTGGAGGTCAAGTCTTGAGATCTTTTTTTTGCAGTAGCCCTTGGGGTATACGCTGAATACTTTGGGTATTAGTTTCTGAACTTCTGTGATGCTTGAAAGCAGTTGTCTTCTCCAGCCATGGGCTAGTGCTGAGATGGACAATGTCAGCCTCCCTTTGTGCTTCACACTGAACCCCCCCAGAAAAACGTGAGTTATTTCGCCTGTCATTCAGCCCCTGGTAGCAGAGATGGACCATCACAGGTGACAGGTGAACAGCGGTGTGATTGTTCTTGCCTAGAATAGTGAAGCCTATGAGTGTTTGCAGTCTATTTCCCCTATTTTTTTATTTTTTTTTTCATATAGGTTGCTCCCAGGCAGGTACTTCTGCTTTGAGCCAGCTTTTCATTCCTCTGTGTCACCAGCACAGAGCTCAGAAGGAGTAATTTCAGAAACTTCTCTGTGGCCGGTGTAGGTCCTGACCCCGAGGTGTGAGGAGCAGGGGGTGGGCAGGCAGTCTGACTGCTGGAGAAGCGGGAGAGATGCTCCAGTGCGGGACAAACTGAGGGTATTTCTGGGCAGAAGGAGCCGATCCCCGCGGTGGCTGTGGCTTGTGCTGCCGCAGCCGTGTGAGCTGCTGGCCGGCGGGCAGACACTGCCATCTCCCGACGCCGGGCTCCGGCTGATGGAGCGGCCTGGGGATGGGGATGGATGCAGCGGGGAAAGCAGCGCGGGATGAGGCGCTGGGAGAGCCGGGGATGGCTCATCCACCTTCTGGTTTCGGGGCGGATTTGGGTTCCTGTCCGCAGACAGCAGCAGGAAGCCACGCTCCGGGCCGCGGGCTGGGAGCGGCGCTGGAGGGAGCGCGGTGGGACGGCGGTGACACGGGGTATTCGGATAAACCCGAATGCAGCGGGAGCTTGGGAGGCACACACAGGTGCCTGGAGTTGAAAACTGAGCGGCTGCCGCAGGCCATTCCTCGCAGCACCATTAATGGCAGGGTGGCAGGAATCAGTAAATTGCGTGTGCTTCTCCCTGCCTGCCTTCCCGCTGCACCTGATCCACCTTCCCGAAGGAGAAGCATTTAAAGGAAGCTATAGCGGAATTTTACACTCCAAAGAGACACTAATGTGTGCTGGAAACCAGCAGAAATTCATGCACCTTTAGGTTTGGCTATTACAAATACGGTTCCCACTGAGGCAAAGCAAGCTTGGGAAGCAGAGCTGGGAAAACGCTGTGCCTGTCGCTGCTCCAGCACACGGGACATCTGTGGGACCCCGCTGGAAGTGCAGATCCGTGCTCAACTGAGGGCCAGCAATTCCCAGCAAAAGCACCAGGGGTCATTCCACTCTTTATCTCCAGCTTAGAACAGCTTCTCAGCATACAAGCACTAGCAAACACCTCTCCCCTTTTCCTCCCGACTGCCTACGATAAACCTGAGCTGCAAATAAGGTTGTGTTTAGACAGGAAAGTGGTGGGAATATTGTCTGAGTAAAGACAGGAGGATCTATCCCGGTGGAAAGGCTTTTGAATGGTTTACAGTATTTGTCTGTAATTGTACACATTCCTTGAACAAATCACATCCACTCATTTATTATCGTGCTAAACAACGCAGTAGGTCTAGTACAGGTGTGTCACTCACCCTGCTTCAGGCTCGAGACATCTGCAATGGAATGTGATTTTTCCACACAGAGTTATGTTAATGCAACATCAGAGGTGACCATTTTGGGGAGATGAGGAGAGAAGGTAATACAGGAGGAAAAATAATCTGAACAAAATGTGGAAACCCAAACATGGAATAAAATTACCAAGAACAGGTATTTGCTTTCTTCCCTGACATAAAACAAAACAAACAAACCAATGCAAAACAAAATAAAAGAAAAATTAAAAAGCATTTCTTTTTTTTAATAATAATTGTTTTTTTAAAATGCAAGTATTTCTGTAGCTGGTGATAGTTTGATCTGAAAGGCCTGATAATTAATGGCAACTTTTGCTGGGTTTTAGATTGTATCCTATGTGTCAGCTGGATTTATTTCACATGTGAGTAGTAATGAGGAATAAATTGTTTGAGGCTAGAATACCTAGGGCTTTTCTTCCAGTTAAAGCAGGTTACACATGTGAAAAATGTGTTCACTCCTGTCAACTACTGTGAGTGTTTTCCATGTTAAATGCAAGGTGTTTGAGGCCCACAGTCCCACAGGAACAGAGGTGCAGGTTTAAGGGAAGGTAAAAGTTACACACACACACATTTTGTGCCACTTTTCTGTGGCTTAGTATTTCATCTCATACATGAGCCATACAGTACTGGGAATTGATGTGCTTTGGGGAAAGAACTGAGTGCTAACCCAGCTATACCCACCAGAAAGTTAACCTCTTCCTTCCTGACCTTCCTCTGCACTCCACCTACCCACTTCAAGAAAAGGTAGGTCACTCTTCCCATTGATAATTTTTTTGTCCCCAGGAAGAATGGCTAGAAAAAGAAACATCCTCAGTTCACTCTGTATATCAACATATGAGTTTTGCTGTTCTCACAGTCTTAACACTTATTTGCAATAACAGGCTCTGGTACCTCACTCCATGTCTGTCCAGCACTTACCCAGATAATATAGCCTCAAGTCCCTAATGGATGCCTAAGATTACACCATGTCGGCACTCACTCCCTGGCTTGTCTGAAAGTTTTTCATCATCTTGGCCAAGAGTTTCCATTCTCTTTAGTCTCCAGAAACATCAGGCAACCCCTATGCAATTTATTGCAGTTTATGGTTTCTTTATATGAACGTCACTTCCAAAATATTCATTAGAAAAATTAGTCATTTACAATAAATGTTACATTTTTACAAGAAAATGCAGCAATTCTTTATTAAGCATCTGGATTTTTTCAGCACCACTTCATAATGAGGATGAGCCTGAACTGGAACACCTGATCTAAACCCTCTTTTGACTTTTGGAGAATGTCAGATCCAAGTTTTTAAGGGCTGGGATTGTCTTCATTTTGAATCTTCCACAGCTCTGAGCACATAGTTGGCACTTAACAAATAAATAATAGTAATCCAGAGCTGGACCAGAAATTAATGGCTAGACTGTATCTGTACTTTATAAAAAATATATACATCTTCCACATTACCCATGCTACGTCAAATGCAGTACCTTCTTTCTTTTGTAACCATACGTGATTGCAATTAGAAAATATAAATTCCAACCCACAGCTAGGGGAAAAACAACATCCTTCATATGGCATGAAGGATAATCCAGAGGTGCGATTTGGAGTGATGAAATGGCTTTTAGACAATGACATTGCTGCAGAGAAACAATAACTTGAACTATGGCAGCACCTGCTGCAAAGATCACCTGGGCAGAGGCTCCATCTCTGACCTGCAGCCACACCTGGCTGGGAAGGAACAAGCTGTAAATGATGGCACAAATGAAATATGAATTAGTGACAGTGTCTTACCATGGAAATTAATCCATGTCTGATTCATTCCCAGCTCTCCAGGAGGACAGAGAAGGTGGCTTACCCAGGTTGAATTTACCTGGATACAGATTCATATCATCAGTCTCAAGAGAATGAGCAGTTTGTATGTGTAACATTCTCATGGAGCTTCCCCTTGCAAAGTATTGCCTACCAAAACCTTCCTGCTAACATCACTGCTGTTTTACATGACCTGGGGTTTAGGCCACTGGAAGAGTCCAGAATTGTAAACTAAAAAAAAAAGAGTGATTGAAAAGCATCTCACATTGTCCTCCCTCAGGAAAGAGAAGTGCCCATATTGAACAGGGACAGCAGGACAGTGCAGTAGGACAGCAGCATTAGTTGCAATCTGTATTGCTTTGGTCAAAAGCCTATACTGCATTTTCCCTAGCATCTGTTCTTGGGTGTTTGGTCTCCTCTGTGCTTCACAGTGGAAATGAAGAAACTGTGAAAACTTCTGGCAGTTTGCATAGAACAGAAGGAGAGAACATAGATGGAAAAGTGCTCCAGCAGAGGTGGAGTAATGGCAACTGATATGTAAGGGGAAGTCATAGGAAACAATGCAATCTAACTTGTTCCAGCTGCCTGAGCAGTCACAGGGACAGTGCCAGATGTAATATAGTTCTGGTTAGCATGAGATGGGATCTGGGATAGCCTCCAAAAGCAAGTACAGGGAGAAGAGAAGCAGCAGCTTGTTTGTGAGCAAAAGACTAAACTGTTTGGTTGCTAAAATATACGCAAAGGAGGTATCCCTTCTCTTAGCCCCATGTGCAAATCACATCTAACCTGGGAAAAAGACAAAGAAAAGAAAAATAATCCAGTTTGTGGTTGTGCTGAATTAATTTCACAAACACTGAAGACCATGCTAAATGGGGAGGAGAGCATGGAGAGTGTTATTTTTGTTGGGCAGCAATTGAGTCCGATGTTTTTAGCAAACTACTGCTGCTCTGTTTGAAAAACTGGATTTTTAAAATGTGAATCAAGTGGTACAATTCACAGCAAGGGAGCAGTTGTGAGAGCCCCTGCATTAAGTGTATGTTACACGGATGGTCAGTCCCTTCCATGATTATGCTGTGGAATGGTGGGTTTGAATTACTTTGGGACTACTTACCTAAGGTGCAAATTACCAAGGACTGTGGTAACTGAGTCCAGCCTATGTGCCAAGAAAGAGAACAAATAATCTTATTCTGAACTTCCCTCTGCTGGTATTCAATCTAAATTTATCTCAAATCACTTTACAGTATGTGCAGTCATGTCAATGACTGTTGAGTTTACCTTTCTCCCTGAGCCATTTAGATGATGAAGGAAACCCAGGAGTGCTATGTAGATCAGATTGCCTTGTCCATCTCATTGCCTACTTGCAGCTGTTCCCCAGTCTGCAAGAGCATGGGCAGAAGTGTGTCAGTCCTCTCAAAGACAGCACCAAGCCTGCAGGATTGCCACCCTGTGCAAATATAATCATAGTTTGTGATTCACTTGTTCAGTGCAAGAGCTGTGCAAGAACACAAACAAAAGAGACAGCAATTTGAATGGCGCTGCAGAAATGTTTTGCAAAAGAACTCTGCTGTATAAGAAAGGATCCTTCTGACTTGGTTTCCAGAAAACATTAAGAAATACCTTCAAGATGTTTTTCCATTTTTAACTTGCTTGTGTTTTCCCCATGAAGGTAGGATCCAGCTGTTCAATTTGCTTGAAGTATCAAGTCAATCTGCATGAAGCGGTTTGAAGGAAAGGATTCTGGTTTGACTAAACTAAATTTCAAAACTATTAGACAATAATTATCATTATTGTTTTATATTAAATTGAAAAATAGGCAGGAGAAAAACAGCATTATTATCCCCGTTTTAGAAAGAGTGGAAGAGCTGGGGAACTTAGACATTTTCTTACTTCAGGGTCTTCATCCAGCTCCTTCTTCCTCTGACACAGAAGTCACAGCTCTGAGGAGGGCAGCAGACATTGCACTAGCATAGGCCTGCCACCCATCACCATTCTCAGCTAGGAAAATGGAGCAGGACCAGATCACTCAGTTTTGTAATCAGTGAAAAAAAAGACCAAATCTGAAAAGCAGGATTAATTTTTCAATGTAACAGCAGAGTGGCCTTCCACAGAAAAATCTCTACTCCATTCACAATTTCTGAGCACTGCTGCAGTCATCCTTCCTGCAAATATGATCAATTAACCTATACTTGTTAACATTTGTAGATGTTGCCACGTAATGTAGATATGGCTGCTCCTTCCCCCGCAGACACAGACACAGTCTATTTGAGCGATAAAAGCTGCTCCTTTCCTACAATCAAAATTCCATCAGTCTTACCAGTATCAGATCTGCACAGAGTTATAGCCACAGGAACACTTTACATTTATCACCTGGCATGTGCCACTTCTGTGCCCTTTTTCCCAGGGACACGACTTCTGTTGAAATATTAATAAATGACAAATTGTATTTGTGTAATCCTGTGAAATGTTTTGACTACTAAAGTTGTTCTATAGCAGTTCATTAAAGGACACATGAAGTATTTAAGTTTACATTTTATAAAAAGATCAGGAATGCTCTGGCTGATAGCTTTCCTTCTATTGAGCATCTGTTTCCTATTTTTTTAACAGTTTACAGCAGTGGTTGGCCAATTCTGTACTAATAGTTGATCTTAACTGGATCAAAACGTTGTAATTTCTTAACAAAGGTTAGAGAGTGTCCTTCTAACACAGCTTCCTATGGCTGTAACCAGCAATGTCTGTGCATCAACATCTGGTTTCAAAATATTAAAAATGATAAACACTTCCAGATACATCCCATCTGGTCTCACAAAATTCTGCATCTGCATAATTTTGCTTTCTTTTTAAAAACCAAACACAGACTTAGTTTGGCCCTGTTACATTACTGAAGAATCCTCCTCCTTCTAAGTGTGGGGCAAAGCCCACGGTGTAGTTTTGTGGGACAGGCACATCTGTACCTGGCTGAGTGTTGTGTCTAACATCGGCCGTGTTAGTAAGCGACAAGCGGAAATTCTTTGTTTGATTGGCATACGGTATCTGAGTGAATCAGAAGGAAGGCTGCAGTGAAGAAGTTGTGGTGAGCTGAAGGAGCAGTGAAGTTTTTGGTGCTGGCTGTGATCAGGCTTTTGAAATCTGTTTGCTTACTGCCCATCTGCATCATGTCAGTCAAAGACAGCACCAAGCCTGCAGGATTTTGCTGCCCTGCGAAAATGCAGTCACAGTTTGCAATTCACTGCTTTGCTCCGATGTCTCAGGCTTTCCTGAGCAGCATATTCCTTGGCTCCAACACCTTGCAGACAGGTCTGCAGCACTGCAAGGGTCAGAGCATTGGAAGGGGGACCACCCCTCTCCCTTTTGGCTAGAGATGCTTCCTGTGGGATGGCTGCTGCCGCTGTGACTAAACAATACCGGACTACTTCCTCTGGCTTCTCTCTCCTTCCTTTTCATTTTACATGCCAATTCAAGGATCTCTTGTCCCTGACTGTTTTACCCAGATGGAAAGATTATTTGTATTTCATATGCACAAAGAAATAACAAGTCTTTTTTGCACAAATAACTGTGTGCAAAGTACAAAATGTAATTGGTTTCATTGTTTTTTTTAGTTAATGATTTGACTTAGTGTTCAACATTATGTATATAAAGAAATGGTGAAATGAAAAATAACATATGGAAATTAATAGATGTGTGGGAGATCAGTATTCTGAGTCAGAAGTTCATCTTATCATTTTTGTGTCCCTCAGTGGTCTGCTTTGCAATGAAACAGTATTTTTCCCTGACCTTTTAAAAAGCTAAACAGGTTCCAGTATGCTCTGAAGACATGACGCTGAGCAGGCCTTTCACCCCAGATAGAGTGCTCCATCTTAAAGCTGAAGAGGTATCAAGTTGGGAATTAACACTTCTTTCACTCTTTCAAGATTTTAGTAGCTCAAATGAGAGCATCTTTATGTTAATAGCAAGAACAGTGTTTTTCAGACCAGGGCAATGTCCAAGAGAAGTCACTGCAAGGTTGCCTACTTTGACTCAGTTCAGAGATATCACACCCACAGTCTGTTGCACAGTGCCAATCAAAAGTACAGTGAGTGACATGGTCATAGCCTGAATGGATGAAAATGGCAACAAGAAAACCTATAATATTAATTTCATTAAGGAAAAAGTTCCAGTCAGGCCAGCCAGTCTAAATACTTCATTGTGTTGTCATGCTCATTAGTTGCATGTATTTCTAAGTCCAGTTTGAGGCCAATTTTCCTGAAAAATGAGACACAATGAACACCATCCTAACACCGTGCCTAATCTGTCATGACTGATGTGGGTGTTGCTAATGTTTCCTGGAGTGAAGATGGCTTGCCAGATGCTGGGAAACAAAAGCACAGTCAGACCACAGAGTAAGCTGGGTAAAACAGAAGTCTCCTGCTGCAGTACTTACATATATGTCTATATAACTGGAAAGCTTGGGTACAACAAATCAATGAGAAAACCCTAGAGCAAACTAGAAGCAGTTAATGTCAAACAAACCCCAAATTACCCATAGCAGCCGTCAGAAAACCAGGCAGAGAGGGAAACTCTTCTTTCTTGAATGGGATCTGAGGCAGCTCTTTTTTATACTGTTCACACCTAGAGCTTCCTTCCCCTTCCATCCATATTTTGAAAGACATTTGATCATAGCTTACCCTTATTTTGAAATATGTGATACTTCACTCTCGACAGCAATTCTTTCATTTTCAATTTAAGCAGCCAAATAGAGCTTGCCCATTACTGAAAGAAATTCTCAGGAAAATATAAGTGCTGCCTTGGGGTTCTTAATGACCCTGAACTGCCAAAGTCACAAAATGCAACCATCCCAATAGTATCACTGTGCCACACTAGAGTTTAACTAATTTGATAATTTGATAACAAAACCATTTAATAACCATACATAATTCATAGGGTGACGAGTACCATCATCATATGCATCATCCCTTGTTTTCACCTCCTGTACTGAACATTTTTTTAATGTTAGCCTTTGATGTCTTTTCATTCTTTCCTCCTCATTCCCACTTTAATCTCCTTCAAATTTGTCTTCCTTTTTCTCACAAAGGACATTTTCCTCCACTGCAAACTCAGTAATTTTACTGTGATAGGGGCTTGTGGTTAGACAGAAATGGTCATGAAACTTTTGTTTCCCATCATCAGCTGAGGAAAAAGATGTCTTAAGATGTCTGGATTACTTTAACTTACTTAAAATTGTCTGTAAAGGAAATAGGAAATCAGAACCAAATTATGTTGGTTTTTTTTTGTTTTTTTTTTTTTTTTCTTCGGAGGGAGTAGATATTCATTATATTATAAGTTGTGATCACTACTTCTGAACACCTATGATCCTGCCTCATTCCTAGGGGGTGCATAGGGCTCCACTCTGGCTTGTCTGGGCACCCATTTCAATGTAAAAGAAATTTCTATTCTTGAGCAGAGTTCCTGTAGATATGAGAAACAAGTGAGGAATGTGATGGCTGTTGTCAGCCCTGCCAGGAAGGGATGCTCATAGTCCCTAAAAGGAAGATACAGAAGGCTGAAATTAGGAATGAGGCTGCAAGATGAGTCAAGATTCAGGGTTCAGTATTCAGAAGAAACCATAATTTTAAGCAGTTATTTCAGTATTGGTGTGAGGATGAAGAGCCTGTCTTCCCAGGTAGAAAGCAAAGGTTTCATCCTCTGATTCCTAGTAAGTAACACTGCAGTGGTGAAAGCAGTTCTTGCCCTTATTTTAATACAATCACTCACCGCAAATAAAAACACTTTGAAGAAGGAATTTGGGGAATCCTAATACTTATACTTTAATCTGCCTTAAAATATTGGTGAAGTTATTAAAATAAAATAAATAAAGATTACAGTGAATAAAGTAGTCTTACCCCTAAAGCCTGCCTCACAGATACTTTTATCTGTTTGTCATGATTTCAACAAACTATGATTGACCTGCATAGAGGAACGTGCTCTGTGCTGAGACAGAGGAAGTACTACCTGAAGCTATTTACTACCAATTATTTTGCTTTACTACACACTCAAAGAAACCAGAATAAATTTGAGATTGTTTGGCCTATTTTATGATCATAATTATTTTTTTTCTGCTGAATAAATTTGCCACCATCCATGTTCACTGAGAAAAGGATGTAAAGGCAATATTACATGTTTCATTTGATATCACAGAATAGTCAAATACACTGCATATTGAATTGTGTCAACCTTGGAAACAGGAGTCTCAGAGTTATTCATTGAATCAACACAGCCAAACTTTGGCATGATATCTATTAGAATAAATGTTGTTGAACAGTTAAATATGCCAAAGTATCTCTAGAAGAAGCATAAATAATTGCATAATTCAATGTAGCAAACAAACTAAGTAAATAAAATAGCCTCAGCAAATAATTTGTTTTTCTAGGCAGCTCACAAAAAGGAAAATAACCAAATCAGATATTTGCATTTCCTTATTCTCTAGCTCTTAAAAGGCTCTTTTCCCTTTATGAAACAGAAAGAGTTGAGTCAGAATCTGGTTTTGTTCCTGTTGAGACTAATAGCAATAGCATGACTTCCGTAGTAAGGAAGCAAATCCATTTTGCCAAAGAAATGCTGTAAGAACTTATCCATGCTCTCTGACATGTAGATAACATTAGCATTTGGCTTTTCTGTCTGATAGCATTGTTTCAGCATGAACTTCGTATTGCTTTGGAACTTTCCTTGGTCTGACCTCAAGATCCCTGAAGAGTGATGGCCTAAAATGATTTCATATAAGGATTAATGAAAAGAAAAGCAAACAATAAGAAAATTATACTGGCTTCAGATTTATCTGTTCAAGTGTCTAGGTTGCTGCAAATCAATTTTAAATTGTGCAGAAGCATACAAAAAATGCATTGCCTCTTTAGCTGTAATTTTCCCCATCAGCCTTCACTCAAACTTTAGCCAACTAAATGCTGGGAGACAGAATAATATTAATATAGAGACAAACAGGATATATATGCAAACATACAATCCAACTGCTAGAAGACTTTATGGATGCTCATGAGTATGAACAGTTAAGCTGGTATTAAGAACTAAATACCTTTGTCGTCAGTTCCATTTAGTAACAGATTTCTGTCCATTCAATTTTATTACATGTTTCTTCAATTGTGCAGTTCAGTCTTATAATAAAGGAGTATATTTCTTGCTGTGGGTAAATATATAACCTTTATGGGATCATTTACACTTGAAAATTAGCTTAGCACAAATGCAGGGGAGAAACTAACATTACCTTTTTCTGTATAATTTCTCCTGTTGCTATTGTACATTGAAATTGTCTGCATATGGATTGTTCAGGAATCTTGATCCAGATCTTTTGCTTCAGTAGAACTGTTTAGGTGCAATATCACATTCAGAAAATTATTTCTGATCTATATTCAGGTCACATAAACGAGAAAAGGAGTTAAGACAGACAAATTGGCTGGGCTGACAGATAATCTCTAACAGAGATGCCCAAAGTAAAGCCAAGCCTTGATGTTTAAATTCCAAGAGATTTCACTAATTTTTGTAGATTTAACATCAGTGAGCATGTACCAGTGATGAGATCAGAACTATGCTTTCTTGAAATCAGCTCTGCGCTTGTCTACTTGCACCTTACCTCTACTCAGGATAGGTAACAGAGGCAGATGAGAAGTGTTGGTGCCTCACACACAGAAATCCTGTTGACTATTATATTAAAGTAATCGAGGGATGCAATTTAATCTCAATTTTAGGGGCGATTACTCAGAAAAGTGAGGAGGGAATCCTTTTGCAACTCTCCACTGGTCCTGGTTGCCTGCCATCTCATCTAGGAGGGAGGCTTCCTATTCTTCTCCCCCCAAACTTAGAAGACTGATCTCTAAGTAAGGGACAGCTGAATTAGATCAGCCCCCCATGGTGTGAAAAGGGTTACTGAGATTTTGTGTTGATGAATCGCAATCGTCTGTATGGGGCCAACCCCTGGACTGGATGAATTGATGATCCCTTATGGCCTTAACCACCTGGAAACCTTGCTGCTCTCAAACTGCTCCTTTCCCACTGGGAACCTGGAGGATGGTGAGTTACACACTGTCTTCTCCAGCTTGTATTCATTCTGAGATGCAAACACAGACTTTGGCTTGTCCTGGTGACTGCACTGTCTGCAGACATCTAGTTAACTACCAAGAAGACCTGCAGAGCTGCCGGACTGTGACAACACTGGAGATGTAAGAGTTGAATTGAATGTGTTATAAGACCATAAAAAACTCCTGGAAGTTAAAGCTTTGCAGCTGACTGCTGGTCACATGTGCCCCTCTATTGCCTCTATTTCAGTCAGGAGAAGTAGCAGGAACATTTGTGGGTTTGGTTGCCTAAAGACAAAAAACTCTTTGTGAAAATATAAAATCAGGAAACAAGCTGGTGAGGTCCTAAAATGTTGGCTGCAAATCAAACACAAGAAAGGTATTGGTGAAGGCCGTGTCACACACAGAGGAACACAGTGATACTCAGCTTTAGAACCTTCCCTGGGCTGTGGAAACAAATCAAGCTTCATTTAGACAAAATATATTCACAACTAGACAGAGTTCTGCTTTGTTTTTGTATCTTAAATGTAAGCATCAATGCAAGAGGGCATTGATGGCTAAATTAAACTGTACTTTTCTTTTTTGTACAAAACGACTGCATTTTCCTAATGCCTATCGCAACCACATTACTCAGCAACAGCCCTTACAAAGAGTGTCTCCTCTTAAAAATGAAAAAAAAAAATCTAATAATATTCATATGGTCGCTCTTGCTTCAGATGCTTCTTGCCCCTACAAAATACAAAGTGATATACCTATAAAATAAGAGTTGTACACTAAATTGACCTTGACCTCTAAAAGTCAAATTAATCATTAGTTTAACTTCTCTGGAAACAACCTCACACCAGCTATCATTTTAATTGCTGAGTGCTTGACTAGGTTGAGAATATGGCCAATATTTAAATTTCACTGAGGTGACTCTAGGATTATCATGTAGGTAAATATATGCCCCAAATGTCATCTTTACACTCTATTAAGAAAGAGTTAAACAAAATGTTTCAATGGAAAGTTTAATAACAAAAGACATTTATGATGTTTACTTAAATTTTCTGGACCATTAAGTCCAAATGACATGACTTATTGGATGCTATATCTGGCCAAAAAATCTTTTTGACCAGTCAAAGTTTTACTACATGCTGAGCTGCCAGCATCCCTATTAGAAAAAAAAAAAAAAATATATATATATATATATATCAATATATATATAAATCAATGGTCAAATCCTAGTTTTCCCAGTGAAATCTGGATTCAGAATAGCCATTCATGCCAGAAAGTACCTTTTGAAGTTTACATTAACATGGATATTTATTTATTTTCCCTCTGTAACAATGACAGTGGTTGAAATAAACTGTTTAATTCTAAATAGAAAACACATCTGCTGTTTCTGCATTGTTTGTGGTTGCTGGAGGGGTGACAATTTAAACCAAGTAGCACACATGACATTTTAAGTGAGATGTTGTATGAGGATTTGCAGCTGCTGTACTTTCCTATTTTTCTCTCACATGACGGCACTGCTCTATTGCAGGGCCTGCAAACTTTTCCACCCCAACACAGCTCTCAAAGGGAAAGTTTATACATATCCTGACATACCTGCTTGCATAGATGAGATATTTTTGATATACTTGTGTTCGTTTTTTTGGGGTGCAAGAGCATTTTCTGCACTGACTGGGATCTTGGAGATGAGAACATCACTGAGGGGGTCAGATTAGGCCAGACTTTGCTGATGGCTAAAGGGCAAGCAGGAGTCTCAGAGCTCCAACAGCAACCTGCAGTTAAGTCCTGACTCCCTGGCATTGGACAACACGGCCCACTTGGATACCAGTGTGTTTGAGAGACCCCTGAGCAGTGAAGGTTTTGGTGCTGGAGAACAACAAAGCAAGCCATGAGCTGGCTCTGTTCTCTCTGGCAACACCCCCATTATCTCAAGGCTGCTGCACAGCACTGAACAAATAGAAAGTGCCATAGAATTGGGTTGAAGAAGGTAGTCAGAGGTTAGGATGGCTGGCCCTGCTCCAGCCAGGGAAGTTGTGAGAACAGGACAGAAGCTCTGGTTCCTCGCTAGCATTTCATCTTGCCTGTGGAGGCTTTAACGTGAGGTGTCATCTGTCCTCCACCCCAAGTATGTTCTGGCTAAATAACAGACTTAATTTGTGCCCAAGCAGCTCAGAAGTGTCAGCCCTAATCACAAGAGTGAATTGTACCTCTGAATGTCATGTTGCAGTCCCGATACCTAAACATTATTTTTTTTTTAATCCCTATAGGGGCTTAGTATCAAGGATGTAATGATCTTCGCAGGTTAATGAACTTGGCCCTAAATAAATGAAGGTTGCATTTTAAAATGCTTTCAATAATCTTGAAATTTTGCCTTTTCACTAGGCTGAGACAATGGAACTCCCTTCATTCCCCTGTTCCCACACTGCTTTATGTTTAATAAACTCCTGAGGTTTGACAGTGCAGCAGTGCAGTCCATTAACCATAAAAACAGTGTGGGCTGATATTTGACTCCTATATTATGGCTGAAGAGACTAAAATACTCCCGAATAGTGTGAAAAGCTTAGGCAAGCACCTGAAGGAGGGCTGGAGCCCAGGAGTTCCCGCTACACAGGCTCCACATCTTTTCCGCAGATTTTTTTTCTTTTCAGTTCAAAGAAGGGTGCTGGCATTTTGTTTTGCCAGATTTTAATAGAGAGGAGGCTTCCTCTTTCTCTGGAAAAAATCCTACCTTGGATCTGAAATTTATGACGCTTTCTTTGCTGTTATGGGATATTGTGTTTATTCCTCTCTGTTGTCTCTCAGCAAAGCAAGAACTTCTCTTTGAGTCTTATGAAATGTCTTGAGTAGAGCAAATTGTTTCCCTTGGGAGGGACGAAATTACAACAAACAGCAAATATTAAAAGAAACAAAATTCCCAGGGAGGACCCTCAGTATCAGCCTCCAGGTCATCTTCCCCCACAGCCCTCTTGGCATCCTACAAGCTGAACTTTGTCCTGCCCTAGTTACTAATGTGCCCAGTCCAGTCTTTAGAAACAAAGCATAAACACACCCAGCCAAGTGCAAACTTAATATAAATGTGCTGCCTCTTCCTCTCGTTACACTTGCGAGAATTTGTTTGTGTTTTAAGAGGGAGGACAGGGAAATCAGTTCCCAGGTCAGGTCTCACTATAGCCCTGCAGGCAGGGAGGACAGAGGCCAGCTCCAGTGCAGGAAATCTTCAAGCACTGATATCGCCACACGCTGACAGGGATGTGCGGGCCCATGTGCTCTCGCAGGGTCATGGCATGTTTGGGTTTTTAATAATGCTGGCCCCCACACAGCAGCCACAGAGAACGAGGCCATGAGTTTCCTTCAGTTCAAGGAATCACTGGACTGCCAAAGAAACCACATAACAGCTATTCCACAGATGAACTCAAGTAATGGCACAGCACTTGGGTGGCCATATTTATACTGGGCTAGCCAGGAATGTCAGGATTTCAGCATTCACAAAAAATGCACTTCTGGCACAAACTATCTCTGTCATTTCAGCTCCACTCCTCAGTCTCAAATGATCCATATTGTTAGGAAAGCTTTAGTGTTTGGAGTAGCATGTGTTTCCCCTCTCCGTAGGTTTTGGGAGTAAGGAAATGAATCCTGCCCAGCCGTCCTCTTCGGCAGTTCTGCTTTCCTCTAAGTAAGCAATGGCAAACATGAGATGGGAGAGAGATACATCTGAACTCATGCAATCTGTCACAGCACAGCATCTCCCAAGCACAGGCTTTTTACCCTTGGATCTGTCCCATCTCTGTCTGCACAGCCATATTTCAAGCATTTGTCACGGGTCACATCTGCCAGCAATCATGTGGAAGAAATATAGAAAACAAGCAGCGTGCATTAGCCCCGTGTTTTCCTCCTGCAGCACTCCTGGGCTCTTGACAAGCAGACAAACTCCCATGCTGGAGACAACCAGCCTAATCCCCACTCCAGAGAAGAAACTGAGCAGTCACCATGAGCCTCAGCAGATATTGTCTCACAGGATCAGAAACCTGTGAACCCCACATGCTCAGGAGGAGTTTAGGAGATGAGGCACAGCCTCACAGGTCCCCAGGAACATCAGCCCAGCCAGGAGACTCAGAGCACTGCAGCGAGCAAGACCACCATGAAAACTCACTCAAAAGTGTTGTCTAGGAAAAGTAATAGTAATTTTGGACTTGTTCAGGATTCCTGGGCATGTGTCAGGCCATGGGAATCATATCTGTACTCCCTCTACCTAAGTGCTTCGTGCTTCAGAGCCCTAGGTCCCCTTTGCCATACATGAGAAGATTGACTGTACCAGTCTTCCCAGTGACTCCAACAACTCTCATTAGTATCAGTTTAATTTCACTTGATCTATATGTCTCATTTACACTTAGGCACAAAACCTGGTGTACTTTTAAAGCCTCAGATTTAGTGCATGTGTGCAGTCTACCTTCAGATGAGACATCTCCTGAGAGAAGCATGTTCTTTTGAAGTAACTGATGTAAATTGAAAGAGGAATGGCAAGAATTACAAGAATAGAATTCTTATTACAAGAATAAGAGTATTCTTGTAGATCTTTTAATCTCAATGCCCTGTCAGGCTGGACTGTTGTTCCAGATTGGTTTTTCAGATTGCTCAATTTGTCTGTCCTATGGGACAAAATAATCATGGAAGATTTAAAAACAAAACAAAACAAAAACAAAAAACATTTAACAATCTTGGATATTGGAGCACAAAAATCAAGCACTTCCAAGTGAAGATTAATTTAATCCTTGTAAGTAAAGTTTTACCATCACATAATACCAGCTCTATAAAATAGTACTGATTTTCCTTGTGACAATTTAGGAACTTTAATCATACCTGGAAAAATCTTTCATCCCAAAGGTTTCTAAAGCATTAGAGGACTTGGTAGGATCTCTTCTTTGTGAGATCAATGAACAACCAAAGCCACCTGGTGTTGATACAAATATATTTTTAAACATGGAGGCCTAAAACACAAAAACATTTCTTCAGCCAAGAGAGTGGGCCAAGTTTTTAAGACACAAGATTTGCCAGAGTGCTTAAAACTGAAATGGAACCAAGACCAGAGAAACATTAGATCTCTCTGCAGTAATTTAGTGTCTCTTCTGCAGGTTTTCTCTGGTTTGTTTTTTTTGTTTGGTTGGTTGGTTGGTTTTGGTTTTTTGGTTTTTTTTTTGTTTGGTAAATTCAGTGCAGTAAAGAGACCTGCACATTGTCCATTGTCCACTTTTCTCAAAAGAAGGAACAGTAGATTGAAGTAAGCACCAAAGCTTATTTAAAGATTCATACCAGGCCATTCTTTTCTTAATAGAAAATGTTCCATAGATATGCCATGAATAGGAATTACAGAACCTTAATGATGTACAAGCAAACAAAAAATCCTCAAAATCCCAGTGATGGGAAATTGATCCCAGCTCTATTCAAGCTAGTGGTAATTTTGCCAGGTGTTTCCAGGGAAATCTAGATTTCATCTGCTTCATAAAGAGTCAGTCATGACAATTAACTAAAGACAAGGACAATTAACTAAAGACAATTAACTAAAAGACAATTAACTAAAAGACAATTAAATAAACCTCTAGGCATGAGGAATGGCAAATGAGAATCAGGGAAATCCATACACAGTTTAGTGCCATGTTTACAAGAGTTGTTCTGGAAATAGGACTAGAATGGGAAGGCTTGCTGATTCAAGCCAACTGTGATCACTAGAAGCCAGGGTTAGGCTCAGCAGTAACAATCATGTGTCAACCAGACAGCTGATAATTGACAACACAATTTGTAATTTGTGTTGTTTTTCCCTCTGAGGTGGCTTCTTCCAGTCAGTATATTTGAAGAGCTGGTAGGTACTTTGCACAAATCATAAAGTCCTTTAAAAATCAATCCCTGAGAGCATTCAATGGTTTAACACATGGCCCAGCCCCATAGGAGTCTTAACCTGCGCAGTTCTAGTTACTCCTAACAGAGCTGTACCACTAGTAATCCATGTGATATGTGAAGCTGGAAAATTTTGAAACATTTAGACTTCTGTTAAATCTCTGATAATATTTAGATTAAAACCTCTTTGAGGTATGGACAATCTCCTGCTGTATTTATGGAGAGCCTAGGAAAACCTGTGAGGGAGTGGAGAGAATACTGAGGCAATTTCCCTGAGAAGTTCCAGGGAATTCCAACATTCCAATGAGAATTTCTGTTTCTATTTCTGCTGCTCCTACATCTGAAAAGGGTGACTCAGATTATAATGAAAAAAAAGCAAAGCCTAGGAGCAAATTTGGTTATCCATGGGCCCTTTCCATATATAGGTTGGATACTAATATGGCTTATATTTTATAAACCCCTCTGAGTAAAGAGGTATAAAGCAGAGTGGCACCAGGATTGATTACAGAAGCTGTTTCTGCATGATTTTTTTTTTTTTTTCCCAGAGCCCTGCAAATTTGGGACTAAGCCAGAAGTAGTTGTTTCCTCCTTGCACTGGATGCACAGTGCCAGTGAGAACAGAGAAAGCCTCTTTGTGCTGCTGCTCTGGTGTGAGCAGATTTCATGTTGGACTGCAGTTGTGTGCCCCAGGTAACATGTTCAGTATGCAAAAAGACTTCTGCTCTCACACATGGTCTCCCTGGCTTGGTAGTGTGAAAGTGGGTTGCTGCTCCACTGTTAAAGAGAGTGGAAAGAGTGGGTGTAATCCAGGCTTACAGATTCCCCCACGCCTGCTGCTTGTGTCTCCTGCAGAAAGCCTTGCTGAAGAGGTGCAGCAGTGATCTGCAGCTCCAGATAAATTGGAGCTCAGGGCATGCTATGGGGCAGGCAGGGCTTCTTAGCCCTCAGTGTTTCAATTAATGCAGAGGGCTCCAAGAATTAGTCCAATAAATCCAAATGCTTACAATCTCTTCTCACCCTAGTACCTTCTCCTTGAGAGCATGTCTTCTTCTGTGCCAGCAGTATGGAAATAACACTTTTTGAAGTCACATCAGTTGTTCTTGTGATTTCATAAGTTTTCACAGAAGTGGTAATCCCTTCTCTTACAGATGATGAATCACCTAAGTAGTGCTGTACTATTGGGAGGATTACAACATCCAAGAGTTTTGTAAGCCTCAGATTTTCAAAGCCCTTCAGTTTTACCTATGCCTCCCTCTATCCATTTCGGACAACAGTGTGTTTTAGGTTTGGCTGAATGAGTTACTGAGACGAGATTCATGGACAGTTGCAGTATCTGCTGATCAGATTTTCCACAGCCCTGTCTATTTTTCTGTTCTGGTTTTCATGTGGTACATTACACTACAGAGACTGTAGAGCCAGCAAGACTTAAAGGGTGCATGCAGTTGTTTGGATATGATTTGCATAGACATGTCTATGCAATTGGTTAGATCCATGCTCCCAGACCTAGGCACTAGGCAAAACTCCCAGTTGTGGAGTTAGCTATCCATTCCTTTTTTGTCTGATCTGAATCTGGAAAAATCAGGAAAATTCCTTCACACCAAGGTATTTTCTCTAATAACTTCAGAAATTTTACTCATCAATATACACTTCCAATCAGTGGAAGACATTTGCTCCTGGGTGGATGCAGCTGCCAGAAACAAACAATGAAGCTCTAAGAGAAGACTTTTAATTCTAACAGAACATGTCCAGGAAATACCAATCAATTCGTATAGTAACTGATCATCTTCGCTCTTAAAAACTCAGGCTAACAGCTGTGCACTGTCTCTTCTTCCAGAAATGACTCCAGATCCCTTTTGACCTGGTGTACACTATTCACTTCTATTGTAGATTTTGGCAGTTTGCTTCATACTTTTAATTATACCCTCTGAGCAATGAAAGTCATCCTGAATAGTTTACAGCCCGTGCCTCATCTGCAAGCTGTAACCTCTTTCTTTGGAATTAGCAACAAGTCACACAAACTTTTATTTGAAACAACCCATTCCTTTTCTGGTGTATACTGGACTGTATTTCCTGTGGATTTCTATCCATTCCAGCTGTAGTAGAACTTGTCTCCATTCACTTGAATCCAATGCAGATAGTTATCCACAGATCCTTGATTTTTATTTTCCTAAAGAAGTAATTGTACTGTCTAGGCTAACTTCCTGTAAAATTAAGGTGTTAAAATTTAATTTAGCTATTTGCAATGTGAGCCCTAACACATTGCACTGACTAGAATGCATATTCTCCTATTTTCACTAAAAGTTATTACGAAATAGAGTCACTGTTACATTCCTCAGGTTCCATATTCCTTGTGCAGGCCTGTACATGACTCCACAAGGTACTAGGCATTGAAGAATCACATCATAATTCTCAAAGGGTTGTAATCCTCCGTGCCCAGTTTTCACGTACCCCTAAAGGATCACAACAACCCATTGCAATGCTACAGTCTGGGACAGAGTGTCTGGAAAGCTGCCTGGCAGGAAGAGACCTGGGGGTGCTGATCAACAGCTGGCTGTACATGAGCCATCAGTGTGACCAGGTGGCCAAGAAGGACAATGCCATCTTGACCAGCATCAGCAATGGTGTGGCCAGCAGGAGCACAGATGTGGTTGTCCTCTGTACTTGGCATTGGTGAGGCTGCACCTTGAATCCTGTGCTCAGTTTTGGGCCCCTCACTTCAAGAAAGACATTGAGGGGCTGGAGTGTGTCCAGAGAAGGGCAAAGGAACTGGGGAAGGGTCTGGAGCACAAATCTTACAAGGAGTGGCTGAGGGGGCTGGAGTGGTTAGCTTAGAGAAAAGAGATTCAGGGGAGATCTTATTGTTCTCTACAATTGCCTGACAGGACGTTATAGCGATGTGTGGGTCAGTCTGTTCTCCCAATTAATGAGCTGCAGAACAAAAAGAAATGGCCTCAAGCTGCACCAAAGGAGTTTTAGATTGGATACAAAGAAAAATTCATTCACTGAAAGATTTGGAACAGGATGCCCAGGGAAGTGGTTGAGTTACCAACATTGAAGGTATTTAAGAGACTTGCAGAAGTGACACTTTAGGACATGGTTTAGTGATGGGCTTGGCAGTGCTGTGGAAATGGTTGGGCATGATGATCTTAAAGGTCTTTTCCAACCTAAATTATTCTAAGTTTTTATATATAATGCTTTAATTTTCTCTTGTTTCAGGTTTCAGTAGAGTTTCACTGCAATCTGTATGTACTCTCTGGAAAAGGAAATTAAATAGATTCATGATAGATATTATCATCATATGTTTAAGGGGTTTGGAAGGGATCTTGCTAAACCTATTTTCAATTAACAATTATTTTAGATGGAGGTTTTTGTTGGTGTTTTAAAATTATTTTGTTATTATTGCTGTTTATTGGTAAAAATGGGAGAATTCCATCTTCAAATGGGAGAAAGCATATTAAAAGATTTGTCTATTGGGAGTGAAAAGAATTCTAAAATGGCCCCAAAATGTGGAAAAGATTTATTGCAGTTGCTTTTGAAGAGGAGTTTCATATCTTTCATCTGAGACCTTGCACTGTAGACTGTATCTGCAAGGGTGGCAGCCTCAGATTCTCAGGCTGATGCTACAGACTTAACGAGAAATCTCAGATTGGCTTTTGAAAATTGTGACATATCTTTTTCTAAAAATCAGAGACAAGTTATGTTGAAAACAGAATAGAAATACAAGAATGAACACTTCCTATCCTTTATTTAGATCACAGTTCTCAAGTATCTGGACTGAGTGTAAGAAATGAGGCAAATGGTCAAAAGCATGTTCTTGTAGGATTTGGTATTTTTGCAATGCCAATTAGAATATAATACCTGTAGAATTAGAACATAAAATATTCTTCATCATCCTCTATCTCTCACTTCTGCATTTTATTTCCTACTTTGCCTGAAACTTGAAAGCTTAGATATCTGTTAAATTTTAAGTTTGATTTTAGAAGCTGCTTTGATTTCAAATTATTTTCGATGCTTGAGGAAATTGTCCCAATAAGTTGGAACTTTGGAGATTATCTCCTGCATAATTTAATACACAAAACCATGGCATAAAAAAGTTGCTTAAATCTGCAAGAGAAGCAAATACACCATTCCAGCTGAGGGACCCAGAGGGCTCATTGTTATGATCAAGTGGGTGACTTGCACAAGCTATTTCCTATCTGAAAGTTGAGCTTGCCCTAATTTATTTAGGAACTTGGAGCGAGTAGGCAGCATTTTGGTATTAATTGAGCTATAACAGTCTTTACAAATGTCTGTCCAAAGACATAGAAATCAGATGTATGAGTGGCTTAGTCATGCAGTATTAGAACGTTTTCTTCCCTGAAGGAAGTATCAAACACAATATAATCTCTCAAATGGATTCTTTAGAACAACCATTTGCAATCCTGTTATTTTTCTTCCTCTTTCCTAGTATTGATATGAACTGGGCTCCCTCAAATTATTATGTGATTAAAAGAGAAATGTAAAGAATCATAGAGTATTAAATTATTATAGACTGACTCTTGCCCCCTATCCTACTTGTTCTAAGCTCTGTTATGCAATTGAGTGTAGTGACATAAATAGGATGTAGGCCCTCTTTATCTTTTTGGAAGAAGTTATAGCATATTCAAAAGATTTTTGGTATGTGAGTTACTTTATCTTCATTATAAAAACAACTTGGATGTGGGCTCTGGGGGAATTTATAGTTTCTCCATGACACAATTAAATTACAAATGTCTCATTAGAGACTGCCAGCGTACCTCAGATAACGACTCTAAAGTATTCATCTTAAAGCTCATTTCCAGATTGTTTTTCTTTTCAACTCATTGTACTTTAGGATTGTATTAGCTTTTATGAATATGTTTTTAAGGGACACTGTCCTTTAGGGCATGCTATAAATATTGATGTGCTTGGAAGAAAAGTTGTTAGGAGTCCAGAGAGCAGAATAAGGGGAGAGGCAGCAAAAGGGAACTATAAAAACCAGTCAAAGTAGCTAATACTTTACCCACTGCAACTGCAGTTAAATCACAATTTCAGAAGATGAAACAACTAGAACAAGAGAATATATTTGCTGTGATTCACTTCACAAAGTGAAGTGGTTTTTTCCAATACTGACCACGTTTTACAAAGTAGCCCCTTTCAGTGAATGTTTTCTTATAATTTTGGCTTTTTTTTTTTTTTTTTTGGACACAAATAATACACCTGATTACTGAAAAAGTAAATATGAATGAATTGGAAATTAGCTCTTTTCTCCAAACTCTCACATTAGGTAATGAATCTAAACATCTAATAGACTTAGATTACTTGTTGGTTTGGGTTGGTTTTTTTCCTAGCTCTTAGAAAATACCACAAAGCTATATTATTCTACCTTTCATGTATTCCAGGAAATAGATAAATCAGAACAATGCCTCCTTTGTATGAAAGCTCAAGAAAGAATTTCTGATCTTCTTCATATAAAACAGCACATTTACAAAAACCGAGGTTTTGTTTGTAAAGAATGAACTACTGTTTAATATTAAGTAGAGGTAACCTACTCAAATTTAGTCGTATTCAATGACTGCACTGGTGAGGGAAGCCACCCATCATCCTCCTGCTTTCCTTTAATGTGTCTGTCTGAAAGGAACATAGCATATCATTAGTGCAGAAAGAAAGAAAGTAGCTCTATGTTCTCTAGAATGGAGGAGGTTCTTTATGTCTTAATACTTCTGTTCTCTTCCTCCTGACATCAAAGAACTGAGCCCAGAGCAGTATATTTCTATTAAGTCTCAGAAAGAAAATCTAGCAGTCAGAAAACTTGTAAAAGAGTCTTCTCTCTTAGACTTCAAATAAGTGATCCCTCTATTTTTGTCATGGTCTCATGAGCTACAAACAGAAGAGTGCTTGGCTCTTCTGCTTCTGTATTTCTCCCTTAAACTGGAGGATACCGTGCACACTGGCCACTCTGTTATCTGTGACACACACTTGACAATCTATGTCATCAGTCATTTTTTGGAACAGTGATAAATAAATGTAAGGAACACTATGAGTTAAAAAAAAAAAAACCTGCCAGGCCCATACAGCTGTTAAAGTTTATGATGTCTTAATTTTGTTTGAAATTTTCCATGAGTTCATGCACTGTTCAGAATTCACAGGCTGGAAATTTAAGCAAAATTTCCTACTGTTAACGCAGGTATCAGTTATTTCCTGAAGATGGATAGTGTGAATAATGTGAAGGAACAGGCACAGCTTTTTGCAACAGTTTATGACCTCTGTTTTTCATCCATCCTTTTTTTGTTTCCAGGAACACAACAGGACACAAATGTTCAACCAATGTGAGAGGAAAGAGTGTCAGCACTTTTAAACTTATTCAGAGGGTATAGATATGAAAATAGAAATTCAAAGTACAGATATGTGTGTGGGGGAGAAATTATTCAAGAATATCTAATACCCAGCCCTCCCTTATCCAGTAATATCTGGTGCACTCTAGCCCACATGGCTATGGAGAAGAGCTGACACATACAACCAGTTAAATCTGAGAAATCAGCAGGCAAAAAGAAGGAAATAAAGGTACTCCAGTCTCATGGGTATTTCCCAGCCTGACATATAAGTGCTAGAAGCCAGCAGTGCTGTACTGCTATCTCTTAACAAAAAGATAGCTTTTGCTCCCCTCCCCTACATTTGGTAATTCCAAGAGAGGTTGCATGTGCTATATCAGATTGTGGCTAGCAGTGACAAGAGTGATATAGCAGTAGGCTTTATTAAGGACGTTAGGAATGTCTAAAAGTGCTAAGTAGGCCAAAAACGCATTTAAAATATTCCAAAGGCAAGCTAAGAGAAATGGCCTTTTGGATGCTTTAGAGCAGATTCTCCAAAGAGCTCAGTATCTAACAGCTCCTTCTTAGGCACTGAACAGCAAGGCTGGGCTTTCCAGAATACTAAACTCCCCAGCCTGATCATGGGATTAGGAGCCCTGCCCAGCTAGAAGCAAATTTTCCTTTTTCAGCCCTGGATTTCTTTGCAAGTCCAATAATGAAATGTCAGGGAAATATTTTCCAATTATTTTTTTATGAAGGAAATTAAACAACCTCTCTGTGTTTCCTGGAAGCCTTGCAGGACTCACACTTAATTGTAGACAGATAATGTCCCTGTAGATCAGGTCTTGCACTGTATAGTAAAACTATACAAGGTGAGAATTACCTGTAATACCTGGCAGTAGTATGGCAGTATGACTACATATTGTAATATTGTATTTAAATATTGAGACCCAAGCAACAATCTTTCCTTTACATTTAAGTAAAGGAAAGATTTATACAGCTATAAGTGAAACCATTCTTCTGGAATAAATACTATTCTAAAGTTTAGAAATCCTCAGGCTATTTTCTAAACAAAGATGTGGGAAACTATTACAGTTTATATTAAATATTCCCATGCGGATCTTTTGGTCCTTGTGGAATATGAATGGCAATCTCTTGTAAAATCCCTACTGCAGCTGTCAACACTTTTTTATATGAGGCATCCCAGACACAGAGAGGAGCAGAGCATGTATGTGTGTGGGACATACCTGTTTCCTTAAGAATTCCTCACCCCTCTGGTGGCAGATAGGTTTTCTGAGGCTACACAGATATCAGAGCAAAGTCACTAAAGTGATTTTTCGTAGGGGAGGAGATGATAACGCTTGCTTATTACCAGCTTTCTGAAACAGGAGAACTACTCCTGATTTAGAGAAGAAACTTGAGACTAAAAGGTTTGCCCTGTACCACAGGGTGACTCTCCATTCTCACAAGCCCCATCTTCTACAGTCAGTGCACACACTTACCAGCTTCACCTTGAACCTTCCCATTTTATCTGCTGCCTTAATGTAAACCTGACACAGGAACCACCTTCTTCTTTGATGCCTAAATTAATTTCTGGACTGTTTATAACTACTTCTGCTTGTGACAATATTTTTCATCTGTTTAATCTTCTCTTCCTCCTAGCATTTCTCCTCTTTCTTCTTAGTGTATTGGGGAAAGTAACATCGTCCTTCCTTAGGTTTCATTGTGTTGCTGACCCATGCCAAGCTTTTCTGGTCTCTTCTTCTAAAACAGGATGCTCAGTGGACCCTGTGGTAGGGCTGTTCAATGAGCTCTTAATCACTCCATGAGCTCTTACTCCCTGCAAATGGGTCAGCTCACAGATACTAAAAAAAAAAAAAGATATGTTCAAAGTACACCAGAGGATCTCCTCACACTACCTTGTGAGCAGGCCAGTCCCTACCAGAAACTGATGAACTATAAGTTTGCCTTCTCATGGTCGAGAATTCTTTACAATTTCCACAGTATTTTTTCATTCTTCTATTATTTCCAGATGATGAGATCTGACTTTATCATTTATAGCACTTATACAATTAAGTGAGAGGTGAATAAGGACCAGGTTGTTTGCCAAAAAACAAGTAAAACTCAAACACTTCATGTCACTGTTTATTTTCACACTCCTCTTGAAGAAATATCTAGGTCAGCTACACCAAGCTTTGACTTCAGCATGCCCTGTATAAGACTTAAGATATCTTGTTTATACCTTTTTGGATGAATTCTCCAGATATATTTGTAGCTCAAAGTGTACTAACCAGTGAGAATTAAAACAAAAATCAAGATTAAAAGTTCTCTGTTTTTTCTGTATTCAGAAACATAAAGCACTACTTATATTGTGCATATCTGAGACTATTATTTTACATCTACACACAGAGATGTTCTTATTCTATAGGAAATGTTGTTCCCTGGAAATCAATGACAAAATTCCTGCTGAGTTCAGTAGACCAGGATTCCTTCCAGAGTCTGCTTTACTAGTTCACTGCATGAGTTGTATGCCAGGGTAGCTTTGTTGAAATCACTGGAATACCCTTGGCATGAAAGCAGTGAAATCAGAAACAATCTGAATACAGAGAATCACAATATTTTTTACTGGAATAAATGGATTACAACAGAGGGATGACAGTTTTGGTAAATGCCAGCTAACTGAGATGTTGTCAACTGGCTCATTAGACAGTTGCACACTTCTATAAATGCCAAATCTAAAAACATTTCTCGTATTCATACCATTTTATAAAACGGCAATATTGCATAGACGAAACAGGGAAACTGCAAAAACTTACATCACTGCTAAATTACTTTCTCTTTAAAAAAGTGTTCCACGTGTTTTAGACC
Organism: Poecile atricapillus; assembly: GCF_030490865.1. Classification (NCBI taxonomy): domain Eukaryota; kingdom Metazoa; phylum Chordata; class Aves; order Passeriformes; family Paridae; genus Poecile; species Poecile atricapillus. The sequence continues at coordinate 56,524,693 of NC_081251.1, forward strand.
AAGAGCCAAATTCTGCCCCTTGACATACACATGCAAATTCCATTAAGGAGTTGGAACTGCATATTTGTGCTTGTGGGAATGATTTGGCGGTGTAAAGGCAATTCTGGGAGCATTGACTGTGAGGGCTGCCCAAGAATTCACCAGTGAAAATGCTTTTATGTTTTATTTTGTTGTCAAAAACTGTTGATTTGTCAAAAATAAACATTTCTGCACAAATATATATAGCCTGTTTGACAATGAGCACATTTGTGGTCAAGGAGAAAGAGAAAGCTAATATCCACAGCACAGCCAACAAGCACTTATGCCAAACTCAGAGCTAAACATCTATATATAAGCTTTCCCAGACATATTCCTTTCTCTTCCAGTCCATGATGAATCCTTTGACAGGACAAGTTGTCGTCAGTCTTTCTTACTGGAGCTATTTCACACAGCTTTATAAATCCAATATTAATTGGACAAAGTGTCTGCCTAATCACCACTTCCCCATTTCATAGCTTTATGCTCCTGTTATGAAAAACAACTACTTGAACTCTTCCTCCCTTACAGGGGATTGTTCTCTTAGCAGACACTTGTCCTCAGTTAAACAAGGCATTGGCATATCTAATATCTGCCACAAAAGGAGAAAACTTTTAACTTATCAGAAATGAGATGTGATCTTGTTTTCCCTGTAAATTCCACTCACACCCCTTAAAAGTACTGGGCAAAATTATAACTTGATTTTTGTTTTACTTTGAAAATGCATATATTTGTCTATATCAATAGTAAATATATTTCCTTCCCACCTCTAGTATTTCAGAAATGGAATTAATACCTCACTGTGCTCTCAGCTTTCAAGGTGCTTGGGGATACAAACTAAGTGAAAGATTTTTACTTTCATACATGCAAGACCAACAGGAGGACAGACACCATGCCTTTGCTGTGCTATTTGCCAAAGCAGCTGACACCATAGGTGGGGGGACAAGTTGGGAAGAGAGGAATTTAACACTAATAGTGCATTTTATGGATGGCTTATCTGGTTGACCTTTGTGGAAGGCAGAGTGATGTATTAAAACGCAACTTGTCAGGAGTGCAGCCAGTAGGTTAGGATCTAAATCCATCCCGAAGTCAGGGAAGTGAGGCTAAAACAATGCCTGCGTGCCAATCCTGCTCAGACCTTTCTGTAGGACTTTTCCAGTGTGTGAACCCCAGGTAGTGATTTCATGCCCCCACAAACAGGAACTTCCTCAAGGGTAAGTGCAGCAGACATTGAGACATGAAATATCATTGCACATTGTAATAAAATATTTTGTGTGACGAATGCTGGCGCAATCAAATATGCCTCCCATTTCCCAGTTCTGGCAGCTCAGAAAGGAAGTCTCAGGCCCTGTGAGCCACTTTTGCTGGCTGACAAACACAGGGGACAGGCCTTACAACACTGAACCAGTTTAGAGATTGTTCTTCGCACAGGCTGAATTCCCTCCATGCCATTAAAAGTAGCAATAGTCAATTTTGGCTCACTATAACCTTTTTAGTACCACTCCTTAACTGTTTTTAAAAAAAATCTTTACTATCTTGTAAATGAAGTTCAAATTAAATATTTTCCTTCTCTATATTTTTTTCAGAAATGTTTTGCTTGCACTGAATGATAAACTTTCTTGAAGTTCATCTGAACTTTCTTTCTTCGTTCTTTGCTGTTCCTTCTTTCTTTCTTTCTTTCTTTCTTTCTTTTCTTTCTTTTCTTTCTTTCTTTCTTCTTTCTTTTCTTTCTTTCTTCTTCTTTCTTTCTTACTTTTCTTTCTTTCTTTCTTTCTTTCTTATCTTTCTTTCTTTCTTTCATTTCAATACTTTCTTTCTTTCTTTCTTTCTTTCTTTCATTTCTTTCTTACTTTCTCATATCTTTCTTTCTTAATCTTTCTTATTCATTCTTTCTTCTTCTTTCTTTCTTTCTCTCTTTCTTCTTTCTTCTTTCTTTCTCTCTTTCTCTCTTTCTCTCATTCTATCTTCTTCTCTCTCTCTAACTCTCATCTCTCACTCTCTTTCTCACTCTCTCTCTCTCTCTACTCTCTCTCTCTTTCTCTCTCTTCTCTCTCTCTCTTCTTTCTCTCTTTCTCTCTCCTCTCTCTTCTTTCTCTCTTCCTCTCTTCTTTCTCTCTTCTCTCTTTCTCTCTTTCTCTCTTTCTCTCTCTTCCTCTATTTCCTCTCTTTCTCTCTCTTTCTCTACTCTTCTCTCTCTCTCTTTCTCTCTTTCTCCTCTTTCTCTCTTCTCTCTCTCTCTTCTCTCTTCTCTTCTCTCTTTCTCTCTTTTCTCTCTCTTTCTCTACCTCTTTCTCTCTCTACTTTCTCTCTTTCTCTCTTCTCTCTTTCTTTCTTTCTCTCTTCTCTCTCTCTCTTTCTTTCTTTCTCTTTGCATCTTTTCAGGTTTTAACAATTCCACTTCTTACCAAAGTCCAAAGCCTGTAGGGAAATGCTTTCCCTTCAGCTGGGCCTCTTCCTATCTTATCAAATAATATTAGTTTGCACTCCATTTATACCACATAGAGCCTTAGAAAACTCTCATAGCTTTTAACCTGTCATGCAGATTAAGACCTCATTAAATTTCTTACTACCTTCAGCATGATCGTGTTTACCTAATCCTGAAGATTTTGGGGCAACATAATGAGTACTGATACAGAATGAAAGCAGAGGGATCTTTCATCATGTGGCTTCATTTGCTAGAATGAGAATTTACTGTCTGGTAAATTCAGTTCAGTTTAGTCTGTGTTTCTGTCTGGACAAAGCATGCCTTGCATTTCCCCTTATGAACACTCCATGACCCATACTTCTGAGTTTGAGTGAACATGTCCATATTCATAGGTAAAACATGGATGTTTGAGAATTAACAAAGCATGTACATATGCAGACATGCATACACATGCACATATTTACTTTATAAATAGGCACCAGATGAATGAGTGTACATAGGGACAGGAATAACATTCGCCTACTTTTTTTTTCTGTCTCTTCTCACATGTTTGCGAAAAAATTGTTCAGAGAAAAATAACTGGAATCAAAAGGGGGAATACGCTCTTCTCCTGCTTCAGTGTTTGCAGCATGATAGCTAGCTAGATAGGTGACTATTTCCAGACTGGACATTTTTGATGTGAGCACTGCGTACACAGCGTAAAAAACAAGCCGTGTCACAGGAACTTAACAGCTGAAGCAGGTTAAACAAGATAAAATACTGTTATTGCAGTTTCATTAGTAAGAATAAGAAATACCAAATGCCTTGTTCTCAGTCTCAGAGAAAAATGGCAACAAACTCCTGTCACAGCTAATACCCCTGTTACTAGTTCTGTCTTTGAAGTCTACTGTCCTGGCAATATTTGTAGCCCCCTTTCAGAGATAGATGCAGTCCCTTTTCATAAATAGAGAAAATTCTGAGGAAAAAAGAAAAAAAAGAGGCCTCAAACTTAAACAGTACATGTCCTTCTAGAATATGAGCATCTCACAACAGTTTTGTGTTTGTTCTAATAAGAAGCCCCTTAAGTGGGATGTAAGGCATGGCTGACATAGAAATGGGCAGCAGAGGCAGAGATCATGGGCAGGAGCAGCCCATGGCAGTTGAGGAAATGCAGAAGTTGAGTGCAAGCTTTCCCCAGGTTTGACCTGGAGCTCGAGCATTTGGTTCACCCTTTCTCACTGGATGCTTAGCTAATTATCCAGGAATCCTTATCAAGGTATTTCAAGACCTCTCTACAGGACAGCATTGATTAATAATCACTTTGATGAATTTTTACTTTCTTTCACCTTTAAAATTACTTTTTCTGTTTCAAAGGATTCGGCCATGATAGTGACATCATACAATTTTTGTCTTGGACATATACCTTGTTGGGCTGAGGGACTTGTTTAGAGAGGGGAGAAATGCCATCTTTCTCCCAGCACATGGCACAATCCCATTGCTGGTGGAGGTGGGGGGGATTGACCTGCCCTCTCCTAGCCCCATTTCCTTCCCTGCTGCCTGCCCGCCCAACAGCAGCTGCCTTTAGACGGGGCCAGTAGAGGCTCTCCCTCTGCCAAGCCCAGATAGCCACTCAAAGGACTTCCCTGTGTCACGTCTGCTGTAAACTCCACCATGCTTTTCCTGTGTCTGCACAACATCTCAGCTCATTAGGAAGACACGAGATAGCAAAGGACCCGATACGGAGCGTCTTGGATCCCCCCAGCCCGGTAGATCCTCCTTCCCGTACCATGCATGGGACCCTTAACTTTAACCCAGCCGTGCCTTTTGTCTGAAAGGGAGAGACTATTTATGAGGAGTCATACAAAATAAACACAGAGAGTTCACCATAAAATATGACAACCACTTTAAATAATGTTGACTTAATTAAACTTTAAACTTTATTTATATATTTTATGGCCGTAGTGTGAGCTCTTCTCGGATGTTTACTTCAGTGAAAAATCCATCATGTGAGGGCCTTGAAAGGAATTAATCCCCTTACCCCTGGCACAGAACTCAGCTCCAACAATTCAGATCTAAATATTTAGTGATGGATGATACATGTTTATAGAACAGAGGGCAGCATGACATTTAAATGGGATCTGGGGTTGCTATAGTGAGCGGACATTGTTGAAAAGAAACTGGAAGCTGAAGCCATGCCAGTTATCGGAAGCCAATAAGTCAGCCCCTTGTTGCCTGATTTTTCCCTTCCGTCTATTCTTTCTGGGTTTTCGAAGGCTTCTTCACAGAAAGTTACGAGCAATTTTCAGAAGGAAAAGTTCTGCTGACTCTTGTACATTTGGTAGTGCATCCCATGGTTAAACTAATAGCCTCCTTGGGTGTCAGCCAAAGGTTACAGGCCTCTCAAAATATTCTTGGAAAAAAAAAAAGAGTTTATCACTGAACTGAAGTTTCTCATTAGTAACCCTGTGTTGTCTAATCTGTGAAATTACATGATTAACTCTTTTGCAGAGACAGCTTCAGCCAGAGTTTGCAATCCCACAGGAAGTTATTAAAAGTATCACCAAGATAATTTCCCTGCTTTGTACTTGGCCCTTAGGGTAAAGGAAATACATCATTAGATGAGTACTTTATAATAAAGCTATAGATCACTAACAATTATTAAATGGCTGTCAAGAATGATTATTATTTTAAAAGTTGAGCACTGTGCAATTTGAAAAAACAAATAAAAAACCTTGAAAGAAATTACTTCCTTTGTTTTTGTATAGAAATTAGAAACATGCCTTCCCCCCATTCTCTTTGAAGTGATTATTTGAATATAATCTTTGTACACAACCATCTTACCTTCGACATTACTTTCTGAAACTCTAAAAATACTCCTGTGGAAAGCCACTACTTGGGGGAATATTGCTCAGTGACACAGAGGATAGCAGGGTCTTTTGCATAAGCTGAGAACAGCACCTCAGTGCATGAACCCTGAACCCCTGATGCCTCAAGTTACTCAAGCAGAGGTGGTGGTTGTCACCCAGGAGCAATCCTTATTTTTTGGTGAAAGTTGAACTCAGGGCTATCTGGGACACAGAAAACACTCCCATCATGTATTATAGCTGAAGTCACTTGCAGATGTTTTACATGATTTGTTGCACTTGGTTTTGGCTTTCTAATGAGTTCCTCCCAGATCAATGGGTGGTTTAGTTTGCATCATTTGGGAGGAGAGGTAAGAGTTCATATCTTTATTATCTTCCCTAGCTACCCAGCTAGCCACCAGGACCTTTTCCTTTTTTTTTTTTTTCCTTTTTACTTGTTTCTTTTTTTTTTTTTTTTTTTTTTTTGGAAACATTAATGAAAAAGTGAAGTGGTAAGAAGCAGGAGATGCTGACAATCTGACAGTGTCTGTGAAATCAGTCAGGCTGCCAGCCTCTGCTGGTGACACAGTTGCCCTGCAGGGATGGCCATGCAGCATCTGGATGGATTGCATAAAAGACAAATACTCATTTGACAGAGGTAAAGTGTGTGGAAGCAATAGCCAACAAACACTCTGCTGGAGCTCAAATCATATTCAGCCAAACAATCCTATGGGGTTCAGCTATAAGAGTTAAAAACTAAGCTGGAATTTGAAAAAAAACATCATTCGGGCATCCAGGAGAGGACAACTGCTAGCGGACACCTCTGAGAAAATTTATTTGTGCTTTTGTGCTTTAAAGACAGATCTTTAAAAAAGTTGTGTTTAAGATTTAACATACAGCCCTGAAGTGCACAGGAGGACCAAGCTCACAGGACAGCTTTTGTGATTGCATCACATTATGGTGCCCCACTGTGACCAATGCACCCACTTGTTTCAGCTTAGGAGTGAGAAACAGTGCTTTGAATCAGAAGAGATGAAATCTAATTTCAACTGCATAAATGCAGGTGAAGAGATTTGCTCTGTCTAGGCTGCATTTTTTTGTTTTCTCTAATAACTTTATTCTGACCTTAAATAAGGCATGATCTCCTAGGAGAGAAGTTGGTTGACTTGCATATATTATAGACAAAATAAATGCTTAAACATTTTCAATATAAGTGCAGTTTCAGAAGAAGGAGAAACTCAGAGACCATTTTCATTCTGTATCACTTGAAGTGGCTACAACTTGTATCCTCTCTAAAAGTTTAGAATAAAATTCATACCAAATATGCTCATTGTCTTTTTTGGTAATGTGGTCAGACAATGGCTTGGATGAATCCCTAATGCTTTTAATGGTCAACCTAAGATCTACATGTCTACCCTTTTCAAAATCTTGAATTGGTAAGGAGAGTTTTTCTAAATTGTTGCATACACATAAAAATATTCTTCTTATTCTAGTTCCAGTTTCTAAAAATAAGATGACTGGAAGTGATTGGGAAGTGCAGGGTAGGATAACCCAGTCTCTGCAACCTTTTGTGACCTTCAAGTGACAGAGAAATATTTTTGTTACTGCATTTTGTAGTAAAGAAAAAGAAGACTGATTCAATTCCCCTTAATATTTGTTAACTAATTATTAAGAGGCAACTTATTTTTTTGCTCAAGAACATTAGACACAAAAGGTTCTGGTATATATTCAAACTCATACTTAAATAAATGCAATCTGAATATTTTGACATTTGTTTATTACCAGTGTAAGACTGAGTTTTAATATAAAATGAGAACATTCTTGAAGAATTGTAGGGAAGAACTGTAGGTATGAAAACCAGACTTATAGCCAAACTGGAGCGCCTTAAGCTGTCTATGCAAGTGTCCATATTTCCATGAGAGAAATTTCTGGGGTCCAGAAACTGGAAAACAGTGAAAATATTGGTGCACATTCTACATTAATACTTTCAGAATGGGAAAAACATCACAAAACAAAAGCAACAAATGTTAGCCAAAAATCTCTCACTCTAGTCTCTTACTTTGAACTGGAATGTTACAAAATAGATGTCTGAAGTTGTAGAAAATAACCAAACACACATTCCAGAGCTGATCAGGAAAACAATATAAACAAAATTGTGACCTGGGAAATGAATGAAGAGTGTAATTTTCTTTATGTAGTTACACATTCTCAGGAGATGTGTTCTGGCTGATATTAATGGTAAAACACCGATGTATATGCAATTAGAGAGATCCACAACAGCATATGTCAGAATAAATGGTTTTGGTCACCAATAAAATTCCCATTCTTGCAGAAAGAGGTTTTCCATCCTCACATGGCATGGAAAGTACCTAATATTGCCATCCATTTCTGATGGGCATGGGGTATTTCTACAGGGGATACATGAATTTTCATTTGGTTTTACTGTAAGTTATGCCTTTATGTCTCTGTGACCAGTTTTTGTTTGGATTTAATTTGGAAACCAACTTGTCACAGATAAGAACTGAGCAATATGTTCCTTTCTGCAGTACTGACTTATTTTCCTTCTTGCACTACCAATTTTTCTTATTTCTGTCATCCAAGATAGAGATAACTCTTTACACATAGAAAATATGACTCAAATATCTAATTAAATTTTTATTTTAAATCACTACTGTTGCTTTTTCAGAAGTCTTGTTCGACTATCCTTGCACTAATAAATGGGTATGGCCCTATTAATTTTAAATTGCTTTTTTTGGTCCCCATTCTAATGATTTTGAGATGCTGGATTTGGCTGCTCTTGTCCTAAACAATTTTATAAGCCAGTGAAAGCTCATGAATACATACTCTGTATGTATTCATGGCACTTGAAGAAAATGTTTCTTCTACTGAAGAAGGAAGAAAGCTCTCCTCAGACAGGGATGGATGTTTCCAAATGCATCTCATTACCCTGTCACCAAGTGGCTGTTCTGCATTGCTGAAGGCAGCAGGAATGCAGCAGTTCCCAGCTCAGGGTCAACCTCCCATCTTCTAATCACACTACTTCAAGTAAAGGTGAAAATATTCTAATCATATCAAAGGCTCATTCTCTAGAGTGTTGGCACCATTTTTGCCACAGAAATAGGAGAGAATGGCCTTTCTTCTCTGCTAGCAGGGATCTGGCACCTTTTTATGTCATAATTTGAGTAAAGCTTTGAAGATGAAGAACAGTGGAAGAGGAAGATTCAAAAAAAACCCAGCTAGAACAAATACACAAAAAATCCCCAAGCCCAAAACTTTCACTGAGTATTTCCTTCACACTTTTTGACTTTGCAGGCTACCCATTTTCCAAAGCAGAGGTAACAGTTCATTTCTGCACTTTTTTTTCCAAAGCGGAAAAGAGAATCACGCAAAGCATGGTCATAGCCTGTATTCATATTTGTAATTACTCTTACACTTCAGATGTGGGGAAAATCCATTATTCATAATACTGTGTTTTAGTTGGTAGAGCACCAGGTTCACAGATGATTAGTGATAGTTGACAAAATGAACTTTTTCTGAAGTTCAGGGGTCTTGCGTTATATAAAATCGAATTTCTAAAATCAGTGCCTTTGATGTCTTCCCAGTACAAATATTTTACTCACAATTAAGTACTTGGGACAAAAGTCTGGGAGAAGGGGGAGACAGAAAGGGGAGGGGAGATGTGGTTAAAGGCAATCCTCAGCAGGACAACTTAAAAATATGACTATGATTTCTCAATAGCTACTACTGACTTTCCGGTTTTCATGAATTTGCCAAATGTGTTTCTTTGGGTCAGATCTTACTTGCTCACGGAAGTATTCTTATTGGCTACCCTGGAGAATAAAGAAACCCACATTTTGCTTACCCTTTCTGTTTCGCTAATTCTATTAGGATCAGTTCAAATAAACTGGAGTCTGTGTTGCTGGATCAGTCAGCAGATTGGAACTATACAGACTATGAAATGATACTTCCCTAAATTTTTTTACGGAAAATATGTGTGTTCATTTCCTTGGTTCTCAGAACAAAACAAAACAACAACAGTAAACGAAAACAACAAGAAGAAAAATGTTTGTCTGTTTTCATAGTGGAAGCCCTGCTACCCACAGTTGAGGCTTATCCACATGCTGTGTCTAGCCCAGCCCTAAACAGATGCTGCCACTTCTGCTGCATTTGCACTTTTTGTTTGGAGTTTAATAGCTATTTTTCTCTCTTTGTTTAGTCTTTGGTCAAATTTTTCATTTTCAGTGCAAAATCCAAAGGTGGTCTGTGTGAAGGCTAACTCTGCATGTTGACAGCCACAGAGCTGCAATAAATTGAGCTTTTGCAAATCCCAGCAATGATGCAACCTCACAGTGTACCAAATATCTATCACTTGCAATTATACCTGAACCTGTGTGCATACTGCATGTCTACCTGTACCTGTATTTGCAAAGATCCTTTTGTACCTCTGTATGTTCTATTTTGCACATAGCACCGGTCTCAGATAGTTCAGACTATGCTGTTTGGGGCAAAAAAAAAAGAATTTGTAAGGACACAATGTATAGCCTTCCTTACAGAGTAAACTAGAAGCAAGCATCATGGATGAGTTGAGAGTGCAAGACTGCAGAAAGATGTGAGTCTAGCTGGGGGAGAGCTGGCTTGGAATTCCTGGTACATGGGTGTTATTTCTAGTGCTTCTGGTAGGAAGACTGAAGAGGCTGGCTAAGTGGCTTCCTATTTGTTTTACATCTTGCTTTGCATGGAGTTTGAACAATATTTCAAGGTGAGCCTGAGGTAGTGTCATGAACACCCAATTTCCAGTGTATGTCTTAGGTGACATGATGTGTATATCTTTTACCTCAATATCATAATTATCCTTCTAATGCACTGTATAGTGTTTTCAGCCCCTACTGATTCAAAACCTTTGGAATTATTTCTAAATTTTGTTCTTGTCTATGTGTTATAAAATCTCATTAGGAGGAACTTTTCCTCCTTAGGTAGATACAATGCTGAACTGGTTAAGACATCAATTTATATTCAAGGATATTCATCACTACCTGCAATTAGATCAGACCAAGGACTTTGACCTTTACTTGAACATTCTGTCTCACCCTTGCCTTCCTTGCCTAGTGAGAAGGTCTGCTGCAGACAAGTGCACATCTGGAAGAAGGCCTCTTTTCCTTGGGTGGTGGGAAGTTTCCTACTAACACCACACAAAGGGCCACGTGGATATTGTCAAAATCCCAAAAAACTTGCCCTGTGGAAGAGATGAGTTCAACTTCCAATCTTTTGCCTGGGGAGCTGTTACTGAGCTCGGGGCAAAATAGATTTCAGTCTGTAAACAAAAAGTTTGACCTGCTCATCTCAGCCAGCTTATATAAACAAATCAGTTCACCAGAGAAGTGGTGCAGGTTTCAGGAGGAAACAGCACACCCGGGACAGGTTTAGCCTCGCTGCCCTGCTCCCCACTGAGCAAGTGACCAAGCCCTTAAGATATCTCCTCCTCCAGGTGATCCAGTGCAAGGCAGGAGGGGAGAAAAGGGAATTCCCTGAGGGTGTCTCTGGATCCGTAGGCACCAGCTGCCTAAGGGCAGGGCCGGAGAACAACCTCAGGGTACTTGGCTTTCAGCATTCTCAGAGGGAAATGGTCACAGAAGATGGAAGAGGGGGAGTACCTGTTGCCAAATGGATTGTGATTACAGCGGTGGCAAACTTCCAGGGAAACGCAGCCTCAGTTCTGTTTTATCAGGTTCCTTTGTAAATTGCTATTAAGAAGTATTTTTCAACAATCTCATTTTTATTAGCCGTTTGTGCCCATTATAGTTTTCTAGTTGCAAGTTTGTTATGGCTGTAACATAAATAAAGTTCTAAAAATGTCTCATTTGAGGAATTGCAGGGCTGGGCATGCCATTTAGACACAGATAAAAGCAGATGTAAAGGTCTTTCTTTGTAATGGGTCTATTTTATATTTAATAGAACTGTCATATAAACCTAGACTACCATTTAAAATGCAATTTCTAGGCTATAAAATAAACACCATTTCTAATATTGCTGTTGGCTTTCACCTATGGGGTACTGTTCATTAAAAGCTCTGTAAGGCATTTACGTGGGGTTGCCATATGATTTACAATCTAGGAGCCACCCCAGGCAACAAATACATTTCTCTCCCAGCTTAGGAAAGAGTTCTTCAAAAATATTAATGCTATCTGCAGGATCAGCCAGCCATGTGTGATTTGCATGAACAGCAGTGCAGGGCTGGTGGAGACTGACACACCTTCTGTGGCAGCAGCTCTGCCAGGTGCAATTGCCTCCTTCAGGAAGAGTAAGCCTGAGAAACACTTTCACATTCATCACTTTTTATTGAAGTTTCTAGGAAAAGTGTTACCACAAAAATAAATGTACCTGGCTCAGGTTTCTGTGGCAGGACTGCCTGTGCTGGGCTGAGGGATTGGCTTGTTTTCTTGCCCAAACTGGGATTAATGATTCTTTAGAGGAGCCAGATTCTCTTCTTTGGCCACAGGAATGGGCATCTGGGTGAGATGGTTGAAATAAGCACCTGAACATAAATTCTGCGTTACTGATCTAATATGAAAATCCAAGTTTATGGACATTGCCTGACACGGTTTCAAGTTTCATCCTAGGATTGAATGCATTTTTATTAGTGGATTTCTTCACCAAATCCAGAATTACATCTCCTTGCTTTCCAGAAGGCATTCAGGCTTGGTAGAGAAGGGGTCCTTTGGGCTGATCAAGTGTGAATCATTTTCTAACAAGATTTTACTGCCTTTTAAAATCAGACTAAGTGTACTGAATATAGTTTGATTTTTGCAGCTAAAATTTTCTCAGAAATTCATTCTTCACTAATTATGTCTGGTTGAAGGAAGGACTTGATGATCTTGGGGGTCTTTTCCAACCTATGTGATTCTATGTTTCCATGATTCTATGGCTTCTTCATAGGAAAATGGTCTGGTACAGTCCCTGCACCTTGCCCAGTAATATCAGGACCTTGTCCAGCAATGCTGTTCCATGGATATGATCTGAGCAGCAGGTGGGATCCAGATTTTTAGGGTGGCACTCAGTCCCCTGGGCCCTTCCCTGTCACAGGAAGACTGGGCAAGGATCTTGGAGGGGTAACCTGAGTTTCAATGAACAGAAAATTGGTTTGGGGTGCAGGAGGGGAGTGAGAGGTTGACACAGCGCAAAAACAATATATAGGAAAAGAAACTGGGAAGGTATGAGGGCTCCGGATTGAGCAGATGTGCATAATAAAACTGAATGATGGATGCAAGCTGTACAGAAGAAAGAAGAGTGCCTGGAAGAAGGGGAGCAGCAGAAAAGAGGTGAAGACGTCAGCAGGTGTAGTAGAAACTAAGCAAACTGAGTTTTACTGTCCTAATGCCTTAGAGCCCACTGGCAAAGCACTTGATTTATCTTCTGCTAATAGTAGTCCACAAGGAAAATAAAAAGCAACAAGTTCTGTCTGTCCCTCTGTTAACACAGAGTAAATATACTCAGTGAAAGAAGTCTTCAAAAATCAGATACACACCAAACAACATTCAGAGGTTTTGAAATCTGAAGTAGGAATACTTCTGTAACTCAACTTCATAAAAGGACTTTTAAAACTGTTCCTGTATCCAGCAGTCATAAAGTAAAAAATGCTGGTGGTATAGTGGTGAGAAAACTCCAGCTAGGGTACCCTGTGCTTGTACCTTGTAACAGGTTTCTATATACGTGCTAGTGTTTTAGCAAGACTTTCTGAGTAAAGGAGACTGGTGAGCAAGTATATGGGTGGGCACATGTCCAAATGTGTGTACACGTGCATCTCTCTCTCTTTATACAAGTCACAAGTCCCTATCTGTCCATTAGGTCCTGTTGCAGCTGTCTTGAACAGAAGTGTTGCAAGAATAATTTATTATTTGTGGGATAATAAACAATCAAATCAATAAACATTCAAGTTAATTCACAAAGGAATTAATAGAGGGAAATCCATTATTATCTTTCCATGAGACTATTCATACATGAAGATAAATAGTTAAAAATCCTGTTCACTTAACCTTAGACACTTCACAGCAATTCATATGTTAGGATCCAAATTGTTTTCAGCTCTCTTTGAAGTAGGTGATGATCTCAAGTGGCCAGACACCCTCTGGAGATATGTTTCTCCTCCAATTACAGAGAGAGTCTATGGTGACCAGACACTTCTCTGGAGTGCCTGAAGTGGGAGGGATGAGCTCAGAATGCAGCAGCAGCTCTCTAGGCTCTCCTTCAAACATCCCACAGATGTATGGGGAAAATCTGGGCAATGATGGTTGATGTCAGGTGAGAGGGAAGCAAAAATGGTTTCCAGCAGTGATATCTGTCTTGCCATAATTTTTAATTTTTTCATTTGGAAAGGACCTTCCAAAGTCTCCTCTTTCCAAGTGATTTTTGTCTAATAGAGAACTTCCTGAAAGCCTCCAGATCAATTGCATGAGGCATTGAGCAGACAGAGCTGTGACTTATTTTCCATCACAGATGGCTGCATACAATTCTGCATCTTTATTCAGATTAAGTATCTTCATAAAAAATGTCTTTGTAGCCATTTTTGGTCACATACAAGCACTGTGAAGGTTCAGAAAACTTACCTTCAAAGATGAAAAAATCAGGCAACTTCTATTTACAGCTGCATATGCCAGGACCCAAAGCATGTGCCACAGGTTTGGCATATCCATCAGTCACGTTGAAATTAATGCACCGTTAAGAGCCTCACTTGAGATGTAACATGGGACTGCCTGGCAAAGAGGGGAAATGGTGCAGAGTGCTCACAAAAGTGGAGAGAGTTGTAATGACTTCCTTATGACCCATCTCCAAACTGTGCTGAGTGGAGCTCTGGCACAGGAGAGAGTCTGGCCCATAGTATGTAAATAAATAACAATGAGCAAGTCAAAGCAAAGACGGATATGAATGAAGTGACTCACACAGCGTGGCTGTAATTCTATGTTGTCTCCAGGCTAGGGAAGGCAACCCATTAGACTTCAGTTTAGGTTCTCAAAATCATTTTTAGTGCCATAAAGGGTGACTTATTTTTTTTGCTTGTAAATGAAAGCCCATATTCTGGAGCTGTCTTCTGAAAATAAATAGAGCCAGGGAGTATAGCACTTTCAACAAAAGCATTAATAAGTGACTGTCACTGCATGTATAAATGTAGTTTTGGACTGAAAGCAAAGTATAATTAATTTTAAATTAATAGATTAATCTTTAATTTGATTAATGAATTTTTAAAAACCAGACTGTACATTGAATTTTTCCAAAACTTGCATAGAAGCCTATTTTCTCTCTAAAGAGATCAGGACTATATTCATCAGAAGGACTAAAGAAAAAATTATAAAAGGGTAGATTTTTAAGCAATTGCAAATCAAAATTGGCAATTTGTTTTCATAGATTGCATAAATTGCATGCCATATTCAAGAACTCCATTCTCAGACTACTGAAGAGGGAGCATTTAAATTTTGCTTGCCAGCGATGGAAAAATTATGTCCAGACATCTTCTGTAATCTCACCAGCATGTCCAGGAGGGGTGACAATCAAGGAATACACTTCAAAATGTTAGGAGGATGCTGAAAAAGGCATCTGTGGTCAGACAGCAGGCAGCTCAACCAGTAGATGTTTGGTATCCCCCCAGTGTGGGAAGAGAGAACATGTGTAATAATTAAGAAAGAAGGGTGGCAGATTCCTTTGCACAGGTAAAAGTTATTTTAAGTCTGTGTTAGCTCAGTAAAAATCTACTGAAAGGATGTAATATCTTTTGGTTCTGGCTGAAAGAACATAAGGGGAATATGATCATGGAATCATAGAACAGTTTGGCTTGGAAGGGACCTTAAAGATCATCTAGTTTCAATCCCCCTGCCATGATCTAGCAGGGATTCCACCTGCTAGATCAGGTTGCTCAGGGCCTCATCCAGCCTGGCCTTGAAGGAATGGGGCATCCACAACTTCTCTGGACAGCCTGCTCCAGTGTCTTGCTGCCTTCGTATCCAAGAATGTCTTCCTAGCATCTGAAGTTAAGGAAACCTACCTATCCAATTTTTCATCCACTAGAACTCCCAAGTCCTTCTCTACAGGGCTTCTCTCAATGGTTTCTTTTCCCATTCTGTGCTTATATCTGGGATTGCCCGGACCTAAGGACAGCACCTTGCACTAGGATTTGTTGAACTTCATGAGATTCTCATGGACCCTCTCAAGCTTGTCCAGGCCCCTCTGGATGGCATCCCATTCTTCTGTTGTCAACTACACTGCTCAGCTTTGTGTCATCTGCAAACTTGCTGAGGGTGCACTCAGTCTCACTGTCTGTGTCATTGGTAAAGATACTAAAAAGCATCAGTCCCAAGGCAGAGCCCCGAGCAGCACTGCTTCTCACCACTTCTCTGCTTCCTATCTGGAAATAGAGCCATTAACCACAACTCCCTGGCCGTATCCATCTAGACAATTTCTTAGATGTTGAATAGTTCGTGCTTCAGATCCATGTCTCTCCAATTTGGAGATATAGTTATCGACTGTGACTGTGTCAAAGGCCTTATGAAAGACCAGGAAATAACATCATTTGGTCTTCCCTTATCAAGACTTGCAGTCACTCCCTCACAGAAGGCCACTAGATGTGTCAGACACTATTTACTCCCAGTGAAGCCATGCTGCTCCATAGACCATCTAGAATTTTCACCGACAGCTTCTGGGCTTTGTCAAGCCCTGGGTGCTGAAATGTGTCACTGCAGAGACAGGGATCTGGGCTCCATCTCCTCCACTGAGGGGTTCACTTTGGTGACCCTCTGGCTTGTCACCCCATGTCTTCTTTGTGTAGCTGGCATGCAGATGGAAGACAGGAGTGAAACAAACTTTCAGGTGCATTAACCCAGTCCTTGGGCTTAGAAATGACCCAGTAACACACAAACAGCTGCATAGAACCACAGAAAGCAAAAATGTGCGTCATCCAGTAGTCCAAATCTCAAATTACTGAGACCCCTAAAATGGCAGGAAGACACTGGATTTTGCTGCCTGGTGGCTGAACAAGGAATAAACTCAGTAAGAAAAAACTATGAAAGTCAACCAAGATACAGAATGGGCTTCTAGGTGTTCTCAGACTACAGAAAGGACTGATTCCTTCTAGAGGGAGGACATACAAACTGTTCTGTCCAGGGAATTCTGAAGACAGTCTGGAGAAAAATAAGAAAGCAGCAGCTTTCTTTGGGCACCAGCTTGGCATTGGGGTCCAGATGGCTGGACTAGTAAATTCAGGGTAAAAAGGATTTGCCTCCTGGCTCAGCACATTTACAAGCTCACCAGCACATTTTTTGTGTCTTTACAATCTCCATTCCCAGGCTGGGTGGAAGGCAGAGACTTTATATTTTCACCTGGTTGTTTTGAGCTTTTTTAGAGGAAAACTAAGAGAAATTAGCAAAAACCCTAAAAAGACCCTCCTCTGTGAGCTGAGGAGTAGAGATGACTGAAATTTTGGGCTGAGAGAAAATGTCTGCTTACCAGAAATAATGAAAATAATTTACCACTAATCTGACTTGTCTGTACAGATGGATTTCCAGCATAAGGAAGCAGTGAAATAGCACATTCCCCCAAGGGGAGCTCCTGAGCAGGGAAGCATAATTCTTCCCTGAGAGTTAAGTCTCAGTATGGCTTTTTGCTGTGAAATTACTGCACTGCTGAAAATACACACACAGACACATGCAGGCATACTGACACTGGAAAAAAAGCTGTGTTGGCATTTATAAGATTGTAAGGTCAAAGTTAATTTTGTCAGATTTACTAATTGTTTTCAAACTGTCTTTTGTTTAAGCTTATTTAAAAGTAAACTCTGACATACTGTGATTTGATTTTAAATACCTTTTGGTATCAGTCATTCTGAATTATAAATAGCTTCATCCTTCTTTCTTCTTATCACACTTTGACATATGCACGATAATAAGAGGGATTTTAGAAATATTGATGCAAACCAGCCACCTCTGAATCATGTCAAGTCAATAGTCCCCAAGCGTTAATGTTCAGATCATAGAGGGAATGTGTAGAAAAGGGTTGGAGAAGGGAGAGAAACTTCTGTGGATTTTGAGCCTGAAATGATTCATTATTCACTCTATTTAAAATTGTTAAAGACATTTTTTGTAAGCATGCATCCGTTTCCCATCTGCATAGAGTATGGTAGTGTGACCACAAGTGAGCACAGTTAAATGAAGATAGACACGTCTTAGTGCATGCTGTAAGTGGATTGCTGTCATCACTGAGGCTAAACTAGGGGGACTAGGGGGAAGATGAGATTTCATACTAGAATTTTTCTACACTTGTAGTCCTGTGGGTATTTCTGAGTTTTGCTTTGTTCCTTGAGGTAATAATGTTTTCATTTTCTTAATAAAGATTTGTTAGGTTTGCCTTCCTTCAAGAAATCTTCAAGACTGGATGAGGGCTATCCTGTCCTTAGAAATACTACACCAGGTTAACAGAAAAGCAGAGACACAAGAGGCAAGAGGAATCCAGACTCCCATTTGCAGCTTTCCATTGTGTTTTTTCTGAAATATCTTGATCCTTCAATCACTATAATGCAAACAAATTTTTTACACATGAGCATGGGTCATTCATTTCAATGGGAATGTGCCCATCAGTAAAATAGTTCATACAATTTAAGTATTGGAAGGACTGAATCCTGTAAAAAATGGAGGTGTTTCCCACAAATTCTGTCTTCTGAACGTTTTCAAGTCATGATTGGTCATTCTGTTGCCACGTCCAGTTTTTCCTTGGAGAACCAATAAAAGTAAGGGACGGCAAGTTTGTTCTTGCCTATTGAAAAAAGGTGTGATGCTCCTGCAGAAATGTAGTCTGCAAGACTTGTAAAACAACTCTCCTATCCTACCTCAGTACTTAGTTTCAGCTGAAGCCCATAATTCTGGGCATTGTTCTTCAAGAAGACTACAAATCAAATGAAGAGGGAATGCAGAAATGAGCACATCGAATAATCAGAAGCCTAGAAGACATTACTATGGATGCAGAGGATGTGGCATGAAAGGAATTTGCTTAATCTAGAGAAAACAGAGGGAGACATGGCAACAGTCTGCAAGCATGCAAGGGGATGTCACAAAAAGGAAAGACTTAACCTGATTTCCATGTAGACATAACAAAAAGAGATGAGGCTCACTTGCAGAATGGGAGATTGATAACCTTTAGTATTTTAGTAATTTTCTAGTTTTAGAAAGAGGAGAGCAGTCAGCTTTTTTTGCCTGGAGAAGAAAGATGGAGATAGAGGAATTTTCTTCACAGAAGGCCTTCAAACATCTCCAGCTATGAATAGTCAGCCCCTTGTACTGGCAAGAGGATGGATAGAAGACCTCAGAAGGTCTCATCCATCCCTATCTTCTGTTAACATAATCAACAAAATTCACAGCTACATGCTAAAGGCAGGAGTCTTATTACTGGGAGTAAAGAAAAGGCAGAAAGTATCAAAATATTGCTGTCGAACCTCAAATGGAGCTTGCAAAACATAAGTAATATTCTGTTTTGATCAAGGAAAGGCAAGGACATGACTCGAAGAGAATAAGCACAAAACTCTAATATGACCTTCTGGGAAAATATTTTCTTCCTATTCCAGCACTCCTTGATTACTTTTCCCCCTGGCCTTTGGACTTTTATCTCATGGTGGAAAGTGGAAATAATATCCCCAATATGGCATAAAAGCACCTTGGTACTTCAAAGACTTTTTGCCAAAGTTTTTTAAACTTTGCAAAACTTTAATTTGTAAAAGTAATACTTAAAATGATAAAATTTATAGGCTTTGTTATGTCCAAAACACAAGTAGAAGACCTGCGAACAAGCAATACCCACTCTCAAGCTACTATAATTTAGCAGGAATAAAACCTTGCAAATTTCTTTCCAAAAGTGAGTGGAAAATGGATCTAATGATGTTCAAGTAACCTATTCAGGCTGCTAAGGTTGAGCAGAAGATACTTTTGATGAAAATCTCAGTCTGAGTGTGTATTTAAAAATACAGAAGTGAAAATAATTTATTTTTTTTTGTTATTCCATGAATCGGCATCTGCATAATGTTTAGGGAGGAAGAAGGCTGCAAAAAAACTAGGGAGAGAAACTAATACAAAGGACTATAAAGAAATGGAGCTGTCTCGCCTCTAAAAAAAAGAAAAAAAAGGAAAGAAAAAAAAAAAGCTCAGCATGGATCCATATGGTGTGAGATTTCTCTTCTGTGACATTTTTATTAAGGTTATGTATATGACCGTTCATCTTCATTCTGCTGGTGCTAATTGCTGTCTATTGGACCCTTCGCTACTGTGTACAGAGAACACATGCTTCCCCTCGACACTGCCATCGCTGCGAGTGCACTGGGTTGTTCTGCTGTCCTCAGATAGGAACCTGCTGCTGCTGCCTGACCGCAACAGCTGGGAATATTCTGCTTTTAAAAGCTTATCTTGTTGATACTTGAGTTGAGCTATTACACAGTGGAACAAGCAAACAGAATGAATGGACCCTCTGCGGGCAACTTATGGTAACAAAAAAAGCTTCCATGTGCTTTTGAATGTGTCTCTTGTCTTGGAATTGACAGTGATGTTTAGCATAGATGTTTCCTGCGACAAAATCATGATGGTAGAGAGCCAGAAACAGGCTAAAAAGAAACATCCACAGAAGACATGTTCAGCACTTAAGCTTCTTTACAACTCTAAGCAACATGGAGAGACCAATCCTGCAAAGGTTTACAGATGGTCCCGCTGAAATGCAAGGGACTTTTGTTCTCTAGAGTGGCTAATTAGATTAAGAGTTACTTTATGCACAAAATCAGTGGCTAAAGCATATTTCTTCAATTTTCTCTAGGGCTTTTAAGTAATCAGTCTGAGAATCAGGTTATTTATTTATCAGCATTAAATCCATACATACACATATATATTGCATGTACAAGCAGATCAGAGGACAGAAACACAAATATTCCCATGTTATGGACAGACCACCCAGGGAAATACAGAAATCTATTAATTTTGCTTATCACTTAGACTCCAATTCAACAAAACATCTAACAGTGTCATGAATTTTTCTGTCATGAAGGAAGTGTTACAATCATCTAATCTGACTTCCTACATAATCTAGACTAATGTACGATTTCCCCAAGCAATTCTGACTTGCACATCCATACATTTTAGTTCAAACTGTAAAAGTTAGCAGTGGCAATAAAAATAATTATCAGACTTAGATTCATGAATTAGTGATTCTTAAACTGTTACCTTAACACATTGCCTTTTGTGAATGGTGCTGCACTTAGCCATGCCCTGAACTACACACCAGTCTGCCAACAGACTCCACATGACCCCTAGGCAGGAAAATCTCTCTTCTGAAGTCTTAATGGAGGTGTTGTCTGAGCAAGTACAGGCCCTGAGTGACATGTGCATTATTCTGTGCATGGATGAACATCTGAAAATTTGGCTCTGAGACCACACTGGGCAATCTGTGAGAGTTGAACTTGACACCTAACAGCCAGAGTAGTGGTAACTTCGGTCTCACAGTGATGGTGAGTCTTGCTATGTGACCGCTGGTTTGACCCGTTAACATCGGTTAAGTGGCCAGTTGTAATTGACACGGGCGATCCATGGGTACATGGATTCTCCTGCTTTCTTGGTGGCAGTTTTGGCTAAAGAAAAATCTATTCTCTTCCCCTTCCATTTTTCCCTTATGTGACTTTCTCATTTGTGCTTATGCAAATGTTTATATGAAAGAAATTGCATAAAACTTAGAGGTAAATCCATGTATTTCCCTGTGCTTTTAATAAGGCAAGACATTTCCTTCAAGTGACATAGGCAGATTTTTTTTTAAAAAGATAATTTTGAGTCAATGCAAATGAATTCCTGTTTTCTGATTTTAGCACTATAATGAAAAATTGAAAATTATTTGCATCTAAAAAACAACAACAATTGAATGCATGTACCCACAACTTTCTGTCCCTGGCACTATTTAATCACTTTCTAATAACTATATTTAGTTCATGTTTGAAATGAAACTCCAAAGAAAGTGCTGAGAACACTTGAAAATGGAACATACTAATTATCCTTCTATTTATTTTCTTAGCTAAAAATAATCAGTCTAATTCAATGGAAAAATATTATTTTTTTACATCTTTTCTAAAAATAACACTTGAAACATTCATGTTGTTATTATTATTATTATTACTATTATTTTCTAAATCTCAGAAAGGGTAAGTAGCACCTCCAGAGGCTGACCAGCAGTAACAAACACATATAATTTTTTGCATATGTACACACATAAAAATATATAAATTTTCAAAGGATACCAATGTTACAAACAACTCCAGAAATTACCACCAAAACAAAGAAATGAACCCCAAAACAAATTCCATCGCTCCCCCTAAAAAACCCAAAACAACTAGGAAAATAATAAACTATCCATTTTAACTGTCTGCCTGTGCTAAATAGCCTACCTTACCACTTTCTGTGCACTGTTCTGGGATCCTGACCAAATTCTTGTGGCACATTTTGATTTTGAGGCTGTGATGCTGCCCGGGTGGATCAAGATGTAGCATCCCACTCTTTGTTTATAAAACCAGTGGTTTTTGTGTGCTGTCTAACTTCATGTCTGCCCAAGAGTTGGCTGCATTTTAGATGATCAGGGAGAGTGGTTCTTGTGTTCACATTTTTATTTAGTTGGACAAAATCATTTGCTGTACTTCTAGGAAAATGCCATGCAATCTTTTAAATTTTGTGGCTACAACTGCACCTAAAAGTTAATATTGAGTAATATTTTGCTGTCTTTTTCTTCATCTTCTCTCTTTCTTTCTTTCCGTATCATAATCCTGTCTTTGTTCTTGTTTGAACACTTCTTGTCCCACAGCCCACAGGCATGGCAAGTCAAATTACCACCTCTCTTTGTTCCCATGTACAAGAAAACAAGGATCTTGTCCTTACTTGGGGAAGGGAGGACCAGACAACACATTCATGTAAGTGCCTTGCTAGCTTTGATATATCTTGCAGAATTATATTAATGTTTCTCTGCCATGCATGAGGCTTGCATCAAGTGCCTTTTTCAACAGCATCACTGTAGACAACCATTTATCAGGTGTATATTGTATGGCAGTGTGGTGTTTGGAAATTCCATTTGCCATATGTTATTCATGATCCTTGCTCACAGCCTTCATTTGTCAGGGGATTTAGAACTCAGCTGTGTTTAGTTTTTGGGGCTTGAGAACAAGTTGACCCACAAGCAGACACCTAATGATATAATTTGTTCAGTGCAAAAGGTTTGACTGCCCTCTATCAACCTTTATGCAGACAACTCCTTTGAATACAGTAATGGATGACAATATCAAAAGCATAAATCTCGGCAAACTTCAAGGTTTCCTGGAAAACATGACTCTTAAACTTTAGGCACATAGACATTTGGCACGATGTCAGAAACTTTCTGGACTATTCATTTATCCAACTCTGGCCAAAAATAACCAAAGACTCTATGTGTCTGTTGATTTGTTTTGAAATCCATTCAAAACGGCAAAGAACTTAAAAAGTAAGAGACCAGCAATTGAGAAACAAGACTTCTGAAGTATGAAAGATCCTTTTCTGTATCTTACAACATGTGGTGCTAACAAGCCAGGTCATGTCCCTCTTACAAAATGCTTTCTGTGAACTTGGTGTGGTTAAATTAGCGAGTAGAAATGACATAGTTCAGGTTCCTTATGGGTTTAGAGGGTAGTAAATAGAGGCCTTGCCAGAGGACCTGCTTCAGAGGAGAAGAAATGCTGATGACTGTGGGCTCATGCCCATGGGCACGAGAGAGCAGCCAGGGTAATGGTCTTCTTAAGCTTGATTGACTTCCAGGGTCACAGTTTCCCTTTTTGTAAAATCTGTCCTATTCTTAACTTTATGCCTCCGCTGTGACATTCCCTGGCTTTTTCTTCTTCCTCTTCTACATATGCCACTTCTACTCTCCCCTGCTCTGCCTCTACCAATGGGAGGCAGAAAATCTCATCCTCCTCTTCTCTACCCAGCCTCCCTTTGTCTTTTCCCTTGACATGCATCCTACTTTTCTAAGCAGAATGGGTTGTCAGGGAGCACCACAATGCTACACTTTCTCCTTCTGCTTTGTCTTGTCACTCATGCCTCTTGCTGCCCTGCCTGGGAGCACCTGTTGCTGTGCCAATGGACATCCTCAACTCCAGAATGCAAATGTGCCCTTGATAGCACATGATGTCTCTGTGTCTCTGTTGGGATGTCAACCCTTCCATCACTATTAGGTCACAGTTTAAAATATAAGGAAATGGTAGAAATTATTATTATTATTATTATTATTATTATTATTATTATTATTGTTATTGTTATTGTTATTGTTATTGTTATTGTTATTGTTTTTTTTTGGTTTTTTGTTTTTCAACACAGTCTCTTGAAGCAATTTTTGTAGCACCAGAAGCATATGAAGTTGGCTGCACTGTTCCTCACCTTTCCTGCTATATATCCAGCATCACTTTTAACAGCTTGAGGTTTTCTTCATTAAATCCTTTTACACTCTGGCTCATGCCAGAATGCTTACATATCCCAACAGGAGTGATCAGAAAAGAAGGACAATTATTATAATTTATGAAAAACCTATTTGCTTTGTTCCTGCTTCATGCTATTCCTCTTGTTATTGTGCAGATGAAGAGTTACAGTATTTTCATTTTGATTTTTATCTATGCAATATCTACTGAAAGAAAAAAGCCCTTATTTCTGTATTTCTGTTTGGGGCCCTTGGCTGCATGTATAATCCCTGTAATAGTGCCAATAGGAGTAATAATACAACAAAACATAGAGAAGTTTTCCAAAACACATAGTGCACAGAAGGCACATGTGCTTGTAAAGGGTTTGTGAAAAGCAAACTGGCAAAAGGAATCATACCTTCTGATATTGTCTTCTACAGGTGCAGATTTGGAGGTGCAATAAGGTTTCTCTCTGAAAGCCAAGCTGCCTGTGAAAGAGGAAGGAATTGAAGCTACACCCTGCTCTTGGAAAGAAAATATTCTGCAGGCTGGAGTATGGATTTTAGGTACGTTAAGGAAATCACACTTTTTTAGTGTGATGCTTCTATGTACATGAAATGAAGGCCAACTGGCTGTGAAGAATAGGAAGTGGAAAAGATGTAAAGACAGAAGAAGAATGGAAGCAAGATATGGAGAGAAAAGGGAAAGAAGGCATCCAGTTTTTAACACAAGGCAGTAGATCCTGCCTGTATGTAGCTTGGAGACTTCTGCATCTGCCTTTGAAATACACATTCAGTTCTGCTGAAGGTAATCTTTTGTGTTTCCCCAGCAATAGGAGCTCGTTTTCTAACAACCAAATGAAAACCACCTATTACTACTACCAGCAAAAAATGAGTAAAAGTCAACAAATAAGATTATTTCAATATTTATATAATGGCAATACACATTCATGAGAGATGTCTACTCCTACTTTTCTTCATCAAGTCCTTACTGCAGCTATACACCTGTGTTAACAATATGTGAACACAGCCAAGCTTATGAAGGAGACTGACATCTTCACTAAAGAAATGGTCTGGGTCTTACAAGGGACCCAGAAGAAGCAGCAACCTGATGCCAAACAAAAATACCTGTCTTGCTGAGTGGTCCTATCAGGTAATTCACATTTTTACCAAAAAAGTCAGATTTTGAGGAAAGATAATGAAAAGTATCATTGCTGCATTTTGGTGTTTGAAAATGGGAGATGTAGAGCTCCAGAATTTGACTCATCTGAAACTGCTGTACATGTACGTAGTTTGGCTTTGCTCAGAGCACAATATCCCATCCTCTTCTGTGAATTATTTGGCAGGCCTTCTTCCTCCTGCCCCCAAAAAATGGACAATTTTCAATAGTAAATCTCAGCTCTGAAAACTCCATCCTAACTGTGCATCCAAGCTTGATATAAATCAATGAGTTTCTTCCAGTGGACCTCTGCTGGTTTCTGCCAGCTCAGCATCCAGCTCTGAGTATTTCCTCATACACATTGTTCCTTCTGGTTTAACCAGTCCTTGCTCCCCTCTCTAACTAGGCAGAGTGGTAAATTGTAGCAGACATGCCCTAATTTCCTTATCACAAATGAAACTTCTTTTCCTTTCAGATGCCCCGTACAGTTTGGCAAGACCTCTCTGCCCTTATTCATCTCTGTCTCAAACTGAAAGCACCACTAAGGCACAGGATTGCCAGGCAGTTTTATATTTATGGGGGAAGCCTGTCCCAGAAAACAGATGACTCTGTGGTAACTGGCTTTGGGTAAAACATTTCTGCTCCTGGATAATCAATGTCAGGGCAACATGAGGTGCACTGAGATGATCCACTGCAGAGCAGTAGGTGCCAGCCCAAACTCCTGTAGAAGTCTCCAGTCCTTTCCAGCAAAAAGTGGAAAACTCACAAAGAACCCCTATTTATTCTTGTAAAAGTGAATGGGCAATCTTTAAAATGAATCAAGATGAGATCTGAAGGCTCTTGCAGTGTCTGGTTCATGAAAGACATTAGAAGTTCACATTCATGCAAGGCTTCAAACCTGAAAGCTGGTGGAGTGACAGCTGGTGGCAAAAGAGATTTTGTCTGCTGCTGCTTATGGAAGTCAGGCCAGATCCTAGCACTGACAGTGCTTTCTTTGAGGCTTGACTACTTCTGTCTTCAAAGGAAAATTATGGCAGCTGCCACCTGCAACTTATAAGAATTCAAAAGAGATGAGAAAAGAATCTTCTCCTGAAACAACCTTCAGGGAACCCCAAAGTGAGGGGAGTGAGCACAGTAGAAGTGGAGGGATAAGAAGCACAGTCTTACTCAACATTTCTGCTGTAGACTTGGTCTGCCTAACAGACCTAAAAAATACTTGGCTTGGGGCCTACTTGCAATTATAAACAAATATTTACTCAGTCTTGACAAGTTCATTAACTCTTCATGTACAAATCCTTATGCATAGTACAGCCAAATCTTCAGAAGCTGTTGGCTGATTTTTAATACATATTTATATGTCTGGAAAGTGTAAACTTTTAATTTCATTCAGCTTTTACTTAACTGATTTGGCATCTACAGACTATGGTCTGTAAATTGGCACAGGAGCACTGCAATCAATGGACCAGGAAGTTCTCAGTAATGCAGGCTTTGGCTGTTCACCTATTGGCTGATAGTTACAACTTTCAACTCAAATGCTTCAGATTGCAAAGATTGTTCCTTTGGCTAAGCATTGTAAGTCAAGACAGAAATACAGAAAATGTGCCATTATAATCTATAGAAAATCACAGGAAAATATTTTAAAGGAGCCAGGACCATATGATTTTATCACCTATTTTGGGTGAGGGTGCCTAGGAACAGACTGTTACATTGGACCCCAATAAAAAAGTCCTCAAAAGAAAAGATTTAATAAATCAGGACCTATTCTAATGACCTGAATCTGTGAAGAAGTGAGAACCAAGAAGCCTCGCTGTGAAAAGACCTCAGCACCACACCCTGTGTAAGGATTCTCTAACAGAAGAATATTTATTTTCCTGTGTACTTATCTAGGCATGAACTCAGTTGAGTGCTAATTTTGGGTGCTGCGAAGGGGTGAATGTATTGTGCAAGTACTCTGTACTGGGCACTAGGGTCTGCTGCCTTAACAAGAATCTTTAAGTTCAGTTTTTCTCTAGATTCATGAAAAATCAAATAGCTCTTTCCATCAGAGGTTTGCTGCAGAAAGGAAGCATGGCAAGGGAAATCCTCAGGGCAGTGGCACACAGTAGTTCACAGCCACTTTTACTAAAGTAATGAACTATGGGCAACTTACATTTCATATCCTTCCAAGGACATTTTGAAGGATATTCCATGGGGTTAGCTGATGTTTTCTCTGTATCTCTTTTGACACAGAGATCTGAGCTAGATTTTTTATTATTATTATTCATCTTGTTTGAATTGGCTAATTCTGTTAGAAACAGCTAGGATCAAGCATATATATTTTTTTTTTTCTAGAAGATGCTCTGTGTCCTGCTGTCTCTGAAGCCAAGCAAGTAATAAGATATGCACAAAGGCTGCCAAAGTTTTTTAAGCAATGGCTTTAGTCACTTTAGAAATTTATTGTAAGTTCCCTCATGAAGAAAACTTTCAGTGGGGCATACAACAAACAACAGAGTTTTCTGCCACAGCTCCTGTCTCTTTCTCCAGGTGGTGCACCCTGCTCCTCCTTCCATCATTTTTTTAAGTCAGCAAAAGCACTTTGGAGCCCAGCTGAGTATGGTGGAGGCAGTATTGCCATGCAATTCATTGGGTACATGTCATCTCAAGGTATCAGTGGCAATTGAAAAGGAATTTTTGGGGCTGGTGACTATAATTTATTTACCCTCCTAATAAATCTGAGGCTGCAGCAGGCATACATGCATAGGCATTATGATCAAAAGCCCTCTGGAAGATTCCTATGGCATTTACAGCATCTAGCCAAACCCATAAGAGGAGTTCTGTGTGGAAATGGGGAGGGTGTGTGGGTGATGTGACAAATGGCTCTGATTCTTGAAAAGGACAACTCCTCCACACAGGGAGAGGAAATATAAGCAGAACAAGAGTAAATAACCATGTACATTTAATATTTTGAGCAAGGTGGATTTTTTCCTCATGGCATTCCATGAGCCTCTGACTGCCCCTTCTATCTTCACAATCATCCCACAAAAAAGGCAGTCACCCTGCCCGTAAGCACCAAGGGCTCTGCCTCCTCAAGCCAGACTGAAGGGGAGAGAGACAGGAAGATGACATGCTGATACAGGGGAAGCAAAGGAAAACAGAGGGAGAGAGATTTGAAACCTGATCCATCTAATAACATCAAGACAGATAGTGATTTTCCACTCTATCTAGTAGGTCAAATGATCTTATAATGCAGTCTTAGAAAGAAGTTGGAAATATTTTCATTTTCTCTCAGAGTCAATATTTCCCTAGCTGGAAATTAATCACTGTAAAAGAAGTTTAAGGGGAGTCTGTCAAGGTTTATTTAGGCTTCAAAATAACTTTTTAAAACACTGGCTTTTGTTGTTGTTGCAGGTTTAGAGGTCAGAGTTTCCCTTCATAGCATTCTTCTCTTGACAAATGATCTTTTCAGCAGTCAGCCAGGTATTTTTTTATTTTAAAGTGACTACTTGTGTGTCCTGCCATAAGGAAAACTGTGCAGATACAGTGGAAAAGGTAAAACAACCACAGTCAGCTCTGTCATTGTCCCATGAATCAAACAAGATGTCTTACCCTTTTTTTTTTTGTTGTTTTCTGATTTTCTTTTTTTTTAATATGATTGCAGTGAATCCTCACCTCCCAACCTGCCCTCTGATTCTGAAGTAATTGGATTTTGAATATCGATAATGCCTTATGAGGTGGCTATAACTAATTTACAGAAACTTCCAGTGAAACGCCTGGATTAAAGGCAGCTGGCCATTACTCGTGGATGTTCAGGTTATCTGTAAACCAGCTGTAAATTGCAAGATGAGCCTGAAAGACTGTGTCTGAAGAAAGAGTGAGAATAACTTTTCCATCTACAAAATAGCACTGATTTGTCTTTTCACTTGACTCTCTGTCCCTTTTGGAAATTCGAGATGAAAAGATACCAGAACAGTGGGTCTCTGCCCATCAGTGATGTCTAAATTGGATTACTCAGGCAAAGTTTGGGCTCTGCTTTCAGAAGCAGCCTGGATCTGAGAGTGAAGTCAGTGCCTCAAGGAAGCAGCAAATAGCACAGCTTTCCTTTTGTCACTTCATTTGTGTAGCTGAATCAGATTCTGTACCACACACCAGAAATAGCCCTCAAAAATCTGAACAATTCACCAGGAGGTCTGTTGAGACCCACAGCGGGAGCAAAGCTGGCTGCACCTCCCTGTGACTTAACCATACTGGAAGGCAGGAGCCTCACTGAGGGCCTGTGACTCCAAAATGTTATTTCTTCTTATCATACATCAGAACACATCTGTAGATGCTTTCTGGCAAAGATGCCAGATGTTTTGGTTCCCTTTATCATCATGCATTGATTATTTCTTGTTTGTTCAAGGCTTGTTTATGGTTTTGTATTTTGTTTCTTCAGTGACAGCTTTAATTATTCAGTGATAGGTACTTGTTATTTTGCTAGACATGTTTAATGTTCTGCTGTTATACACCAGGGGAGCTTTTCAAGTCAGTAATAATAAAAATATTAATGAGAAAATAACATTTTAACTCTATCTATTCTTGCTGCAATTTTTTGACACTCCTTGTTTAAGGAACAACTTCCTTTACCTAAGAACTACAGCTTTTGGACCTAGTATAAACTCAATTCACTGAAAACACAATGGTCTCTCTTTGTCCTGTATGCACTGGAAGAGAGGATATCTCTCCCTGGGAGGCAACTCAAGCAAATCACTATGACATCTCTTATCTGGAGGCTCAGAACCAAGCTGGGACACAAAGTGCCTCCCAGACTGCCAGAGCCTCTCTTGACCACAGCACTCCCCAGTTTCATACAGGCTGGTGTCAAATGTTTGCTACAACAGGCAGACGCTGCTTTACACTGAGAGATTGAAGTCCAACCTACAGAAAACCATCTAGACAAAAGATGACTGCATGTGCTTCTGCGTGTGTCTTGTTTTGTAAATACTTGACTACCGGTGAATTCCTGACACCAGGCGAGGAGGGCTCTCTGTCTCGAGGGCTGCAGCAGAGCAGTGCTTGTGGTTGCTGAGAACACTTAGTGGGTGGACTTCTGGGTGAGCTGTTTGCCACAGAGTCCTGTTAACTCTGTAAGGAACCTGCTGGTGGCTCTTTGCAGTTGGCTGTGGGCAGGGAAGGGTGAAATGGGGAGCAAGGGAAGGGCTGAAATGGAGGACCAGACTGACTTCGCTGGGAACTAGGGATCACATATATGAATCATCCAGTAAATACAGAGCCAAACGTTTGGATGAACAGAGCCCTTAACAATTAATTAATTGTTGACTTTAACTGCCTGTGCTGCAGATGTGCTATCATTTTTACAGAGCAGTTCCTCACCAATCTCTTTAAGTTGTTTACAAAGTAATTGGTAGATGCAAAAAAAGAAAAAACAGTTTTTGTATGAAAGTTGCTTCCACAAATGCACGGATGCGTAGGCGTGCACACAATGAAAATAGGAGAAAGGTTGCAGTCTGCATGATGTTTGATTTTATGAGAGTTTATGAATGTCCCTTGGAAAAGACTTTGTGTCTTATGCTCCCATGCTTCCTGGATTTTGATGTTTCCCATAAAAAAGCAGAATATCCCTTCATTTACAAAATGAGTTGGATTTAACTCCATAATTTGTAAATATTTATACATATTTCCAAAGAATACATGGGCTGAACTGCATTTTTTCCTGATTACTTATATGCCTCAATATATCATCTTAGCTCCCACATCTTGTACTTGCAAAACTGAACTTTCAGATGAAAAGCCTGTACAAGATTACAACAAACTGGCAGACTGTTGCAAGAGGAACAATCTATGTGGCATGCAATTCAGACCTGAGCGAATGCAATATGAACTTATTTCCCATTACAGTTTTTCAGTTTTGTTGGTGCAGAAGAGGTTTCTCATATTAGACCCAAGCCCTACATCCACTTACTCTTGTGCTAAACATTTTACATGATATTCACAGATTAAGTTGTCCCACTGCACTCAGCAGAATTAATTTTATGCAAAGTACTTCAAGGCTAAAGCTCAGTGGTTTGAGGTTCATGTGCAACATGGGCTATAGAACATTTTTAGAATATATCTCTTCCATTTATATTTCCTTTGCTGCTACATCACTGAGGCATAACTGGTTTTTTAAATGTGTAACACGCTTATGCAAAAGAAAAATGTTTCAAAAAATGGCAAGAGAAAGTTGAACCACCC
This sequence comes from Poecile atricapillus, assembly GCF_030490865.1. NCBI lineage: Eukaryota > Metazoa > Chordata > Aves > Passeriformes > Paridae > Poecile > Poecile atricapillus. Next base: position 56,555,786 of record NC_081251.1, read on the forward strand.
AAAACTCTTTGAAGGGAAGCTGAAGCAGGTGTTCAGAATCAAAGATGTCACGTATGCTCAATCCAGGATTTGCACATAAACTTTGTTACTCGAGAGAACGTCTGCTTACACCACCGGGTAGCCTCGCTGTAAGATCTTAAGGCACTTAATTCCTTTTTCACTGAGACACTGCAAATCCCTCTGAATAGGATAGGACATGGTAATCAAAGCATGTACTGAAGTGCAAAACCATTTCGCTTTGACTTTTTATTATGACCCTTCTTTTACTCCAGATTTTTTATTTTTTTGAATTCATGTGGTTTTCCTCATTCCTAATCATTAAAAGGTATCAGTGTACACATGCATAGATGTGCATTTCTGCTAGATTACCAAGAAATGTGTAGAAATTTCAGTGTTGATTATTCATCTTGAGAGGTATTCATGAGCCTGACTTAGCAGAGGCATGATTTAAAGAGTGCTCTCAACATTTGGAAAGTCAGATCATATTTGCTGGTCAGGTTGGAGACATTTAAAAATAGATTAAAAACCTATACTTCTAATCGCTTCAGAGAGCACCCATCATTATCTCCTTCTTTGTCCCCCTGGGTACACCCCTCCTTCAGGGGAGGAGACATCTCATGACTCACCACACTTGTTCCTGGAGCTCTGGATTGCAGAAAAGTTCACTGATGTTTATAGGATGTTTGTGGTGACCCCCGGGATACACTCTCGTAATGAATTTCAGACTGTCTACCCAAGTCTTTCGACTATCTATCCAATCTCCCTGAATTCTTAACCTCACACTTCCTCCTACTGCACGTCCTTCTGGGAGACACTGGATACTCGGGATGAAACATTTTAAAGCCAGTGCCTGCAACCTTGTCAGTACTTCCAACACAAGACCGACTTTGTTGTTTATTTTAGAGCTAATCTCCACCCCCTCCACTTGCTCACAGGAAAGGCTTTTTCTTACAGATCGTAGCCCTGCACTTGAGAGAAATCCTTCTTCCTTTCTTTTTGTGGGTCTTCTATTTTTCTCATCAACAGAGAGAAAATACTCTTTAAGAGCAGTTTCAGATCCTGTTTTGCTGGGACACAAGTTAAAATACACTTTTTTTTCTGCTGCTTTATGCAACCCCAGAGTTAGTTCTTATAACTTAAAAAATAAATAAGCCCTGAATACTTACTTCTTCAGAAAGCCAGCCTTTAGTAAGCTGACCTAATAGAAACTGGAAGCCCTAACTAACCCCTTGGCTGATTCATGATTTATCTATGCCAGGGTGAAGTGCTCCACATATTAGCTGGAGGAAATGCACTCTAGTTTGTAATCTTGATAAATAGTTACTGAACTTATTTATTTTTTAATGCTCATTTTAACCATTCATCATTATTTTGAAGATCTTTTACAAATACTGCCTTGAAACTTCCGACAAGTGACTATTTGTAAAAGGAAAGCTGCACAAATGAGCCAAGTTAGAAGAAACTCCCTCAAATGAAAGAAGGATGCCAACCCACCAGACAAATGAACATTAGCACTGGATAAAACAGACTACACATAAAATACATAAACATTTCAGGTGGTTTGCTCAGACCATACTTAATGTTCCGTGCTTCTTTTATGAATGACTTATGAAGGGTTAATGGACTATTGGAACAGCTAGCCAATGTAATTCCCCCCCCGCCAAATCCCAGAGCTAGGGGACAGGATTGGAGTGTAGGAAAAGGGAAGATAGGTGACTCTGGCTTTATGGAGAACAACTCATGTGGAAATGATTAAATAATGTATATAGCCAGGACTTTTTTTTTTTCCTTAATGGCTTGTTAATAAACATTCTTAGAGTATGTTTATCAGCATCACCTTATTTCAGGAGAGTACTTATAAGCAGGAGTCCTCTGGGCAATTGATTAACAGGTTTTCTGAACCTTTTAAAATGTGTTGTCCCACAAAGCACAATTATTTTTTTATGCAAGGATCACAGATTTGAATTGGCTCTACTATCCTGTTGCTTTTACAGCAAATGGTGCAATAGGGATGATGGAAAGTCTGAATGATCCAGCACAATATTCAAAGTCATGTTTAACCTATTTCTGGATATGAAAGATAGAGTTTCTAAGCAGAAAACAGTGGGGGGATTCTCAAGCCATTATTTTCAGGGAACACTTTGCTACCTGATATTTAAAAGGTGGTGATAAATAACTCTAAATCATTCTCTTATAATTAACTCTGCAATAGTAGGGAGAGAAGCTTAGACATTAAGAAGGACTTTTTTTCTCCTCTACCAAGACTAATGAATTGGTAAAACGACCTCTGGGGCAAAGTTGTTGGGACAAGGCAAAAGGTCAATCAAGGAGCAATTAAATGCTGTCCTGTGGGAAAACGGTAAGTGCAGTCCCAAAGAGTGAGCTAGAAAAGGGCTGAGAGTAACAGAGGTAGAGAAGGAGAACATCCCCCTGACAGCAACATTATGTAGACTCATGATCTTTCAGGAAGAAGCCACAGAACAGGAGTTCTGTTAGGACTGCAATAAATACTGAGTTATCAGAGTAAGAGGGAATTTGGATATAAACTCCAGATGGATTTAAAGCATAGGCTCATTACTCTCACCTCTCACAGACTGTGCAATAAGCCAATGCACAGGAGTCCAGGATGTTAGTCAGCTATAACTGACTGTAAGTTCTTGTTAGCCTGCCACAAGCAGGTACTTGCCTGCAGATGCTTGGTCTGTCTCGGTCCCTTCAATGTCAGTGACCCTGCCAAAGACACCATCCACAAATCCAGAATTTTAAATCATAGAGCTTGGCAGTCCCAAGTTGCACCCCTGTGCAGCGTATGGAATACCAGAGCTATACAGACAAAGGGCATAAGGACTCTGCAGTCTGTGTCCTCCAGTTGTGTGGCCACGTCTGAGTCAGTAAATCAGTGCCAGGCACCATTCCTGCACACACAAGTCTGGTCTGTTGTCTGTCCCCAGCGATTTGCAGGGGCCTGACACAGATGCTACCCCTTTTCTCTCATCTTGGGTATTACTTTGAATCCATTATGTTGGAGACCACTCCCAGCCACCTTGGATGGGATGGTGGTGGTGAATGAAGTTCAACTCCTTGTAGGGCCCATTCCCAAGATTATTATCTACCTGCACATGCACAGTCAGAAAGTGTCTAGGAGATAAGGCATCATGAATCCTAGTCTGAAAGTGATATTAAACTCAACAAGAATGGACAGATTTTTCCTCTCCATGATGAAAGACATAGAGCAAGAAAAAAACTGTACCCGGAGTTTGAGGGTTTGGTGTGGTTTCTTTGTTTTTTAAGGACATTTAAACACCTGCAAATCTTTCATGCTGGTAACTCTGATATGGAACTATCTTTGGACAGTTGAAAAAAAAAGCCAAAATCACAGCATTACTTTAAAGCTGAGGAATAGCAGGATAGGCAAGAACACCATAACCAGGCACCACTTTTAGGTGGACAGCAAGTCTGCTTTCTCTAGCTACCAAGTCTAGTTAGATCTATAAACAAACGAGCTGCAAAGCCCAGCTGAGTAGTAGCACATACACAGAAGCTGCGACTAGTCCCCTTGTGAGCAGCTAGCAGGGCCTGAGCTAGTCCAGATGAAAATAGGTTAAGAGCATCTCCATCCCACTGCAGTACTGATGTGCCTCAACAGCTGTGGGTTTCCTCAAACCAGTTAATACTTGCAAGATTGATAATACACACTTTGATAAGTAAATGATAAGTACACTTTGGATGAGCAGACTCCTGAAATAATGTTTATGTGTCCAAATGTTAGCTTTCTCTCTGTTTCTGCCCCCATCCAAACAAAAACTGAATTCACTTGAGAGTTGGACACAATGATCCTTCTGGGTCCCTTCCAACTCAGACTACAATTCTGTGCTTATGTGACTCTGTAAACTAACAAAGATACATGTTCCCATCGGGCTTCTTCTTCCCCATGGGAAAGGAGAATGTGACACAGGGATTCTTTGATTCAACTGCTTGCTAAGATTTCCCCATGAAAGTTCAGGGGCAGCTAGGCATCTGAGAAGGTAGATGGTTACCTGTGTGCTGTTAAAACCCTGACATGTCCTCAGTAGTGCAAAAAAGCACACAGAAGAGAGAGCAAGAGCTTGAACCTCCTACAAGCATAATTTTACTCTTGATATCTTCCATTTTCTTTCACCACCATTTTTCTGGTGAAGGATATGTCAACCCCAGGCTAGTATAATATTCCATCAAACTAACCCCTTTGACCCAGAAAACCCTACATAAAAAGATGCATCTTCATATTTAAACACTTCAGTATCCATTTGTCAATAAATCTTCACAACTCTATCTCTTACAGACTTCTGGAAGTTAAAAATATTTGAAAATAGTAAGCACAGAGAGCAATCAGCAAACAAATGCAAACTCCCTTTACTATCTGAGGTTCATAAAAAAGCCTAAAGAAGAGTCCCTGCCCCTAAACAAAAATCCAGACTCTCCCTGCCAGCACTCAATGCAGCTTCATCTATTTCCTTTTTCTAATCCTCCTTTATGCCCATTAGCTGGTCCCTTTAGTGTAACATGGCCCAGCTGCATCTGCACCACTACTATTTAACCCCTCATTGCCTAGTCCTGTACTTCAGCATGTACAGCAAAGAAGAGAAAGGTAAAGATCTACAGGTTGCCATGAACACTCTTATCTGAAACAGATTTTTTTAAATACCCTGAAATTATTTTTACCCATTTAGGTAAAAGGGCCCATTTAGTCCCATTTAGGCCTTTTTTAGTCAATTTTTGGTATTTAGAGAAAGAAAAAACAACCAGTACATTTTGGCATGGAAAAAAATCTACCTCAATCTGAATCATGAGCATGAGAACTGGGTGCTAAATTAGCCAGTGTTTACCCACAGGCTAGTGAAGCTCTCAAAACAAGGAAAACTTAACCACAGATTTGGCTACTTGAGATTAACATTTATTCAATTTCTTAGCCTCAATATGCTGCTTGCATGCTTCAAAATTTCTTCCCTTCTTTCTCTTAGCTACAGATTTACCAAGCAGAAAATAAGCAATCATAAAATATACTTAGAATTTAGATCTCTTCTGAGGATTCACTAGACAACTTAGGTCCAGTTAGACTTTTTCCTGGAAGGAACTATTTGAATGGTTCTTTGAGGCAACCTGGGATTTAACAACTTCTAGTTGTCCAAACTAACAGTGAAGTAAACATTTCTTGTATGGCTATAAAGCACTGACCTCTTCTCACATCATTGTTTCTTTATTCTAAGGATTTCATTTGTAACTCAGAGACTACAGCAAACACACTGGTAGTTGATTAGCATAGCATTTAATTAATTAGATGAGGTGAGATGTGAGGATTCCTGGGGTATGCTAGTTATGTAATTTGGAAATCTTTACCATTGTGTCCACACCTGAAAGTGATTAATTTTTGGTTGCAGTGTTCATGTTATCATGTTCAGGGGGCAAATTTTCAGAGTCTTATTATGTCAGATTGGACGCTGATTTTTGGTTTTTGGCAGTGCTAGGATTCCATAGCACAGATTAAGAAACCTTGAACTAATCCAGAAATACAGAGTTAGCCCCAGAGGTGGTAGCTTTTGCTTCTCATTCTATAAAAACTGACTCATTTGCTTTATGTGTGGGCTATGATGTGTCCTTTTTGGCCACTACAACACTTCTCCTAATTTGCAGGGTAAATCCAGTTATGAATATAAGCAGGACTCTAATAAGATAGAGCTACTGGCTGGACTGAGCTCTAACCAATGACTGCTCTTTGGTGATTTTCACATTTTTAACCATCAGTACCTAAAGACAGGTGGCATTTTCACGAGACTCCAACACTGCTCTAAGCAATCTAAAATGAACCTTCTTGTGCTATTCTGAAAGGTAGTCAATGACAAATGTTTCTCATGTATAGGTCATGATTTGATGACTTTTTTGGCATGTGGGTCTTCTGCATTATTTTTCCCTTTTTTAACTGTAAAAAAGCCCATATGAACAGGTGAGATTTGATCATCCTCTCATGCATAATAGTGAAAATACCATGTACAAAATGCTCCCATATGTAAAATACAAAGAATTTAAGAAAGAAAGAAAGATAATTTTAACTGTCTAAATTATATTTATCAGCTTTTTTACTTGTAAGATAAATGTTATGTCTGTTATGTTTATCTTGTGTTCTAGATAACTAAGGAGTTATTCTAAAACTTTTAAATAAACTGAATTTAATCCAAATCAAAAAGTCACACTTTGGGTCAGATGCGATGTCAACTTTGAAATAACAATGTTTCATTATGAGGCATTGTTTATGTTTTGAAGAGTTCGTAAGATCTTTGTGAAAGCAAAAATCATGAAAGCTCACTCCTTAAGGCATTGATGTGTATTGTATTTATTTAGAGCTATGCATTTAGTTGCTTTCCACTGCTCTTTTCATCAAAAAGAATAGCATATTCTGATTTTTAACAGCAAAAATATCACACTGCCTGATAGGCAGGATCTAGCTTCCCATTTGTAATGAATAGGACAAAGCCTGTTGCAAATATACTTGTGCAGAGATTTAATGAGCTCTTTTCTAGTAAGTTATGAGGAAAGATATTCTCATCAAAGCTGAGATACGATATTAGAGCGTGATCCGCCCACTCACAGCTGTCTTTGAAGCCATGTTTTCTGTTCAGAAGCTACTGTTCCACTGAGGTAGTGTGACTTAATGTGGATTACCTTGTGTTTCTTGCCTTTCCTGATTTGTTCTGCAGTAGAAGTGGAGATAGTGGGTGTCAGTGGAAACCATCCTGAAGCATTTGAGGTCACGGTACTGCCACTGCCCATATGTTAATAGGAATTCAATATATAAGGCAGAGTGTAACAGAACTAATGTTTGCCTGAGTTTCTGAAACAGCTGTCTCTTTAGAAAAACCTGAGTGCTAATCTATAGAGGCAGAGATGCCCTAAGGGTTGTGTAATCTGAATGACTGAGAGGAATTTCTGAAAAGTAAAACTTGAAAAGAAAATGTTCTGGAGGTTCCTGTGAGCAAAATGGCATCATTATACCCTATGCTGAATAATGTACCAGGATTTGGAAAAAAATAAAAATAAAAATAAAAATAAAAATAAAAATAAAAATAAAAATAAAAATAAAAATAAAAATAAAAATAAAAATAAAAATAAAAATAAAAATAAAAATAAAAATAAAAATAAAAATAAACACATCCCACAAGATCAGTGTATTTTAATCATTTTTTACCTTACTCCTTAGTTTGTTGTTTTTTTTCCTTCAAGGCACAGGAAGCTAACCACCAAGAACTGGTATCCTTACTTCTATGCTAAGAAACAGCCCGGTGAGGAGCACAGAAACAAAAAATAGTTCTGAATATTTGAAAAAAATAGGTGAAATCACTTTAGATATTTATAGAAGGTTTTGGTTGACTGGAACTTCGCTGGTGTAATTCATCCTCCTGAAGAAAAACTATTTGTTTGTTATACTCCCTCTAACTACCATTTCCAAGAAAATGAAAATAAAAAGAGGCAACAGCATCCTCAAAGGGAGGACTATTACAGATTTTTGGCACTAATCTTCTTCCAGATTGCATCTATTTTTTAAGCATTTTCAAGGTCCAAGAGTATGGGGACTCCCAGATCCCACATTAGTTCAAAGAGTTAAAACATTCAGCAAGCTAAACTCCTTGCTTTGGCATGTCTATCAAAGGCTTTGAGCCTTTAATGTAATTGAAAACAATTGTCCCAGTGGGGAGGTCTAACACTCTGACCAGTTGCAGTTAAATACTTGAACTGCCTGAGAAAACTAGAGGGGTTATAAGAATTCAAGGGTAAACTACATGACACAGCTCTGGTGATAATAATGTTCCAGAATTTATATTTATTAATATTGCCTACTTTTGGTCAGACTCCCACAGGAAATCCTGAGGACTACATGTCTCTGGCATGTTTTATCTTAGATAGTCCCATCCTTGTGGTATTGCATGCTGATAGCAGGACAGAAGAGTACCTTAGAAAATCTCTGGTCTTTATAGAAGCTGCGGATGACAACAAACAGGACCTTCAACACTCCGGGAAGACAATCCATCTACTTTCCATAGTTATCATTAAAATGTCTTTCAGACATAGGTCATAACTGGAAACCTATAAAGGATGCCTGTGTATTAGGCACTTCCCACAAAGCCTGGTCCCTAGTGATTAAAATTTATCACATTGTTCTTCTGGTTACAAATACTGCTGATATGTGTCATTAGTGCAGAGCACTGCTCATAATATTTTGACTTCACTCCAAACATTTTTTCAAATTCTGAGTTTCCCATAAAGAACCCAATCCTGAAGTTTTTAAAGACACACATTACTTTAACATACTTAAGCCTGTTTTAAAGGTTGTTAACTATCTTGTTTTCCTGTTAAGTGTTCACTTACACAAAATGATTTGCTGAGAAGCTCCACATCCCCCACTCTGGTACCTGTGACATAGCATAGAGCAGTTATTGTGCATCAAATTGTACAGCCTTATCAGTATATAGGGCAGTTTATAAACACTCCATCATCTTAAAAGCCCTGTCCTGACTAACACATTGCTTAGTGGTGTCCTCTTTGAAAGATTTTTCTGGTTTGCATATCTAAAATTTCTGAACGATTTTTTAATTTGCGTGTTTACTGAAGAAGAAACACAGCATAATTGTTGTCTGAATTTACTGTTCTTGCCAGAGTGAAGTTATTTGATGTAAGCTGTACTAGGTCTCTAGCTGTGGGCAACAAAGTCCATTTTTTGCCATTTTTTGCCATTTTTTCTAATAAAAAAGTTTACAGCATCACACCACATATTGCTTCTGTGTGAATCATAGTTTCATAGAATGATTTGGGTTGGAAGGGACCTTAAAGACTATCCAGTTCCAACCCTCTTGCCATGGACACCTTCCACCAGCCTAGGCTGCTCAAAGCTCTGTCCAGCCTGGCTTTAAACACCTCTGGGGATGCACGTGAGTGTGTGTCTGCCCATGCCCTTAGCTGCCAAACTCCTTGATCAACTGCAACAGATATTGAACAACCAGCAAACACACACACACACACACAAATTCTTCTTTCATGGAAAGAGTCGATTGGGTTGAGAAAATTAATTGTATTGTGCTGTTTCTGAGGAGGAGGCTGATGCCTTATCTTTGTGGGAAAACGAAGAACCCGCTTCATAGCACAAAACTTCCTGCTGTGAGCCATTCCTGGGACAATTGACACCTTGCTACTTGGAACCTTGTCCCACAAGATATTCTGCAGGGAATAGCTGAGTCTGGTACTGAAAAAACAGAGGACAAAATAAGGAGTGACACTGGAAGGTAAATTTAATTTCAAGAAGAATCAGTTTGCAGGCATGGACAAATGTTACATGTATAAATATCTGATAGAGAAACCAAGTAAAAAGGTCATATTTTGCATGCCACCCTCAAAATCTTCTGAGAAGCACTATAGTTAGTTTATTCCTTAGAAAGCTAAATTTTTTGCTTGTCACTCACCTTCTGATGTCTGCTATTGGCTGTCTCATCCATTTTTTATCTTCCCCTTCCTTTGACCAAAAGAGGTCATAGTTCAGAAAGACATTTTGTTTTCTTCAAGCCAGGGAGTACTGAACTGAAAAAACTCCAAACAACAGAAAATAACAGAGAGCTCTGTCCCATCTCTTTGATTCTTCTCACTAAATGATATATTTGAGAAAGATGGGGAAAATGAAAAACAAAAAAGTTTAAAACTTAAGCTGCGGTTTCAGTTATCTGTGCAGAGAGAAAAGCGGTCCTTCTTGCATCTTTGGATTCCACAGCATTTTAAGATAAACAAGAAAGAAAAGTCCCTTTACCCATGCTCAGGAAATTAAGACATTCCTTCTCCTTGTTCCCAGATGGCACCACAGCAGTTTCTGTAAAACTAGCAACATGAAAAAAATTTTGTTGATGTGTGAATAGGCTGAAGCCTGATGCAGAGTGTTAAAGTCTCTCAGGCAGGCCTGCCAATGCCTGCAGTGGGTTTTGAATCAGGCTGCATGGGACACTCGAAAGCACTCCAAAGGAAATTATTTTCCCCTGTTATGCCCTCCTTGCAGCCATTCCCACAGAGAGCACAGCTCACTGACTACTTTCACAGAAGCCCTGGAACAGCATGTATGGTATTAGAAAGCCAGATGATAGAAGGCGCTGAATTTTGTCCTTTGATACATTTCCAGTAGAAATGTGTTGGTTTCCTTCCCCTAAATGTTTTTGGATCAATTTTGTGTAGATTTGTGGGCCTTTACAGGGACAAGCATCCCCTCTCCCTTAAAACCAAAGGTGCACTAGCACAAAGGCTGTGCTGAGCTCTGTTGAGAAACAGGGTGGATGGTACCTGAAGGACAAGGGCTGCACGGTGGTAGGGCCAGGAGATCCAAATTTCAACTCCACCCACAAACTGAGGATTTCCAGTGAATCAGACTGGAACAGGACTGCTTCACAGAGGGAGGAAAAGAAGGTGGATGTAAAGAAGAGAGGGTAATTCAGATCCAGGCTGGGTTGCATGAGGGCCCCCAGCGTATGAATACATGAATTCCACTAGCCTTGTGATGTTTTGAAAAGTAAACTATGGAAGAAAGACCAGAAACTTCAAAGAAATTCCTGATTTGGAAATTGTCTGATGTAAAAGGTGTTAGCATAGAGGAGGGTAGAGAAATAGCCTGTTCTCAAAGGCACTCTACAAGAGGTCAAATGTTGGTCTGGCTCATATGGCCACTTTTTCCAGTTGTACAGTATATTGTGTAAACTAAATATAATGTAAAGATGCAAAAGCTTCCAGAAATGTCATCTTACAGACATTTGCTTGGATGCAATCCATAATTATGTGAAAACATTTACTTTGAGATCTAAAAGCCATGGGTTACGTGGGTGTTCTGTACATTTTGCATTGGAACTTATGCTATAGAGCCAGAAAAGTCTGAGAGCCTTAATTTGAAATTACTTGTGTTAGTATACTGGCCTGTGCTGTAACCAAATGTAAATGTGGCTGAGTACATGTGACAGAAAAAAAGGATAGTTCATGGCATATTGGAGAGAGCTGACAGAAAACTTTACAAGTGGCTGGGACCTCAGTCAAATCTCTGCTACCAATCTCATGCTTGCTATTGCCCCATAAAACAGGTTACTAGAAAATCTCTAGACCAAAATAGAAGTAATTTTTTTCAAAAATAATGACATATTATCTGAATTCTGAACTGAGTTCACCAGTATGTTCTCACATGACAGTACATGCATGACATTAGGCTCGGGTGTGGTCGTGCCCTTCAAGGGACAGAGGCTAAGAAATGTCCTTTTAGAGACCACAAATGAATATCAGTTATTGTATTAAATCATTGTCTTGTAACTCCTGCAATAATCACAAAACCAATATGAAAACCTCACTGTTTCTCAGTGTTAAGGATATGTTTGTGACGGGCTGGATCAAGCAGCTGTACTGCAAGGGCAGCAGATTTCAGGGAGTGATGTACATTTGTATCAGGACTCAGTGACTCATCTTGCTCTGCTCTTGAGACCATTAAGTTTCTCACTTATGAAAATACCTCAATATCCTTTTACTCTTCATAATTTGCTTTATACTTATTAAAAGAAAAAAGTTAAGGATCTTTGCTCCTCATGAAGTCAATACAGAGATGCCCTAGAGCTCACTCATACTAATTCCAGAACTGCAAGCTGTACAGCTGCATCTTTTAAGGCTCTAAACAGATCATACCATTGGAGTTGAAATGCTCTTCATGGACCTCACCTGGTGTGGTTACTGTACAGCACCTGAACCACTCTGGGTAATGTAACAGTTCTTTTGTAGCCAGATGGAGGATCTATAGCACCTGGTGTAAAAAGGGTGCTCTGAAAAGTACTCAGTAGTCTTCAGCAATGGCCAAAAGCATGTCCTTCTCTATTGCAGGGGGTTTGGACCTCAGATGTTCTTAACCCAACACAGATCAACTGTGCAAATCCTGAGAAGTGTCCTCCAATGACTGAGAATAAAACAAGTTTGAAGCCATTTTGTGTCTGTCTGTCATCTGGAATGAATGCCAGAGGTACTGGGGAAAGAGAGGTTAACTTCTAGCAAAATGTCTGTCAGTGTTAGGCTCTCAGCCTGGAAACAGACTGGATTGCCATGAAGTCACAGTATGCAGCTGTGGCATGGGGGAAGTTAGAGTTACGGTTCTGGCAGTTTTTGAAAAACTTAAAAAACTCTACAAAAAAACACAATTCCCAGAACACAGATTTTAAGAGTGAAATGAGCACAAATGTAATTATTTAAATTTGAAAACAATGGAAGAAATGGGAGGATCAAATTAGTTAATGCCCATAAAATATCCAGAAATCTCATTTGGATTAGGATTTGGAATTCTTACTGCTGTGTCAGTGCAGCTGTGTGTGGGATAACCTGCTATACAGATTGAACCCAGGGGCTGGCTCCTGGCTGTTCACTATATGCATGCCATGACATTTTAGCAGCATTCAGCTCAGAAATCTGGACATAAAGCAGATTCAAAAACTGCAGTATCAATATGCTGATAATTAGAACATTTTAAAGGTCACATTTCACCTTCTCATGGGAATAATAATTTAAGAATATCAGGAATAAGCTCAAAAGACTCCTCCCATTTCTGTTAGTGGATAGAGAGTCACATAAGGAACTTCAATTTAAGAAAATCACACATGGCTTGGCCAGTATATTTATATTATATAATATATGATTTTATATAATACTTTTTCTAACCAGTGTTTATGTCAAAAAAAGAATCAGACAATTATGAACTGAAAATTATGTACTTTCTTTCAACATCAGAAAACCATATTTTGTAAACCAAAAACTGAGCAGCGTAATAAATATAAAATCAGTGTGCCAATATCTTTCCCAATTTAGTTAGGATTTAGTTTAGAGATATACATTTACCTGAATAGCTTTTCTTAAGCTGATAAATACCCCTGATTTCTCTCTCAAGCTGATAAATTTCTCTCTGATAAACCTCAAGCTAGATATACCTGGAGTACTGTGCACAGTTCCGATAACCCCAGCGTAAGAAGGTCATGGAACTCTTCGAGCAAGTCCAGAGAAGAGACATAAAGGGACATAAAGGACTGGAGCACCACTTCTACAAAGACAGGCCGAAAAAGTTGAGGCTGTTCAGCCTGAAGGAGAAAAGGCTGCCAGAAAACCTGATAGCAATCTTCCAGTATCTGTAGAGTCCTACAGGGAAGCTGGAGAGGGACTCTCCATCAGGAACTGTAGCAACAGGACAAGGATTAACGAGTACAGATTGAAAGAGGGAAAGTTTAGGTTAGGCATTAGGATGAAATTCTTTATGGGAGGGTGGTGAGACAGTGGAATGAGTTGCCCAAGGAGGTTGTTGATGCCCCCACCCTGGCAGTATTCACAGCCAGATTGGGTAAAACCTTGAGTAAATTGGTCTAGTGGTCTAGCATCCCTGCCCATGATGGGGGGGATGGGACTAGACAATCGTTAAGGTGCCTTACAACCCTAAACATTCTATGATTCTATAAAACAAATTAAATAGCACTGAAATAGTTGTCAATAATTCCTATTAATTTCTTATTTTTCCCTTAAAAAATGCCACTGCATCACAAATCTCAGCAAAGGCTTCCCTGCATTTAGTGGTAGTGCCTGTTCTATATTACAGATATCTGTTTGTGGAAAAGATGAGAATTAATTCAAACCCCAAAGTCATTGCTTAAATGTATTAACCACTTAGCTTTGCAACACACTGAGGCAAACATTGTTTACTTCATGTCTTTGTAAATGGGTCCTGGATTTCCACTGGAAGCTGTGTGAAAATTGAATCATACCTGTGAAAACTGGCAGCAGAAGTGTGACCTTTCATTTGGTGAATATATTTGTGTCAGGGAAGGAGGAAAAAAACAGGGTCAAGCTGCCTCAAGTGAAAGTTTTCTAAAACCAAGGCCTTTATTTTATATTCACTTAAACATTTTGAGCCAACATTAGCTGAGGTTACAGCTGAAAATAAAACAGAAAGTCCTGTTCTACTTTTTCATGCCTCAAGAACATCTCCACCTTTCTTTGCAAAGATGGAACAAAAACTAATTTTTTTTTTTTTTTAATCAAGCAGCAGGGACAGGACAATTAATGACTGTTGTTTATTTGTGATAGTTCTGGCTTATTTTGGTTTGGTGTACATGCAGTTAGAACCTCTGTTACATTGGCCTGGAACCTCCTGATGTCACAGTGGCTGCAGGGTACTAGGAGGGAGAGGGAGAGGGAGAGGGAGAGGGAGAGGGAGAGGGAGAGGGAGAGGGAGAGGGAGAGGGAGAGGGAGAGGGAGAGGGAGAGGGAGAGGGAGAGGGAGAGGGAGAGGGAGAGGGAGAGGGAGAGGGAGAGGGAGAGGGAGAGGGAGAGGGAGAGGGAGAGGGAGAGGGAGAGATTTTGGGATGACCTAAATGTAGTCTTCCCATACCTGAAGGGAGCCTACAAGAAAAATTAAGACTTTTTACAAAGACAAATGGTGACAGTACAAGAGGGAATGACTTCAAAGTGTAAGAGGGTTTTGAGGTTTAGATTAGCTATTAGGAAGAAATCCTTTATTGCAGGGCTAGTGAGACACTAGTCTCAGAGACTTTCCCAGAGAGGCTGTGGATGCCCCATTCCTGGAAATGTTCAAGGCCAGGTCAGATGGAATTTTGAACAACCTGGTATAGTGGAAAGTGTCCCTGTCCTTGGCAAGAGGGTTGGAACTAGATGATCCTTTAGGTCCTTTCCAACTCAAACTATTCTATGATTCTATGTCTTCTTCTCAAAAAATGATACTTTCCATGGAAGAAGTTCTACTTGGAGCAGAAAAGCAATTAACCCTAGAGATTAAGAAATTCATTAATATCTAAAAGGCTCACTCACTCTCTGCATGGAAACAGAACTAAAATTTTGTCATTTGGATTGACATTAGCAACGCTGCTGAAGGACATGAATTTTAGAGCAAAGCCACGGCACCTCTATGTCTAGTCAGTACCTCTGGTAGAAGCACAAGAAAAACCAGGGGAACAGGCTGTAATCAAAACCTTGATTAGAAAAAGGGTTCTTTTCATTTCAGTTTTCCAAAATCATGGCCACACTTTGTTTTGAAATTGCATCTGGATCTCAGTTCTGTGTAATTTTATTGCCTCTTAATGGTGTCAGGCATCTGCTTTTACTACCTGTATTGTGAAGTTTGGCATTGTTATCAAAATCCCAGTTCTAGAGGTAGCTTGTAACAAGAACAGCTTTCACTAATGCCAACCAAAATGATTCTTACAGTGACAAAGATTAATTTGTAAATCAAATGTATTTTTGAGTCTCAGAGGCCTCAAAGCATATAAGGCAATACCATCTAGTTATCACAGATGATAATTCCTACCAAATTCCTACCTACAGCAACTCTAATCACCACTAATGATTCCAAGATGGATTTTCTTCCTAACTTAATTGCAAAGCAGGAAAATTACTCTTCCTTTTGCAGCTGATCATCTTAAATCCTAAAATTAGGCACTTTTATGTTTATTTTACAGTTATATATAAACAGTACCATTTTGTGCTTTTAATGATCTCTTTGCAACTTCTGCATTTTCATGCATTTTACAATTATAAGCTTTCTCTCTTAGCATTTCCATCTGCTTCCAGACATGCACTTCTATAACCAATGCTAGTAAATTTTTCATCTTCTATTGACATCATGGGGAGATACTGAATTTCTTTGAAGAGCTCCTGCCCAAGACCTATGAACCGCCTCACTTTCTTTATTTTAACAGGACAGGCTTTCCCTCTGCCTTGACCAGATGGTCCTTGAGATCCACACCTGACATTCTCTGCAAAATCTGTACCGCCATTGATCCCAGGGCAGTCCCACTCATGCACATGCTGGCTGATGAATGCCCATGTTCCCCTTCTGTGGTGGCAAAGTTACACTATAGAAACAAAACCCCACTTGGCTTCTTTCTTAGAGATCTAAACTTATTGCAGGCCACTCAGATATGAGAGGTCTCTGAAAGAATGACCAGATTATGAGCTAGCAACAGCTGGACACAAGGCCAGGACAGGCCCTTGATCATACACACTGACTAACTGCTTTCTCATTCCCTCATTTTGGTTTTAAACTGCCCCAGAGATCTTTCTCCTGGGCTGTGTGCTGGTACCTTTTGTCAGCTCTTTACTCCAGGGGCCACGCCCAAGCGCCTCGGGTTATATCATGCCTGCCCTCCCTTTCATGCTCTAAGGCACCAGTTATGTGTCCATGACAGTGTTTTGGACTCCTGAAATGAAAAAGCATTTACAAAAGGACATTTGTATTTTAGGGCCAAAGGAGATGTGTAACAGAACTGTTACGTTGTGTGTCCATCACTCCACGGCAAGCCAGCCCTGAGCAGGGCAGACACAGGTTTGTACACAATGCTCGGATTCATGACCTTCTTTCACTTATCAACAAAGATGTGGCCTACAAACTATACAACTCAGTGCTGAAGCTCTCGCCTTGGATATTTGCAGCATTAAGAACTAAGACTTTTTTCTGTTCCTTTTTTTTGCCCTTTCATTATCTTTTCCAAATAGCAATGTTCCTTATCTATTTACTTAGACTTATATACTTCTACTCCAAACCCTTGATTTCTGTGACTCTGATGGATCATGTTTTTCTCAACTCTTTACTGAGCTTCTGACTTATCAGGCTTCAGCACAGGTCACTAGTCTCTAATGAATTTTATGGGTAATCTGGAGAATGTTTCTAATATGTTACAAAGATTCTGATAAGCTCTTTATTCATTATCCATCCTAGAGCGTGGCTCTGGGGGTGAAACCACTTCTCAGGGCTGTTAGGTTGTTTAATGCTTACATATTTATTTCTTAAAGGTCAATAAGATCATGCTGGCTGGCTTGTAAAGAAGTACCAAAATTACACCCACTACTAAAGCCTGATGCAGTACTGATTGTAGTCAATAGAAAGATGGAAAATGCCAGTCTTTTTTCAGTGATGATACTCTGAGAAAAATCATAAGTGCACGGAACTTCACATAAAATAGTGAGTGCTCTCTGTTGAAAGAGATTTTCATTTTCTTGTGGAAAATCCTGTACAAAATAGACTGAAACAATCAAACAATGGAAATTATAATAGGTGATTTTTCCCTATGTATATTTTTTCAGAACAGACTACACAGAGGAGGGGCAGTGTCACTTATTTGTGATCCTATTCAAGAAGCTCTCTCCCTGTGACTTCTTTTTTAGTACGTTCTGAAGCTTGAAGATGTCAATTGAGGGGAAAATACAATTAATAACAAAAAGACTCTAGCTGATCTTGGTTGGGAAAGGAAAAGTTTTTCAGAGTTTGTTCTAGTGAGACATCTAGCTGCCCTTGCATGCTAGTATCAGTACAAAACAGAAAGAAAATGGTTGCATACAAAGCTGAAAGTTTCAGATGCAATTAGGAAAAAAATAAATTTTTATTCATCAGTGAGAGTAAGCTGAAAAATCACATCCTGGCTGAGGTCTCTTTAAGTCTAATACACGTGTAAATTCAAACATGAAGGCTCCAGCACAAATAATCAGATTATTCTCAACCTTAGAGTTATGCGCTTCTCTGGAGTAAGATCTTTATAAGAGAAAAAGGAACAAGTCTACCCAGCTGCAATCCCAGTGAGCTCATACCAGGTTTGAATCTACTCCAGGAAAGATAAATGGCTACATATCCTTAATTTACAGGACTATAAATATCAAGAATGCTGCTGATGTCAGACTGGAGTGTACAGTACTCCATCAGGTGACATTTCTGTTTGCTATGACACAAGTAGCTTTTAGAAAAGGACTACAGGACTGAGCTGCCACAACTTATTTTTAAAAATTCTCCTTAAAACCTTCTGTGTCCCAGTTCCTGTGCTTTCCCATTGAAAGTTTATAGCTTGTTTTAGCAGAGCTCTTTTATGAAATGATGTGACTGTAGCAGCTTTAGCATTTGAAAGATTAAATGTTGTCTGCCATGTTACTCACCTGGGTCTTAGCACTTGCCCCTTTACTGAGATTGCTGAGGGCTAAATTTTGCCCTGACTCATTCAGTTTTTGGGCTCACAACAGAAGTGTGGCACCTGGAGGGGAAGACAGACACTAGAGGTGTCTATAATGTCTATAGTTCATCCATGTACTGTAGCTACTAAACTACAGTTCCAGTTCTTGGCATATTCAAACTGTGCCTCGAAAAGGGAACAGAAAAGGTCAAAAACTTAGATACTACTTCTCCATTATAATGGTGAAGTTTTAAAAAGTCCAGGGCTTTTATTCTGAAATTTATTATGCATTCTTTATTTTGGCAGGTCTGAGATAAACCAGCAAACATACTAATGAAGACAAGAACTGTCCTGAGGAAATACCTCCTATTAGTTAATAAGCAGACACAGTGGCCTGGATTAGGAAGAAACATGACAACATTGTTGAAAATGAAGACATGTATCCTAAGTGAAGCCAATGGGTTCACAGAAGCCAGGGCTGTGTAACCTGCTGCTGCACATCAGGGTTCCAGGAGAGGAAATGAGCATTACACATGGTGAGAGCAATGATACACCAGGGTGAGATAAATTTACTGCTTAACTGCATTTCATCTCAGAAATATTAAAGTAGCATTTCTGTACTGAGAGAGATTCCGGAAGAACGGCTGTCCAGTGCAATGTGCCTTCCAGACGGAAAGATGATTGTCAGCTCTCTGGTTCATTAGTTTTTATCTTCACTGATAAATGAACACTAAGTGGTCAGTTGTTGACAAAAGCCCTCTTTTTAATTGGATACGTGAACTGGACCTTGCACAACCTGGCAACATGCTATCATCCCTGGACCTTGTCACTCAGATAAAGCCATCTTGGCTCCTACAGGAATGCGGGTGTTCAGTGTCGACATTTCTGCTGTTTGGAGGAGAAGATCCCAGACATATATGCTCTAATATAAAAACAGAAAATCTCCCAAAGTTTTTGTTTAGCAGAAATTTGCCCAAAATAGGCAATAACCAAGAGAACCACATTTGAAGCCAGATAGAGAAAGTTGCATAGCTTGTTCATAGGTCTGGAGGCAGATATGACCAAACACACAGAGCAGTTTGCAAGAGACTAGGGAGACCAAGATGCCCCTTAGTCAGGAGTTCTGCTGTCACTCTGTCTCTCCATGGGCCTCCTAGGGAAAGGAGGCTCAAGATGTCACTAAAGAGACTGTGCACACATCTGCCAAAGCTTTCTTAGCCCTTGGTGGGTCCACTAGTAGAAAGAATTTGCCAGCACTGTCTCTTTTTTCTGAATAGAGTTCCAAGATATTTTCTATGAGAATTTCAATGGCTGTGAAAGTTAGAGTTCATGAACTGCATATTTTTCCTTCTTTTTTGTTTTGTCTTCCAGATTTCTTTTTAGCCATTGATTTATCTCTAGCTGGGAAATCTCCGAGTCTTTTGAAATACTTAAATTTTTGTTTTGGATTTGCTACAGGTCTGTATGAGGGTCAGTCAAATTCCCCATCACAACAGATAATACTGCAGACACTCCTCCTTCAGCTTCAGGACAGCTTCAGCTGCTCCCTACATAGATGACAGTTCCAGCCTAGTCCCAAATCCTGGCCATCACCCCACTGCTGCCAGTGGAATACACAAGGAATGGCAAAGAGTCCAGGGCCCTCTCCTCACCCAGAGTGACTTCAGACAGCCAAAATTAAATGGGTAGTTTCACATCTGTGTGATTGCTTATTTAGCCCATTTCATGGCAAGTGCTCACACAGGATGAGCCACCACAACACCTGAAAGAAGCTTAACTACTAGCAGAAAAATGGTGACAAGCAGCTGGGGAACAGCAAGAGCAGATCCCATCTGCCTTAACATAGCTGGAACTGGAAAGGACCTATGACCACAGCCCAAACATCCCTCCTTTTGAAGCAATCCTAAACATTCACTAGAGAGCGAAAGGTCAGCCTGTCCCTCACAACATGCCTTGTCATGCCTCATCTCTTGAGCTTTGTGGTCCTTTCTCTTCTGTAAGATAGACATCACAAATTAAGAAGTACTGAAATAGGACCAGTTTTATGATTTGTGTTAGTAGTCCATGGAGCTCTGAAAAGACAACTTCTGCGAAAGACAAGTTACCACAATTGGCTTGTCAAGACTGCTCTCCTGGTGTCTGTTGTGTGATCCCACTGCTTGATGCAGTTCCAGGAGGCAAAACCATATAATCAAAAGAGAGTTCAAAGAAGGGAGACTGATAATAGGCCTGGTCTTAATTTGATAGCTGTATTGCTTAATTCTTAATTTATTTTGATGTTAGTTTTAATGATCCAGACTGAGTGATAGTCCAGGGCTTCTTTGCTGGGTGTTGATGGATTTAAGTTGTTGAGGTTTTCTTTTTGTTCTTTTTATCTATTTCATTATGTTTCAGTTTGTTTAACTAACATAATAAAGTTATTAATAAAGATAAATTATTTCTGTCATTGAACAAAACAGTTCAGAATCTTTAAAGAACTGAGTAGTGATCATCCAGCCGACTTAAAAGCCTGTATTTAAATCTTACTTCGTAAACTTATTTAAATCACATGTTCTTACATGTTCTGTCACTTGAAAGTTGCTTCCTTTGAAACTTTCCTCTTTATGCTTTCATACAGGAAATACGATAAACTTGTTTATTTCATTTGTCAGTTTTGTGTTTCTGAATTTCTTCATCAAATCTGTTATCTTCCTTAAGTATCCAATCCTTGCCCAAGTTATGTGCAGAGAGGAGAATAGTTTTACTGCTGTAATTCCAGTGCTGGAAAGACAAGAAAAGAGCAAGCAGAGGTGCTGACTTCTGAGAAATGCAGGAAAAAAAAAAAAGACATTAAATGGGCACTTCATTTTGGAGGTAACCTTGCAGGATGAGAAAGTCCAATATTTTTAGGATCATGGGATAAATTCATGTTGGAAAAGTCCTCCAAAGGTTAAATGGCTCAACTTTTCCAGTCTAATGATGCATCACAGTCAAATACTTGCTGATCTCCTTACTCCTTTTTCTGAACTTGTATTTTCTTAGTTAACTCTACCTTCTATTGCTTTTTACTTTGAACTGGCCTTATCAAGTCATTAGCATTACATAACAGGAGTACATTTTATTTATTAGTGAATTGGGAAGAGCTAATTAAAAACAAACAATCTGTAAGCTGGAGGTCTGCTGAAATCAGCAATAGAGGTAATTTTTTAAATATACTTGTGAAGAGGACCCTAACAGACGTGGAAGCCTCTCTTTTTCCTTGAGTAGTGTGGAGTTTTTCAAATTCTTCAGCTTTCACAAAGGGGAACAGGGTGATAGGCCTCAGACATTAACAGAGCCAGGGGAAGGAGAGGAGCAGCAGCTCCATTTCAAAGGAGAATGAAGGCTGGGAATCCCCAGGGTCTCTTTAGGCAGGAAGAGTTAGTTTAAGAAGAAAAATATGATAACTGTTGAGAAATAAGCAATTTCCATTTTTTTAATTTTTTTTTTATCATTGCATCATTCACTCTCCAGTAAGAAATTTCTCCACTTAATGCCCTGAGGAGGAGAGACTCTCTCTCTACTATGGAAATGTTGGTAGGGTTATCCATACTTTTTTGTGCTTTGGAACAGACAAGAAACGCTATGTCTAGATGCACAAAAAGGCCAGCCTTATTTGCCACTCCCTGGTTTTCACCAAGTACAGAAGTATTTTCTTTTCCAAAGTTTATTGTACTGGTATCATTTCTCCAGCTGTAATGCCTCTAGTGAATCTGCAGAGAAGAATAGCAAAGTTGTCTCCATTTTTATGAAAGTGGCAAGGATTGGTTACAACTACAGTGTAAGGAAGTTTCTGAGCTTACTATGGACCACTGCTAGGAAGAAAACTCCTGGCAATTCTGTGCTCAAGCAGCCTGTGAGCAGATGAAAGGTAACAGAAGTGTTCAACAACGTGCACTGACCCTCACCTAGTTAGCGAAGTGAGGCTGTCAAACAAAACGGGGCAAACTGCACCCCCACGGTTTTCTTTTGTATTGTGTATGCCAGCCTTGGTGTTTCTGTTTGTGTGGCTGGTAGCCAAAAATTATTTAAAAGGCCTTTTCAGACTGTAGCAAGGAAAAAAATCCCTCCCCCATTTTGAACTTGGGGGTCTAACAGACTCACCCTTTCTGTCTAGATGACAGAAATTCGGGATTAGGACTGCTTTTTTCCTTAGTGCTCGTACAGTTTACATCACAAATACATACTGATTAATACCTAGAACTTTCCACACAGAATGAACCCAAATCTAACAGTGATTGTAGCAGGATTTTAACAGTCATTAACCATGAGTATTTACTTCTATAAATTTTCTTTCCCATGAAAAACACACATATATGTGGATGCATTTTTAAGGAGTTGGGAACTATTCAAAACAAAAGTTATTTTGAGGGTTAGGAAATAGCTTGTCTTACAGCTGCCAAGTGATTTTGGAATAATTCTTTGTATGATGGAATGGAGAAAAAAATGGAGATAAAAACATTAGTCCTTCAGTTCAAGGAGACAAGATGTTTAAAAAAGGGAAGAATAAAGAAAGAAGGGAATGAAAAAAAGCTTTTCACGTTTTTCTGCTCCTCCATCTAGATCTACCTGAATTTTCTGTCCTGAAGATGTGAGGAGGAGCATACTCCTGCCTGTGCCCCTTGGCAGGCTAGATAAAAAAGGCAGGCAGCCCTTCTTCCAGCATTTTTGTCTCTCATTTTAAGCAGGTTTGAAAGAGAGAAGGAAAACATGCATTGATAGGCATGTGGAAATGTCATTAGTCAGGTTTAGATAAGTTTATAAATGTACAAAGTAGCTCTCAGGGCTAAACATAGGGTTGAGGTGAAACATCTGAGCCTCATCCAAAACTAGGGACCTTCAGCTGGGTGTAAATCAGGTATTGTGATACATTCCAGCTGAGGCACCAGTACAAGTTCCTGACTTATATTTAGGATATTATAAAACATTAATGAATAGTTGCAATAATTGAGCACTGAAAAACAGTGAAATGCAACTGTCCCTCTGATTCATTTTGTGCTTGTTTTGTATTTTAAAGCAGGAAAAGAGGATCCTTTCATTTACCTTCAGTACACTTTGTTCCAATTTCACAGGATGATGGAAAGCCTTCGGATGGGCATAGCCATGGTGATAAACACTTGACTGTCTGACTCCAGCCTTGCACAACCTATGAAAGTTGCATACAGAAACCAACATTTCTATAAGCATGATACTGCTTTACTTTCATATTGTGGACTAAGATGAGGGTAAAACAACAAAAGCAAACCATCACTCTTCCTTTCTTTTCCTTCTTCCTCTTAAAAACAGGCATTTTTGAGAGGAGAAAGGATAAAACCTGTGCTATAGTGGTGCTTACCTGAGGCCGGGACAACACACTGAAACAAGAGTGAAACAAGGAAAGAAGAAACAAAATGTTTTCATCTTAAAGCACCTAAAAATAAAATTAAAAAAAAATACAAATAAAAAAGCAAAAAAACAAACTCAGGACATTAAAAGTTATAAGTATTATTATATAAAATTGCTAAAATTCAAAGTCATGCCACTAGTAAGTCTTTTTACTTAACAGATATTCTTATGCAAGCTGAACAGAAACCCCTACCTCCCCCCCACTTCCAAATCTTGTTGACTTTTTGTCAAGATTAGCTTTTTACCCAAAACATAAGAGTATTCTTTCTGGAGGTGGTGAGTACATTCTATATTTAGGATGGTCAATCTGATCAATTCTGCAGACAGATAAGTTTTAAAATATGTATCTAGGTAGTCAGAGAAATTAATTTTGGAAATACTACGTTTTTCTCCCCCAAAGTTAGCAGGAAAGGAAAATTAAGCTCTTAGATAAAGTTTATCGGTATAAAATTTACAGAGGAACAAGGGAAAAAGAGGAATGAGAAAGAGTATGGCACTGAAAGAAAAACAAGCACCAAGCCTTTAAGATTTCTTGAGTGCAAGTTGAATGGCCGCTACTTCTTCAAACAAAGCAGACATCTCTCTATTCCTTCTTGGTATCAGGGCACATTGCTTGCAGTGACATTAACTCTTTTGATTTGCCATTAATGGGAAGCTGCTTGCTTGGATGTTGCTGTAGAGTCAAATGTCAGGGGGAAGATACATATTCTGCAAGCACAGAGGAACAGGCACATAGAGTTTGTCTTCAAAAGAAATCTCAGAGTCCTTCACCTGGCACTGTCAGGCCAGAAGGAGATGCCACACTGTGGGAATCCTGCAGTGTGGCATTTCATTTTATCAAACCCAGTCCCCACTTGTGAAATCTGAGGTGTGACAGACAGAGCACTGTCAGAAATTGTGGGGACAGTCAGTGTGGGATCTAAGTAAGTCTCAGAGTGCCGCTTACACCCGCGAAGCACTCCTAGCCTTAGCAGCTGCAACTTGTTTTCACAAATATCTGACAAGTTTCCTTGGATTCCAGCCAGTTTGAGCTGCACCAAACACTTCTCTCCTTCCCCTAGTTCCACAGTCCTTTGTAACTGCTGCTCAAAGCTTAGAGCATGTACCAAATGAAGCTCCTTTCCTCCCCTCAATGTGCAGACATCCCACCCCAATTAATTAACCCAACAGTGGCTTTGTCTCTCGGAAGCTGTGACTTCCCACACTTTATCCCCCTCATTCAGCTTAAAGACATCAGCACATTCCTGACTTCATCACTTGTTAACTCCCTTTTGCTAATAGCCAGTGCATCCTCTCTCGATGGCCTCCTCCGATTTCATATGACTTGAACTCAAACGCAAAAAATGCTGAGGGTTGTTCACTTGCTATGATGGCATGTAAAAATATCTAAAGTTGGGTTTTAGCATGGCTTCTGCATCCAGAATTGAGAGGCTTTCAGACCTTCTCAGTCTGTGTTGCAACGCTGTTCATCTTGTGAGCACCTGGTAAGGGGCAGCAAAGCCTGAGTCACAGCAAGACCTCTGCTGTTTTGTGTTTGATTACCAAAGATTAGTCCCCTGGAAAAGTGCCAGAGAACTTAATGATGGTGGCAACCAGGTCATTATATAAAACATCAAGTGAAAAGTTATTTTCAGCTGCTATTCAAAAAAATCAAAAACCACATTCAATATAGCATCATTATGTGTTCCAGACAGATTTTTAGCTATGCCACCAAACCCTAGAATTTATGATAATTTTAAAAAAAATTATATTTATATTTTAGAATGATAAAAAGTATTTCAAGAATCAAAGGGTTCTCCAGAGATCATCTGCAACACTCCCTTGCCTAAGTACAGGTTAATTTATATCTGTTTCATTCCACACCTGCTTGTTCAACATGGTCCTTAAAAACCATCACTGATGCAGACCCCCGATGGAATTCTCTCCTTTTCTTGAAATAGATTGCAGTGTTTAGCTTTGCATTTGATAGAGAGATTTTAACTTGTTTGCTCCTAGAATTTAGTGTTGAAGTAGACAGCAGCAACAGCTGCTTAGAAAAGAAGTCTGAAGTACAGGAAGATGGAAAATTGTAAAACCTTAAATATTAAAAAAAATAAATAATTTTTTGTAATAATATTCCACAAAATATCAGGCATACTCAGCTTGAAAAGTCAGAGGACACACATAAATTTTTAGCTGTTCATTTGACTCCAGACTACTTGGATTAAAACAATTTAGATGGTCAGACAATAGTAAGCATTCCCATAAGATTTCTTTCAGCAATCTTCATATCCAACTATAATGAAATAAACTCCACCTGAATTAATCAAGAGAAAAGTTCCTGAAGTCGGGGATGTTTTAAAGTGAAAATATAAGTTCTTTGTCCTTTTCACACTACACAAAATGTATTCCAATCATTTCTAGCTTATTTTTTCATCTGTTCAGAGGAAAATCTAAAGATGTATTTGTTTCTAAATCAATAACCTTGAGTTAGCAGAGGTATCCAGCCCCAGGCACTGAAGTCTGTATTTTAGCATAATGTTTCCTTACATCATTTTCTCTTCTTACAGACCTAAATATACTCACCCTTGAAAGTCACTACAAAATCAATTGAACAACTGTCATTTTAAAACTGTTGCAAGAGTTTGTCTATTAGATACTTTAGTACATGATCTGTTCCTCTCCAAACAAAATAGTCCACAGTCTCCTGTGCTTCCATCACTCTCTATGTCCAAAAGACTCTTCATTTTGTACATCATCACTATATTTCCTGGCCCTCAGTATTTGCTGCAGTTTTGCAGGTTTTTATCACAACAATGTCACCAGACCAAGTTGTTACTGTTGTTAGCCTTCCTTTCTGCTTTGAGCTCTCTAGGCTGGCTTGAAGGGGAACAAGCTGACACTGAATAGGAATGCTCCAAGCCATTCCCTTTCTTTCCTTTAAGCCTTAGTTTCTGCCAAGGGCTGGACTGCAAGGAGGAAGAGAAACATATGGGAAAGCTAGCAGTCCTGCCTGATGGTTGCTAAGAAGTGTGCAGACTGCTGTAAATTAGAGCAGCCTCTGTAATATTTTACATCAATGCTCCTCTCAGCATGCCAAAACCTGAAGATGAGAAGGTGCTGCTAACTTTGGGTTGTGAGTAGAGGGGCATAGCAGACCTTAAACCCAAAGATCTTCAGCAATGATTTTTTTTCCCTTCATTGTAGACAAGAGATTGCCAGAACAAAGCTGTGAGGAACAAATCAATGAATATACACATTTCATCTGGTAATTCCTCTGTTTCTAGAATCTGGTGTGACATTTTCCAGAAACTATTGCAGTCATGATGTGACTGTGTTCTAGTTGTGACCTAGAACTGCAGGAACAGGTCAGCAGCTGACATGCAGCTTGGGAAAAGCTTCTGAAATTGAGAATGTATGCCCAGACTGAGGTCCACCTCTCAGCTTCTAAACACTAGTTTTCAGTGGTTGACCATAGATTAAATTTGTTTTACAAATCAGGCAGACAAGGCATTTACCTCTCCAGCCATCTCCCTTTGGAAGTGCTGTAATGTTGCATTTTGTATGTAGAAAGAACAATGGCTAACCCATTTTTTTTTCATAGAATATTGCAGAGAGTACCATTCAGAAAGTTTTTACTGACAGGCATTTCACATCGATAGAATGGAAATTAAGTCCATGCCTGCAGAACACTTTCTTACAATCTATGTAGATTTTGCCCTATGAACAGTCCTTCACATTTGCATTTCCTCCTTCTTCCTTTGAAACCAGCACCCAAACTTCCAACTAAATGAGTGCTGAAATCTGTTTGCAGTTTATGTGTTTTGTGTCAGAAACAACTGGGCACAACAGTAAGAAAAGTTTTCATCATACCTGTAACAAATACATTTGTTAGGAAGCAAAAGATGAGTTTGACTGCTGATGATCGGTATGTTTGCCTCTTCATTGTAAAATGTAAGTAACAATAACATAAACCAGCCCTGTTTAAATTCTTGTTTATAAAATTCAAGTAGTATTACATTTTTTTTAATAGCTGGCCTAGAAGAAGCATTAAAGTAGCTTTCATGCAATTCATAATGCCAAAAAATAAATGCAATTCTGCACATTCTTTCCTGAGAGCATCCACAAATGACGTGCAAAGCATACACATTGGCCAGAGGCCATGAGCAAAAGCATTGTGTTAAAACTTTGTATGACATCAAGCCAAAAAACTACTTAGCATTTGTATCTCAGATCTCAACTGAATTATGAATTAAATAACCAAATCAAAACAAAAAGCACACACAGCACACTACATCGTGTATCTTGTTATACACACACATATACACATGCATGTAAGTGGCATGGATCTGTTGTGAATGGATATAACCTTGGTGTTCTTGTGTGTGTGTGTGCACTCGAATGCAAGACAGAGACAAAAAAAAATATTTGGAGCTACATTCAGAAAAGAACACACTCCCTATGCCAGTAAGTGGATTATATCCCAGGTGGGCTCCCTCTGGTGTTGAGAAGATAATGTATTTCCCCATTCAGCCTTATTTCTTTATGTCCATCAATGAGGGTGTTAAAAATCGCTAAATGTAGTCATGGCTTTATTATTGCAGAGTTCCTTATTCACATAGACCCTTATAGATGGCATAGAATAGTTCAGCTTTTCTACTGTCTCTCATCCAGTGTTCATGAATAATATGAGGCATATACACATATATGTATCCAGATATCTGCACACTTCACTATGCCCAAACAGCTTTCCGTGCATGTACATATCGCTTCTCACCTGAGACACGCTGCAGTGCCATACTGTGAAACTCATTACCTGTAAGCAGTGTAACTCTTCACAGTTAAACAGGAGAATCTGAATGCCCAGAGAACAGCAGGCCCTGCAAAAGCCAGGATCTGATTCTCCAATATGTGGAGAATTTTCACAATGCCTCTTAAGCTCAGATCATGTCTCTTCATAACACTCATGCACTTGTGAAAGTCCAGCCCAGGAACCATATGAGGCACCCCAGCTAATGGGAACACATAATTATCTATTTAACTGCTAGATTCTCAGTTTTGGAAACCAGGACTCAGCATTGTTTAGGAGCATTGTGTCATAGACAATGGGTAGAATAATTTTAGCCATGAATATTAACTAGGCACCTTAACCCCAATCTTCTTCAGCTTTATTTATCACCAATTTACCACCTTCCACTACACCTAAGGAAGTAGTTCTGGAAATTATCTCCCACTTGTACTATAAAACTATCATTCAGTGAGGGAGTACAAAAAAACATCTTTGCCCTTATTTCCCAGATGGTACATGCTTAACTGTTTATTTTGTGATGCAATCCTTTCCTTGGAAAAACAGCACCTTCCTTCTTGTCCTGTGATGGAGGTGGAATCAAGGTGACTCCAACCTGGCTGGCTGGAAGAGCATGACCTCCCTGCAGCCACAGCACACCTCTCCCCTGCTGAAGTTCACAGCAGAGCTGGGTCACTTCCTGCAAACTGACACAGAAGGGAGAAGGAGACAATAAACACACGCGTCCAGCAGTTGCTCACAGATGTTCACTGACAAGAGAGAAGTAAGGAGACCAGGCTCAGCTCCCAGGCCCAGGGAGAGCATGTCCTCATGATCCCAGACCTCTGCTCCTGCTCCCAGCACACCCAGCTTCCTCCTCCTCAGCTCCTACAAGCCCTCCCTCTCCATCTCATTCTTCCCTTCCAGCCCGCGGCTCATTCATTGCCACCCACGCCTGGCTCCTGCCTCCTCTGTCCTCACACCCTGTGCGCTGATAGATGCTGGCAACACAATGCTTGGGCCAGATCCCAGGCTTGGTAAAAGCAGGGGAAAAACCCAGCATTCACTCTAGTGGCCTTCTTGGACTGAGTCCTGAACACATAAAAGCAAAACTGGTGTTAATTTTCCTTTCCCTGGGACAGTGCCGTTAGAGTTGGCACGTTCTCCTTCCACCGGTGAAATAAGAAGCGGGGGGGGTGGCAGCTGGGGGAGCAGGAGCAGAGGAAGAACAGAAAGCATACGTAAAAGGAGGAATGATTGCACACATGTGCTATGAATTCTCCAGCTCAGATTAATGTTTTCCTGTGAATTTAATTGGCTGCCTTCTGGTTTCGGCCAGATGACCAGTTACATCTCAGGACAGATATAAAGTGGAATCTAAATGAAGTATTTGGACAATGAGTGCCAATATCTGTGAGCTATTCCAGAAAATTATTAAATAAACAAAAAACATTGCAACTTCTAACTGCAGACAATAATTATTATTCTTGTTAATTCGCTTGTAATATTAATTCCTACTACTGACACAAAAACCCCACAAATCAACCAACTGCTGTTTCAAAAGATAAGCTGTCCCTGCATACTCATCACATGTATGGCACTGAGATCTTCTCTTAATGAACAATCTAGCATCATTTATTGGAACAACTAGAGGGTTTCACTGAAAATTAACTAAATTTCAATTTTCTTCTTCTTAAAATGTTCACCTTCCCAATTCCAAACTGTTGTTAAATGGCATTGAGAGAATAAAACTGTAGTAGTTTTGTAACTGATAGTAGTTACAGTGGGGGGAACCACACCTGAGTAGCAAAAGTGACAACAGACTTTTATTGCTGTCCTCACTTAGATGTGGACTTAGTTCTTTTCACCAGCCTGTCCGCTGATGTAGGCTGGTAAATTGGCTCTGGTGCAGCCAGTTCATCCTCATGAAAGTGTCAGCATGATCAACCTGTGGGCCAGGTTCCCCCCTTACTGCCTCTTGTGTGGGCTAATCTTAAACAGCTACCGAGAGTCATCATCCACAAAGGAAAACTTCCTGCTGGCATCAGCCCACCACAGCTTCCTCCTAGACCAGCTACTCTCCTTCCTCTGTGTGGGTGTGGACACATGGCACAGGGAATTTTCTCATAGCTTTGGCAGTTCTTCACTGGCTGGTGGCATAATTCACTGGGGAAAATGTCCCTGATCCAAATTGCAATCTGTCCCGGCCTTATGAGCTTGCAGAACTAAGCAGCGCAAGAGAGCAAAGCGGAAAGCAGCTGTTCCTGCCTGGGGACAATTATGCACAGAATTAAAGAGGTCCAAATGCCTACTCCTGCATTTGTTAGGAAACATCCACTCCACCCTGCAGCCCAGGACCCCCAGAGTGTAGTGCCAGAGGAGAGGCAACTGATCCCTGACAGCTCTCAAATGCTCGTGTAACCAGATCAGGAGGCACCATCTGAAGTAAATGTGGTTCAGTGGATGTTCCCCCTAGAAAGAGTGGAGTTACATAATACTGTCAGAAAGAACAATTAAAAAGGCAAATTGCAGAGCCTTGGCTGTGCCTTATCATTCCAATCTAGCTCTGCCATCTTGGTCTGGACAGCATTTGTCAGAGCGTCCTCAGAGAAGGGAAGGGGTCATTACATAATAGAAACATCTTGTAATAACATGACAGCACCTTTCAGAAACAGATCTCAAATCCATTTTTCAGCTCTAACTCATACGTGTGTAGCATCAAAACTATGATATCTGAATTCACTTTGGCCTCTTCTATGTGCTGAATTGGCTTTGCAAATAAAATCCTCTGCAATTCTGGGTAAGCGGACATTTCTCTTTTGAAAATATACCCAGTCATCCTTAAAAGCATCTACTGGGAGTTAAATTTCCCCAGGTACTGGAAAATCAGATGCTTGTAATTCAAATGCCACAAATCTAAATATTTAAAAAGATAACAAATTTTTAATCTGTTTCTCAGAAAACCTTCTGAATCTGTTCAGACTCCATTGCTGCTCAGGAGGCAATAATGACTGAAAATATCTCTAAGTAATATACATAAGTGCCTAATTACCATCCCATTCTCTGAGATGACTCTGGACGGAAATCTAGGGTTACAGAGACACAGCAAGGACAAGAGCCAATGTCTGGGAATTGAAGCTCAGCAAATCTAAACTGAAGTACGATGGAAATTTTTTAACCGATGGGGTAATTGACCATAAGAACAGTTTGTGGGGAGTTGTGATGAATTCTCTCCACCACTCACAATTCCTAAATCAGGACTGGATGTTTTTCCAGTAGATAGACCAAACAAGAATTAAGCCAGAGAAAGCTAATGGCCTCAGTTGTAGCAGAGGTCAGACAAGAGGATACCAAAGGCCTCTCTCGGCCTTAGAGTCTTTGAATCTCCTAAATAAAAAGTTCAGGGTTTGCAGATTGTAGCATAAATCCTATTCTATTTCAGGCTGCTTTCAAACTTGGGCAATGAAAGGAGAAGGAAAATAAACAGATGCTGCAAGACAAAGTCATGTGAGTGATGAACAAAAAGCCCTATCCATGCATCAAGCGTGGCAGAGCATCTTCCCAGGGGTCTGTCTTATCAGTGACCTGGTTTACTTTGGCCTATTTGTCAGTGGCAGAAAAAGAAAACAGCCCCAGAAACTGATAACTATATAGGAGTGATTGTATCATGTAGTGATAATGAATTTGAATAGCTCTATCAGAAGAGCAGTGTGGCCTGAAATATCCCTCCCCTTTTCATGGATGGTGACTTTTCTAGGTTGCCTCTTATCTAACAACAGGGTGTTTTTCCAGGGCACAAATTCTTTAAAAGCAGAGAAGTGTTAAGAGATTCCTTCCTTGCTTGATAGGAGTTACCTCCTCTTGGATGTGACAATTTGATGGCTGAACTCCAAACCAGACCTGGGGAACAGTCGAGTTTTAAAAGAAAAAAGAAGAACATAGATATCTGTTTTGAAAGCAGGCACTATGACAAATCTGCTTGGGAGCATAGCCAGCCAAACAGTTGACTCATCACAGCAGAGCAGATCGTGAGCTCCAGCACCACAGGGAAGAGGACAGGAAGGAGCAGCAAAGCCAAAGAGGGTGGTGAGAATCTCTTCAAGTGGGTCTGTGACCGCAGGGTTTGGCCTGTAGAAAAACCATGTCCAGGACTGCAAAATGCACTGCTTTATAAGGGTTCCCTCAGAGGAGGGCTCATTTTGGACTTTTGTGGAATTCTAAAAGCTGGTGACTTGTGATCCATTTCATGTGTTGGTGTTTTTCTATCATAAATTTCTCAGTACGCATTTTCTGAATGAAAAGGAGTTTCTCAAAAATATTAAAAAGTCTGGAGGAAGACATGCAAAATTTCACCCAGCTCCCTGACAACTCCTGCTATTCTGCTCCCTGTGTTCCTATACCCACACCACCAGCATACACTGCAAAGAACTGTGACGTTTACAAGGATGTTTGGGAAGGGAAGTTCCTGGATGTCAGATTTCTGAAAGCCCTTAAGTACCTGCTAGAAGGTAAGAAGAAGGCAGAAAGGGATGGAATTTTATGCTACTTGGAACTGCATTTTCAGGATCCTTTTCATTATTTCAATCCCAAAAGAGAGTCTATTTCTCAAGCAACGGTGATGTTTAATAGATTGGTGCCATAAACAGGCTGGGTGGATAGTTTTGTAAAGATCAAAATTAAATCCATTGTTTACAACAGATGGTTTTGCCTCAGTAAATCCCATTCAGGATGCAAACTGTATCTTTGTGTCAGATACAGCATAAAATTGATGTAAGAGTCCTCATCTAAACAACCAAAGAGAACGGATGAGACAGCAAGACACTGAATGAAAGAAATCACTCATTTGGAGTGGGTAAGCTAATCTGTAATGCAGCTATGCATGATCTACTCATGATCATATTGCAAATGTTTGGGCATTAGGATGTGAATCTATGCTCCTTAAATGCCAGCATTGTTCCAGAACTCACATCACAAAGCTTTCCAGAAATGGTAGATTGACCTCATTAAATTTTCATCTCAATGAAGAATCACAGCCCACTATCAGTACCAAATTTTCAGACACCTCTATGTGAAATTCTGAAATTCAAGTTCACAACAAACACTTGAAATATTGCTGCAGTCTTTGGTGGAAGTGAATGCAAGCAAATAATCTGGTACCCTGTGCCTAGTGGTGCTCTCTGTGTCTCTTAGGTATCAGAATAAGGATTAAAACAACCTATTGGATAAACAGTCAATCATTCAGTCTTTCCTGTGTCCCCAAGGGGGTTTATTTTATGCTGTAAAATATGAAGTTGGACTGGCATTTTCATGATCTTCACTTGCATAGTTACAGATGTTGCTGATGGTGATAAACTTATCTAGCTCTTTTAGAGTCCAGCCACAATATATTATCTTGATGACTGCTTATGGCAGTGGGAATTCCACGGATTAGCTAAATGTTGGGAAAAGTGGGAATTTCTTTTTATAGGGACAAAATTTCCTACTTTTTAATTTTACTGATCAGGGGCACACATCTCAGATTTTCTATTATGTGAAAAGGTATGTCTCATTTCTCTCCTGGATCAAAAATAGTTTCAGAAACTGTAAATACCATATGATATTTATCAGATGGAAAAACTGCACTCATATGCCAAAGTGCAAACTGGAATGAGACTTACAACTCCTCACATGCTGGTGGTCTCCTGTAATGGGTTTGCATTTGTGACACCACACCCCCCTTCCCTCTCCCCCTCACCACTGCGTTCCTCCCAGCCTCCAACCTTTAGCCTGTCAGCACTAAGCTCTGTCCAATTATTCACCTTTTCAAAAGTGATTTATTTTCAGGATAACCTAATAATGTCAAAACCAACACTGTTATGCTCTATCACCCACCAGGATGGGCCAGAGAAGGAAAGGGGTAACCATATTGATCCATTTTGCCTTGAAGCTTTTACCTGAGGACAGATGAATTTTACAGCCAATGACTTAGGAATCATTAGGTCAGTTTATTGTAAACAACTCCCTACTCCTCCTTCACACTTCCTTATAACCTTACTCTGTAGCATTTCTAGCACTGTTCCCTACCTCCTTTTTCAGAGGGAATTGTTTTTTTCATGCACCTCCATCTCTGCTGATAAGGCATCACACAAGCTGACCAGTGATGTGTGCCACTGAAGAAATTAGGTGGAGTTTGTCAGACTGTTTGTCTTCCAAAGAATTTGTTGACTAAAATGAGAGCACTCTTGGCAAATAGTTCTTTTTCATCTTACAAGGGATTTGTTGAGTCTCAACTTAAAGACGTGAAAACTGGCAGTTTTACATCCCAAATAAGTGTTTCAGGAAAATCAAGACTAGCAGAATGCTTTCTCTGTTCCTGTTTCCTTTCTTGTAAGAAATAATATCCACCACTGGCATAATCTCTGTCCATTTCTACCACATGTTACCTGGCTGATGTTGGCAGAATATAACTTAAGGCTGTTTTTACTTCCCCCTCTTTTTTTGTGGCCACTGCCCACACAGTTGCTGCAGCACCAGTGAAGCAGTTTGTGCTCCCTCTGTTCTGTTCAAATGTGGCACATGGAGGAGCAAGTCACTCCCTGTTCATGGCTGTACGAAAACCAGGCAAGACTCTGCACAAAGATATGTGATGCTTTTAAAAAGAAAACTGTAACTGCAGCTGAAAGAGGGCTGGGAGAACTTATTAATGTTACATTCTTTTACATATACAAGCAAAGTCTCATGAACTCTTATTCCATGACTGTGTTCATTCCGTTTTTGATGCAGCAGCCAATTCACACAGTGGCAAGAGTGTCTTTAAGGCTGCAAAGATACTCGGGTTTGCAGCTCCTGGAGAACATGGAGAGATCCCTGTACTCTGTTTTAAGTAGGAGTCAGCAGATGACTTGGGATAATCTAATTTGTGCAAGGAATATATTTCATTTGCATTTTGCTCCCAGAAAAAGCAAAAGCACAGTAAACAACATCTTATCTACACCCATATATTCAGCTCAGTTCCATGGAGTTTTGCCATTGACTCAAACTGGAACAACATCAGTCTTTAATCATTAAAAAAACACATTTTTACTCTTGTTCTTCTGCACTTTATGCAATATATTATATCAGAATGGAAGAGACTTCTTTTTAGGAATGAACAAGCATTCTGTTATATTCCACAGGATTCTGGATGACAAATTTCTAGTGTAATAAATTGCCCACTCCATGGTAAATTCTTACATGCAGTCATTTTGCAAATGTTTATTTTATAGGTTCTTTTTTTGCAGTCATGAGCAAAAGAATATTTGTTTCCTGACATTCTCTCTACATTGTTTTTCATTTAAAAGTTGGAAATTAGAAAAAAATCATCTATTCTGCTTGTTTTCTTCATGAGGAAAAATTTAAAAAGATAAAGATTTAAAATAAAATTCATTTCCATTTCAATTATAGGGCCTGAAATGAATCCTTGTTATTGTGTCCCTGTACTTTTACTTCAATAAAGTTACATAAAAAGTAGGATTATCTAATTTATGTAGCTAAATAACTTTAAATGTTTTCTTCAATTATCATCCTGGAGATAATAAATCTGTATTATTTATTATAAGACTAAATAGGAAATGAGCACCTGAAATGTCACTTTAAAAGTGCTTATTTCTGGTCCCTTCTGAAGAATCCTTCTCATGTATCCCATATGACTATTAAAAAAAAATAAAAAAAGCTCCTTATATTGAAACACATTAATATAAAGCAATTTGCTGATTATCATGCAAAGTCTGTAAAAGTCCAGAGAGCACAAATAAAAACCACAAGTAGAATGGGATAGTGTCAAACCAAGAAATTCCTGACCAAATTCCAAACACT
The DNA here is from genome assembly GCF_030490865.1 of Poecile atricapillus. NCBI lineage: Eukaryota > Metazoa > Chordata > Aves > Passeriformes > Paridae > Poecile > Poecile atricapillus. The sequence goes on from NC_081251.1 coordinate 56,591,798, forward strand.
GATCTACTTCTTATTGCCAGCCTGATTCCCTAAACAGGAGATAGGGAACCGTTACAAATGAAATGTTTCTTCTTTTTTGTTTGCATATGAATGACACTGAAAAATATCTTTTGTTTAACTGTTTAACCTGGCACTGGGTCCTGATGCACTCACATCCTAACATTGAAGGATGCTTCTTATTAGGCCTTTGTATTAGGTACAAGCCTATCTGAATAGGTGTTTCCATTCTGGTCATCATGAGCACTTTGGGTCAGGCTAAATTGCTCTCTTTGTCTCTCTTTGCTGAACTGTGAGCAGAGGTGTCTGCCCAGCAGACTGTTAACCTGACATAAATTATCAGACAAGGCTACCACAACAGGAGGAGGAAGCTGAGGAAATGTGTGGGCTAGCAATCACCAAGCCTATTAAACTGCTTCGAAATCCCACCCTTTGGATTGGCAATTTCTCATGTTTTGGCTTGACCAAGAGGCAGGTTGGTGAAGCAAGAGGATCTGTGAGAGTGTGAAAGGGATGACCCTGGAAACAAAATATTGGTTTTACATCGCAGGGTATCCGTTACAGGAGAATTTCCTCTGGCGCCAGCAGGTATTTGAGCAGGCATCTGGATGGATCCCAAAGGGGGGAAGGAAATGGAGATGGAAGTTTTTAGAGGGGATCAAGATGTTAAGCCTTAAAACTGTTTGAATGACCCACAACAACTAACCTGCAAGGTTTGATCTGCGTGATGACTTTTAGTGATATGGGGTTTAAGACTGATTTCTTTTCTCTTTTCCTTTTTTTTTTCCTTTTTTTTATTTTTTCTAATTTTTTTTTTCATGTTGGTGGGAAATTCCAGCCAAGACTGCAAAAGGGAACCAGTAAAGGAATGCAAAATCCACCCTCCATCAGTGATGAGGAAAATAATCTGATCCATCGCAGCCTCCTTTTCACTGCACAGGACACATTGATCATACAGCTGATCCTGAGAGATATTTGCTGCATTCCCAGTGCTTTTCAAAACACTGTTAGTATTGCTAACTGCAATCACAAAATATTGCTAAAAAGACTGATAGAATTTTATCCTGAAGCCAAATTTTGTTGAATATTTGTTCCCTTTGGGCTTGGGAAAGAAAATCTTCCTTGGGGGTCTGAAGGCTGATTCATTAAATCTGAGCTGTCTGCTGAAGTGCTCAGTAAAAGTGACTCTGATTTATTTGGATTTGTCACTATAAAGGTCTCTGGAGACAGGTATTTATCCTATGGGATTCTTGACAAATTGGCCAAGTGGTCTGGGCAGTCCAGAAGGAGAATGGTCTTCTTTGACCCCTCACACGGCCAGAGAACAGGTAATTACTCCCCCAATCACAAACATGAAACAAAACCATGTCGTTGCCAAGACTTCTCTCCCCACACAGAATCTGGTTATCTGAGCTTAGACAAGGACTCAGCTCTATATTTGATCTCACTTAAAGACACATCTGAGATGAAAGTATAGTCTATAGATGTAGAATAGGCAGATAATGGGATGGATTTATGCTGGTGAGGGTACATCCTGCTGAGCTGGACCATAAGGAAAGGTGTTCGTCCTGCTGTGGTCAGAACTTATAAAATACTTGATTGTAATGCTGAAGGATCAACTTGGACCCTAACTTTGTCAGTATATTTTAACACCTTCCCACTGGGGTGAACTAAGTCAGGCATCCTTCTAACTGCAAGATAGAAGAGACTGAGTTTGTCAAAAAGAAGGGAATTTGCTGCTGTTTTCTTACAATCCCACTTGTGTGACTTTCCCCACATCATAGTGCATAAGGTGGAGTAGTGTCTAGTGTCAGTCCTTCCCTTTAATTATCTGCTAGCCTGGTTGAGAGCTGTATAAACACATTATGGTCTCTTGCAAGAAACAGATACTGCAAGTGCAACCATCTTTCCCTTTTAACTCTTTCTGTCTTTCCTGCCTTTTGTGCTCCTCTGAATTTTATGAAACTGTTTGATAAAGTGCACATTGGCTGAGTTTCTTTGTGGCTGACTAAAGCCACTATTAATTTATAGTTGTCACGGGGAAATATGCACCTTCAGGACATGATTAAAGACACTTAAGATCTATGTTACCTCTCAGATGTGGGTAAAATAAATTCAGGATGCCACATCCAGAATTGTTGTTCCAAATTACTAGAACGGAGTTAGTAAGAAAAACATAAGTAAAGGGAAGTGCAGGGAAAAATCTGGGACAATGACAGCCTGTCTTTGAGTTAGCTTGCCATGACTTAGGGATTTTTACCTCTCAGCAAACAATTCTCCTCTCCATTCACACCCATGAGGTGAAAGAGAGGTTTGACTGATGTCAATGTACTAGCACAGGCCTGAATCATTCAAATAAGAGCTAAACAAGTTCAGTGGCAGCTGAAATAAAGTGGGGGGGAAGGTGGAATTAAACACAGTGTGATGGGGAATTCTGCACCAGGGACTGTCCTTTGCAAGGCTTGCACACAGATGAGTTAGTCTCAGCCTGTATAACAGTGGAGTATTTGGGCCCCAAATAAACAATTCCATATTGTGTTCAGCATAAAAAATGGTGTGAAAGTAACTAGAGTTCATATTAGAACCTCAGAAAGAAACACCATAAACTTTTAAAAGGCACTGAGGGTGGGGGTCAGTCTTGTAAAGGTAACAGCAATGGTCTCTTTACTCTACTTGGTGGTTGGATGACTTCAACCCAGAGGTTTTGCCTGGCAATCTGTCTTGCTAAAAGTCAGGGTAAGATAAACTGTACTCTGTCTCTGATTTCTGCAATAAAGAAAACAATTGAATGACTGGTCATTCATCACTGAGCCACCCTCCCCCCTCCCCAACACCTTGTATAGGGTTGTATATTCTGGAGATGTTTAGCTTTCCTCATCCATTTCTTCAAAAGAAAACAAAAAATTCAAGTAGCAAGATATGCACTTTACATCTTTCCTGTAATAACAATAGTTCTGAACTGAAAGGGACCGATCAATAAGGAAATTACTTGACTATTATAATTGGTTGCACATCACATCACATCACATCTCTTGTAGCATTACATGCTACGTGTTCAAGTAAGTTTAGTATCAGAGGGCCTCATGATATATTACAGGGCCCAGCTTCTACAACTTTGCTCATAAATATATTTACCTCTTCATAAAAATTTGCATTCATTTTTGTATATTGAGGAGCTCAAACTCAGCTCAGATGTAGCTTATGGAGTTACAAATGGGTGCAAATGTGGAAATTAGAGAATATTATTTGAGAAGTTTCTTTAGCAGCTTTAGTTAGATGAGTTATTTAAGTTGCTGAGAAACAAACCTGGACAGAACAAGCTGAAAAAATTATAAGTTTGCTGTGACACAAGCAGTCTGAAAAGGGGAAGGGTTGCATACAATGATGGGAAACAAAAGTAGTCACCATATATTATTGTAGGAAAAAGCAGTACCTTGGGTGCGAAGAAAACAGCCAGGCTTGCTCTGATGAGCTGAGCATATGCTCAGCTATCAGGGAAGAAAAGGAAGCTCTACTCCTCCTTCTAACAAAGCCAGCTTCGTTCTGCTTGTGGTACAAAGTGCTCTGCTTTGGGTGCCATGCATGCCTGCCTGCTTCCCACAGCCCTGTAAAGAGATGCTTCAGAGCACGTTATCCTGCACATGACATGGCCACTGCACAGGTAAGTAACAGGAAAGTCTTAGAAAGCTGTGGATGGAGTGGGGAAATTAAAAAAAATTACTCAGAAGGAAGATGGGCATGAAAGCTGAGTTCTCTACAGCCTCACTACACCCTGAGAGACTGCATTAGCTCATGGTTCGAGGAAGTGAGACCCTTCATGGAAGAGACAATTAGTTACAAAAAGGCATAAAGAAGCCTAGCAATGGATTTTAACTCTCCTAGGGGAATCCCCTGTTTTTACTGGGGAAGGATTACAGGAAACCAAAGTAACACTTTATTTTTCTTCACAGAGAGCTCGGGGACTTTGGAGTAATTTAGTCAATGGTGATTTGCTACTTGTGCTATAGTGTTACCAATGATGGTACTCCTGGTCTGTTTCTTAAACTTCTGGCTTGTCACTCATCACTAGCAGGATCAAAACTCATTGTTTTTCTTCCTATGAAAGCAGCTTTTCTATCTTTCAGAATTACTATGAGGTTGAGAGATGAGTGCTTTCATCTAGAATCAAAGTCAGGAAAGTATCCATTTAGTAAGACGTGTGGGCATAAAAATGCGCCAATGTAAACATCAGGTATCTGAGTGAAAAATGTTAATTGGCATTTCGAGAAATGAGGAGGCATCACAAAGATATTTTAGGCTTTCAACATATTTGTAGTATTCTAACATCAATCATTTTCTTGCATCTATCAAGTTATTTATCTTAGCTACCCTCAGTATCCATTACCATAGTGCCTAAGCCCCTTGTAATGTTTCTGTAGGGCAGGGAAGTGTTCTCATCCCTGTGTTACCACTGAGAGATTGCAGCAGAAAGGATCCTACTTTTATGGACACTTAGAAAGCCTGTAACATAGGAGAAAACCATTGCACATAGGCCAGGTCTCTGGCTAGAGTCTTAATCAAAGAAGAGTTTGTCTCTTTAAATTAGCCCGAGTTTGCACTTGGTTAATTTGCACCATAAATTGTAGAAGCAAGGTTGTGTTAGACATTTCACTGAGCCATTAGCTACAAGAGTAATTCCACCAACTCTTAGAAATGCAGGGAAAATCCAGGGCTTGCACTTATGGCTACATACAGCCAAGGAGAGATGAAACACTACAGTGAGTCAGGGCATGGGAGGAAGAGAAATAGAAAGATGGTGTGTTGCACTGCTATGGGTGCTGCACCAGGCAGTTCCCAGAGACTTTCCCTGGAACTGCCAGTTCTTCAGGACAAAACAGCTCTCACCCTAGAGAGCCCAAGCTAGCCCCAGACACCCCGTGTGCATCGGCACCCTACAGAAGTTTGCACTGACTTCCCTTCAAGTCCCTGTGCTCAGACTGGCTGAGCAGCTCCCCAGTGAGGGATTTGCATACATGGAAAACCTTTTTGAGGAATTCATTCACATGGTTAAAGAAAACTTTTGGGTGTAATGTTACACATCTTTTCCACTCTGTGGAAATTTCAGTCAATCCAGCTCGTACTGATCACAAGTACACCTTTGTTCAGGCCTCACAGAATACACATCAAGATACTTCTGATACTTCTGCCAACAAATTTTGGTATATGTTAAATGGAATTATACGTGATATCTGTAAATTTGCTATGTAATCCAAAATGCCTGCATGATAAAGAGAAACCTGCCCTATTTTGGTGCAAAATTTGGCAAACAGAGGTCTATTGTTCAGGGTGGAACAAGCTGAAATGATTTAAATAAGACATCAAAATCCTTCCTTAGTGTTTAAAATCAGGAGGTTCTGGCTAACATACCTCTCCACACTAGCCTCAGCCATCATCTCATCTGATTTTAAAACATTAGCAAATACATATCTGAGTTTCATTCCGTTCTTTCTTAAAAAAAAAAAAAAACAGAGCTGCTTTAATCCCTTGGAACAGATGCCTTAACTTCCAGGCAGTTTTAAAAAACTTGTGTTTTCTGCTTTGAGTAGACTCAGAGAAGCTCTTAGATATTGTTTTGTATTTCCCCAAACTGAACTGCACAAGAGTGCTGGACCTGGCTAACAGAAGGTCTGATGACTCATCTCTCTGTTTTCCTCCTTTCACCAGCTTTCCTTCTGCCTTAGTCACACCCCCAGTTAACAACTGCATACAAGGGAGTCTGAGCATCACCCCAGATCTGTACACATGAAAGAAAAAAAGAAAAGCAGGAAGGAGAAAGAGAGCCAGCCTACCTCCATAGTATGTACTTGAGGCTTTTTCCTCCCTCACTTCTGTACTTTCAGTACTTTGGTCCTTTCTCAGCCTTGTGGGACTCCACTACAACACATGTTTATGGTCTTCTTTGCATGCTATTCCTGGTTCATTGTGAAAACTATTTTTTTCCCTCTGAATTACTTAAATAGACTTTTATTATGTGCTTTTGCAATACCACTTTCTAAAACAACACCATTTTCTATATGTATTATGAACTACGATACGCACCATAAAATCAGAGGACTGCACTGTGGCAAAGTGCCATGACCCCACTTTGGGGATGTTCCAGGAGCTCCGAGAGTCACAGTTTGTGAGGCATGTATAAGGCCTGTCAGAGTCAAAAGAAATGCATAGTGACTGTGGTCTTTCTATGTCACTTGAGTAGGATGTGTATTCTGCTTTCTCCTCTGTCTTGCCAGCTAACATTTCAGATTCATCCACAATGCATATGCTATTCAGCTGACTTCTGAGTTGGTTGAACCCCTATGAATGATCACACACGTGGATAGCTGAGTATCACCAGTTTGCTGGTTTATTATATCAGTATTTTTAGCCAAAATATTTTTGCAGTTATATCACTGTAGTTCAGCATGTGTTTTTAAAGGCTTAATGTGGCCACCTATGGTAAAACCCAAAGCCCCTGTGAGAAATGGAGCTCAAGGGTGTCCAGCAGCACAAATTGTGGCCAAATCAATTTCTAATAGAGTAAAGCAGCCCACAAAGTGTGGGTTCCAGAATGTGATGTTTCACTTGGATAGGAACAGAGAACATAGCCCAGCCTTTAATATATACATATATAAAGTATATACACATAGCCCATGTATTTAATGATGGATGCTGTGGGAATCCAACTTTCAGAAACTGTGAGCACTTTAAGTGAAAAGGAATTTCAAAAAAATCTGTGTCTAGGCATACACACATCATGCCATAAAACATGCGAGTAATAAAATCTTACCAGAATAGCTGACATTCTTCCTGCCACTCCCCTACAAAATGTTCTTCTTTTCCAAACTTCCCTCTGAAAAAAAAACTTATACTTTCCAGAACTTGATCCAATGTGCTAATTACTGCAAGGCAAAGAGAATTTATTTCTTATCGACAAAATTCATGTCCTAAAGTCACAAAAATGCAAAGGATTAGCCAATAAAGAAATATCACAGAAAGAGATATTCAAAACCAAACAGTTATGCCTGCATTTTAATCCTTCAATGACTATTTTAAATAAGATACATTGGCTTTTTTGCATATTTCTCTTTTGATCACTTCATAAAAGAGTCTGAAGTTTACAATGTAAAAGTATTTCAGAGATGCATTCTGGAAGCAATGCCTAGTAATGGTCTCTGCGGTAGAAATTTAAAAGGATACCTCTCCTCACTGTCTGTGAGGAATAAATAATATAGGAATAAATTTGTATAGGAATAAATAATAAAACAAACATGACACAGCCACTTAGGTTTCACAGAATATTCTGAGTTGAAAGGGACACTTCAAGGATCACCAACACCAATTCTTCAGTGAACGGCCCATACAAGGATCAAATCCATGGCCCTGGCATTATTAGTCCCATCCTTGGACCAAATGAGCTAATTTCTCCTAGGCTTCCTTCATACAAGCATCCTGCTGAAGGAGATTCACTAGCACATCTGTGAGCAGTACACTGAAAGCTTGGGCTGAGCACTCATGTCAAGGATTAGCAGTCTTGTTTCCGCTTCAATGACTTCTATATCTTACATGATTCTTGTTTCTGGTGTACACAGGTTCTAAATCACAGCAAGACATTGCTTAACACAGCATTTGAGACAAGGGCCTCACCATAGATCTGGAACAGGAGGAGGATGTGAGTCACACCAGTATTTGATGAATTGATGATTAAGATTTGCTTTAGCTCCTGATTAAGACACTGACCTTGTTCTAGGTATCTCTCTTAGGCATTAAGATATTTAATCATGGCTTTGCTTCTGTAGAGGCAGTTTTTGCTATTCTCATTTGTACAGGATAGTTTACCCTGTGAGCAGTCCTGATGATTTTTGTAGAGCCACTCAAGGAAAAAGTACTTGGTGCCATAAGGCTGGGAGGTAAAAGTCATCTAGTTATTACGTGTACAGGTACTCCCTGTGGTAAAAAAAATCACTATTTGTCACAGATTTTGTCATCAATGTGACAAAAAATATTAAAATACAAAATCTGTAATTAGGTATTTTGAGTTTCGCAAAGTGTTTTTCCAATATCCACTGAAGAAATTTTTCTTGAACTCCACAGTGGAGTTCCACCCACTTCCAATGGGTTTGTGATATTTCAAGGTTTAAAAACATCACATGAAATGGAACTATGGCTCCTGCATAATTTTCTACATAAATTTTCTTGGAACTACAACTTATTCCCTTTTAAATTTTCTAATCAATAAGACTGAATTTTTTCCATTCTAGGTATCCACAAAACCTTCAGTTTAAAATGATCATAGAAGGAAATATTGTTGGGTTGGGGTTTTTTCCGCACAATAAAGTATTCGAGAAGCTCTGATTTTTCAGGACTGTGAAGGAAGAGATTGGGATTTCTTGGGAAGGGACAGTGATGTTGATGTCACATACCAATATGTGCCCCTTGGGCCAGTTCTCCTGGACAGCCTTTTTACTCTCTTGGCAACGACATCACTTTTTTCCCTTGTGTATTGTTTTATGTTATTTTTCACAATGTTTTTTACCTTTCAAACTAAAACTGTGACCAGAAGCATACACACACCACTGGAAATGAGATGTAAAAGGGATTCAGACTCTTCCCACAAGCAACTCCACTGTTACGAACAATTTTGCTCAATTTCCCCAGCACAGTTCATACTCTTACAATATCTAATATTACTAATACTGTTAGTGTTAGTTATTTTTAGATATGATATGATATGATATTATATATGATATGATATGATATGATATGATATGATATGATATGATATGATATGATATGATATGATATTATATTATATTATATTATATTATATTATATTATATTATATTATATTATATTATATTATATTATATTATATTATATCATGGCATTATTTCACTTAAGGTATGTTAAAGTATGCTTCTAAAGCAAACTAACCATTTCACTTGGTTTCTGGGTGAGACCAAGAGTAACCAGGAGAACTCTGAGTGCAACCAGGATTTTTTTTAAAGCGGCAACCTGAAAACACTAATGCAGTTGTACCTTTCTTACTGATTATTCTCAAACCTGACTGAACATGATTCATGATCACCTGGCTGCCTGTGGGTGACTTCCTTGGTTATTCTCCAAGGAATACACCTGTATTATACTCGGCCAAATTATTTTAATATCAGCAACTGATTATGTTTTCTTCAGCTCTGGGTCATCTGAGTTTCTTCTTGAGTGACTGTTTAATATGTAGTGAAAATACAGTGCCTTGATAAATGACAGAGAAAATCAGAAAATTAACCAAGCTGTGTCATGCAAAACCATTAAATACTTGCAGAAAGCTTGGGCTCAAGTCCCAAAGTTGTTCTTGAATTACCATGTTACACCTTCACAAGAAAGGGAAGATTGGAAGCATAAAAAGTGGGACTTCTTTTCGAGAGGGAAATTTGTAACCTGCCATAGACCAGCACAAGCCTGTGGCCTGTTTTAGTGGGCCTGTTACCTTGGAGTGAGAGAGAGATGCATGGCCCTGCATAACCAGAGCACCGCAGAGGAGAAAGTAATCTACAGGGTAAATCCACAGAGTTGCCAGCATTTCAACTTCCTTTTTAAAAGATGAATGAAATTGCAAATGCTCTGGAATGGCCAAAAGGACTTTAGCTCCATCTGTCTTCCCAGCCAGTTATTAACCCTGTGGCCATTCTGTTAGTACCAGTCATCTAACTGGAGAAGCAAGTGGTTCCACCATTATCTGAGTGGCTGCAGCCCCCCCAGGTTTGCCCTTCCCACAGGGCTGGGTTGGTTTCCACCCCGTCAGTCTCTACTCCAAACCAGGTGCTGTTCAAAAAGTCAGAAGGACTGGGCTAAAGGTGAGGGAAAAAGGATTAAAACTGGTAGTCAGATTAAGGGTACAAGCCCTGGGCTTTCCAGGTGAGACATAAGGAGCATGAAGGTAATGAAAGTCATGTAACAAACAAATAAGGACATAGACTAGAAGACATGTTGTTTTTCTTAAATCTGCCCATGCTGCCCCCCTTGGAGAGGGAATAATGGATAAATGTGTTTAAGAGTGTATAAAAGTTTGTATGCATAAAGAACTCAAAGTGTACTCTATGTATAATATGTATAATATACATGTATGTATAATATGTACGTGAGTATACATTGCATACATGCAGAAATTAATACAAAATGTGCTGCAAAATGAATACAAAAATGTGCCCTGTGTCTCTTCAAACGTGTGTGGCCTTTCTTAGGTCAATTTTAATGACTCTGAGTATTTAAAAATGTAAAGAAGTAAAAACTACAAATGTGTGGAAATTCTAAAGGCTCATAGCACACATGCATGCATATCTTGATATTCAGAAAGCATATGTAGCCACATACTAAAGGCATTTTTAAAAAGCCATATCATTCCTTCTGTTTATTACAACAAAAGTTTAGAAAGTACTCAAAGTTAAAAATAAGTGATAGAAAGGCTGTAAGTATATATTGTTGTAGCTGTTTTGTCTTCTGGAAATTTCTGATGCTGAAAATTTGATGGACTTTTGTCCTCTCTGGTCACTCATGCTTACTTCAACTTGGTTTTCTGTCATCCTTGCTCCAGTAAGAGTCTTTTAGCTCAATTGTGACATCAATCACTTGGACTATAAATCTCTGCAATGGATATGGCCATTTAAATCTCCACCTGCACAAACAACAATCAGGCCTAGAAAATAAGGAGACTCATAAATCTCCACATTGGTGATTATTAATATTTTGTATTTGCAAGAGCAATGTTATTTAAAAAAAAGGTAATTAATTAATTAGGACTGATATACTGACAATCTGTTTAGTTTAGTTTATATACAGAGAAAACACAAACAGGGCACAGTTAACACAACGTGAATTTAGAAGTTAGTGAATTCCCAAGAGCCCAGGGCTTGGAGATATGATATCTTAATGTACTTATCCTATTGTGAGTGGGAAGGTGTTATCTTCCAGACAAATGATAAAGAGGTGGTTTAAAGTTTAGATCTACTGTTTTTTCTTCTGGCTTACATGAGCCAAGGAAGAAAGATGGATCAAGAGATAGGCAAGACTTCCTTGCTGGCTAACAAAAATTACACTCTGCCTCCTACTGAAAATTTAATCTGCAGACAGTACATAGCACTCGGCACACCAGCTTGGCCCTCCACAGTTTTTGTTGAGTTTTTTTAATGCATTCAGAAAACCCTATGTGATGCTTACACAGGTCAGCAAGAGACTTTTCCTGTGGCTCCAGTGACTTTGGATTAACTATTAAGTCACTAGTGACATCTGAGGCTGCACATATTTTTCTGGAGCTCCATGAATGCTCAGATAAGCAGCTGAATAAGTGGAATTGCTCCTGCAATAAGAGCAGTCCCTGTGTGCAGTTCTTTAGTCCCTTGTGTTTGAAAACTCAAAGGGCAACCTGTGAGGTTTCAAGAAGAGTGTGAGTAGGGAAGGAGTTACAGGAGCAAGTTCGTGATGTGGATTTAGGAGACTATTTTACATGGAGGGGGAGAAGTGATAACACAAGGTCAACTTCTTTCAAAAGCCTGCTCTGCTGAGACTGAATACACATGTGCATAGGTTTGTAGGGGCAGCATAAGTCTGTTCATTAAAACTACACAGAAACCCCCTCCCTCACACTTGTGGTAAAATGGGAATGTTTGGCTTCGGGGGTTGCAGAGCCCGGCCTAATGCCCTCAGTCCCACCACTCCCACAGGCAGGGCCTTATCCCTTATCTTGCCTCTTTATTCAGGCAAAACCTCAGACTTTTGAGCATGCACAAATCAGCAGCCAAAACAGTCCACGGGTACGGCAGAATGAACCACTGACATCTGCTCTGCACACCAAGTAAAGGTTTCTTTTCTGTGGGAACTCTAGCACCCAATAACCCCTCCCGTTTCCTTCGTTTCATGCACACCCTTGCCACCCCATCCACAGCCACACAGACCCTCCCCAGCAGAACGACACTCTCCCTCGGCTCAGTGGGGCTCACGGATTGCTGGGATCTTGGCCCACCTGTGGACCAGGAAGCCTCGGCAGCATTCACAGCTGGGAGGACTCAAAGACCGAGAGTGACCGGGACTTGTCGGACGTCACCCCGGAAGGCTGGAAGAAGTCAGATCCTCCTGCCTCCAGCCCCTGGGCTGTGACGGCAAGGTCCACGCTGCTGGCCAGGCAGCGGAGCACTCCCTTCCTGGAATATGCTACTAGCTGGACAGGATGCGTTCGCAAATATAATCATCCACAAATCTCCCCCAGATTAGGTTACAGGACAGCGTTTCGACGGCACGCATTACAAAGCTCCCTGGAAGGCTTGGCTGGTGGATCTGCTGCTCTCTCTGCTCATGACCCATTTTGGCTTTCATCAAGAATCATGACACCAGCTGCCTGGGTCATCTAGAAGGCAGAGAGGGGGAGAGTAACCCTGGGCTGTAAAGGGAAGTGGGGAAGGAGAAGAGAAGGAGGAGAAGGAGAAGGAGGAGGAGGAAGCGGGAGGATAGAAAGACAGAGCAGGGGGAGAGAGAGTAAGTGAGTTGCTTTACTCCAGTTGTGAAGATTTGAATCCCAGTTCCGTGTTCTCGGCAAAGGCTTGCTGGGATACCTCATTCCCTGTCCTGTGCAAAGGTCTGTGATTGGGGATGTGGTGTGCTCAGCGGGAAGGGCCCCTCCCCTGGGCTGGATCCGCCTCTCTTATCCCCCAGATAAATTACTAGTGTCCTCACTAAATTCCTCGGCTTTCTCTTTCCCTCTCTCTCTCCCTCTCTCACACAATCTCACTCCCTCCCTCAAACACAGGCAAAGCGAGGTTGGGGGGCGGGAGGGCGGGGATCCTCTCTGGACTGGTATTGTGCCTTAGGTCCTGGGCGGGGAGGGAAGGGGAGGAAAATACTGGCACCCCTTCTCTCCTACGTCGCCTTGAAATAGATTTGAGGAGCTGCCCTTCTTCCCCCCTCCCCCCTTTCCTGCTGCTCGTTTGGCATCATCCAGACCATGTCCACTGGGTCCCTCAGTGATGTGGAAGATCTGCAGGAGGTGGAGATGCTGGAGTGCGATGGCCTGAAAATGGATACTAACAAAGAGTTTGGGGCGTCCACCGAGAGCAACGAGGAGGGATCCAATGGCGAGAATGGCTCCCCTCAGAAGGGGAGAGGGGCCTCGGGCAAGAGGAAAAAAGCTCCCCCCAAGAAGAGCCCTTTAAATGGAGTGAGCCAGGAGGGAAAGCAGGTACAGAGAAATGCTGCCAACGCCAGGGAGAGGGCGAGGATGAGGGTCCTTAGCAAAGCCTTCTCCAGGCTTAAGACCACCCTACCCTGGGTGCCCCCAGACACCAAACTTTCCAAACTGGACACCTTGAGGTTGGCCTCCAGCTACATTGCTCACCTGAGGCAGATCCTGGCCAATGACAAGTATGAGAACGGCTACATCCACCCAGTCAACTTGGTAAGTCGGAGTCTGCCGGGGACAGGCGCTCCGTGCCTGTGCATGGGGAGAGGGGGGTGAGGAGCTGGTGTGGGGCATGTGCGGGGACAAAACTTTGCTGTGCTTCTCACAGAGAACCTGGTGCCAGTGGGGTGGGAAGTGGTACAGTACAAGGGGACAGGCTCCCAGCTACCCTGCTGCCCTGTGCCCTGAGCGCCAAGCCTCCTAGGCCCCCTCTGCTGCTCCTGGCAATCCCTTCCAGGAGACAGGCAGCCACGCTGGCCACAACTAAGCCGGGGCAGGCTTTACACTTTACTGCCCCAGAAACCACAGTGGGTTGGTGGCAGCTTTCTACCTGCAAGTGGGCAGGTATAGGAATTTGGGTAGAAGAGGGTGTGTTTGAGGAAGGACCCAGGATTTATTCTTATCCTGTGTCTCTACCCTAACGTTTCCTTACACAATACTGTCCCCAACCACTAGCTTTTTAAAGACAGGACTCGTGCTCAGCCGCTAAGTCCAGGACATTTCTCCTATCCCTGTAAACTGGCACAGGAGAAATAAATACCAGTGCAGACTCCCCAGAGGTGTCTGCCCCAGGCACACTCCACAATACCTCTCCCTGGGCTGTGTGGCATCCCTCCTGCTGCTCCCACCACATAAAGTTTTACTGAGCAGCCCTGGATCTCCCGACTGTACCCGGCCGCCAGAAATATCCAGTTTCCAGCTCTAAAAATATGTACAAATGATGTAAACGGGGGATAAGAAAGATCTGCCTGGGCTCTTTTTAGACATACAGCCTTTACACTGCCCACACGTGCAGACCCTGACTCATAAATGGATCACAGAGGGGAGCTGGGGATGTTTCACTGAGGTCAGGCTCTGCCTTTTGAGTTCTGGACTCTGGGGGCAAATACGTTACCCGCTGTGTCAGCTGCTAAGGGCCTGGGAGATAATTTTTGATTAAAAACAAAATCCTCAGCGCACCAACATAGGAAAAAAATAAGTAAACCAAACCAGCGCCCAAAATAGATATAACCTCCCTCCTCTTCTGCACAGAGGCACACCAAAACATTCTCCCCGAGCCGCGGGAGGCCAGGGAGAGCGGCCGGGGGCTGCGGGGGCTCCGAGCAGCTCTTGCGCCCGGGGTAGCGCGGCGAGGTGTGAGGCGGCTCCCGCTGACCGGAGTCCCCACGCCGGTCACGACCAGACGCGGGGGGAGGCGCGGCCACGGCGGGGTGACCGCGGCGATTATGCCGGGGGGATGCGAATTGTGCCGGAGCCAGGTGGCTCCTTTCTCGCTCCCTTCTGCCGCGGATCAGACGGGCTTCGCCGCCCCGAGGACGCCCGGTGGGGACCGCCGGGGCTGTGAGGCGAAGCGGCATCAGCCGCCGGCGAAAGGCAAAAGAGGTCCTTGCCGAAGCCAGCGGCAGCTGCCCAGGCCTGAGCCCCGCTGGGCGCTGCCCGAAGTGGACTCAGGTGGGGAATGCCGGACTCGGTCCCCCCGGACGCTCCCGAGCCGGAGCCGCTGGCAATATGAGCGTTGCAAATGTGCATTTCTCCATGTGTAACCCCCTTCCCACTCGTGTCTTTTCCTGGCTACAGACTTGGCCTTTTATGGTAGCCGGCAAACCCGAGAGTGACCTGAAAGAAGTGGTGAACACAAACCGCTTGTGCGGCCCGACGGCATCCTGAGCCCCGCGGCCGGGCCAGCAGCGTCCTTCCCGGCGCGGCCGTGCAGCGGGCGGCGGGGCGGGCAGGGACCCACCGCGGCCCCGCCGCTGCCCCGGGCCCCGGGCAGAGCCACGGGGAGAGCCGCTCTGCCGGCGCAGAGGAGAACAAATGTGCCCTAGCAAAGACTCCATCCACCCCGAGAGATCCTGACTCTATTTAACTTTATTAAATGCGTGTACAGTCGAGTGTCCTGCAACCACAGCCTTGCTGGTTCAAGAGCTACTAGAAAAAAGGCAGAGATCAAACAAAACCTACCCTGCGTGTATCTTTTGTCTGAGACCTGTGAAATATGTAGATGCCTAGAAAAACTGACTTTGACAGTCATCTCTATGAAGTAATTCACCCTAAAGATATATAGATATATTTTCTTCAAGCAGATTCTGCTCTATTTCTGTGAATAAACCTTCCTTTCTACTGAGCACGGAGCGGTGTTAAGTGTTCGTTTGAGACTCGGGCTCGGCGGGGGAAGGACTGAGCCTCCGCCGGCTCCGCCGCCCCACGAAGCGGCCGTGCTGCGGGGATTCCTCCTCTTCGCCCCGGGCCACAGGAGGTCTGCTTTCCCGGAGCTAAAGACCTGGAGCAAACCCCTGGGGGAGGGGGTGGCTGGGTCCGCAGCTCGCCGCGGGAGCCCGGCCCGGCTCCGCAGCCCGGCGCCCGGGCGCTGCGGGAGCCGCCCCCGCCGCTCTGCTCCGCGGGGACAGGAGCAGTGATCTATTGATGAAGTACAGTCGGTCCTCAGCGCCGGGAATTTTTAACTTAAACATCTCCTCTCTATCGATCAGCGAGTCCGTGGGAGATGAGGCTGAGATAAACAGGAGTGCGGGG
The DNA here is from genome assembly GCF_030490865.1 of Poecile atricapillus. Lineage (NCBI taxonomy): Eukaryota > Metazoa > Chordata > Aves > Passeriformes > Paridae > Poecile > Poecile atricapillus. The sequence goes on from NC_081251.1 coordinate 56,607,786, forward strand.
CGCTCCCCCTGCACCGGCAGCGGCCACCGGCAGCTGATGCGCCAGATCCCACCGCGCTGTTTAATGTTTCAGGGTTATGACCGCACTGTTTACAAGATGTCTTCGGTTATTTATACTGTTATTATTAGCAGAGGGGCTTTAAATTTCCGCCTCACTTGCTCTTTCAATACCGTCCCTCGGTTCCGTTTGATACCTGGGTACTTTCTTGCCGAAAGCAGGAGAGGGGCAGCAGGGGCTGCAGGGCCGTCCTCCGGACCAAGCCCTCCGTCCCCGTTAGTTACTGGGACCGGCGGCAGGGCCCGGGGCGCGGTCAGAGGCAGCGCGGGGGCCACCGACCCTCCCGGGAGCTCCCTCCCCCGGGTATCCCTCACAGGCCGGTGTTGAACTGCTCCGGGCATCCGTGCAGCCTGGATTGTGTTAATTCTCATCCCTCACTTTCCCCCGAGATAACTGGACGAGGTGGCGCGTCCTCCAGGTGACCCAAATTCACCGGTCGGGTTCATGCGTGGGCTAGGTTAGGTTTAATTAAAGCAGCTCGCTGTGAACTGAGAGCTGTGCAAACATCTCGGCCCTCATTATGAAAAGGGCCAGGACCTGCTGTATCATCCTAATGGTTGTGAAGTGGAGAGCTGTTTAATTTCACTTTTGCTCAGCTTTATCTCCATGCCACACAATTAAGAGCAGACATCTGTGCCTGGCCTAACCATGTGCAATTTCACTGTTGTGGACAGGACTGCACCAGGTGAGACACGCACTTATACGCAGGGGCTTGACTTTGCGGCCACACACAGACCCTGAGCAGCCGCAGCTTTTGCTGAAGAGACGAGCGGCTCTGGTAACCACAGCTGAACAGGCTGATTTGCTGATTTCTTTGGCACGGGGTATTCAGTGGGAATTGCTGGTCCGTAAAGGGAGACAGAATAGAGGCCCCCGGCCTTAAGCTGAGTGCAGGTGACTGATACAGCAAATGCACATTTTAATCTCTAAATTTACTCACTGAATTGAAACTAGCCATTGGATTTAAGCACTCAAAATCTCAACTTAAATCCATACTAAATAACATCTGGTCAAGACAATAATGACTGGTCAAGACAGCAAGATGTTGATTTCCTTCTAGAAAGCAGAAATTGATACGCATCTGAGATATGCATAAATTTGAGTTAAATTCTATTAGAATATTCTAACACATGCTTCTTTGCCACCCGGTCTTACAATTCTTGCTAACTGCACTCTGCATCCTCCCACCTAATTAACCATATGCAGTGTTCATTCGTCACCTGAAATACAACATTGAAGAAAGGGAAGGGAGGAATACAATGGTACCTTGTGAAATGTGAGGAACACAACTATAACCATGTGCCAAAAGCTGCTGGAACAGTTGAAGATGCTTACTGTGAACACACCGGCCGTAGACACCATTGCTTCTTGTACTGCTGTTTGCTTTATCTAGCAGTCTACGTTGCAAGTCTCTTGGGGACTAAACTATTCCTCGAGCATTCTGCACCTTCCTCAGTCTTTGCCTCTGAGCAACAGTTCAGCAACAAAGAAACAAAAAGCAACAAGAAATAAACAAAAGCAACCAGCAGTACACAGAAAGGTAAATAATTACTTCACACTGATTGTAAAACTATTAGTGGTTTTATCTCAATTTTGAAGACAATGAACATATTTTCCAGAGGCATTTATGTGGCTGGGAACTCCTGGTCCACTGACGTCTTGTGTTAAGGGCACAGACCAGACAGTAATGGCACAGTGCTGGCAGCTGGCTTCAACAGCCCAAGTTTCTTAGATGAATTAAGAGTTCTACTACGCACTTCAGGAGAACAATGAATGAAATTATTCTACCCTGCTGCTGAGTGCAATTTTACCACAAAATATTTGCAAATAGAAAATGTATGTTTAGTCTGACTGAAGCAATTTATACTTTTGAAAGGAACTCGCAAATGTGCTAAGGAAAAGAGGGAACAGGTTTAAATATTGATGTCAATGACTTTAAAGAAAATATTTTGTTTGCTTTCTTGCTTTTCTGTACAAAGTGATGCATTTTAATATTTACCAAAATATACTTATACCCCTTTTTCATGTGTAAAAAAAGTTGACTTGGTTTATCTTTCTGTATCTACATGGATGTAGATGCAGCTGTGTGAGTGTCTGTATACATTCCCTCCTAGTAATGTTTGAACTCATTGCCTGATTTCAGCTAGATTTGACAGAGGTCTCAAAGATAAGTAAGTTACTATAATTTTTAATATTTTTGTGTGCGTGTGTGAAAACAGGCAGCTGAGTAAAGAAAAAGTCTATAAATTTTGCAACTGAAGGGTTTCAACATGAGTTCAGCCTTTATTGGATACGAGAGCATATAGAGCAGTGTGTCAGCTGTAGATGAAACTCCAAATGCTGCTTCAGTCACAGGATACAAGTTCATAGAAAACTTGCTTATGGACCTACATGTTTTAAGATAAGAACTCTATAAAAGTAGTTTAGTTCCATTTGATTTTGATACTACTATTTTTTTTTGTTTCTTTGTTTCTTTGTAAAGAAACTAGTTTCAACACAGCTACTTCATGACCACTTTCCAATTCAGCTAGAGACTAGCAAATCCTTTATTTGCAGCGCTGACTCAGTGCTTAGGCTCCTGGGTTTGCTGCTGACATTGTGCTCCTTCACAGAAGTTTTCGCAGTCTGTAAGGTCTTACACAAAATACCTTTTAGGCTTATCTTATCCTCTCACTGGGATGGAAATCTGCCAGCCTGGAGCATTGGCATAGCAAGAAACCCACTTTGCAGACACCTGCAAAATGCCACGCTGTTCTGGGCGCTGACTGGGGCAGCGAGGCAACAGTGTTGGTCGTGCCCTCAAACTTCAAGGTGCATAAGGAGAACATGTGCAAGATAGCTTATTCTTTGAAGTGCCTCTGAGGTCAAAATTCCCAGCTCACCTGAGAAAATAAAAGACACAGAAAATCTGTGGGGTTTCTTCTGTAGGGAAGCTGTTTAGAATCCTGGACATAATGATAAGATCACAAGCACAGTTTTGCTTGATGTATTTGTATTTGTAACCCCTCAGTTGTGTCTGCCTGAAAAAAAAAACTTGTTTCCTTTTAACAAATCACATATATTTTTCAAAAGGCAATTTTTGCCAAAACTCTGTTATAATTTCCTCTCATTATAATTTGTAGTAAAAAAAATTTAAATATGCAAAATACATTACCTAATTGCAGGTTACAAACTTTCTAAAAGAGAAAAAAACCTTACACATATCTAGTGTACAAGTGGAGGGTATAATCTGATAAAATTGCCGGGTATTTAAATTTTTGTCTGGATGTCTGAATGCAGATTAGCACTCACAGTCTCCCAAAGGGACAGGATTACAAAAGAAATTTCAATTACATTGACACAAATTTCAGTTTCAGTGAAATTGAAATTTTTAGCAGCAAACAACCAAGCATCCTGTAATTGCCATGTATATACACACCTGGAAAATCCTCCATACAGAATTTTTCCCAACAGTCAGATTCAAATTACTTGTGTTCATTGCTGGCCCATGTAGCATTGACTATTCCCATATTAAGGCTGTGCTATCAAATGCAGGCCCACAGGGTAAATACCATCTTGTGCCCACTATTCAGCCACAGTTTGCTTCATGCTCTTCAGCCCAGAAATAGTTCATGGCTGGGAAGTGGCACAACCAGTAATAATGGCACTTTTTTGTCACTAGTGCTGCAAAACTACTGATGTGTCATGGCTTGAGGAATTTCTGCAATTCTGAGATGACATAGGTCTGACCTAAAAGTTATGCTCCAGGAAGGATGGGGTAAAGGCATGTGTTGCCTTTGAGAGGACTGTTGCCAGCAGACTGCAAAACCAGCAAAGTTCTGCAAGTAACTGGTTTCACTTCAGACACTGGTGTCTCTGAGTACAAAACTGACTTTGAGTAGGCCCAGGCATGCAAGTCATCCCATTTCCCAAATTCGGCAGGGACATACCCTAGGGTCACAACAGTCCAGAGATGACGCATTTTCTTGCCTTAGGGTTTTGCCCTTAAACTGAAACTTGTAAACAGATGAAACGCGTTTTCAAGCCAGTGCGCATGCGTGCACTCAGTTACACCATCCTGAAAACCTCCTTGCAAGGAAAAAAAGATCATAACAAAAGCAAGAAAATAAAAACCAGTATAAATCCTTCCTTCACTTCAAATTTTAAGAGGTCCTTCTCCATGAGCAAATTAAAAACCCCAATCCTTATTTAGACTTCAGGCTGTTGTGTAAACTATTAGACCATCTCCAACTGTAAATATGGATTATCTACAGCCTTGGGTTTTCTCTTGGTTGTTTACAAGTTGTTTCAGAAACAAGGCTCAGAAACACTAGGGAAAGAAAGCAAGGGTTTAGCTACACAACCAGGAGACATGAAGAAAGGGAGAAAAAGTTATAGAATAATTAATCTTCCTCTGATTATCACAGCTCAGTCCTTGTGGCAGGATGGGTTCAGGAAGGGAGGAACTATCAGCAGCTCCATCACAGATGGGTGGAGCCAGACCACCGCGGAGATGGAAACAAGGAGGTTGAGAGTTGCAGCTGCCTTTTCCTGGGAGGAACATCTGTGAAAGCCTGCACGGCAGCAGCAGGGGAGGAGGAGTGGGCACAAGCAAAGACCGTTCCCAGGGATGTGCTCACACATATAACTGTCCCTGGATGGTTTCCCAGGCTGCTGCAGCGGCACTTCCCTCCCCTGTCAGGGAAGAGGCAAAAGACCATCATGAGGGACATGCAGTCGAAGTGTCAGCACACTGACTCTCAGTGCTCTCGCTGCAGCATCCTGTTTCCTGTGATGCTTTTTGATGGCTGAGGTGACCAGAATGGGAACAGCTCTTCCTCGTTGATAACATGTCTTTTTCTTTTCTTTTACACTCTTGGCATCTAAGATTCAATACACAAAGTACACAGAAGACAGGAGTCATCTTGCAGCATTTGGCTGTCCCCTCATGACCAAATGTTTTTCTACAGGAGGCCACTATCATTATACAGATGGGAAGAAAAAGAGATGACAAATGACTGGCTGAAGGTTCACACGTAAGTTTGGAATAGGCACCAGCTTTTCTGGTGCACAAACATGTGGGCTGTTCTCCTAGGCACGCTGAAATCACCAGGGATGTTTACTCTTTGAACTCAGTACAAAGATAGGAATCAGAAATCAGTAAATTCTGGGGAGTGATCCTCTCAGGCTGAATATCTATATCTACAGCTACACTTACTAGAACAGACAAACCACGCTATGGAACATGCTCTGCCTCCAACAGTCAGTGCTGTGGCTGGGGACACATCCACACAGACATGAATTTCAGTCTATTCACCAAAGGTTAAGAGCAGCCCCCTATACTACTCCAAAACCATGCTTAGATACTTTCTGGGAAAAAGTCAGACAGGCCAAAGGCATAGCAAGGATCCTGCTAAAACCAAAGCACGAAGAAAGATAAGCCTCAGCCTTATTTTATTTATCAGTGTCACTGCAGCCTTAGCAGCTACAGCAATTGAGATACTTGATGCCTTTTTCTCACCTTAGTCTCATGCTCTTCTCACTTTTTTCTAGATCAAACTGCTTTCTTCTTTTATGGGCCAAAAATTCTTAGTTCCCCTTTGCTATTTGTATCTCATAACTAATATATATAAAGACTAAAGGTCACCAGGAGCAAGAGGCTAAGTTAAAGAACAAACATAACATGAAATATAAGCAATATTATACCCCAAATTATGACCTGAATGAAAACCTCTGTTCATTTGTTACCTAATTCTGCAGTACCTTTTCTACCTGAGTTGTGAGTTGCCAGACACTAGCATTTGACATATGCCCTCACAATATCTCTTTCTCACCATTGCCAATTAGCATCAAGTTAACCTCATCCCAAGATCTGGAATTGAGATATTCCTTAAATCCATGGGAAGAATTCAGACAGCCAGTAGGTGCTGTCTGTACATGCTTCAACGTCGTTCTGCTGGCATAGGAAGCAAGCTGGACAGGGAGGAGCAGAGGCCAGCGCCCTCAGTTTGGCTACAGATTCAGCACTGCAGGGAAGCTGCTGAGGAACCAACATTACTATCTTCCCACAAATTTTTCTTCCTCATTTCCCTCACACTCAGTCTTCTAATTCTACTTTCACCATGCTTCTCTTACTGCCAACAGAAGTAAGCATGCATAATCTGTAAATACCATTCAGTCATAGAGGCTGAAACTACAGATATGTATAGAATTATTGTGAAGGTTACTAAACAGAAGTCTCATTCTGATAGTTTGACTTTTATGTTGAGATACTTCACTGCCATTTTCTTAATATGCTTATTTTATATTAAATAGTACACCTAGCAATATATATTATGCAATATACAGATATACACACTATGCAATATATATATACACTATATAAAAATGTGACATAAATATTTACATGCCATGTAGTAACTATATTTATCTTTTCTATAAACAAACATATAAAATAATACCTATTATAAAATTAAACAAGGTTTAAATATTGTGGAGATGGTATAAGTGCCACTTACAGCAGGGAGGAAATTGTTCAACAGCGCCGGCATGAGTTATCATATCGTACATCATCAGAGAGGTGTGAGAAAGCACAGCTGAGTTTACTGTTTCACCTGATAAACTAAGCCCTGGAGCAAAGGATTCCCTCCCTGTCTGACTTCTTGTTCATTCCCTCATGGCTGCCAGCCTGGGAGATGTCTCATAATTAACCTGCAGCATCATGTTTGCAGCTGATGACCATTTCGCACTTGGTCATTTCCATGGAACATCCACAACACTGGTTGCTACTGCATACTTCCTCTTCAAATATGAATACTTTAATGCAGTCTTCCACTCAGACACCACAATATTTACAACACAGCTGCGTAAAACTCTCCAGCTAGCCTTCATTGTGGGCTGCCTCAGGAGGCCATCAAGATTTCTTCTCTCCCTGCTACACTTTCCCATAGTCTACCTTGCACAGGATCTTATCTGATTGAAATTTAATCCTGTAAAAATAGAAAAATCCAGATAACCAAGCATTTGCTTCAGTCTGATGAGCGATTTCCTTTTACAGAAACCTGCAGCTACAACTTAAAAACAACATAATGAAATTGCATCTTCATTCAGTCTCACTTCTGTAATTACTGAACAAAAAACATGTGCAGCGTCCTGAAGTTCAGTTACCTTGTTTTTACTGCACACTTACTGGTAGTCCCAAGCAGCCCACAGTTCCATGCTACAGAATGTCCAAGCACAGAAAGCACCCGCCCCACATCTCCATCTCCTTTTTACTTCCCAAACAAGGGATTGCAAAATAAAGGCATAGGAGAATGAAATGATGTAGTAAGGAAGTGACAGTGTCAGAAATGGCCTCTGTGCTTGCTCTGCCTGATGTCATACAGCATCTGGTAATTTAGAAACTCATGAAGATCCAGATTCCTGGCATCTCAGTCATACTAGTGGAGGAAGCCATGGAGACAAGTTAGAGTTGCATGGAAGAATGGAGACTGAGAAGTGGAGAAGGGAAGGAAAGGATAACCAGTTTTGTAAAATATATAGGTATGTAATAAAATTGCAGCACAACTGATAAACTTACAAGTCAAATTAGGTAGGTGCCAAATCACCTTATTTGCATTCCACATTAATGTGATCATAGCTACTTGCTTACATTTGCACATTTTCCAAATATGTATCTAAAGAGGAGATCTTCAGAACACATCGTAGTCTAAACAGGAAGAGCTCAGGCTGACAAAGCAGTCAAAACTTTTAAATGATAAGGGTTCATCTCTTCATCAGCAAAAATAATTTTCTTAACATCCAGGAGCGACTGCACTATTCTGAGGAATATGTGCTAGAAAAAGTTATATCCTGAAAACAGCAAGCAAGTGGAGACAGTGATAGTGTGTGCTTGCAGACATTTTGTTTTTAATATCTGTAGACTTTTAATGTTATGCTGAAATAAATATAAGCTTAGTCAAAATTCAAGAAAAATCAGGGTTTATAAAGATTTTCTTCATAATTTGCCGATGTGATCAGCTATTCAGAAAAAAATAAATCAGCATCTGTTGTGACCTGAAAAAACTGTCAGAGCGAAGACATCACAGCACTCTATCCCACTTTGGCTGTGTAATTGTAATGCCTCAGAGCCTGAAACACATAAAGAACAAAACCAGTCTCAAGGCACTCTGTAAAAATGCTGGAGATACCGTGCAGAGTTACTGAACTATGGTAAATTCAGAATCCTGCCTTCCAAAACCTTGCCTTGCTTGCCCCTACTCACTCGAAGGCGGTGGATCGGCGTGGATCCGTGTCTGTAGAAAGCCACAGGGTGGCAGCGCTGCCCCATGCCGCTGTGCAGCCAGCCTGGGAAGAGGAAAGAGAAACCACGTACTCGCAGCTGATTTGAAGTGAGAACTTGAAATACTTATTTTTGACAAGCGAACCTAGCCATGTATTTCAAGGATTAAACTGAATCTGGCAGAAGAAAACACGCCAACTCTGAAGAATTTAAAATTTAAATTTCATACTGTTCCTTCTATCCTCATTAAAGCTATTTTGCTACCCCGTCACATAAGCAAAGTACATAATCACAGAACCTCGGTTTCAGAAAATTGTCGATTCAATGAATACTCTGCAGAACACCCATATAAATATACATTTATATAATTTTCGTATAAAGACCAATATTCTTTATAAATCTGAAGTCGACATCTGTTTCATTCGTCAGTCTGGGTGGTGAGTCTTTATAATGGATCACATTGCAGGCACATTCCTGGGCTCCAATGTGAAGCACAATAGCTTTTCCAAGAGAAAATATAAGTGTAGATGAAAAGTAGTTCATCACAGGCTCTACTCCCTACAGACAGCACAGGTGGGACAGTGTCAGATTTAGAGGATCGTCCTGGACAGAGAGAACCAGTGCTACCCAGGCACCTCCATTGTGTCCACGTCCCATTCTGTCTGCCCACTAAGTGTGCACCGTGCGCTCACTTTGCAAGGATGAAACAATCTGCACATTGAAAGAGTGCAAAGCGGCAGTCTTACTTTAGTCGTTTTAACTTTAGAAACACAAAAAAATGTACCGAGATCCTCACAGAACTCATGGGACTTGGGCATATTTGAGACTTCTCGGTCACCTGCTTGTGTCTTTGTTTCACTTGGGGTGAGCAGTCTGCTCATATACCAAGTTCCCACAGATCATTGGTGTGGAGTATCTCTCCAGTACCAAATAAAGTCACTTCAAATTAATATATATATATATATTGTTATTATTATTTAGACAAGAGGCGGTGACCAGAGCCCTGCTGCAGTGCAGCATGCATGTGTGGAGCGGCAATACTGGTGGAGTGCTGTTGTGAGCCCTAATGCCTGCTGGCTCCTGCCAGACCACCGCTGACCACTCGCTTCAGTCAGAGAGTGTGTGTGGAGCGGCCAGGCCACAGACCAAGGGGTGCAGCAAGCTGAAGAGGTGCCAAGGCCGGCGCCCCACAGAAAGGCCTGGTGCGTGAGCTGAAAACTGCATCAGCTCTCCAGCAGCTTCGCAGGCAAAGGCGCTGCCTTGGACGTGGCAGCCTGAAGCCTGTTACCAGTTTTACAAGCTTTAGGACACAAGACAGACACGGCAGAAACTGATGCACAGGAAGTTCCAGCTGAACATGATGAAGAACTTCTTTACTGTGTGGGTGACAGAGCACTGGAACAGGCTGTCCAGAGAGGGTGCAGAGTCTCCCTCACTGGAGATACTCAGGAATGATCTGCACACAATCCTGTGCCATGTGCTGTGGAACGACCCTGCCTGAGCAGGGAGGTCGGACCAGATCACCCGCTGCGGGAATCACTTGTCCCGCTTTATGATTCCGTGTGGAGCAGCGCTCCGCGGGCCGGTCCCGGGGTGTTCCGCAGCTCCGGGCCCGGCGGACGACAGCGGAAGCGCTGCAAGCGCGGCCCCCTCCCTCTCTCCTCCCTCCCTCCTCGCTCCCTCCCTCCGCCGCCGTGACTTCCGGCGGCCGCTCTAGCCGCGCCGCGTCTATGCCCGCGGCGCTGGGGGATGTTTATTGTCGCGGGGAGTCGGCCCAGCACCCGGAACGCCGCCGGGCGACCGGCACCCACCGACCGGCACCGCGCTGCGCCCTGTCCCGCCCTGCCCCGACCGCCGCCCGGCCGCCCGCCCGCACGGTAACGGCCGCCGCCCGCCGACGGGCCGCGCTCCTCCTCCTCCTCCTTCCCCCCCCCCTCCCCCGCCGCCGTCTCGGGTCCGCGGGCCCGGCCCGGCAGGAGCCGCCGCCGCCGTTGAACCCCCGCCTCCCCCCCCTCTCCGCCGCCGCCGCTGCCCGGCCGAGGTGAGAGAGGCGGCGCGGGGCCTCCCCCGCCTCGCCGCGGCCCTGCCGGTGCCTCCCGCCGCGGTGCCGATCGCGCCCGGGGCGGGAGGGTGTGCGTGGCCGGGGCCGCCGGGGCAGGGAGGGGGAGGAAGAGGCAGGGCATCCTGCGGGGGAACGGCCCGTTCCCCGACAAGCCCGGCCGGCCCGCGCCCGGCCCCGAGGGCTTTGTGGCTGCCCCGTGCCCTGCGGCGGCCGATGTCCGCGCAAGCCGGCGCTGCCGAGCGGCGGAGCTCGGCGTGGCCAGGCCGCCTCGCTGCCTGCGCTTTGTTTGTGCCGTGCTGGCCGCAGAAGTTTCGGGCTGGGGTTGAGGGGGGAGAAGACATAGTTGTTGACCGGAGCGTTGTGGCACTGGTGCGTGTAGGGCTTTGAGTGAGATTCCCAGCAGCGGGAATAGGAAGAGTACTCCTATTCCTAAGAGTACTGAGTTCCTCAGCTGGGGCGCGCAAATGGTAAAAATGTTTGACTGAGAGGGGGTGAGAGGCTTATCCGTTGCCTTAAAATACTTTGTTTCAGCTAAACATTTTTACTTTTCTTACGACGTTCCATCATTTTGGAATGGCCACTGAATTTGTTGGTTCAGACTTTTGTCATGCTTATGATGATTTTCCACGTATTGTAAAGACCAAAAGGATTCTTCTTAATGCCTGGCATTCAAGTATTCCTAGATGTTCTAAGAGAAAGATGGCACAAACTTGAGTTCAAGTGCATCTTGCTTTGAATATGAATGGGCCTTTTGATGAGAGAAAGATTTGAGTAAAATGGCGTGTTATGAATTATTTAAAATATGCCTTCTTGTCTTGCTCTATACACTGTTTGGTTTTGTTCTTGCAAATGGATTTGTTTTGGACGACCCCAAGGAGATGCAGTAGGCTTGTCCAAGAGCAGGACTGAAGTCTTACTTGCTTATGATATAGCTGATAGTATCACTCTGTGGATGGATCCAATTGAACAAATCCATGCTTTGATACTGGCTTTGCACGTATTCGAAAATTTTCTCCTCCAAAATATAAATAGTCATGACTCTGCAGATCCTGAAAGGTGAGAATAGTAGTTTCAAGATGGCCTTTTGCTTTAGGCACAGTTTAACTTGCCATTGCAACAGAAAGTAAAAGCGTGCCCCACTAGCTCAGTGGCTGGAACTGAGGAAATTGTTTGGAGCAGAGGATGTTTAGCACAGATGGTAGTAGCTATGTTGCTCTTGGTTTTTGGGGAGTCATTCACCAGCCACTGTGACCATACTGTGTCTAAGGATTCAAGCAGATTTCAGAGGTCTGTCACCTCCAGGGTTTCATATGGACCCGTTTCCTGAGGGGCTAAACACAAATACATCTAGAATGGAAGGATGTAATCATCTCTCCCCGTTCCTGATAGGCTTTATTTATTCTCCATTCTCGTATGGAAACGTCCTGTAGAGGTTCATGTTAACTTCTTCAAAGATTCTTTTCAGGCATTAGTTTGACAAATGTCTACTGACACAATAGTGACCAATATCCCTTCAGCTGGGCTGTTGGAATTGTTTGTGGAGTTGGTCAGTTTGTGAACTGCTTTGGAGAAAGGTTAAAAATAACCAGTAAAAGTTGCTTATACTTCAACTGCTGGTGAAAAAGGTGTTTATTAAACTGTTCTGACATTAACATAACCATTGTTAGATATCCCCCATCTACCTTTATAGCTCCGAGTTTATTGGATCAGAGGTAGTCAAGAGCTTAAAATAATACTTTGTTTATATATCCTGTCCCAAGTGCCTTTCTTTTTCTTTGATGATGGTGCTGTGGTTGGTTTGGAACTTTCTGAAGACAGAGTGTTGGCTTTTTTAAGGTTGTAAGATTTCCGTGCAGGGTGTTTTTTCTTCATGTGTGTTTATAGAGTATCTAAAATAGTATGTCTGATTCTAACAGTGGATGTAGAGGTAATCGTTTAAGAACTCTAGTGTTCATTCTTCCCTCCAAAATATTTCTTATTCTGTGGAGTTTCTCTAGTTTCAGTAAGATACATTACAGTCTCAAATATCCTTGCATTAGCTTTTGTTGTTTTTATTTTTGTGTTAATTGTCATGCTTAATCTAGCTACTTTTTTTTTTCTTCTTTTTTTTTTTTCCCTCTTAGGGTAATATTCCAGATGTATCCCTGAAATCTATGTTGAAAAGAAAGAACAATCTTCTAAAATTTCCCTTTTAAAACAAAATAATGCAAACTTCTGCAGAGATGTATTTAAACTTGTTTCCTCCGTTGGGATAAATTGTGTTATCAATGGTGCAAAACAGCTTGAAATCAAAGTTAGCTAGTTTCTTGTGTTGGAGAAAGTCAAGTGAAGTACATAATTTAAAATCAATGCTGTACATGTAGACAAATTATTTTCAGTTTTAACCTATTATTAATTAACATTAGCTGGCAAAATATCATTTTAGAAATGAGATTTAGACTGCCAAAATTCTACAGTTCAGATGAGAGAAACTTCAAAGGGCAAAATTAAACAACAAAACCTAAGCCGAGCTCAATAAAATCAACTTAAGCATTTGCAAATCTAGAACTGGAAAAAAACAGATGTTCAGTTTCTACTCAGGCTCTCTGTTCTGCAAGTGTAACTGCATAAGTATAGAATATAAATAAGCTTATATGTAAGGAACGGTATTTTCCCCATTTTGCAGAAAAGATATGGAAATGCAGAAATTCAGGTTTTGGGAAATAACAATCAGTGCTATGGTAGCGTGTATGAATAGAAGAGAATACAGGAGACAGCTGGGAAAGAGGAGGATCAGAATGTTCCAGCTAGTCATGCTTGCTGGAGATATGTGTAAATAAGAGCAACATCTTTCTTTCTTGGACATTGTAAGACCTTTTTTTTTGTAAACATGTTCTTTTTTTTTTTATGTAGCCCATGTATTTTTATTTTTTAAGAAAGTTTAAGTTGGTTTTGTTCTCACGGTTCCTCTGAATCTGAAGTTATTTAAGGCTTCTGAAAAAAAGGTAACAGGACATCTTCTCTTGTAAGATGTGTCACATTAAAATCAATGCTTAAATCAAAGATTGGGATGTGCTAACGCTTACTGTTTGGATCACAAGTATCCAAGCTTAGAAACATTTTGATTTACTCAATCTTTCCAAGCCATGCCTTGGAAGAGTTTTACGTTGTATTTGTATGCTCCATAGGAATGTGTGTCTTCAAAATCATTGCAGTAATATATACAATTTCAAATCAAAAAGCCCCTTCGTTAGTATCTGTTGTCTTGAGCTTTCAGAACATGGCTAATTAAAATGGGGGCACACCACTGTAATCGGTGTAATTTTTCTCCTCTTAACATCTATGCAAGTAGATTGTACTTCTAACCAAGATACATTGTAATTGCTGAAAACATTGTTACTGACAGCTCCACAGCCGCCTTTTTGCCTTAATAATAGATCTTTTCTTTTTAAATTGTAATTTTCCTCTCTTTTCAACCACTGTTTCCTTTGTTCAGAATGAGCACATGACTTTTCTCCTTGGATCTTTCTAAGATAAGCCATGTTTTATGGGGACATTATCATACAATACTATGGTTTGCCTAGATGTTAGCAACCTTTCAATGGTGTTATGCACGACACTGATGTTCTTTCAGAATGTAGAGGCTGAGTGTGCCAGCAGATGCTCACTGATAATTAGGAGACCTGAGTTCCAGTAAATGAACTCAGCAAGAGCCAGGAGTTGAGGCCAGGGTGGAAAACAAATGCCTCTCTGAAGATGCCATGGGTTCCAGCTCCATGCTGGCCCTGCCTGCATGCCATTCAAAATCTGCACATGTGCTATCTTTGGATCTGGTGCCATAAATTACTTGCCCAATCTGTAGTAGTCCATCAAAACCAGATGGAATAAGTAATTTCTAACTTTGAGGATTCATGTAATTTTTGGTTCAATAAAAAAGATTAAAAGAGGGATCTGGGAGTACTAATTAGTTACTGTTTGTTCTCTTCTTTGCCTGCATTCCCTCCACCCCCACATGTAACCTTTGGGTTTTCTGTTTTCCTCTTGCTGTTTCTTCATCTCTTTTCTGTATTATCATTCATCTTGCCTTTTCTTGTATTGGACAAGCCAACAATTACAGAATAATTCTTTCAGCAGGGAACAAGCTGCAGAGTGTAAGCAGTAACCACCACAGCAGCTGACCCAGTATGCTGTGCACATCTGCCATGTAGTTTGTTTCTTCTGTGTTGTCAGAGAGTAATAGTCAGAGATGCACCTTGAGTTCTTGTTTACAGATTATAACATGATGTTTAGGAAGGCACCGTCAGATGAAAGTACTGACAATAACATTAATGTTGTATATTGAAGATTTCTAATATAGAATTTAAGGCAAAAATATTTAAAGTTATATAAATACATCATAGTCTGTTAGGTTTGTTATTGTTCTTAATGCACAGTGTCCTGCTTCTCCCATGGCAATGACCATGTGGAGCATTTCACATATGTGACAGTTTTTCTTTGATTTGGTTCTTTGCTTTTCTTTTTGTTTATTTTGGATGAAGCACTGCTAAAATGCTTATATAAGTCCATTTCACTGTATACCAGTGATTTTGCTCTTGTCCCTTTGCATTTCGTCACCTGAGATCTGTTTGAGATGCCTGCTGTCTTGGCTTTGTATGGTTACAGAAGAGATGCTGGGCGTTGTTGGGCTGAGATGAGTGGTAGCCCAGCTGCCAATGTTAGGATTCTCTTTCCTAGCTGAGGTGTGTGTGAGGAATGTCATCTTTGGTGTGCATGGGCAACCTGGATGCTTCCTGGTGCCCTAGGTTTGCAGTGCATGCAGTGGGCAGCCATGCTGTGCCTTCAGTTACCTGTGCTTTTCCTCAGAAACATTCTGTCTCACTCTGCCCCTACAGTGCCTTCCTGTAGGCTGGTGCTGCCACCAGGACACTGTATAGTTTGCTTTAAGCTCTTGTTGGGAGAGATAGGCCAAGAGTGCTGGATGAAGATGGGAAAGCTGTGGTAACAGGCTGTCTACAGACTGCAGTTTGTGTAACCGGTGTTAGTTCAAAGTTATTCATAAGCTCATCCATTCCAACGCAAATGTCAAACTATTCAGAGTTATCAACTTCAGCAGCCACAGAAGTGTATTTTCCTGAGGTGTCTAATGACATCCTCAAACGACCTGAGGAAAGACTATCCACTGGAGCTGTGGAAGAAGTTTCAGTAACCTTTACAGTGTCTTAATATACTTAGCAAGAATTGTAACATATTTAACTGGCAATTTAAAATACTCTTATATATGTGTATATGTACTTCATTTCTGTTAAGTCTGGCAACATAGCTTTGAACAAATTACCTCCTATTTTCTAGCACAAAGGATGCAGACCTCCCGCTCCCCACACATTGTTAAAGGAGTCAGAGTGTAGGGACTTCTGCTTCCTGTCTCTTTTAAGGGGCAAATGTATACAATGGCATTGATAGGCAATTTTCTATTGGTATGTTTAATTTTATCGTTTTTGCTTCTCAGGATGTGATCTTCGTGGTGAGCTGGTGGGAAAACTGAGTTGTAAATCACCCCAATGGATGCGGACAGTGATGTTGCACTGGACATTTTAATCACAAATGTAGTGTGTGTTTTTAGAACAAGATGCCATTTAAACTTGAGGAAGATTGCATTAGAGGGAGCAAATGTGATATACAAGCGTGATGTTGGGGTAAGAGATTCAGCATATCTCAATTATCTGTTCTTAGAAATGTTCCTTAAGTTAAACATTCATCTGCCTAATACTTGTATGGTGGATAGAGAAAAGCAGAATTTTCTTTCTCTCTTTCTCTTGCTGTAGTTATTTAGTCACTAATACACTACTTGTACAGTAATGGGAGTGATGAAATGCTGTCTCAGGAGACAGCTCTTGGTGAGGTGAATATTGTGTACAAGGTATGTGATGAGGCCTTTTACACCTCAGGGTCTGTTTTGCCTCCCAAAATTTGATGGCTGTGTCAAGAAAATATATCTTGATAAGGAATCAGCAATATCAAAACACTGTAATAAGAAAATAATCCGCATGGTGCTTGTAGTTTTCAGCTTTTTATTCAGTGAAAAATGTCTTCATTTAATCTATTTAGTGTACACTGAAACATTGGCTATTTCATGCTTATTTTGCTCTTCTCAGGAGCTAGAGTTTTTTAATTACTGAAAGAGATGAAGGAGCAGTTCAAGCCTACCAAAACTAAAGGGAGTTTTAGTGTAACCTTACTTGATTTGGGTAACTGTTTTTGGGTTTTTTTCCAGTATGAAATTGAATTACTGCTAATTTGCAATTTTTCTACTTTTCTTTTTTAGAAGGTTTTAATGAAGCTTAGGAAACCTAGGATTACGGCCACAATTTGGTCCTCAGGAAAAGTTATTTGCACAGGAGCCACAAGGTGAGTTCCTGAAGATTCTTTCTCTAGCTCTAAATCCTTGTGTATTTTAAAACACAACATTGTAAATGATGAAGAGGTGGTACCTGCTCCTGCTTAGATTGGCTCACACTGGATCACATGTAGACCCATGTCAAGCTATGTATTTGGGCAGTTTTCCATGTTAAGTGTTGGCCTTAGACAGTGTTGAAATCTTAAACATCAGTTTAGCCTTCTTGGGAGAGCAGCAGGGAAAGCTGCCTTATTAAGAAAATCCTAAAGAGATTTGAGGAGCCTTTAAGAATTCTATGTGTTTAGCTAGAAGCTGAGACTTGGGAAGGGGTGACCTTTCCTGAGGATATCTTTTATTTTTTCACAAAACCCCACCTGAATTTAATCAAGTTTTACAGTGTTTAGGGACTGGAAAGAAGTAAAAGCAGACTCAGTTCAGATACATCTGACACTCACTAAACTCTTAAGAGCTAAATTCCTTTAAGATATGTTTGCATTTCAAAGTAAGGATAAGGTAAGGTAAAATAGTAAATTTGCATACTTTCTGTGTATGATCTCTGTTCCAAAATTAAAGAGGATTGTTCAGGATGTTAACTCCAGACTACCCATAACCTTATTTATCTGTTAAGGGTACTTAAAATCATGTATGATTATGACATGTCTCTCACTTCAGCTGGGACCAAGTGCCAAGATACTCTTTAAACAGGGTATGAAGCATTGGAATGTCTATCTAGTTAAAATACTTACAGTAGGATGAAGTGAAGGCTGTCCATGAGATCATGGTTGATGTGCTACATTATATAATGGTTCATTTTGTCATCTGAGTAGCTGTTGTTGTGTATGTGCACAACTATACACTCTATTTCTGTTAACGTTAGATCTTTTTCTTTCTCCTTTATAGTGAAGAAGAAGCTAAATTTGGTGCCAGACGACTAGCTCGTAGTCTACAGAAACTAGGTTTTCAGGTAATTCTGATGAAAAAGGACTTGCATGACTCAAGCAATGCTGGTAGTTAATTTTTTAGAAAGAAACAAAGAAGAGGGAGCATAATGATTTAGCAGTTAATGTGTTTTCACTCAGATGCCCTTTTTGTGTCGGAATACATTTTCCAGATGCTGTTTAAAGAGAAGCTGTTTTGTTTTGTGGATTTGAGTTTTGTTTGGCAGCTCAAAGCAGTGAGAGCAGTGCTTCTTCACTGGATAATGAGCAACGAAATTTGTTTAATATGTGAACCACCCACAGATGTGTCTTAGATAGAATTTACAATATCTCAAAAGATTTATTTGAAAAATGCTGAAACTTTACTCTAATTTGAACTTAATTTTCACTCACCACTGATGGAATAGCAGATATATTTCCATCTTAATAAGGGCAAGTTTGAGCCTTTTAAATTAAAGAGGAAGGAAAAAAAGTGCTCCTGCACTGTCATGTTGCACAGCTGGAAATAAGCCAAATAAAATACTTGGGACAGGAAACATCCTCTTTTATCTGGGTTTGGGTTAACATTACCAGTCAGGAACACCACTTGCATTTCACAGTAAGGGTTGAAAAACAGCAACATGAACCACTTAAGTGGTCTAAAACTTCCTGATAGTCTGTTCTGCTGTTTACACACAGGTTCAGTTTAGGGACGGACAATTAAATAGACACAGTAGCTGTCATTTTCAGGGAGAAACTACTTTTGATTATAGCACATAAAGGCAGTGGTGGCAGTCTGGTAATGCTGCATCAGACCTCAGCAAAAGTGTGACACTCATACTGTCACAAATGTGTACTTTGAACCCAGCCCTCTAAAGTTGGAATAGACTATTAAGTCAGTGAGGTTCACAGTACTTCCAGGGTGGACACACCAAGTTTTGTCATAAAGTGAGCAGCTTATATTTGAAGATTAAGTTGATTTAAGTCTAAGTTGCTTCTTTCTAATATCTTTCTAAAAAGTATAGATTGAAGAAGAATGACCATTTAAAGTTTAGGCAATCTCAGAAAATGAGCAAAAGTTTCCCCAGTGACACTGCTAACACTGACCTCTCAGCAGTGCAGTTTCATTATATAGTTGTCTTTTGGCTATTTTGTTGTCATCTAAAGTGTCTGTGGTAAAGAATAACTGAAAGTTATTCAAGTTGTTTGAGTTGGGTTTTAGAAAATTGCGGGGTAGAAAACCTGTTTGCTCTACTGGCCACTGGACACTTAAAGCAAAACAGTTGTCAGCTTTTTTCTTATTCTTAGCTTTAATGGAGATGGTGTATAGCAACAAGGCATTAAAGAAGGTCACAACAATATTTAAGCTTTGTCTCTGCTTACTTTGATGCTCCATGAGCTGTTAAATTTAGTTTCTTTTGAGTAGGGAGGTGTTTAGTACAGCAGTTTGAGTTGTTTCTGTGTCTCATCCTTAAACTGAACTGTAACCATACTGCTGTAGTGACCATGATACAGCTGTGAGGTATCTATTTCAGCAGTTACTCTACCACAGAAGGATATAAAGGTAAATTATCTGAGTCCATTAACTACTCTTTAGATGCCTATTAGAAGGGCATCAGTCTCAAGGTTCTAATTTTGACTCATCAAAATATTCTAAGTAGTATCCTTGTCTTTTTATTTTTTTGCAACCCATGCATCTGACTTGCTGTAAAGTAAATTTCTAATGTCTTTTTTTCCCTTTCTTTTGAAAAGGTAATTTTCACAGATTTTAAAGTTGTGAATGTTTTAGCAGTGTGCAACATGCCCTTTGAGATCAGATTGCCAGAATTTACAAAGAATAACAGACCTCATGCGAGGTACGTAAGATTTTTAAGAATTTTCATCCTTTCTTAAGCTTTTATTTTTCAGTTCTAGATCTCTCTTTTTTACTTTTCATTTTGTTTTCTAGTTATGAACCAGAACTTCATCCTGCCGTGTGTTACAGAATAAAATCTCTCAGAGCTACCTTACAGATTTTTTCCACAGGCAGTATCACAGTTACAGGTATTTTAATGTCAAAAATAAATATTTAACTTCTTGGGAATATTTAACTTTAGAGCCAGTAGGTTTGGGAAAGCAAGATGTTTAAAAGAGTCAGAAGATAATGTTGAAAATATTTTGTCTCCCCGTGCTAGCACCTAGTTTGTTTTTGAGTGAAAGTGCCAGAAGAGTTGTAGAGCAAGTGTTATTATTGATAGGTTCAAAAAATTAGTTAGACTGAATGTACACAGTCTGTTTTTTTAATGAAACCAAAAGTAAGATATCATTTAAGAGTGTGAGTAATTATTGTTTCTTTAAATACTTGAATTTTCTTCTTTCTTTTCTTGGGTTTGTAGAGGTGTTAATTACACTGCATTTAGCATTAACAACATCCCTTTCATAAATACATATTTCCAAACTGCAGATTTGTGGAAACTCAAAGGTATAGCATAGCATTTTGTCATAAACGAAGCTGACCAATATATCCAGTTCTTCAGACTTGTGCTCTCTTCTGTTGAAGCTCAGCTAAGAGAACCACCACATCACTGGCATCAGTGATTTTTCCTGTGTAAACAGAGACACGATTGTCCTGGGTCTTGGAGAGGCCATGCCATTTTTTCCTCTCTCTTCATCATTTTTATTTTTCATTCTCTTTTTTGTTTGCTTGTGAGATGTCCACCACTGGTGTCCAGGTACAAGAAATCAGGTTTTTGCTACAGAGCCAAAAAAATCATTGTTTATCACTTTAGCAAGAATTATTCTTGCAGTTGTTAGAGCTCAGCTACTGGTTCAGAGGCTGGGTAAGGATTTTTTTTTTTCCACATCTTAATTCCTTAACAAATTACTGTGTTTATGCCGAACTTTTCCCACAAGATATTGGAAGCAGTGTTTTCTAGAGAGCCAAACTTCCATCAGATTTCAGTAATCTAAAAATGAAGGACTAAAAAGTATTTCAAGATTACAGTATATGTTCAGAACAGTGCAACTGGTCTAGCCAAAACTAGGAACTAAATTTGAAACAAAGAAGCCTTAGTATCACTTCAATAATAAAAAGCTCTCTGCATGTCTTGTCAGCCTCCTAATGAGATTTAGCTTCTCTGTAAGATTCTTATTACTTCATTGCTTACAAAATCACTTTCATATTTTCAGAATTTTCCTTTCAAATAGGAAGGTAAATATGTTAAACATAGAAGTTTTGTATCCTTCTAGTTTAGTTGTTGCAGTGAGTTTGAAAAATTAACTCAGACCTCTATTGATCTTGTAGGCTTCTGCTTTGCCTTTCTTCTACAGGAAAAAAATTGTCCAGAGTCTTACACTTCTTATTCTAAAAATGTTTTAAATTGCTTTTCAGCCTTGGTGCACTTCTTCTCAAGTGGGTTCAGATGAGGTTTCTTTTAAAGATTCCTGTTTTCTGTAGTACTAGCACTTGTAATACCTCTGACTCAGAGCATTTTATTTGAGATACATAATTAGAAATGTTAGAAAAAACCCAGGAAGGTGGGTTCTTTTCATGGGACAAGCATAAAAAGATTTTGTTAACTTTCGTATAAGATAATAAAAATCACTAGTATGTAATAGAAAGAAGTATTGTTTCTTTGACTCCAAAATGAGAAATTAGGAGGTTGTTTAGGGGGGTTGTGTTATTTTGTTTCATTTTTTTCCTTCTCTTATATGCCATAGAATGATAATCCAGTTTTTACATCTCTTCAGCTTTAGAGAGAGTAGCATTTTTTTTCTGGAACTATTTGCCTACTGTATTCTCACTTTTTGAAGGCTTCTCCTTTCCTGAGAATTTTCTTTTCTAATAGCAGCCAAATTTAAGGAGGGTGCAGTATCTACCCAGAAGACAAGTATCTTTCACCAGGCTTGTTTTGGTTGAGTGCTTCACTCGAGCAGTTTGAAAGTACAGGAAGAATCCTATTCTTGTCCATTTGCATTCTGACTGAGCACATAAAGCAGTAATTACTTAAGTAGCTTATGATTGAGTTTTGGTTTTGGGAGTCATTTCAAACATTTCTCTATACTTGGAAGAAACTTTTGAAGTCTAAAGTGGGGTTACAAAAACCCTGAGCTCCTACTCATTAAAGTGTGCGAGAAATTTATGTTATCCTTTATCTACATCACCAAGCTTCTATCCAGAATTAATATCTTCTGGCATGTTATTGCTCACTTCTTTGCAATCTTAATTTTTCATTGCATAAAGTGGTCTGGTACCACCAGAAAGCATTGCTAGGTCACTTATCCTTTTCTTTGCCTGGATACTCGTAGATCATGTTAGATAACCTTCATATGTGTCATCCTGAGATGATAAAACCATTCCCTAGCTTGCCGGTTTTGTCCTGAGATCAATGATGAAGCTATTTGCAAAACCA
Source organism: Poecile atricapillus (assembly GCF_030490865.1). Taxonomy (NCBI): domain Eukaryota; kingdom Metazoa; phylum Chordata; class Aves; order Passeriformes; family Paridae; genus Poecile; species Poecile atricapillus. Next base: position 56,629,846 of record NC_081251.1, read on the forward strand.
GGGATAGAGAGTAATAGTCTATAATTTTCAAACCTAAAATAACCTTGCTTGAAACGTTAACTTCAGTTAAATCCAGCATTATTTAACAGTAGCTTTTGTTGGTAGGTTTTTAAAATGAGCTAAAAGTGGCTAGGCTTGAAGAAATACAAATTCCTAGAAGACTGACATAAGTAAAGTAACTTATTTTACCTCTGCCACTCAGCCTCTTCTTTGGGCTGTTTAAGCCAGTAAATTGAAAAACAGACATGTTGTTATGAAATTAAATGACAGTATTATTTAATTGTAATCTATCCATTGACAAATGTAGGACATCTTGAAGATTTTCTCACAAGAAAATACTTTCACATGAAGAGAAAAACTTTGTTAAGTTAGGAGAAATGGGGGAGAACTTGTTGTCTGTGGTATGAAGTTGTGATTGCTAATAATATTAGGAGTTTTTTTTAAGATTCTGTTGTTTTAATTTCTGATTCCCTGATTTTTCTCTTCCTACTGCCTTTTTTTTTTCAATTGTGTCTCAGGGCCAAACGTAAAGGCTGTTGCCAGTGCTGTTGAACAGATTTATCCATTCGTGTTTGAAAGCAGGAAATAAATTTTGTAATTCACCACTTGATGGTTAGGTTCCCTAACCGAGCACCTTCAAAGACTGCTGCACATTGGACTAAAAGCAAAAAGGAAAACTGGACCAACCATAGCAGAGGAATACAGACTCTTTTACTTGCTCGTGGCTACAGTATAGACTCCAGTTCTTTTGGATTTTACTCTTAACAGTGCTGTATTGTAAAAACGGAAGTTTACAAGATATGAAATTGCTGCTTTTAAAAAGACATTCTATTTATTTTTGCAGTAATTTCTGTGTATTCATAAGCAAAGCTGTCACGATGTGCACTACTTTTAAGACCTTTTTTTTTTTTTTTTTAGCTTGAGCTTGTGTTTTATTTGTGAATAGTCTTTTACATTTTTGTATGCTGAATATTGGGCACCAAAGAAGCTGTAAAAGTTATCTTTTTCACCTGATGAATGTGCACAAATAAAAGTTTGGAAAATATTTCTCTTCATACCTGTTCTGTTATATTCCTTCCCTTTTTATATTACAATTTAAATTGTATAGTTGCAAATTAATTTGAAACAATGTAAGAATAGTCTTTTGCTGATACCTTCTGTTTCTGTTTGTAGTATGTGTAAAACTTTGTGCGTGGGTTAGATTGAAATCTATAGTAGTTACGTATGTTTATCTGAGGATGAAATTTGGTTTGTTCCCAGTTCTCTTAACTACATGCCAGACTTCAAGTATTTTCTTCTTGTTACATGAAGAGAAGACATTTCTAAATATAACTGTCTACAGCAAGTGTTTTCCTGTAGATGAATTGTAGAATACGCTGAGTTGGAAGGGACCCATCAGGATCATCGAGTCCAACTCCTGGCCCTGCACAGGACACCCCGGGAGTCACGCCATGTACCTGAGAGCATTGTCCAAACACTTCTTGAACTCTGTCAGGTTTGGTGCTGTCACCACATCCCTGGGGAACCTGTTCCAGTGCCCAGCCACCCTCTGAGTGAGAAGCTTCTTCCTGATACCTGTACTGAACCTCCTCTGGCTCAGCTTCATGCTGTTTCCTCAAGTCCTCTCACTGGTCACGAGAGTGAAGAGATCGGTACCTGCCCTTCTGCTTCCCCTCGTGAGGATGTTGAAGACCACAATGGGGTCTGCCCTCAGTCTCCTCTTCTCCAAGCTGAACAAACCAAGTGACCTCAGCCCCTCCTCATAAGGCTTCCCCTCCAGACCCTTCACCATCCTTGTGGCTCTCCCTTGGATGCTTTCTGATAGCTCAATTACATTATCAATTTATGAAGCTACTGTAGAAAAAACAACTGCCTTGTCCACCTACTCAATGCAAATGAAAAAAATTTAAATGTGAACTTCAGGAAAATTGTGCTTCAACTGGAGAAGATGTTGTGGTCACTCTAATCCAGCCCCAGCCTATTTCTGAATGATTAACACAGACCTTTTCTACACTCTTCTTACTGTATACAGTTTTGATGACAGGAGCTGCCAACAAGCAATGAAGCTTGATTCTGGCATGTATTATTATTGGTATTAATCTTGGACTTGGAAGCCAGTAGATGTTTCTCTCAATAAGTGCACATTTGAAGCAGAAGAGAGGTGAATGCTTAAAAGTAACTGCAAATGCTACTTTTAAAAAGATACAATAAATATGTATAAATGTATGTATGTCTTTTTTCCCTATCTCACTGAAGAGAAATGTAACACTGCTCTTGCATGCTGCAGGTAATATTCAGTCCTAGGGGATGCTAAAAATAGTGAACTGAGCTGTTACTGTACCAGAAATCACAGAAATCTTTAAAAGTAGGGTGGAAGAACACCTGGAGGAAGCAAATGCCTGGCATGACAGATTTCATCTGCGGAGTGGGGTGGTATAGAAGGTGGGGCTGTCCATAGTGACTTCATGCAGGAAGTATGTAAAGGAAGGAGTAGTATGGGAAATGCTCCACCAAATCCCTCAGAACAAAAAAAAAAAAAAAAACCAAAAACTTTTCCATAAGTCCTAGGTGATATATTCATAAAAGCCTCTTGGTACTCTGTAGGTGTCAGAGAATGGTTTGGGTTGGAAGGATCCTTCAAGATCATCTAGTTTCATCCCCCCCCACTATGGGCAGAGACACCTTCCACTAGACCAGGTTTCTCAGAGCCCCATGCAGCCTGGCTTTGAACACAGCCAAGGACGGGGCATCCACAACTCTGGGCAACATGTTCCAGTGCCTCATCATCCTCAGAGTAAAGGATTTCTTCCTTATACGTAATCTAAACTTACCCTCTTTTAGTTTAAAGCTGCTCTTCCTTGTCCTGTCTACATGCCCTTGTAAAAAGTCCCTCTCCACCTTTTAGCTTACCTTCAGGTAGCGGCAACTCACAATTACATCTTCTCTTTTCCAGATGAGCAATTCCAATTCTCTCAGCCTTTCCTTGTAGGACAAGTGTTCCATTCCTCTGATCGTCTTGGTGGCCTCCTCTGGACTCACTCCAGCAGGTCCATGTCCTTCCTGTTCTGGGACCCCAGAGCTGGAGGCAGCACTCCAAGTGGGGCCTCTACAGAGGTGCAGAATCCCCTCCCTCACCCTGCTGCCCACACTGCTTTGGATGCAGCCCAGGATAAAATTGGCTCTCTGGGATCCAAGTGCACATTGCTGGGTCATGTCCATCTTTCATCCACCAGAACCTCCCAGTCTTTCTGGGCACGGCTGCTCTTGGTGTGTTCATTCCCAGCCTGTGTTGATACCAGGGGTTGCCTGGACCCAGGTGCAGGACCCTGCATTTGGCCTTGTTAAATCACATGAGATTTGCATGGGCCCACTTTTTGAGCTTATAAAAGGGGTCTTATAACCATGAAATTATGAAGCTGAGTTCAACAGTCAGGGAATTCAATATAGCATGCTATATGTAGAAAAGCTTGCTATACCTAAGTTTTCAAGTTTGTATCAAATAATGTGGACCTTGGCACTCCAGACATAAATAAGGAGGATCTTGTGCATAGTCAAAGAGCAATGAACAAACCACCATTAGGGAACACTAGTTATTTTTATTACAATTTAGAGAAAGCAGAAGGTATTTGAACAATGAACAAAATTGTAATGGGTTTTGAGGGACAAAGTTTAGTCCCAAACTGATGAATGAGGATTTGGCCATTACAACTACAATAGCTGTCATAGATAAGGTTCGCCTCTTCAAATCAAATTACAAAACTCTTGAGTGCTATCAGTGAATATCTGGAGCTTTTATGAAGCATAAGTATCTCCTAAATTTATCTGTGGAGAAAGAGAAACATTTTGCTTTGTTAGCACTGTCATGTAGTATGAAATCTGTCTCTTAGAATAAAAATGAAAGCTAATAATGAGCTGCAATGTATTAAAATGGGCACTGGTTCTTTTGAAGTGCTGCCTAGATCCATGCTAGCAGTTTGAAGCCTTTATAACAATCCATAACAGAGCCAAAAAGCACACTACCCAATTTGAAGGGTAGTATTGAAAAGAATAATAGCAAATAAAAGAACTCTTGAAATGTGTGCCCACCTGTCCTTCTAGCTCTAAGGGAGCCTCAAACTGTGAAAAGTAAATTTTAAAACCTCTGATGATGGAGGGCATCTGGTGGTGTATGCTTATTCTCAGGGATATCGCTCCTTTTCCTACTGCTCTAAATAGGCAGGCCCCCACCTCAGATTGGAATAGGCCTTGCTGCTGATGCTTTCTACTGTGTGCACACAGCTCCCCTTTGCCATTGTCACTAGTCACACTTTGCTCCTTTGCTGTGTTGTGCTGCCGCCACCCAGGCTCTCCCTACCAACTCCTGCATCCTCAATGGGCTATCCAGGCCAGACTGTGTGTCCCAGCGTGGTGGCTCTCACCGCCAGCGTGGGGAGCCATGATTTGGATAAACTTACCTGTCAATCAATCATCTCTTCCTCAGTGACCATGTTCCCTAGAGCACTGTACATCATGTCCCTGTTTCTCCATGTGGATCCCATGGAAAACTCCCCAGAGTGCTCAGCTGTAGCACTGGCAGTGCCATAAAAAGTTCATTTCACATTCTTTAGAGAGAAGGGTTGGTTCTATTTATACACCCTACTAAGGGCAGTAGATTGATAACTCTGACTCATTGCTGGCTTGTGGGTTGTCACAGCTACTGGAACTTTTCCTGCAGTTTCTATCACCATTTTATCATTCTCTGACTTGAAGTTAGTGTTACCAGAGAAAATTCTGCTTACATTTTCAGAATTGTATCCTGCTTTTTTCAGGGTATGGAAGGGATATGCCAAGTTATGAATTCCAATCCAGTCTTTCCCAGCTTAGTGTTGCCTGCATATTTAATAAGCATATTCTGTTCTTTAATCCAGTCCATTGATGAAGATACTGAATAATTTTAGATCAGGGACAGATTTCTTTGTGGAGTGCTTCAGAGATCTAGGGATGTGATTTGTAAAATGTATCCCTTTTTTCCCTTGTATTTTCATAGCTGATGAGCTGGTGAGTGCCAGCTCAGTGTCATCAGATGTGCAGGCTTTGTTATAAGAGACTGTACAATTATGGCTACATTTATAGGCTATATAAGGCTAAGTCTGTAGGACTACAGTGGAGACTGTAGATATAATGATTTTAAAAATCCTTGACTACAGCATCATCTCTTTTAGGAGTTATTTGAAAGTCTGTCAGTGTCTCATCAGTAAAACATTTATTGAAACTATCCCTTCTTCAGGAATATGGCATTTTTATTTATTTGTTACCACACTAAATAGGTGTGCATAGAAAAAATTTAGAAGAGCTTGCAATGATCCCAAAACCTGTAAACTGGGGAGACAATTTCTTTGGTATGTTCTAAGTTAAATCTATTTTTGTAAGAACATTCAAAAAATTTATTACAGCAGAGGTCTGTTTGAGAAGCTGCAATGCTGAGAAAGATTTTGCAGAAGCCCCTTACACTAAATGTAATGTAATAGAAATTAAAACCCAATATGATCTTGGATTGTATGTGCAAACATCTGCTATCTAGGGGCAGCTATCAGAAAACAGTACCAGCCACAGCAAATGGGGACACAAGAGGAAATGCAAATAGTCCACTACCTGGTAAAGTCCAGGATCAAGAAATAGGTTAATTTCCTGCAATATAGTCTTAAAATACAGTAATACTAACATTACTGGATCTAATCCCAGGTACTTGTTAGTATAAGAATGATGCTGACAGCATATTTGTAAGGCTAGCCAGAGTCACCTTATTTATATCTCTCATTTTGAAGCTGACCCAGTAGAATGCATGATACTGATAGCTGTCCTCCAGTATAAACATGAAGCAGGTGAAGAGATTTTCACAGAAAATATGTGCTATAAAATTAAGGCTCTCATCTTGAGGTAGCTAAATTTTCAGTGACTTCAGGCGAATAATGGCCTTAGCTTCAATGGTTTGTTTTCAGATTTTCAGCATGAGCTCCCTGTCTTGAGTAGACATGCTTATATAAATTTGTGGTGTCAGTATCTAGAAGCGTGACCATGTGAAAATCTGTTTAGAACTGATCTGCTTTGCTTAGAACTAAAACTTTATCTGTGTCAGTAAGTCACTTTTCCTTCAGTGCAGAGCACCGTCAGGTGGTTTTAATGCTATGAGACAGCAAATAAAGTGGGATCATGTGCTTAGTTCAAACTAGTATCTGCACTCCAGCTGACTCTGTCAGTCTTGCTGCCTCAATGAAATGCTGGAAGAAATGCCACTTTGTGGCTACAGAGATAGTCAACATGCTTTTAAAGCATGCTTTGGGTTTTTCTCTTTAAACAAAGAACCATTTATCTATCTGCTAATAAATATTTATCTACTGATCACTCTAACAACGTCTGTTAACCTGCTAAGAAAAAGAAGGCCAGTGTTCTTTTATGGGAGCCATATGGATAACCCTTTGTAGAGGCTTGTTGAGTATTTCAGGATACACTTGCTAAGCAAAAACCAAGAATTGGACAGAATTTGTGATCTGCAGTGATTACGGTTCTTGAACTCCCTGTGTGCTGCCATGTACCACACAATTCTCACTTTCTGAGTCCAAAAGTCAAAGTCTAGTGTGCCCTGTGTTGAGAAATAAAATTATTTTGGCATCAACTCTTGTGCCTTCAGTTTCCAACTTTCCTGGAAATGAGAGGCCAAAGAAATCCTCTCTCCTGTTCGGTAAGGCTGTCATCAGTTTAGGTTAATTGATTATGCAAATCATAGAATCAATAAGGTTGGAAATGCGCTCCAATATCATCGAGTCCTGTCTTTAAGTAAACACCACCATGCCAACTAAACCATAGCACTAAGTGCCAGTGTCCAGTTGTTTCTTGAACAGTCCCAGAGACGATGACTCCACCACCTCCCTGGGCAGCCCATTCTGATGCTTGACTGCCCTTTCAGTGAAAAACTTCTTCCAGACCAGCCTGAACCTCCCCTGGTGCAAATTGAGGCCATTTTTTTTCATCCTGCCACTGATTGCTTGGGAGAAGAAGCCTACCCCCACCTGGCTACAATATCTTTCAGGTGGTTGTAAAGAGTGATGCATTTAATGTCCCACATTAAACAATTTGACAGTGATTTCTGAGGAATATTTCCTAGGTCACTGAATCCTGGCCCTACTGAGCAAATGTATGTAAAATTCCTCTTACAAGTTGATTGTGCTCTGTGTTATAAATAATTAATTTCAGCTGAAGATCCTTTTTCAAATCCTGTTAAGCGGAATCCTAAATTAATTTATAAAAATTTTATATCCAGTAGTTCTGCACTAATGTCATCCTTTGCATTCCACAGTTGTCCATTTGTTGTTCCATAGCATTGTTTTCCCTAACTTACTGACAGGGAGTTGTTGACCCTTTTCAGCCCCATTTTTGCTAGCCTAAACAAACCTGTCTTTGGTAGGCTCCTCCTGTGAGACTTTCTTTTCCCTGGCACCTTGATTCTTCTTTGCACTTCTTCCAGACTGAACTCTCGCTGAATACAAATAGGAGAATTGTGTGCAATATTCCAATTTCTATTCACCTCCTGTATGCAAGAGGTGAGTAACCTCAGGGGATCGGAGTGAGGGATGCTGGTTTGAAACAGACAGAGCCCAGACCTCCAGTTAGTTATAAACTATAACGACCTTTAATGTTGGCTGTAAACTGCCACTGAAAGAAGCTCTATCAAGAAATATAAGAATATCTTGTGTATAATAACAATACCGCGTGTCCCTTAAGAGTGTGAGCATCACAGAGCATTTCATTTTTCTTCTTTTAATCAGTCTTTTGGTGAAGGTTGCTTTGCTTGCCCCGCGTCTAGTAGAGCTGCTCTTTCTCTCTCTTGGCAAGTTCCACCGGCACCAGTTTCTCTCTGCGCTGGCTCACCCGGCACAAGGGCGTCCTCACGTATTTCCTGCAGAAGCACAAAACCCCGCACACGCTGGGCACTCCGCTCTCCCTGCGGCACACACCTGCCACAGCGGGCGGGCTGCGGGGCCCGGCAGCACGGCAGGGCGCACCCCGGAGAGCCGCCCCGGGATGGCCCGGGATAGCCAGGGATGGCCCGGGATGCCCCGGGATAGCCCAGGATGGCCCGGGATGCTCCGGCGGCTGCCGGCGCTTCCCCGCCTGCCCGCTCGGGGGCGGCCCCGCCGCACGCTCCGCCCGGAGCGCCCGCGCACCGCCGGCCCCGGCCCCGGCAGGGATGGATGCTTTCCTCTAAACCCGAGGGCCAGTGGCTAGTCTGTAAACTAATTAGTCCATAAACGAGCTCCTTCAAGCCCGGCTGAGTTGCAAATATTCTCCTGTAATCTAAAAAATACAAATACAGGACGGTGCTAAGATGTTCACACATGAATTACTTTTACTGCCAAAATAATATATCTAGACTGGTAGGTTAATTCAGGCTGGAAAAGGCCTCTAAAATTGTCAAGTCCAGCTGTTAACCTAACAGTGTTATTTTCACCATTAAACCATGTCCCAAAATAACAAATCTAGATAATTTTTTAACATCTACAGGGTTAATGATTCCACCACTTCCCAGGGAAGCCTCTTCCAACACCTTATCACCCTTTCAGTAAAGAAATTTTTCCTATTATCCAATCTAAGCCTCTTCTGATGCAATTTGAGACCATTTCTTCTTGTCCTGTCTCTTCTTGCTTGGGGAAGAGACTGACCCTCACCTTTCTACAGCACTCAGTAAAGATACGAGAAAATCCAATCTACAACAGCTATCAAAATTCACATGGAGCCTTGAAGTGACACCCAGGACAAGCCAATTTGAAATACAAGATCTCTCCTTTCCATTTTCTGCATGCAACCCAAACCACACAGTCCTAAATGCAAGATCTGAGTCGTCCTCCCATCCAGGAATGCCAGACAGCAAAAGTGCTGGGGAGCCAGGCTTGGCTGCAAGTTCCTCAAAGGGGTGTTCAAAAACCACCTCACTTTTACGGCCAGTCCTTCAGCACCAACAAAATGTTTGGTTGGCTACTGAAGTCAACATATGCAAGCTCAAGCCTTGAGAGAATTGGAATTTTCCCACATAGTTTCCTTTTTTTTTTTTTCCAATATGTGCTGCTGAACGGCTTTGTCTCTCTGACATTTGGGGGATACAGTCACACACTTGGTACTTACTGTTTAGCTAGTTCCATGGATATTTGCTCCAAAGAGCATCCTTTTGTCTCTGGTATAAACATGATAACAAAAGCCAGTGATGCCAGGCTCATTATTGTGTAGATGAAGCACACCCAGGACAAGCCAATGAGCTCTACAAAGGAAGAAAATATGACTTTTTTCATTTTCAAATATGGCAATTTTTCTTCCCGTTGCTGTATTTTATAGGATGCAGCCCCTAAAGCACATGAGAAGTTAGAAAGAAGCTAGGCTGTTATTCTTAGCACACATATATCAAAAATGAAGAGTGGCTTTGCTTTTTCTAATACTTCTTATGAAATAAAATTAAGGAGTTCATATTGGCCTACTTAGCATGAACCTATTGGTTTATTTGCAATCACTCTGAATGAAAACAGTGAGTAGCCATTGTTACTGGTTTGTGGGAAGGCAGTGGGGATCACGAGTGCCTTGAATTTTTGCCTGTGTCTGGTTTTGGTGCACATTCTTTCTTGGAGCAAATCCAAGCATTTTTCACACTATTACAGTTGTGTCCAGCTAATCCTCCCCACCTGTCAGTGCCCAGCATTTCCATTGAGAGTCATGGGTTCTGTGCCAGAAAGTGGTCCAAGAGTGAGCTCCTAATGGGGCCATCCAAGAACTAGTGGTTTTGTGAGCCTGCAGTCCAGGGGCAGGTAGATCCGAGGGATGCATCTGCAGCCCCTGGAAAGTAAAGCGTGTACAAACCCAACAGTCTGCTGCAGCCCCCTTAGCCCTTTTCCCTGCTAAGATAAACCTGGACAGCTGAGACATTTGTCATTTGTGTCATGAGCTGAAAATTGCAGCTCAAGCTGCTAATCCAGCTGGTACCTCTGCATCAGCACCTGAGTACAGATGCTGCTGGCCACTGTGTCCTCCACGTGTATTCATTTGACAATAGAATCCAAATCCTGCCTTTCTGCCATAGACAAGGAATGCATATTTTCTTGTACTTACATTTTCATAAATCCGGATTAGACCCAGCTAAGCCAAGGGAGTTACTGTGGCTTTACAGTCTTTGAAACTGAGACCGGGATAACAGCGAGATGTACATTAACAAGTAACACTGCACGACAAGAGGGGATCTCCCGGTGAAACAGCTGACACCAAGCACTTGAGGTCTGCACTAGGTGGTTTTGGGGACATTTCCTTAGGAATAGCTCAAGTCTGGTCCAAGGACTGAGCAAGTGTTCGTAGCTGGACTGCCTACAATATGCATTTTCTGATTTGGTTTTGTCCAAAAGCTTGCACAGCTCTGTGATGGGCAGTGAGACCAAGGGTCTTCTTTAAAAGGAAAGTTTCCTTTTAAAGAAGACCCTTGATCCAATTAAAGTGAGAGTGTGAACACACTGAACTTCATATTCATGTCACATATGACATATATATGTCATATTTTTCCTAGTTTTAATCAAGATAGTACTCAGGATGGAGGATGTGTTTTTTTCTTTCACTCTTTTTCTTTGAAAGCAAACACAAATGTGAAACCCATTTTAGTAACAGATCAACAGATCACACTCATTTTAGTACGAGATCACATGCATTTTCAAATCTGTCTTTAACAACATCTACTGGGGTCAAAACTACCTTGACTTTTTGTGAGTTGATTGTCTGCCTCTGGTGGAGAGTAATGTAGACTTAAGGGAAACCTGGAATTTCTGCTCTCTTATATATTTTGATTTTCAGCACATATTTTCCTCACAATAAGACCAAAAACTAAAATTTGCAAAGCCTCATATAATATAAAATTAGAAAAATAAATTTGCTAATCAATAAATTTCAGCATCAGCATTTAACCTTCCCCTTTGATTATCATCATATTAGAAGTCATATACGGTAGTCTACTTTCTCACATTCAAACGTGAAAGACTTTTACCTCACAAAGACACTTTTTTCTAAAGAAAATTTTCTGAAAGCCAAGACATTCCTGTGAAAGAGAAATTAATTAAATGAGATTGTGCTTAAAAATGTCTGATCAGAAAAGCTGTGGTGTGATCTAGAACAGAACTTGCATTGATTTCAGAAGATGCAGGACTTAATCCTAAACATGATGTATTTTCAGCCTACCAAGGCAATGGTGTTTTTCAGACCTGAGTCTCACAGCCTGTGGAGTTGATGTGCGAGGTGGTCTGACAGCCAGCACTGTGAGGCTGAACTTACTGGCACCAACAAACATGTGGTGGGTGAAGTTACACCGACACCTAAACAGAGATCTTGTCTCCTGGGCTTTCACAGCTGCAATTTTAGCAATGCTTTTGTAAAAGAGAGACTTGTTTTGCCCACTAGGAGAATATCAGCTTGGAAGTACATGGAGAAATCTTACCAGTTACAGTCAAAAACGTCAAGGAGATGAGGAGATTTATACCCCAGTTCATGCTAGATGTCAAAGCCATGGCCCGTCCTCTGATCCCACCGGGGAAAATTTCACTCAAGACCAACCAGGACACTGAAATATAAAGAAAAAAAAAATATTTCTTTGAAAGGAAGGCTCTCCTTGATGTAAATCTAGGCACTCCATGGATTCAGGTGAGGCCACCTGAAAGAATAAGTTGATTTTCAGGGGGTTAGGATTGTGAAGGCCCATGCTCTGCAGGCAGCATGTGCAGCAATCAGCATCACCTCAGGTCACCATCCCTTCATCCCTGCCCAGTGGGTGCCTGAGCCAGTGACAGGTGGCACTGGACTGGGAAGGTGAGCTCTGACTGCACATCTGGGTATGAAAGGCAGTTCTGACTAAATAACTCTCGGGTGACATAGCACTAATGGAGGTGGGGCAGCAAACCAAAGCAATCTTCAGCCTCAGAGGGGCACTGTGTGTTTATGCCACCTTATAAATCAACCTGCCACACTGAAGTATGCTTGCTATTCCAGCTCTCTGCTCCACATAAATGAGATTGGTGAGGTATAAATGAAGAGGGGCTGATTTTTGACTCTTTCATATCACGCCACACCACACCACACGTGATCTAAATGCTGGTGCTGCTAGCTCACAAAAACAAATTCAGACACGAAGAGCTGGCCATGTAATCACCTTGATAGCAAGAGAAAAAAAAAAAAAAGAAAAAGAAAAATTTTTGTACCGTTTCTGATTACCAGAAAACAAATGAACAAAAACCCATACACAAACAAACCCAAAGCCCAGCCAAAAACCTGCTCCACCCTCTCCTTTTGCTGACAAGCAAGATGCATTAGCAAGAGGTTGCTGTCTGGAGAGGTTGTGGGTTAGCAGATAACTACAAGAGCACAAGAGCAGCGAGGTACTCATGGATAAGCTTCAGTGTCTTCAGACCCTTGGACATAGCCATTATAAATTGCTCATCTGTGCTGAGCACAAGCAAAATGACAAATGGGAGTTTACCCAGAACACTTGCACTGGGCAGTTCAAAAGATACATTTTAAAAATAGGCTCCTGTATGTCCAAGTGTGTTTCACACTATACTATCCCTTTGGATGCTTGTAGAATTCCTGTGTGACAGCACTGGTAAAGGTAGGAAGAAAAAGGTGCTTCAGGAGGAAATTAAAAAGGACTAGCTGAAATGGGAAAAAAACCCCTGAATTTAGAGTCAACAGAGCAAATTTCAGCAAATTCTAGATTTCTTTGTACCATAGATTTGTATTAATTTTTTTTCAAGGGACTTGGCCCAGATTTTTATATTTTTTAAAGAAAAATAAAAAAAAGCTTCACTCCTACCATGGGAGTCACCCAGAAGAGTGATAATTTTATTACTCAGGATCAAGGCCACACTTCCTAATGGCCTAAGCCTGTTGGGCTTAGTCAAGTGGCCATAACACAGCCACCACATCAAACAGCAGCCATGAGAGACTTTTGCTTCCTTTTTTTTTTTGTAAAGACTTGGATCACATCAAGCTTTAACACACTTGCTGCTGACAAGACAAATGTTGCTGTGAAGAAGCACCATCGGCGTGTTCTGTGGTGTGCCCACAGACGAGGCGGGAGCGAAGAAGAAGCGAACTGACTTCTCAAGCAGGTGTTTGTCCCTGCCAAGCCAGCTAGCCCTGCACCTGAGCAAATTCATGGGGATGTCATGATTGCATTTTGCACCCCCTCAGCACCAACTAATCGAAAGTTAGTCACAAAACTTCAGGAGCTGAAAAGCAAAGGAGCAAGGAAGCAAGAGGTGTGAGGTGTACATTCACAGCACCATGGCCTGCCAGCCAGCACAAAAGCTTGGCTGAAAAAATTGTTGCACATCAAAAACTGGCAAAAGAGATATTTGCCGTCACATTAGAATTAAAATAAAGGTAGAAAGAATCCAAACCCACTTTCTGCTGGGCATAAACCAACCTCCAGGAACAAAGCAGTGTTCTGGGCACTGGAGGATGGATGGCTCATGTTGCAGCTAAAATGTGTGACACTGTGGCAACTCCAATACCATGCAGTTTTCCAAGGACAATCTGGCCCTTTCAGCCTAACTGATAATTTGTCTGGAGGTTTGAATTGTGTTGTTTTCCTGTTAAGAAACCAAAATACTTGAGGATCTGCATCACCTGTAATAGTGGTTAGCTGCTTTTATTGCAACCACTTATTTAGTTTAGACAGATGCCACCAAAACACCAGGACTGTTCTTCGTGTCTGCTAATGATAGCTACACCCGCTGGCATGGCCCTGACCTCTGCTTAGCTGGCAAGGAGTGGATAGGCTCATTCCCCCGGGGGGAAAGAGCAGTTGTAGAAATCTGACACTACAGTCTGTTTACTCCTTTCTCCAAGCTGAAGCAGCAATAACCATCGATTCTTTGCTTTTAGCACCTCTCTGGGATTGTGTTTTCTATTTGTGCCTTTGCCAAAAAGCAGCAGCTGCTGTAGGTATGGCAGGGATGTGACTTGCTCTGGGGAAGCCAGCAGCTAGGTTCAAGCTCCCATTCATAATGACTGCCACTACCTTCTGGGCTGTGCACACAGCACTGCAGAAATTTAACCTTCACACTCCCAAAGTCACTGCCAAGCCACCCGTGTGCTCTGCCTTCACCAGCCTAAGCAGTGGCATTCTACAGGGGAAACCAGCCTGTCCTTGAAAAGAGGATCCAAGTACCACCCTCCACCCTGCCACTGCTCCATCTGCTGTGTAACCCAGCAGTATTTCCAAAGGATGCTGTGGTAGTGACCACACTGCACAAATTCTGTAGGTTTCAGTGTCTGCTCCAGCCACCCCTGGCTGGTGTTAGTGGAATGGATGGGAAAAGAGCTGGTGATCCCCAGGTCAGATGTAGGCAAGAGATGAGGCTAAGGGCTGGACAGCATGGTTCTCTGTACTCGATTCAACAGCTGCGGGATTTGTTGCTGCAGGCAGTAACTCACCTTTGCTGACCCGCACTGTGTTGTGTGTTGACGGCAGTTAAGAAAAATTGTGCAGTTTAATGGTTCTTTATTATGGTACAATATAGAGAAAAGAGCACACACTGCAAATGTAGACAGAAATATTGCATTGGATCAGAAAGCTTAACTGATTCATTACATATCACAGAAACTAGATTGCCTGATATTCCTTGCCCAAGTGAAAAGGGCAGAGGATTCAGCTATTATAAACAGCTCCATGACCAGGATGGTGGCATCCACCTCTAAACAAAGTCACAGGGGCTGTACAAGCAGGAAAGAGAATAGTAATTGAAGATTTCAGCTAGTCCCATTAAGACTGAATAAATCGCATAATTGAGCACAGTGCTGGGAGTACATTTTACAAAGCAGATATGATGGTTCCTTTTAGCACTTTGTTGGATATTTAATGAGAGAAAAAAAGGCAAATCGTGTTCCAGTGCTGAGCCTGGGTATTTCAGGATGCAACGATGATTGAGATGCTCTGTTACACTGGTTCTAACATTTAAAATTCAATATTCTTGTAGAAAGGGAAAAGTCAAGAGCCTAGCAGATTTTGTTTTGAAAAGAGAACAATATTAACACAAACATACTTTCTATAAAGACCAGGGTAAGGGCTTCAGTGGTGCTCCGGAGAATGTTTAAACTACATGGCTGAAGGCTTAAAATATACATAAAACCAAATAAATGAGAAATAGCTCAGCACAGATAAACTACTGAATGAAGAAAACTGTTAGAAATAGGGAAGCGCCTTTAGAAAAGGTGTAAATTGTGCCCAGGCAAAGGAAATACAGTATGATTGCTGAAATACTACTTGCAATATCATCATCAGGCAGCCAAGTGTTTTGAGTGTGCTGGCTAAGAGGATGAGAGGCCAGGGACAGAGGCAGCGACATCCCAGAATTAAAGGAATTCCAGTGGGATGCAGGAGGGGATCACCCCACCAGACAGTACCAAGATCCTAGCTGGAGCTAGGATAAAGCTGACTAATATCAGGTAGAAAGGGGGATATGTACAGTGTCTTGAAGAAGAGTCCTAAGGAAAACCCTGTCATTTTGAAAGAGTTAAGGAACAGGGTTAGAAATGAATGAGCCACTGTGCTTTTCAGCCTCAAAAAACTTTGGTGAGGTGCTGTGGGATAGAAGAGCAGAGGATTTAGTCACATTCTAAAAGATACAAACCAAGAGAATCCAAGTGAAATTACCAGGTACAGCAGTTAGGTGAGGCAGAAGGATATGCTTTTTCACACAATGCGTATTTATTTCAGCCATGGAACTCACTTTCACAAGATAGTTCCAATATGAAAAATATTAGTCAATTAAATCATTAAATGCTGGCTGTCAAAACATTATTTATCCATATGTGTGGAAAAAGATCCATCCAGAACTATTGTTCACAATAGTAAAAATAATTTGTCAATATTTTTCTCAAAGTTTTCTAAACTACAGATAGGCAGAAGGACAACTGTGCATGCTGCATGGACCTCCTCTTCTCTCTTCTCTCTTCTGTGTTGTCTCTCAGCACTTGTTATGTAACCTGGAGGTTATATGGTTGGAGGCAGAGTAGCACACTGATTAAGTGGACTTTTTGTCTGAGCCAACATGGCTAAACTAATGAACTTTATACCTGGGCTGTAAGCAAAGAGATGTCTCAAACTTCATGTGACATCTTCCTTACTTCCTTACTTTACTGCTACCCAGTAAATAAATTTTAAAAAGTGAAATTAACATACATCAGAGAAGCAGAAAAATCTGAGAATAACTGAAAAATACTGTGAGATTGAGGGTGCTCAACATTCAAGTGAGGTAGATGAATGAAAAACGTCCTTGTTTTGACCTTTTCCTGCCAGGAGGTAGAAGCAAATTGGAAGCTGCTCAGCAGCTCTTATTAATGAAATATTAGATTCCCTTGGTATTCATTTGTTGCTTAGCATTTTTTTCCCTATACCTGTATTGTGTGAGATCAAATTATTTATGGTGAGATTCAGAAAATTGCCATTGCAATACTTGAAAGAATTCAAGTTTCTGAGGTATAAACTCTGGAAAGTGATTAGTTTGGCTTACAGCTTAGGAGGGAAGTAGGCAGAAGTATTTTAGATTTTGAAAAAGAGGAGTGGGTTTTTAACAAAACAAGGTCCAAGGGAAGATAAGGGAGGGATTGAAGTAACACAGACAGACTATCTAAGAGTGTGCAACAAATGATGAGTGCTGGGGAAGGATACAAACAAGTCCTTGCAAAGCTACCATGAGCAGCAGGACTTGTCTAAAGACTGGCTTTGCCAAGACCAAATTGTTATTCCAGGCTTATGAAACTCAACAGGTTTTTAAGTTTCCTGGCTTCTGGCTTTGCTGGGTATTACCAGAAATATCCAAGTGGCCAACCACTCCCCACTAAAGGCCAGCTTCAGCAGTGTCTGGTCCTGATTTCAAAGGGCACATTGTGCCATCAAAGGGGATGGCACAAGCCTTCAGTGTTTGTGGTGGTGAGGTGTGTGCCTGTCACAGAACTGGCACAGAGCTGGGCTTGGGGGACACATGTGCTGCTGTCACACACCAGCACCATCCCTGCATGGCTCCCAGCACCCACACAGTGTAACTCTGGCAAAGGCTTTCACAGCAGATCCAGTGAAAGTCATCTGTGGGGCTGGCAAAAGTGAGGGAAGCTTAATCTGGAACAAGGAGAAGGTGGGAGAGAGCTGGTCCTTTTCCAAAGCATATAAAGAAGATAGGACACAGAAAAAGTGGACTTAAACTCTGTCCACAATTTTGTGCAAGAGGACAAAGTAGACAATTGTGACTGGCATTAAAAATCTATGACTTTGCTTAACAAGAGACATCTTTCTCTCTGGCTCTCCCTCTTAATATGAAAATGAAGTGGATGCTCAAAATTAATAACTGGCAACTATAAAGCAAATGAGCAGCTTTATTGCTTTGGAGAGCATGTAAGCTGCCAGCAGAGAGCCAGTCTGACAGGGTCAAGTCCTACACGGTGTGTGCACATTAGAAGGAATGGAATTGCTGTATTGCTGAGTGATGGGGGAGTCAGGAGAAGCCTCAGCTAATCTCATGTCATGGCTGCATCCTGATCTCTGCAGATGAAGACCATAAATATGCACTTTAATTCTATGGCTGCTGAGGTGCTTTTGTCCAAGCAGCAGACTACTGGCTGCATGATGCCTGATGCCGCTGATGATCCAAGGAGAGAGATGTGACAAGGTGTGCCAAATCTGAATTCTTTTTCTTTTCTTCTGGTACACAACAATTCTGTTTCTAATGGTTAACCCTTTAGGCTGACTCCTTGCAGTAACATTATTAGGATATGTGGGACTTAATCCTTTTTCTCTGAGGCTGTATCACAGCACATAAAAAGTGTTGCCCACTGTTTGCACTATTTGCATCACTATCTAATAGACGAGCTGAGCACTCCCATGCGACTTTTTAAGGAATCTTGAAGTGGACCATTGAAATCACACATGTCTCCTCCAGTTTATGACAGAGCAACAGGAGGGGTTTGGGGAAAGATACTGATTCTAAAACATTACCTCCATCATCTGTGCTCTGGGCCACTTGAGAAGGAGGGCAGTGAGATGCAATTCACATCAAATTTCCTAGTGATCCTTTCTCCCTTAGCCTTCTCATCACTGTAGGCCTGCACTTTAATGTTTGTTTTTTCTACTATTCAAATTTTCGTCTCCATGAACTCAAAAGAAATGCTATGGCTCATATGGGCTTTCTTTTTAAATGAAAGCTGTTCAATATATTCTTAAATTTGTTGTCAGTGGTCCTCAATTACTGTCCATTTTCCTCTGGAAAGAATAGTCACAAATGAGCGTTCTTAGAGGAGGTGATTCCCATCTGAAGGATTACTGGGCAAGTAGTGGTACATACATAAGGATCTAGAAATGGTAGAATTATCTCAGTTAATGTGATTTGTAGACCATCTTGCCCAATAAAAGTGCTCAGCAGAAAATCTATCAGTGGAATCCTCCTGTTTCAGCTGGCAGAGAGTCCATTTTCTTCTGAGTAGCTGGTACAGTGCTGTGTTTTGGATTTAGAAGGAGAACAATATTGATAACACGTTGATGTTTTAGTTGCTGCTAAGTAGTGCTTACCCTAAGTCAAAGACGTTTCAGTTTCCCATGCCCCGTTTTCCATTCCCAGTGAGCAGGTGCACAAGAAAGTGCGAGGGAGCATGGCCAGGACAGT
Source organism: Poecile atricapillus (assembly GCF_030490865.1). Taxonomy (NCBI): domain Eukaryota; kingdom Metazoa; phylum Chordata; class Aves; order Passeriformes; family Paridae; genus Poecile; species Poecile atricapillus. The sequence goes on from NC_081251.1 coordinate 56,648,553, forward strand.
TGAAAGGATCTGGCCAAAGGGATATTCCATACTATAGAGCATCATGCCCAGATTATAAACTGGGAAGAGTTGGCTGGGAACCACTGATCACTGCTCAGGAAAAGTCTGGTCATCAGTCAGTGGGAGGTGAGAATTGTGTTTTACATCACTTGTTTCTCTTGGTTTTCATTCCTCTCTCTCTCTCTGCCTCTTCCCTTTTCATCACGGTTATTGGTACTGTTGTAATCATTATTATAATTAGAATTATTATTTTTGTTTATATCAATTATTAAACTGCTCTTATTTCAACCCATGAGGTTTAACTTTTTTTTTCCATTTCTCCTCCCTAGTGGGCAAGGGGCAGGGGAATGAGTGAGCAAGCAGCTGTGAGGTACTTAGTTGCCAGCTGGGGTTAAAAAAGAATGCATCACAGCCCTACTGTTGGCAGATATGTAATAGTCTGTACCTCCCTTCAGGTACCCTAAGAAAAGTTGTTTTGAACCAATGTGTGAGATGACAATTCTGTTTGCAAGTGGATATCACAGTCACCGTTTCTCTCATCCTTTGTTATGCAGACACTCAAATTCTCCCATCAAGGCAGAACAATGTGCAGAGCAGCAGAAAAGGAAAAAAAAAAAAAAAAAAAAAAAGAGAGAGAAAAAGGAAAAAATTAAACAAGCTTTCAAGGGAGAATGTGCTTATTATAATAAAGCACATACTGCCATCCAAAAAAGGGCCTTTTAATTAAAACCTGCAATATGTATTCGTGTTTGTAGGTGTTTATTTGTTCAGAATAGTGAATCCAGGATAATCCTCTGAGGCATTTGCAGAGGAATGACTGCAGAAGCCAGAAGCCCTAATTCATGAGGAAGTTCTATGTGAATTAGTTCGGCTTATCACATATTTCACTTCTACAAAGTATGCAGAGGAGAAATTACCCAGTTGGGTGGGATAAGTGAACCTGTTTTTCCAGTACCCAAGGCTACTGGTAGTCCTTGAGGGGTTGCACAGCAGGAAAAAAACCTGTTGTGAACAGCAACTGGGGGCAATTTAGGCCTTTGCTCTTGAAGAACAGAGATTTATTTGTGTGCATGCCTTACTAAACTCCCAGTAGAAAGGATAAACAATATTTTACAACAGTGACTTAGTTAGTGAGAGGCCTGTGGTGATCCAGGTTTTTTTAAGTTCCTCACTCGAAACTGCTGCTCATCCTTTGCTTTGGCTGCTGCTGGAGGAAGGCAGAGAGGAGGAATGTGTGAAGGCTCTGGGTTTAACCACCAGAAAGTGCCTTTTAATTCTGTTTCCTCCATAAGAGTCTTCTGCACTTGGGGTTGATTTTCAAAGAAGCTGGGTGCCCTCCTGCATGCCCTTTCCCTTTGTGGAAACCTTCCTGGCTTTCTTCACAGAGCTCAGGGTGGCACAGGAACTTGGATGCCATGGGAGAAACAGTCTCCTGGCTGCATGCACTGACTTACTGCGCTCTGTGCTTTGGCTGACAGTCTCACCTTCCTCAGCAGCGACAGTAAATGATGTGATTGATTACACATTTCTACCTTTTCAGCATAACTACTTTCTCATACTTTATAATGCGTGTTTTAGTTTCATGAACTTCACAAGGGAAATAAAATCCTGACTTTGCACCTGAAGTCCTACTGACAGTTTTAGTTTCTGCACAAAGCTGGCCCAAGATCAGCTTGCCTCTAAAAAATTCTTCCCTGGCCCTCTTTCCTGAAGGAAACTGGATTTTATGAAGCTTGATAAATGACCTGCAAAGTTTTTCACATATTTCAGTATCACAATGGTCTTGTCTCCTAGAACATGGTTAAGGAAACTAATACAAGTTAAGCTGTGCATAATTTTAAGCACAGGCTCCACTTCTCTTAAGCAGCACCTTTGTGTCAATAGCCTTACTAACACAGAGCTATTGGTAAAGAGATATTTACAACAGGCAGAGCACCAAGCTCAGGATACTGACTCAAATCCCTCAAAGTGGAGCATATTATGCCAAACCACAGGAAGTCACCTACCTTTTCAACAGGAGATTGAACCACTGTCATTGCAGAGACATAGGAAGAGTGGCTGGGGCATGGTGTGGTCTCTCCCTCTTTTCACAGCAGCCAGGGCTCTGTCTCTCAGAAGCCAAAGCCTTTGGCCTGATCCACCAAGACTTTCTCTCATTAACATATTAGAGTTACAAACAGGAACATAAATGTCAGTGAAGATCATGTCTCTGATTTCAGGTGCACTTCGATATAGAGTTTAAATTCAGTCTTGGGGTTTAAATATAGTAACATAATAAAAAAATTAAGAAGCTCTCACTGATATTCCCATGTCTCATTATCACAAAAACAATTTTTCCTTCTTATGACCTTTTTGATATTTACAAAAGCCCCCCAAATTTGTAGGTTTTATCAAGGGAGATAAGACAAACCTATTCATCTGACATTTTAGGAAGCACCTTCTGTAATTTGAGATCCTATAATTAACATCCAGCTACCCAAAATTATCTTAAATTGGCTTGCACTTCACTACTACCAACCAGCCTTTTTGAAAAGGCAAACCTGTTCCTGGGATAGCTGATGTGCTAACAAGAGGCTTCAGATAAACTTTATCTGGGGCAAGGAAATAGGGAGAAGTGAGCAATTTACAACCTTTGCTTTATTTCTCATTTTGGTATGCCTTGTCTTTCTACTGCAGCTTGGTAGTAGAGACACAGTGTGAAATAAAGGCCATGTGAGGCAGCATTTGAATAGCACAGGAATGATGAACTAGATAAGCACATGGAATGTCATATTCAAACCACATGGATGCATGCATTAAAAGATGATTCAGTACAAATAAACAGTGCTAGGAATCTGGTCATAAAACAAAGAACCCAAGATAATTTTTTTTATTATGTGAAATAGGACTTTCTGTACCGTTTCTCAGTGAAACATGTGCATTCCCGAAAGTTTATTATCTTGATTAAATTCCAACATAGCATTTAAGCGCTTGGTTGGTTTTGAATACTTGATTTAGTCCCCACCACTATCCCATTTTCCAGAGTAAACTGCAAAAAAAATCTAAAATTGATTCTTCTAATTTCTGTGAATTTTAAGGTCAGGCCACAGCTTCTGTGAAAAATGTAGAAACTCAAAAATAAAACATTGTAAACAAATGTCATGTAAGGCAATGTTGAGCTAGAATGTCTATTGACATCAGATTCCTGTGCACTATAAATTAATACAACAACCACATGCTTTTAAAAGCCTGAAATACTGCTTTAATGTAGGAGATATTGAGGTGATTTCTAGGTATCTGATTTTTTTACCAGTGTTTTCCATGTGCAAAACCATTAAGCTGACAATATTTCAAAACACAGGAACAGCCATCTAAATCCGTGGAAAGTTCAGAATTTCCACACTGACAGTTCTCATTCCCACAAGATTTTCCAGTTTCAGGTCAAGCATTTGGTGGCCAAGATTAAGCCCAAGAGCATTAAGGAGCAGAGAAAAAGCATCCTGTGCAATCTGTATTGTCAGGATGGCAAGAGATATGACCTCTGTGATCGAGTCCCTGGGCTGGGCTGGGCACTGTCATGTGTCAAACCAGCAGTTCTGGGTTTTGTTACAGATGCATTTTGTTAACTGTGCTAATGAATCAAGCTTTAGGTAGCTAATTAATCTAACAAACACAGGACCAAAGTCAAAGGGACTAAATTTGCCTCCGGTATAGTTCTGTGGGATTTAAGGCAGTGGGTCTTGATTAATCCAATGAAACACATAGAGAGAGACCACCACAAACGACACAATATTGTATTAAAAAGACAGTGATGGATTGAGGATGGATTTACTTCCTTCCTCACCTCTATGGATTTCACTTTTCTTGTGAACCTTTGAGCTTTCTTCCAAACTCCTTTATCTTTCTTGCATGATCCTGCTTCCTTCTTCCCCACTTTCCCCAACACGGGTTTAAAGCTGCATTTAAATTACTCCAACAGCTCAGAATAAGATGTAAACAAGTGGGTTTTTACATGGGAATAGACTAGACCAGACTAGACTAGAATAGAATAGTTCAGTACAAAGGGACATACAATGATCATCTTGTCCAACTGCATGACCACTTCAGGGCTTACTAAAAGTTAAAGCATACTATGTGTGGAATGCTGTCTAGTTTGGTTTCCAGGTCATCCCAAAGTTCCTTTAATAGCCAGTAAGGGAGGGAGCATTGTGCCAATGGAAAGGTCAGAGATTTCACAGGTTTCACACGATGTTCTGAGTTGGAAGGGACCCACAAGGATCATCAAGTCCAGCTTTTAAGTGAGTGGCTTGTACAGGGGTTGAACCTGCAACCTTGGTTTTATTCACACCATGCCCTGAGTTAGAGAGCAGTGGTCTGAAAGCCCCCCATTGGTGGAGAAAGTATTTCTCTTCGTTGATAATCTGAGGAATCTGGCTCCTGCATCAGTTGGATTCCCAAACACATTGAAACATCTGTTCCATTTTAGGTACAAATTATCTCAGTTTAAAAATATTCATTCAAGCAGATATAAATTTAACTCAGATATACTCAATATGGCAAATCTGCCTAGGTTTAAACTAGAAATGGACACCTATCATCCTAAACTACGCTTTCATCAGTAAAAATTTGCTCTTAAGGTGTGCCCTCACTAGGGGCTTGTCTTGACCAACTTCTCTGCATGGATTTTGCTTCTCCCAGAGCTGATGATCCACACAGAGAGCTCCCACAGCAGCAAGATGTGCATCACAGAAGGGCTTGCTGGAGACCACAGTCCCTGCACCTTCTTGGGGGAACCCAGCCTGGGGGTGTACAAATCTACAATCCTGGGTTTTTCATGTGGGAGGAATTTAACCAGTGGGAAACTAATAAAACACAAAGGCAGGCTTGGTGGCCTGCCACCCTTCCCTGCATTAGGATGAAGATGAAGGAAGTGACTGTAGTGACCACAAGCCCCTGTTTGTTCACCTGTGTCTATCCTCTCTTGTGCCTGCTCCAACAGCTTTGAGTCTGCCTGCTGTAAGTGCCTCTGCATCCACACAAGGACAGGAGGGAGGTGTTAGGGACCCCCAAGCGCAGGAGGAGCTTTAGTCAGTGGTTGCTGTGAGAGAGTGGCTGAGAGTCCATCAGAGAGCCATCCTGGGGGGAAGTGCTGTCCCCAGAACTGCAGTGTCCCCATTTGTAGGTCCTGTGCTCACCTCCCCTCATACTTGGTCTGCAGAGCTGCTTTGCATCCACTGAGGGTCTCACAGCCCTGGACACTGCTGTGCTGCTCCCAGCAGCCAGCTGGTCTCCTGTTTTGTGGGTAAGGTGCTCCCTTCAGGAGCTAAAACAAAAGAGTGAGGAGCACATAATTTTTTTCCAGTTTTCCAATCAGAAATATTGACCTGATGGCTGAGGCTAGCAGATGGCCACAGAGGCCATTATATCCCAGCCTGAGAGGGCTTCCCATGGATATTTCACTCTTTTACAGGTTTTTAGCAATACCAAAGTAGTGCCAACCCTACAAGCACCCAGGAAACACTTCTCCAGCTGCAGACACTGACTTGCCTTGGTGTGTTGTGGCCACAGCAATCTGTGTGTAAAGAAGGCTCTAAGTGCTTGGGTCTGAGGGATACAGCTCTGAGGTGTCACCTGAAAGAGGAGTTTCTCTCCAAGAAAAGAGCTCTAGAGATTATCCCTTGGCTTTGAAGAGCCATACAAAGCTGGCAGCTGCTCTAGGACATGAAGTAATAGAACATCTTTGTCACAGGTTGGCAGAGACATAAGTACCTTTGGACTTCATACAGCTAAGTTTTGAGGTTTTGAGGATGATTCATGTCATGAAATTGCTCCTCAGTCCCACTTGTAGGTGTTTTTCTGGATTTCCATCTGCATGCTCAGCATGAAATGCCATGAAGCCAGCAGAGCTGATGTGATTTGCTCCAGCAGATTATCCCAAAGTTCATTGGCCAACTGCCTACATGCTTTTGCAGTTACACAGAAATGTGTTTAAAGGACACACAGAGGAAGAGCTCTTGTGCAAGGCACCAATGCCATACATGCAGTCCAAATGCATACATTTGACATCCCTCTCTCATTAAAGGTGGTCCTCATTCCACACCAAAAAATCCCTGAGACATGCATGGATTCCCTCGAACTTCGCTCCCACAATATGTGTAAAGAGGTACTGCCCAAGTCCTGTTTTGCTCACTTGCCTTTAATTTGCAAGAACAAATTCAGACTGGGAAAGCAGACGGTTTGGTCCAGACTCAGTCTGCATTACTTGCTTCTCAGCCTAGGACTTGTTGGAGCCACTCTGACTTCTTTTTGATAAAGAGCATTGCCTCTAGACCCATTGCATCTCTGCATACCTGTGTGTGGTGGTACTGTGTTCCTTCCACCTACTTACTGATGAGATCATCTCAGTCAGGGGATATACAGGAAATATGGGGGAAAGTTGTCCCTATTCAGTATGTGATCATAAATGGTGCAAAAGGAGATGGTCAAGGCACATCTTTGGTAATGGGTGCAATCTGACATCTGAATTTTGTTCATTGCGTCTGTGAGGAGAGCAGCAGAGCTCTGGGCATTCCACTCTGTTTCAGAGAGGCTACTGCTGCCCTACAGCTGCTAAAAAAGAGAACTCTCTTGCACATGCTCCATCCAAACACAGGAATCCTGTACTTACCGCCTTGTTTTGGAAAATAAATCTGATATCCCAGGAGCATGGCTTTCCTTGTTCTGGCATCCCAACATGTTGTATCACACACAGTGGTGAATGAAGGAAGTGACACCTCTTTATGAGAAAGGACCTCTAGTCTTTGCCCCTCAAGTGGTTTGAACAGAGCAATTGGCAAATGAGATGCTCTGAAACTATTTCACTCAATCCTATGTCATTTAGTAAGTGGTCGTGCATGGTCATAGCCCTGACTAGATTATTTCTGTGTGCCCTTTGTGTTAAATTAATTTCCAGGGTCACACTGAGTGAGCACATTTTAGCTTGGGTGATGAACTGGTGATCTAGCTCCACTCCTCACTTGTCTCATCAGCCTGTGCTCGCTGACCCCTGTGAAAGGCAGCAGTGCTTCCGCCAGGCTCAGACTTCTCCTGCCCACAAACAGCAGGTTCCAATGCTTCTCTTCACAAACAAGTGCTGCAAACAACGAAGAGCCCCTCTCACACTTCACATGGCAGCCAGGAGTGGTTTCTTTAGGGCTATGCAGGCATTGTTCCCTCTTCAGAATGGCTGATCCTTGTTTGTCCTTCCTGACACGCAGACAAAGGGCAACCCAAGACAAACATGGGTGTCAAGCAAGCCCCCTTAGCTAATGACTGAACGCCTCTGCAAACACCCCAAGAGAAATGGCATGTGATGTTCTGTGGTGTGATGCAACACTGATTTGTTGCATCTACAAAACGTCCTCATAATTGTGTGAAATTGAGTGTGAACAAGCAGTTGAATTGCAGTTCATCAAACATAATTAGACTGAAACAAAGCGGCAGAAATACCCCTTTTATCTTGTGTAAGGGTTGATGATATAAATACAGAGCACCCTAGAATCAAAAAATTGACTAAGGAAATGCTTGCTAGTCTGTGAATTCTTTTGTAATGGAAAAACTACTTTCATCTCTCACTGTCTATTTTTGAATGCTCATCAATGTGCTGCCTGGGTGCTTTGATAAAAGACAATAAATATATTTAGCATATGCTTGGTTCATTAAAAATATCAATCTACTTTATGTAATTTGGCAACAAAAGATAAATCATGGAAAAATATGTTTATAAATGTCTGCTACACTAATCTGGATTGTAACTATCTTTTTGACCAGACTAAAAAGAAAAAAAATGAAAAAAAAAAAAAATGAAAAAAGTACAAAGTAGTTCAAAAGATGTTAGAGCTCAGATTGTGTGATCTGTCCTGTGAAGAGTGTCTCATCTCCTTATGGTCCTACATAAAGCCTCTTTTATCCCCACAGAATATAGACTCAAAATGAACACAGAACAGAGCATGGACTCAAAATGAAGTGGGTGAATTTGTTCCAGAAATGGCCCTGTGGTATGGAAGAAAAAGAGCAAGATCCTCTCTGCTCTTTGTCCAAAGGATGCTGATTTGATCTACACGCAGAGGTGTCCTCAACAGCACCTTCACCTTAGCCAGCCTGTGCATGGAGGCAGGCATTGCATGGAGCATGAGAGCTTCCCACTGAAAACACAGTGAGTGGTGCAGGGGTTACAGTGCTTTTGTCCCCAGGCATTGCCTGGACACAGCAGCCAGCAAGTGCAGCCTCAATGCCTCCTTCCCACTGATGAGTAGACAATGGAGAGCAGTCTGGTCCAGACCACAGACCAGATTTAGAGATGAGTAACATAAACATGCTAAAACTATTTACTTTACATAAGCAGAGGGGCTAATTTTTTTCTTTACACTAAGGAAGGTTCACTGAGGGTAAGAAAGCTAGGCTTTGAAAATACATTCAGGGATTAGGGCTCCAAACAGGAGATGTTGTAGGCTGTATATGAGACACAAATTATAACCTTGCATCCCAATCTAGACTATTTAAGCACTATACATCCTTTGCAGATTCCAAAAACCTCTTGACTCTTTAACCCTTGCATTTTCTATACACTGTAAATTTTAACTGAACAGTGTACTTTCAAAGGCAAGAAAATGCCTTAGCTGCAATTTGAAATACCTGTATCTCTGCTAGACCTGGCCTTCACTTGCCAGGCAAATGCATCTTTCAGTATAAATTGCCTCACAGTGGCTTTATACATGATTTCTCCATGATGGAGCTGAGAAGGTGCCTCTTCTTTCCCATTTTCTGTTTGAAAGCACTTGAGCTCTCATGTCAGGAAAGAGGTCAGAAAACAAGCACCGGCCTCAGAGACTTCTCAGATCAGCCTGGAAAACACATCAGTTTTTGTAACCCCCAAGAAAATAGACATTGTTCTCATTAATTGTATATTAGGCCAACTCAAATGACTAAGAACCCATTTACAGCCAGGTCACCAGGAAAGCAGATTTCAGCAGGAGGCCAAGACTGAACATGTGACCCCACTCTAAGGGTCATTAAATTTATGTTTGAAACACCCAAATAAAAGTTCAAGTAACATTTTCTTTTCACAGTTTCATCCCTGGTTTTGAACCTATGTCATAGGGAGCAGAATCCAGCCCCAAGACAATCTTCAAGGGAAGGAATAATGCTGTAATAACACAGTCAAGCTTGCAGCCCTGGCAATGAATGCTTATCTCACACTGCTCTCCCAGTGAGTAATGTTTAAAATAAATAAATACTGCAGGGGAGTCATTGTTAGGGCAATTGTTGGGTTGTATCCTTGTGGCAAGCTTTTTATCATAATAGTACAGGAGAGTACGGTTTGTTTGCAAGGCAAGTTTGAGCCAGAGTGCAAAAGCACATACAACCTGTTAATAAATAATGGACTGGGCATGGGGGTTTTGCAGAGTGACTTAAAAAGTCTGCCCCTTCAAAGTACAACATTATGCAAGTGCTATTGAAACAAAACAAAAGCAAATGGAGAGATTTAATTTCTAGTACCGTGGAAGGCCAGACATGCTCTCCTCAGGAGAGAGTGGGACCCACACAAGTGTGATGGCAGATGCAGCAGTACAGTGTCAGCTGTACAGTGCCACACCTTTGTGTCCTCCCACTTGTGTGTTCAGCCCAAGCAGTGTCAATGGTACTACAGCTTGCTCATGAATTGTGATACATTGAAGGTGTTTTCTATATCTGAAGACTATTATAGTCAGAGGGACAGATCCTCGGTGGGACTCAGACAGGTTGGTATTTTGTGGATTTTATGATGTCACACCATACAGAGGTCTAGAGCTTATCACTATCTTGGGTTTAGGAGCTGGCAGCAGCAAATGCCTACATCTTAACCTTCCCAGTGTAAGGACACAATAGACTAGAAAGAGGAAAGATAGGGGCTCCATAATTTTGCTGTGCAAAGCTAACAGCAGTTCTTGACTGAAGAGGGACCAGTTAATTACACTGAACGGAAGGGAGATCAGGTCATTGACCTTAAGGGGCAGGACCTCTTCCTAAAAAGCACATACATACCAGGCTTACCAGGATGGTCTGTGACAATACCAGTGCATACTGGCAGACACTGCTCTGCCCAACTAAAGAACTGCCTAATGCCAAGCCAGGCATGTTATCCCAGCACTTAACAATGTAGGTTACAAACAGAAGAATTAAACACTTACTTGGTCCAAGACCTATGGAAAATGCAGCAACATAGACAAGCAGGCTGGCCAGTGAGAGCCATTTCAGGAGAACAGGAACCTCCCCACTTTCCATGTGAGACCCTGTTGTGCTTTTGCCTCCTGCCAGGGCAGTCCTGTTCAGTTCTTCTGTCCTGCCAACATCAAGGCTGTGTACATCAAATGACAGCCTTTCTACTGAAGTCATGCTTGCAAACAGGTCCTTGAGACTCCCATTGGTGACAGTGAAGTTTCCTGGTCTCTGGAGAGAGAAATCCTCTGGAGACTGGCTTCTACAGACCTTGGTGAAATTCACATGTATGTTACGGTTCACTAAGCCCATAGTGACCAATGATATTGCCATAACAGAAGAGCCAATACACAGAAAAGTTTTACTTCCAACTTGATCCACGAAAAACGTGGCTGGGATTGTGCTGACCACTTTAACCACTCCAACTCCAGTAGAAGCCAAGCTGGCAGCTTCATTGCTCTGGAACCCAACCGACTTCAAAACAGTCGATGCATAAAATAAAATGTTGGGTTGTCCAGTTGTTTGCACAAAGAACACTAGAGTGAGTCCTACCAGCATTCGGCCCCTCATGTTGTTTTTTGAACGAAACAGGTCCAAGAAACCGTACTGATGTTCATCTTTCAGGGAAGACTTGATCACAGTAAGCTCTTTAGTAGCATCAGATGTTTCCCGTAGCCTCTCCAGTACTTTTCTCGCCGCTTCATCGTTGTTTGTCATCACAAGAAACCGAGGGCTCGGTGGAAGGAAATACATGGCAGTAGCTTGCAAAGCACCTAATGGAATCACGAGGCCAAACATGTACTTCCAGCCATGAGATATGCTGGCAAATGCATAATTTGAAATATAGGCAAAGAGAATGCCTATCACAATCATGAGTTCATTTAGCGATACAAGGAGGCCTCTCCTGTGCTGTGGGGCGATCTCAGCGATATACACACAGGTTGCAATTGATGATAATGATATGGAAATGCCTATGGCAATCCGGCCCACGATGAGTATCTCGTATGATTCATAGGGCAGCAAAATCAGACTCCCCACCACAAGTAAAGAAGATGCAATAATAATAGCAAGTCTCCTTCCAAATCTGTCTATAAGAAATCCACCAGTAAGGGATGCAAATAAGGCCCCAAAAAGCAGGGAACTTACAATGACTTCCTGCTCTTTGCAAGACAGTGTTAAAGTGCTGCTCATCTGAAGAAGAGCTCCAGAGATAAGGCCCAACTCATAGCCCATCAGAAGTCCACTTATGGCAGCAATGGCAGAAGATAGAAAGGTGAATGTCCCACAGCCTGAAATAAGAGGATAAAATAAAAAAAAAAAAACTTGAAAGAGTGATTTCTGCAACATTCAGACAATTAGTAATAACTTTATTTGATATACCAGTTTAAAAAATCTCTCTGTAATTTTTAGGCAAAGCAGTTAGGTACAGTATACATCCAGCAGCAGTGGTGACATAAAAGCTATGTACATAAAAAGCTATTTCTGAAAAGAAAAAAAAAGTAATGAATATAAAATTGTTAGTTTTATTGCTTTTGTGCCCCTGATCTTCTTGATCAGAAGTCAGTAAGGTTTTGAACAGGTCCTAAATAATTAAATAATTAAATAATTAAACTTTCTGCTTAAGAATATTATTGCAAAAAGAAATGGTGAGAAAGAAGTTTTTGCCTTGGGATTTTTCAGTGTATTTTCCTAAACTGAGGGAGTCTCATCCACCCAACTAGAGCGCCATGAGCAAGGAAAGCATAAATTTCTTAGCCAAATTGCTTCAACCTTGACTCAAATAAGTAACAAGTTTTCCCTCACCACTTATTATTTCCTTTGTTTTGCCTGAGGGTGACATGAAGGTTGCTGGTACCATTGTCTTTATTTTGTCAAATTGGAGACTTATTCAGTGAGCACCAGGCTGATGTAGACATCTGGGATATTCTAGGGAAACTGATCTTAGAGGCAAACTCATGAACTTTGCTCAGATTCTTTGAAATATCTTGATCAAATATTTTGCATTGCTTTTGACAGCCATAATGCCAGGAATAAGAAACAGATGATGAAAACAATGCAGATTATATGCCTTTGAATATCTACTTTAAAACAAACTCATTTTATACAATTGTGATTCATTGTTTATTGTTACAAGATAGATTTGAGTGATCATATTCTACTAACTGTGAAGCCTTTTGCACCCTAAACCTTGAGGAATATATCAGTTTGTTATTGTTGGTCTTGTTCTTTCTCCCAGCATGATTTTCCTTGCATCATGATGTTGGCTGCCACACAACTAGGAAAAGAGTAAATCAACTTCTGATTTTGCAGTTAGTTAGAGAGATGGGACATGTCAGAGGAGAGGTGGCCTCTTCAGCACAACAGACTCCATATTTAGTTAATTCTCCTGTAATGAGTGGTATACGGTCTAATTGGAAATGATAAACAGAGTTTGTTTATTTTTAGCTCATTTTTCTAAGGCGTTAAGGCTCTTTGATCACACTGACTGCTCAGAATTCCTTGCCAGTAATTTTGAGCACATTGGTGAGGATCAGTCCCATTTGACGGAGGATATTACATTTCAAAAGCAAATCTTGAATAGAGAGAAGGAGAGCAGCCCTAGCAGTACCTCTGCACTGCTAAAGTAAACAATGCCAGAGCCCAGGCCCAGACCCTGGCATGTGGCCACATATCCTACTGAATTGCTGGCAGGATCCCTGGCACATCTGCACCCCAAGCCACCTTGTGTTCTCCTAACAACTCCCAGAAGCAAACAATTCCACCATCCCAGCCTGCAGCCACTGAATAGGCACATAGGTTATTTTGGAGGGTAGCACAGTGTAACTGTGAATATAAGCAATGCCCCAGGGGTCAGGGGAGATGTGCAAGCCCATTAAGTCTATTAAGATAAGTATCATTTATTAGCTCTCCTACCTTTGAGTCAAACAGCAGAAGCCAAGCAGCAGCAGCCCTAAGATACCAAGTGCACCAAATGCACCTCAGCTCACTCAGCTGCTGAGCTGGTGTGGCTGAAAAACCAGAGATAAGAGATGGGGGAGAAGCACATGGTTTTGTCTTGGTGGGCCATAAGGACACAGGGGGAATGGGATTATTGTGAAAAGTCTTTCAGTAGGCGGGGGTGGGTGGTAGATTTATTGGGATGGAGATGAGACATCTTGAAGAAAATACCAGGAACAAATTTGCAGAATTCTCCAGTGATGGAACACTAATTTCTATATTGTTGTTGTCGATATCTGTTAATATTTCAAAAGTTTTTTCTTCCTTTGTATCTGCAGTATCTGAGACCATTTCACTTATTTAAAATAGAAGCATGGGTTAGGTCCTGCTGCACTTCCTTCACCCATTGAACAGTACTTCAGAGGAAGTACTGCTGACTACAGCTAAGCTGCTTCGTGCTGCATCCTGCAATGCACACATGCAATATTTGTTTTATCATTGCAAAACATAATTTCTCCTTCCCATTTATACTTTTGAGTTGCCTTCTTGCTGTATATTATTATATCTGGAAATACAATCTTCCAGTGAATCCTGGCTGGAAATCTGGGCTGATGACAACACAGTGTTGTGCTGAAGGAATGAGCATATCAGAAACTAGACTGTTAATTTGATCATGGTACTCTGCCCAAACTACTGTTCAGTGCTGATGTTTGTGCTCTCTTCAATATCTCTGTATTTTATATCATTAAGCCACATATATTTAATGTAAGATTTTACCTCAATTTCCATATTAGGGAGTAGAGAGCATTGTGTTCATCCAGTCTGACACTCACAAACAGCACAACATAATCCTTCAGACACTCTTCAATTACATTTTATCTAAACCAGGTGATTTAAAACATTCAGCTTTGATTTAAAAATGGCTAGTGATTGAAAGCAAATTACTTTAAGTCATAAGTAATCCCAATGGTTAAATGATTTCACTTTAAGTTATCTGTAAATTATTTCTAGACTTAATTTCCTCAACTTCCAGCCATCATCCCATTCTCCATTCTCCATTTCCCCACTCTTAACTGTGTTCACTAAGTACAAACTCATAGCCTGTCACTGAGTCATCTCACAGACAACTCCTTTTTAGCTACTTACCCTGTGAGGCTTTACAAGTTTACCAATCCCTTAAGTATTCAAACCTCTTTTTCCAGACCATCAACTTCTTCAGTAAATTGTGATCTGGACCCAGTGTTCCTGCAGTGATCACACAGCGCCAAATAGAAACTTTACATAATTTTTCCAGTCTTGGTGCATATTTCCCTCTCTACTTGTCCAAGGATTCTCACAGACATGTATAGAAGCTTATCTTCTGATTATCATTCAGGAAAACCTACTTCTTTTCTGACTGGATTCTTTCCAAGGCACTGCCTTGCCCTTAAATATGGCCTGCCTCATTGTATCCTAATGAGGAATGCAAATCACTTTACATTTGTCTGTATTAAAATACATAGGATGGGTTCAACTCACCTAACTGTGAGACATCAACATCATCTCTAGATTTCTCTTGTAACCACTCAAAAAGAGTAAGCGCTTCTAGACATCGGAATTAGGTCGGATGCCTACTTCCCTCCATTGCCTATAAAAGGAAACTGTGAGGCTTGCTCAGATGCAGATGTCTAAAGTTAGCAGAGAGGAACCCCAGACAGCACATTCACTTGCAGTCAGCAGGCCAAGGCATCCAAATTGCGTTCAGCCGGTGACATATCCCATTTATTGATCACCCATCACCTTTATCACCCTGTTAAATAATCTGTTATCATTTTCTTCCAAGAAACCAAGAAAAAATGTTAAGTAACAGAGAGGCAAAACCTGAGTTTAAGGCTTTCCAGCAGAAACACAGCATGGACAGTGTACCCTACTGGTGCTTTGAAGTCTGCGTCCTGCACACTTCTTAAAATATTGGAGTGTCATTTTTGTATGGTTTCAGTTTCTGAATGAGAGTGTCAAGTCAAGTATCTTGATAGAGTCTACCACCAGCACTGTTCTTTACAATCCAGACTGTGCTCACACCAGCCTGTGGTCCTTGGATCAGAGAAACTGAGATGGTTATTTATTTTTAGTATGACAGTCTGTACAAGCTGGATATAGAGCTTGGACACCTGGGAATTGATGGGGAAGCATTCAAGCCCATATATTCCTTGCTTCTCCAAGCAGAGAAACTTGATCAATGTCTTCATGTTTGTTTGTTTTTACTGGGTTAGCTGGCATCCTTCTTCATGTGTCCACATACCCACAGTTGTGCAGAAATAGTGGAGGGCTATTTGTCCTTCTGAATTAGCAACAGCAAAGTCAGTAGTTAACCTGGTGTCTCTTGTCCCTCACAGGCACTATTCTACTGAAAAACATTGTTATATCACCATGAGGTTTTGTTTTAACTGGTGTACCCGAAACTTGCCTGCTCACAACTGCCTGCTGAGTTAAACCTTGAAATCTCTGCTCAGTTTCCCTCCACAGCCTTCCTCTAGGCAAAATTCCCTCTGACTTCAGCATATGTTTTGCTTTAACATTTCCAGATAAAGAATGTTGCAGTAGTTGTACTCACAGTCCTTTTAAGTGTCACTTTTAATGATGCTGCTGGCAGATCTTAGGCATTCTTTTTTTTTTTACAAAAAGCTTCTTTATATATATATATATATATATATATATATATATACATATATTTCTCTTATTTTTATGAGATGCCAGCAAAACATATGGCAGTATACAGCCCAGGGGAATAAAATATTTTAATTATAGCTTCCAGAGAATTTTCTCCTTCTGTCTGCCACTAACACCATGGCTAATGAGTGTGTGGCTGGTATGTGACAAGTGATTGGAAAGTCTATTCTCTAGTTTCTCATGTAAACAAAGTGGTTTCTCACAACTGTTGTTCAAGTCAAAAGCAGCCCTACTTGGCAAACAAACCTATCTTTAAGAACATTTGTTGGAAGTGTTTATGCTTGGTTCCTGAAAAGGAGACCAACTGCAGTTGTAGTACAGCAGCACAATGTACTGATGATGGGGCTGGATGGGGCCAAGTACTAAGGGCGTGCCCCTTTACTTATTTTCCAGCACATATTTGGGAAAATACAGTCCTTCCAAAGGCACATTATTTGGTCTGTGCATGTATTTTATGGGAATTATGGATAAATGATCAGTGCCAGGGAAGATCTGCAAGAACACCACTCTTCACCCACCTAATGGGAGGGAGAGATATGGGAAAGAAGCCCTTTCCAGCTCAGTTTGGCAGTACCATACTCCATGTAGGTCCAGACACAGAGATTTCTGTGATATAGTCTTTCTTTCCTTTCTCCCAAGGGATCATTCAGTGTGTATATAGAAAACTGTTGGGAGGGGGAGGAGGGAGGTTACTTTATGTAACTTGTACAGATACATCTATTTTGATAGGAGGGGACTCAACAATCTCTTCCACCATGATACTTTCTTATGTTTACTTTGATTTAATCTGAGATGATAAATGTCTCAGTTTGGAAAGGAAAGAAAGTATTTTCCTGTCAGGAAAGTTCTTTAAATCCTTGCAATTTCTTTGATCCATTTAGACATTTGGAAAGTGAAGTTCTGTCAACCATTGGTTAATAAGCACAGGTTAGAAAACCCCAATGAGTTGAATGCATTGCCTAGATATAAATCCACAGCACGAAATACCTTTTTTTTTCAATAGAATAAGATATCTACTTTTATCTACAATGAATTTTAAAACTACAGCATCTGTATTTGAAAATTTTAAGGTATCTCTCATAACATTTCTTCTCCATCTGAGTGCTGTCTGACATACAAAAAGTGTGTCTTTCAAGGGATATAATATTTAAATTTTCCAAACTGTCATTAAAGAAGATTTTACTGAAATGTATAGCATGAGGATAACTTTTTTTTTTCTTTTTTTTCTTTTTTTTAGGATAAATGTTTGATGGCATGTATTGGGAATTGCTGCATAATTAAATAATGGTTTTTCTTTTCACAAAAGGAAATTGCTATTTTCATGTTTTCATGATATTTGCTGTGCTGCCACAGTCACTTTCTCTATCATCCAGTTGTCTGGTATAAACATACGTAACCCTGTTGCTCTATTCTAACACCTGAGGTTCCTTTAGATCCAGTAGCTGCTCAGTAGGTGCATTTCTCCTGTTAGCTACAATACAACTTCTACCTGTCCCTCCAGGAGTCTGGCAAGGTAGCTGAAACAGTCACCCAACAAGATCCTACACAATGAAACAAATGGCAGCTTTGGGACAAAGCTACATTGCAAAAAAAACAGAGCTGGAAAATCTCAGAAAATATTAACCAAAATTAATGTCAGGGCCATGTGGGATCACAATTACTTGACAAATGGGTCTCCTCCCACCCAAGTGTGAAAGGCAAACCCAAATCAAATACTGTGTAAATTGAACTAAAAGAGAAGGTAGAAGGAAACCAATCCACCACTCATTTAAACTCCTCCAGTGGTGGGAAGCACTGAATACTTTGTACAGCATGAGCCACATTAATGTACTTTGTAAACAATATTCAAATCTCATGAACAAAAGCCCCCTGACAATGATGGAAAGACAGGGAATGCAGATCCTGTACAGACGCACCCTGGCCATGTCATCTCTTACTGCTCTACTATGTAATCTCATTATGTCAACAGGTAGCCTATGCCCTCATCATATGAAACAGCATTTGGGTTTTGTTTTGTTCATTTCTAGGAAGAATCAACAAGTTCTTTTAATTTCTAACTACGTAATTATATATGCCTCAGGTTACTGCTTTCATTGTTGAGGACAGATGTGTAATTTGCACATGCTCTTCTAACCTTAACCCATGTGCTGCAGAGACTTTGCTGTTTATTGCTATCCTATAACCATCTGCACTGCTCTCCTCAGTCCCTAAGGCAATGTTAAATGTGTCTGCACACCTACTGACTTTCTGTTCTTGGCTAACCTCTGATTCCAGTCTCAGGAGACATTGCTTGACAGATCACTATTACACTCCAAGAAAGCATTTGTGCCTATGGTTTCTGAATATTCCTGCATTAATCAGTTCATTCAGCTCTAAGTAAACAAAATCTGCTTGGGACATTGTCATTTCTGGCTTATGACCATGCTGTCCTGTTTGGGCACAGCTGCCTTATGGCCGTGAAATATCATGATTGTGGGGCATTATTCCCTTTAATCATCTGGGAAAGAGTTTGAAAATGCAATGCCACCCTGCATCTGGGAAGAACTGGCTGGGTAGGACAGCAAAGATGAAGAGCTATGAAATCCAGTTTCTGCTCTTAAAAGCTTACTGCAGAATAAATGTTACAGCTGATTTTTGAGGGTGTCAGCACAGAAACCCTGTTTCTCCCTGAAATGCTAGGGAAGTAAAACAGGAGGGAGACCCTATCCCCCCAGCCTGTGCCGTTCCCCTGCAGGGGCATGTGCAGCGCTTGCCTGGACTCCCTCCACTCACCCCAGTGAAAAGGGCTGAACTGCCCCTGAGTGTGCAAGGACCACATCACTGCTGTTAGAGGGCAGCAGGTTCTCCTATCTTTCAGATGGCTGATCTTCATAAAGGAAAAGGATTTGCACAACAGACAGCACCTAAGTGAGCAGTAGGACCAAGGCCTTTTAGAGAAAGTATCAAACAAACCTTCATTCAAAAGTCAAGCCGGCAGTCCCCTTCCTTACTCATACGTTCCCCTCTTGCACTTTTGGAAATGGAGAGGGCATGTCCCGAGAGTCCCTTGGCTTTGTGGGGCCGTTCTCCCCCAGCCCCGAGCATCAGCTATGCTGGCAGCTGCTGCTGGCCAACAGCTGGCACCCAGCTCCTGCCTCCTTTCCCAGCTCCTGCCTCCTTACCTGCTGCAGCCGGGAGCCGGGAGCAGCTGCTGCCCCGGCCGCCCTCCTCATCCTCCCCTGCTCTCATCGCCTGGCTCTGCTGGCTGAGGTCCTCCGTGCTCTGCCCAGGTACCATCGCTGCCCCTTCGCACCTTGGGCGGGAGCACTTCACAGGGCTGTGCTCCTTCCCCGGCCGGCCAGGAAAGGGCAGGTTGTTTTCCTCATGGCAAACGAGTTCCTGAAGCTGGCTGAAACCAAGTGCAAACCACAAAGTGGTTTGTGAAGAACTTTGTTGCTATTTCAGAAGGCTTTGCCCTTTGCAGTGACACAGGCTGTTGCTATTCTGGGGAGCCTATTGCCGGCGAGGGGAGGGCCGTCTGTCGGAAGTATTGCTGCTGCTTTTAACAAATAGTTGAGACATGTATGCACAGCTCCGTGCACATTCCTCACCCATTCACTTACAGGGTCTCTCTCTCTTTTCCCCTGTCTCTGTTTTCCTCCTCTCCCTGTTGTTCATACGCCCTATGTTCATAGGGTTTTAGCGGAGCAGGCACACTGAAGGGGAGGGTTTGAAGTGTTTGCTCTGTCAGCTGAAGTTGGGGCACTGAGCACGCACACGCGGCATCGCTTCGTTCTTGTAACTCAGGAGCAAATTATGGTGAGAAGCAGTGGAGAGGAAAACAACCATGGCAGCCCTTTGCAGCCTGACAGTAGCAACTGGGACTTTACATGGCAAAGATGCACATGATATTTTACAAGCAAATGCAGGGCAAGCCACCCTCTTTTCCATGACAGTTGTTTGTAGAAAAACTGAGACTCTCTCAGCTATATTGAGTCAAAGGCTGGATTTTGATCACTGCAGGGAGTCACTCTATCCTTACGTGCTTCTGTGGCAGCAGCGGCCAGAGGCTGGAGGGAAAGTTTGCAGCAGGTGCAGGTGAGCTGCCCGTAGAGGCTGCCTGCCCTGCTGTGTCCCTCTCCTGGTGGGAGAGCCTCCAAGTGCTCTCAGCAGCACTGAGCACTGCTGCTTCCATCGGGCAAGCTGTCCGAGTTACCCCCAGTGGGAATCACTGTTGTATAATCTGGCACTGCTGCAGGCTGCTTGTTTGTGCTTGTTTGTTTTTGCTGTAATACACTAACGCCTGCAGATAGCAGGAGAGGGAAAGGTAGATGTAGAAACTTGGTAGCTTTTGCAGTACTTCCAGACAGGAGAATTCCTAAGCATTTTTTTCCTTACGTAGAGTAGGCACAATAAGCCCTTTATTGATGTTTGCTTAGCAAGAAAAATGTGACAAAAGACATTGTAACTGCTCCATCTGACAGCTGCCTCACCGTCAGCTTCAGAAACTGGACAGCCAGAGATGCCACAGGGGCATGGCTTCCACTGGGGAGTCTGGGTTTTGGCAGTGCCTTTTACATGTAGTTAAATGAGTCAGCCTAACTCTGCTCTCACATGTTACATACTTTCCTTGTGAAATGTCTGCCTGTCAGTCGGTACAGGACGCTGTTGGCAATGTTAACAATTTCTTGACACATCCAGAGAGGTGGTGTTTCTTCATGGGATATGTGCAAAAGGTAATGTTAACTTTTAAAGAAATTATTTGTGTATTTTGGAAAAAAAATGAGAGGTTGTTTAGGCTGGGGAAGGAAAGGAAATGTTTTCACAGATCAAGCTCAGCTGTGATAAGATTCCTCTGTGATAATGTGATCTGTAATCGACCTCCTCTAACAACCCACACCTCATATAACGCACAGCTCAGCACAAGCTCTCTGGAAACTCAGCTAACTCTATAGGTGCACAGCTGTTCCCACATCCCAAGTGCCTTTACATGTAATGGTCCTGGAGATGTCAGAGAGCTGCAGAGGTGCCTGTGGCAACTTGACAGGGAGGAAAATTTTGCTCCCAGACGTGAGGCGCTAGAGGATGCTTTGGGGTTCACTCCTGCTGCTGAATCACTCATCAGCCACAGTGTGTCATTGATTTTGGCGGAAGTTAAGAGATAGAGCACAACTGTTCAAAAGCCCCCTAAACTAAATGCCATCCTCCAGCTAAATATGCTGATTATACACAGCTGCTGGCACATACAGACTTTAGGAGGATTTAAAAACTTGTCAGGAACTACACCTTCCCCTGAACAAGAAGCATACTACCCTCAGGAGTAAGTAATAAAAAGACTGCTTTACATTGAGTTTTCAAATCTTAGGGTGAACATATTTTATGAAATTAATGGTAAGTAAATACAGTAGTGAATTTCTTTCCTTTTTTAATAGAAAAAAAGGTATTTTAGACAAACAGTAGGATTTCTTTTAACTGTGTTTACACCTAGAGTTCAGTCCCCTCAAAAGCCAGGGCCTAGAACTACTTTAAATGTTTACCTCTTTGTTTTCTAAGAAATACATTATATATAAGTATATATAAATATATAAAAATAATAATAAACAATTCATTTTTCCTTTCTTGTTCTGCCTTTATCTCATGGTATCTATGCCAGCTGCAACATTAACTTTGCCTCCCGGGGTAATCTCAGAAGGCATGTACCTATCTTGCATAGAGGGTAAAGCAGCCAGTAGACACAGTACAAACCATAACGGCCAGAGAAAATATGAAGACATCCTTACTCTGAGGGCTTGTGTTTGGGCTACCCAAAGGGCAATGCACCTCACCCTGTACTGAGCTGTGGGTGCTGCTGAAGTGCCAGGAAGGTTCCTGGGCTTTGACTTGCTCCTTCTGTTGTACCCTATGCCTACAAAAACTGTATCAGTGTAATACGGTCTTTGGGAAAAAATGTTCCCAGTAACTGGAAATGTGAAATATTTTAGCCTGAGATCTTCTGTTTGCATGGTGCTGTTATGAGGGATGGGCTGCAGTGTCATCAGTTTCAGCTGATAGTGAAAAGCCACAGCTCAGCCGGTGTGAGAATGTCTCATCACAACTGTGGCAAAAATCTGAGGTATTAATGTTATTGGTGTTTAGTGGTGCTAACTGGGAACCTAGAAAAGGAAGGTACTGTAAAAAAGCTGATTGCAGCCAATGAAAGCAAACAGAAAACAAACAGCCTCTGCTGGCTCTGCAGTCAAGCCAGTTGTAGAGGGGTAGTGTGAAATGCAGCAATTGGAGCCCTTGTTGGTGGCCACAGGGTCCTGGTCCCACAACCCCCTCTGCTTCCCACCAGAAGCAAACAGTCAAGCAAACAAGAAAAGTTCCAGTACAAGAGACATGACTGGGATAAGGAGGAAGAAAAGGAAGTGTGCTTTGATGCTTTTCAGTTCTCTGTTGTTTTCCTGTTACTGCCTTGGCTGCGCACAATGCCCAAAACAATCGCTTGGCTGGGGCTCTGTGCCGGGAGCAAGGTGTCGGGATCAGGGGCAGGAGCCTGCCAAGGTGGTGGCAGACTAGGACAGCACTGCTCCTGCTCTGCCCCTCTCATGGCTACCCAGGGAGTCCTGCTGGAACCAAGGAGCAGGGAGAAATGTTGCCAGAAAGCAACAAATTCAGAATGCTGAAATGGGCAACAGATTAATGATGCTCTGAAGAGTAAGAGCCCTGGTTTCATAGCTGTGCTGCAGGAGGCTGGGCAGAAGGTCACACCCTTCAGGAGTGAGAAACAAGTGTGGGAAAGATTTAAAAGCCTCAAAGCAGGAGTGGGTCAGGAGACAGGCAAGGGTATAAGTGCAACATTCTCATGACATTCCCCTGTTGGTTTTACCCATGTGCAGTTGGCAAGAAATCAGCTTTTCTGCTATCTTCTCAGTTCCTTGCTTTCAAAATCAGCCAAACACTTTAGTGCTAGAAACATGATTAGGCTAGAAAAAGAAGATAAGATAGTCACATTAAATTGCTGAATAATCTGTCTGGAAAATCTGTGAGGCTGATGTGGGGATTTCTCCTAAAATCTCCAGTTGTGATTTGTATTTCTGGTGATCTAATAACTCAAATTTGGGGCTGTGGAGAGACAGGAAAGTTGGTGATAAGCCAATAGAAATTAATTAAGAGTTGAAGAGTTTTCTGAATCAGTTTTCATAGACCACTTTTATCAGAGTTGGGGTAAAGAAGGTCATCTTATTTCTCTGTAGATTTTTATGATTCTTAAAAAGAAGATAGTGGAAGTCTCCCAATTAATTTATTCTAAAATGTAGAAACAAAGCTTTTCAGCAAACTATGGAGAGCATTTCCTTGACATATCAGCTAACATTACTTTGCCTTCATCTTTGATTGTTGAGATTTGCTCTTAGAACAAATAATTTGCCATTTGTAGAACTTGTTTATGAGGTAGCTGGCTTGGAACAACAGGAGGAAGGCTGGGACGAAGAAAGAATGAAAGTGATGGGGAGAGGAGAGACAAGAAGGAAATGGAGAAAACCAAAATAAAACTATGCTATTTATTAAGAAACAAAAGTACTAATCTAGAAAAGCATGAGTAGCCTTTAGCATTAGTGTTGACACGTTGATACCCAGACACAAGGAGAAAAATATGCCAAAATTTCAGTTACTGAGCAATGAGAGCTGGAT
Organism: Poecile atricapillus; assembly: GCF_030490865.1. Lineage (NCBI taxonomy): Eukaryota > Metazoa > Chordata > Aves > Passeriformes > Paridae > Poecile > Poecile atricapillus. The sequence continues at coordinate 56,672,064 of NC_081251.1, forward strand.
GAAAAAAGGCAAGAGCTGCTTCAAGAAAGTAAAATGGTCAATCCTTCAGGAACTTTGAATATAAAGATAATTATTATTACTGTTGTGCGGCAAAAGAACTATAATTCAGCAGTCAGTTTTGCAAAGACACATTTTATAAATGTAAGATATATTTCATAAACACAACATTTGGCTATGCCATTTGTGTCTTTTTGCAACTGAATAAATTACAGATACATCGATGAATGGATAATACTTAGTAAGTAAATAAATAATATAGTCTTATGTCATATAGAAAATTCATGACAACTGAGAACACAAGTTTTTTTCATTCTGAGTCCTGTGGTTTCTTACTAAGTCATACTCATTCTGTTATGTTCTTACTCATTGAGAGGCAATAATTTATACCAGTGTATTTTTATCTGCCTTTAAAAAACTCAAATCATAGACATAGTCCAGAGCTCATCACACTTCACAACTCCCTCCAGAGTCCTGCTGACTCACAGAACAAATATTTAATCTTTTGGTCTTCTGTTAGCGTCTTCTTTAAAAGTACTCTTCAGAAGTACAGTGTGGCCTTGGTCAGCAACTCTAAGAGTTATGTTTTGGCAGAAACTTGAAGTCAAACTGAAGGTAAGAACTGAAGACTGGAAAATACACTACAAATAGAATTGAGATGAGAAAATAAAATATAAATTTTAGTTCAGGTTTCCACTTTCATGGCTGTGTAGCCTTTCCAGCAAATAAAAAGAAAGGTCTTTTAGCTTCTGGGTAATCCGAAGGGGCCACTTGTACTTTGCTGCTGAATAACATGTTCTCTGTTTGTCATCACACACTGTTCTTTCCTATTTGCTTCAGATATTTCATATTTACCTTTTCTTTTTTAACAAGTCATAGAAACAGCAGCCCTTACATTTGAAAGAAAATTGTCCATCTGAAATAAAATTGGGAGGCAGTGCACATTTCCAGTGCAAGGACTGAGCCCAGAGGAGCCAGGTAGTAATGTCACCCAGTGCTTGAAATCAGGTGGTTTCTAGAAATTTCCAAATAAAGTGCCAAAAATTGAATCTTTTAAGATCATTGTACTGTGGAAAAGGGAGTTTGCTCTTTACTCTTGTGATGAATTGTTAAAAACGTGTAAGCTGAAATTCCCTTTGCCTGTTCCAGTTAAGGAAAGAGATGTACATTGTTAAGAAAAGTTTGAGCTGCTGAAATGTATTTTTTTGTTGCTGGGAAACATTTTCTCCCACATGGAATATGTCAGTCACACAGGAAATGCAGTCATTTTCATGGTTTCAATTATTTCCACTGACAAAGTGTTTTGTTTTCTCCTGAAAATCTTGTTGTTGCAAAAATAAACAACTAAATGTCATTAATGCTGTGCTTCGCCTTCTTGCTGGTTTTTGACTACAGCTGGCAATCTGAAAGCAGTTTTATATGCATTCATTAAAACCAAATGTCTGGGTAAAGCTTTCCAAAGTCCATCAAAATTTTCAAGTCAATTTTCATTTCAATTGCAGGCAAGCAGGAAATTAAACCAACCTCCAAAGCACAGGTTAATTTGTGTTCACCCAGCAGTCCTGAAGAAATGAGCAGTGGACGCTCCTGCAATGCAATAAATGCTTCAAGTCACCTTTTCCCCAGAACCTTTGTCACTTGAGTCCATTAACAGGTACCAAAGGCAGTCTTCAGTGGACACTGTGCACCTGGAGGTGTCTCAAATTTATTTTGAGACTACCATTCCCCTTCAGAGCTGGAGATACTGAAAGCTCAGTAGGTGGAGTGATAGATATATTAGAACCCAGGACAATACAGGACAGGCTCTTTGGAAAAAATGGAGGTTTTCTGCCCCAGAATCCTTTCCTCTGCACACACCAAAATCCCATCTTTTGAAATATAGGTTGGGGGAATGCTGTGCTGGCAGCACTTTGACAGGGAAGGGACAGTTTCCTTTCTCTGCTGTATGTCCTGGAGGTGCAGGTAGGCACTTTGCTGGCAGAGAGAGGCCAGGGAGAAAACAGCTTATTTGCTTCCCACTTAAATGACCTTTTCTCCTGATTGCCATGAGAAGGGAGTGGATGTCCTTTAGGCACCAGGTCTCTGGCCCCTCTCACCATATGGTGTAGCTCCTGGAGGCAGGCTGTGCCTGTGTGGGCAGTGGCTGCCTGGTTATCCAACATAGATCAGTTGGGTGGGCACCCGAGGGAGCCCCAGGGAACTTCATCAGAGACAAAACCCTCAGTTGAGCCGTGGCCTCAGCGAGGATCCCCGACACATCCTCCAAAAGCACTTGGTGTGGATTGCAGCCTGCTGCAATTCAGTGGCTGGCATAGCATTGCATTTGGCATTCAGGCATTTGAGTTTAAATTTCCTTTTTTTTTAAAGCCCAAGATACATATCACCTCTGGCAAAGCTAATTTTGTGAAGCGAACCCTCCCTCGTAATTTTCTGTTTAGTTTGCCAGTATGATTTGTATGAAGGAGTTCCCTGAGCAGCTGGGAACTGCAGCCTGCGGGGCCTGCTGCTGCCTCCCTCCACACCCCTGGTAAAGGCAGGCAGCCTCACGAGAAGGCAGCTGCCACCTGTCACCAAGCTCTGTCATCCCAACGGGGCTGCTTGGCTGACTTACTTCTGTGCAACGAGAGACTTTAGCATCAGGACTTGGGCTTCTCTGAAGACTACAGAAGGTCTGGTGCACTCATTTGCCTCCTACATGGCAGGGGCTGCCAGCCTATGAGCGACTCCACTCAGCAGACACCCTCCTCTTTCCCTTCTCATTCAGATTCAGACTCTGTGCTGCTCAGCTTGGCTTAAACCTCTTTGTTGCAGACTAATCACTGAAGCATTAGTTGTTTAAATTCACACTGATGAAATAGGTGCTGGCAAAGCCCAAGGGACTGTCAGTGGTACAGCATGTGCTGTGCTGGGCACTCACAGTGTCCTGAAGAGCACTGCGCTGCCTCTGAGCGGGAATGCCCCAAGGAAAGAATGTCTCAGATTGGGCTCACAGAAAACAGGGCACACACAATGCTTTAGCCTTCCAATACAGCTTCTAACTTCAGCAGGTCTTGTCAAACAAGAGAGAACAAAGAATAGTTTTGTAGTTAGCTCCGATAAAGTTTAGCTCTTGGAAATGACTTTCTTACCATGGACATAGTGCGTGAGGAAGACTTTTGGGTATGTGGAGCTGATAAGCAGAAAGTTGCTGACTTGGCTGACGTTATTTTCACATCACAAAAAGGAATCAGAAACTCCAGAGCAGCAGCTAGAGTGGCTACTTAGTCGCAGCTACCCTTAGGAGAGCAAGGAGTTTTGCAATTCTCTTCCTGGCTCCTCTGGGAAAGAGAAAGACCCTTTTTCCTTCTCCATCCTCATCTCCCTGATTTTTGGATAAGCTGGTGATGAGTTTTGGCACTGCCTTCAACTTCTCCCTCTTCAGACTGGGAGCTTTGAACTCACCTCTCACGCTTTACCTTCTTCTCCAAATCTTACCCTTTCCTAGGTAGTTACCAATATGCACTACACCTCTCAAAGGAAACTCTCTCCTTCCTGGTCTGTGACTTTCCTGAACTGCACCTTGGCTTTTTGCAGTGGGTATTTGCTCCTTCCTGATAGCAGCTTTAAAATTCCAGTTGTACTTAGTGAATATGACCTCACACTGTCTACCACATACACACTTGTTGTTTCTTACTCCAAACCCTTTGACCTCGTCCTCTCCTCTACCTGAGCCCACCCAAAGAGATAAAACAGTTCCAGCAGTGAGAAAAGAAATTCAGGCCTTCAGTATCCTTTTGAAAAAAGTCCCAGTTCACTGCAAGACATCTGACTTTGAAATGGCTTTCTGTGCAATTTAGGGATTTTTTTTTCTGACTAACATGTTTAGACATATAAATCCATGTTTACCGCTGTGGGGTTTGGATCCCTTGCCAATTCTAGAAGCTAATACACTTGTTCCAGCACTCAATCTCTTGAACACATGCCATGGAAATCAGAGGCAACATATTAAAGTGCCTAATTCCTGGAGTCTTATGATTATCACATCTACACAACCCACCCTCTTAGCTGTAAAAACTTAAAAGCCTGAGTTAGTTAAGCTTCATTCATAGAAACTCAAGAATGAGAACATTAAAATATGAAATAACTCAGCATTTTTATGTCTAAAAGCCATGTTTTCTAAGCCAGTATTTTGATTATGTTATGTTAGGTTTAACATTTACATGTTCAACATTTTATCTTCGGCTTGAACATACATGACATTGGAATTGAGGAGAAGAATCAGTTTTATGCATAGAAGATATTTAATCCTTCGAGTTTATGACTGCAGGAGAGTTGGAACAGTTCGGTCCTTGCACCATTGATATGGATGGGGCAGTAGTAGGCAGGTACCCTAGGGACAGTGCCCAGATGTGCAGCAACACACCCCTGGTCCCAGTTTTGGCTGAGATAGAGTTGGCTGGGGGATGCTGATCACTGCTCAGGAATGGGCTCGGCATCAGTCAGTGGGTGGTGAGCAGAGGTATTGTGCATCACTTGGGGCTTTTTAGGTTTTATCTCTTCCTATCTCATTTGATGATGATGATGGTTATTATTTAATTATTATTTTTGTTCTCATCACACTGGGACAATCTAGGGGAGTGAATGAGAGGATGCATGGTATTTAATTGCTGTCTGGGGTTAAAACACAATACCCCTAAGAGGCAGGTTTTCAATTTGCCACTTAAAAGGGAGGGCCTGAGCACAGCCTACCACTGCTTCACTCACCTGAAATCCTCCCTAGGGAAACACCTGTGCCAGTGGCAAGCTAGAGCAGTGAAGGTTGGGCAACACAGCTGCAGTGGAATTCCCCTTAATTATTTGCCTATGTATTTTTGCAGATGTTGAGAGGTCAGGGCAGGAGCAGAGTAACTTATCAAAATCTTCACCTCTTTAATGGATCCTGGGTCCTCAGAGATAATGAGTGTCATGGAGCAAGTGGGATTTGGAGGGAACATTTTGGAGAAGAAGCAGAAGTGCTACTGCTGTGCATGGTGACTGCAGCTAGCCAGGTGCTTGCAGCCAACAGATGGGTTTGCACCTCCTGCATGGACTCTGCAGTCTGCTGGAGCTGCACAGGCTGCTCTCAGATTTGGCATGTCTGCTTTCAGGGACTTCCCACATCATTCCAACACTCCAGCTTCATTTCCAAGTCACTGCCAGATCAAATTGAGGTTTGATCTCTGTAGGTTTCTGTGAGTTTAGACAGGAAAGATTTCTGGACTGCCTAAAAGGCCAGGGACCATTTGGTTCCCTGTAGATGGGGCTCCTGCCTGGACTGTGCCACTCTGGGAAAGAGGAAGCAAGGGAGCAACTCACAACTATCTCAGCAACAGCTTGTGTTGTGCCTCCCTGCTTAACTGAGCAAGGAAAGGAACCAAACAGCTTCTTCTTGAAGACAATATAAGATCACAGATATATCACAGTCATATCACAGATAATAAAATATTCTGAGTTGAAAGGAACCCACAAGGATCACCAAGTCCAACTCTAAAGTAAATGAGAGGTATGGGGATCAAACCCAACACTGTGGTGTTATTAACATCATACTCTGACCGGCTGAGCCAATCTCAGGATCCTATAAATTTTGTTCTCCATGTTTGAGTACTGCATAGGTTGATTTCATGCAAGGGGGCACCTGGAAACACTATTAAAAGAAGGCAGCTATGCACAAGCTGGTAAATCCCAGAAGCAGAGAGTATTCATGCTTCTGTTACTCTGCACCTTTGTGCACATGTACAACAGATTGTTTAAAATCTGTGCTGCATACAGGTTTTTTCACACACCCTCACTTTGTTCAGTACACAAAGAAGACAATTATTAGCTAATAACATTGTGGAGGTCTGTGGTACTTCAGAACTCAATCTGCAAAACCACAGCCATTGCTGCTTCCTTTATAACTTACAGTGATAGTGAGCATTATGATGTTTGTTTTTCTTCCAGTCTGTGGTATTAGCCTTGGAAATGGAGATAATCCTTCATGGAAATATAGCTAACAGTTTCCTCATAAAATGCTAGATGGTACAGTAATATATAAAAATTTCATAAGACTGAATTAATCCACCTTTACAACATGACAAAAAAGATGAATGGATAGCATTAACTCTACATTGGAGTTGAGGAACTAAAATGTGTCATTTTAAAGCCCAAAATATCCTTCATATTTGGATACCCAGTTTGGGAAACCTAGGCTCTGTCCTTGTGATTTAGTAATATCTTATTAAAACATATAAAGGCAGTTGCCGTTGACTTTGTTCACACTTGGGAGTCTGGAACACAGATGAAAATGAAGCTTAAGCACTTCAGAGCATGCCTAGGGGAAAAACAAGTCTGACAGCGTCCCCTGTAGGCCATCTAGTCCATCGTCCTGCCCTTAACAAAAGGTCAGCTATCTCAATCTTCGCTGGTTATCTTTATTGCTAATTTTTTCCTGTCTAACCTGCTCTGTAAAAATGCCTACACACAGATATGTCACTGTTTTCTGAGGCAGGTCTCTTCCAGTGCCTAATTATGCTCGTTGTTTGACTCATGTTTATCGTAAAGGCTCTGTACAAGTGCTAGTCCATCTTCCCTTGCTTTGTCCGCAGGGGACATGAAGAACTGTGTATTTCTCTGCTCCTTGAAGACGTTGGATATCTGCTGCTGACTCTGACAAGATTCCTCACTGAATCACACCCTCTTTGGGGAATGTTGCCCAGAATGGGACATGAAACACCAGTGGATGCCTCAGGGCTGCTGAGTAAGGCAGAAAAATTTCTTCATGACCCTTAAGTGTTACTTTTTCTGCTTCTATGTCACAGATGTGATCCTCACATTTCTGCCCCACAGTGTCAACATTATTGCTCATTAATAACACGGTGTATGCTACAACCTCAACTCCCCTTCTGAAGAACTATTAGCCAGTCTGCCGCATACTATTTCAGAATTCTGTAGTAAATTACTCTTACTTAAATGTATAATTTTGTGGTCTAAGTGACTTTCTACCCACACTTTTTTAATTCTCTACACTAATTTGTCAGTCTTCTGCCCTCCTGTGTGCCTACAGCTCCCCTCCCAGCTGTGTGTTGTTTGTGGTCTCCCACACAAAGTTAATACACATCTGCTAATGACATGAGGAAGAGGAACCAAGAGAAAATAAGTAAACCCAGGAGAGACCACTGTGGAAGCAATGACAGATTTTTCTCCAACTTGACAATTATCTGTTATTAGTTCTTAATATTTATTAAGAATTAGTAACAAATAATTGTAGTGTCCCTAGTGCAATTGTTTTCCACACATTTAAGAAATAAGGCATGTACCAGTGAACAAACTGACCTGGAAAGTCTGGTGCAAATTACTTCCCTAAGAATCAGGCACCAAATAGGCAGAGGTTGGAGCTCTACTTTCATCTACCTCCACCATGGGACAATTTCCATCATGCTGTCCAGTTCAAAACTCCCTGGGGTGGCTGGACAGGGGTAACGCTCTCTTCTTGAGGAGAGTGAAGGGCAAGGCGCAGCTTCATGGGCATCAGGAGCTGGGAAGCAAGGACATGACACACTCCCTGAAGATAGCACCTTCAGAAGACTGCAGCTTTTAAGCTCTAGCAAGCCTGTACATGCCCTAACTCCTGGTTTAACCCAATCTAGGGTTTTTCAGGAATAGAAAAGTATTCTTGGCACATAGACTACCTGTTAAGCTCATTGAGTGTCCACTGAGGGTTACTCTTAAGAAACCAATTGCCTTTAATAATTGCCTTCCTCTGGTGACAGGAAGAACAACAGGAGAGCTGACATGGAATTCATAAGAGGCTTGGAGGGAATTATCCATTACAGGTTCCTCTCCTTTTCTCAAAATTCACAGCTAAGTGCATTACACCAATGTCATGAGCCTTCTTTATCAGAATCATATCATAATATTTGCTTTACATAAATCCATCAGAGCTGTGAGCTCACAGAGGCAGATTTTGTATGGTTGCTTTCAGCTTCTTGAACATAGACAAGCAAAATAAGCTTCTGCTTTATGGGCTTCAGTTTAATACAGTTTGGAGGGGAGAAAATCCACTGATTTTAATGGGCATTTTTTGAACGATCTTTAAAAAAAAAAAAAAAAAAAAAAAAAAGGTCTATTTTTACTCCACTAGGGGTCACCAGCACTATATTTTTCAAGGAATACTGCAGGAAAGAACAAGCAAATTTTACTTCAAGAACTTCGCTTGGGACTTAACAATGTGATCTATTTGACCAGCTAATCATTCCAGATTAACTGTACCAAACTACTTTTGAGAAGCATCTCACACAGATTTCTGCTTTGGTAGCTGATAATTTTTCTGGGGAAAAAACCCCAAAACAAACCACAAAATATATATAAAAAAACCACCACCACCCTCCAACCAAACAACAAAACCCCAGCACTTTAATTTTGTACTAGCTTGTAGCTTAGAAAAATTAGACCATGCCAAAATTAGTACACTGAGCCGTTATTTTGAAGTGCTGAGACCACAACTAAAGACTATTCACTAACAGCAGAGTAAATGAAAATAAGGATTTGAAGTTAGATTCTGTGTTCCTCCTTTCCTGTAGCCAGCTCAGTAAATGAGGACCAGAGAGGATGTTTTATGTCAAGATTCATTAACCCAGACCCTATGCTTACTCCAAAGTCTGTAACACTTCACAGTAGGCTGGCTGATACCCTGATCTGTGGCACTTCTGCTGCCTCCTCAGTGCAGCCATATGGGCACCTAGTCTAGGATCACAGCAACAATTTAATTCATGAGGAACACATCAGGTCAGACACTGCTTTTGCTGTAGTACTGTGCTCTCAGCTACCTTGCCTCTTCCTGGGGGCTTGGAGCTGAGCTCAGCAAGTGGTTGGCACATCTCCATTGTGAGTGGAATCACAGTGGCTAATATCAAATTTGTTGTGATAAGTTATACAACACCCTCATCAGAACCAAGGGTGGCAGCAACAGTTATTAAATTGGTTCCCAGTCCCTTTTATATCTGGACATAGGAGTAACCCAAAGGGAGCACCCAAACTGCCCTTCGGCTGCAGAAATCTGAGGTTTCTCACTTCTCCCCTCTTGCTTCCCTGCAGCAATCTTGCATCCACTTTTCTTCCCCCTGAGCTGCACTGTGCAGTTTTCTCTCTCCATGTCGTTGCAGCAGTGTCAAATTGAAGCCCTACTTAACCTGTTATCCTAAGGCCTTAGCATGGCCTTGCCTTGACACCTCATCCTTTAAAAAGAGTCAGTCCTACAGCAGAGCCGCAGCCTATCTATAGTGGTCCAGGTTGTATTTTTCCATGGATAATGCAATCACAGGCCTCAGCATGCTTTTCCAGAGGGGAGTAGGGCCATCACACATCCTGCTGCTCCAGGAGATAAGGGTGCACAATAGCCCAGTTCATGGTGCACAGCCCATAGCACACCAAGAGGAACTTCACCTTTGCTGACATACCAGGTCAAGGGCCAGGCAACGGGAAACAAAAAAAAGTCTCTTCCCAGAAAGTCATGCCTTGCTCATGAATCAACAGATATCAATGGCAAATACAGCTGCCAAACATTCTGCAGCTCCAAGAGCAATGGCTTACACATAAACCATTTAATGAGTTCATATGTACCTTTGCAGAAGTCTTGCCTTTCTATGTTCTGCCCACAACATTTTTCAAAGCCTTACCCCAGTTATCTCCTTGTTCTCTTGTCCACTTTTGGGTCTACCCACATTCCTAACCTCACCCCTCCATGGATATCACCTTGCCTCTGCTCCACCAAAAGAGGTTGGAGACAAGGGACCATCCTCCTGTATGAAACTCAGAGTCCCCACAGCCCCATCAGCAATGGAGAAGTTCAACTTCTGCTTGTGAGAGAGCAGCAGGTGTCAGGCAGGGAGCAATTCATGATAGAGCACTAAATGTGTTGGCTGTATTGTTTCTGGGCTTCTTGAGTGCTTGCCAAAACGTTACTCCTTGCAACACCCAGCTGTGGGAGGAACACGGCAGAGAGATAGGGAATGTAGCTGCAGCCTCCTAGTGTTTCTGGTAGCAAGGAGTGGTGTAGAGGTATCAGAGACAGCAAAACCCTCACCTGCCACTTATGTTTGGGATGGCTGGAGCAGGAACTGAAGCAGATCCTTTCCAGTGCTCCATTGTGAACTACGATTTTGTAAGGAACAGCTAAGCCACTGCATATGTAACCAATTTTATTCCACACTTATAATGAAGTCTGTGTGATTTAAGAAGAACATGGTGCTTCTCCTCTTGGCTAACATCAATTTTGCCCTTTCTTGTTTAGGGTCAAAAAACCAATATGCACAGTTTAAATAAAGCTCTTGGATGGAATAAAATTAGCCTTTCACTAAATTGTGTATGTTCACCTCCCTTTTGCTCTCCTTGAGCTCATTTATAAATCACAAGTGGCATGGACAGGGTGAACAGGGATTGATCATTCACTGTCCTCTTAACACAGTAATTCTAGGTCATCGGGGAAAAGAGAGGTGGAAGAGAGATTTGGGAGAAGAGATAGTTCACAGCCTCAGTCAAGCACCACAGCTGTTCTCCCACTGCAGAAACGGGCAGGCAAGACATGACCTGTGATGTTTAACTGGACACATTTCTCTCCTGTCAGGAAATGTGGGAAATCTGTTGCCACGAGAAGGTGTGATGACAGGACAGGGAAATACACTTTGTTGAAACTTCATCTGGTGAGCCAGAATACAAGCGGTAGTGAAGAACATTTTCTGTGGTTTCTGCACAAGCTCTCTGCTGAAGTGAGCACCGTGTGTCCCCTGTGGGCCTGAGAGCCAAGACTGAAAGCCTGGCTGTCTCACCTTGCTCACTGTTGCTGTCAGAGTTGACCAGGGTAAACATCGATCAAGCTAACGATATCCCTGCAGCAGAATTGAGTGCAGGCTGTCAAAAGCAGCTAAGAAGCACAGTAAGTACTTGACCTGTCAAGCTCCCTGCTAGCAGCCCCCTGCCTAGGGTTAGGGATGTTCACGTCATCTTCACCAGAGCAGCTTACAGGTACCTTAAATTTAGTTGAAGGCTGCCTGTGCATTCATGCAGGCACGCTCTGGTTGCAGGGTGTACGCCCTCCCAGGGCCGGGTTCAACTTACAGTTTGGGAAAGAGGATTTCCTACTGCTGACATGCAATACCATGCCTCCTCCTAAGCGTGGCAAAATGGTACTTTTGTCATGTGGTTTTGGATTAACCCAAATGCGAAAAGCTTCTTATATCACTTACCTGGAGGGTAGAAAACCTGACCTACTGTGCTCTTCATGCTATTGAGGTAAAAAGGATTAAGACAGAAGTAGTATATGTGGAGTGAGAAAATACCAGGGTATACCTCTGCTGCTATCAGTGCTTGGGCTTGTGCTTTTACACCTTGTCTTCTGTTATATTTGGAGTGTAAATTAACTTGTCAGGCAAGTCATTAAGGAGATGTCATTAACAAGTTTATTTGCAGAAAATCAGTACAGAATATTTTAAATAAATGCAATTAAAATGTTCTTTGATGAAGAGTTAGAGAAGTTCTATAATCCTAGCTCTGAAAGATATATTGGCAAATTGACATATTCAAAGGAGTGGAGGGGATTAGATTTTGCACTTGATGTGATCAGCTAGGTTTTGAATTGATTCTTCATTTTAGTAACGGTGCTTTTCCAGCTGCCTTTTCAAAGTGCAGATTTCAATAATAAAAAAAATTTAAATAAAAAAGCCACATTTATAGAGGACTAAGCTTCCTGGAAATACCACAATTGAACTCACAAGCTTCTTAACATCCTTTTTATATCCTGATGGTGTAATCAGTGTATTTTTGTCTTTAGCCAGCAAGTAATTTGGCATTAGCGCTTCACCTTATTTAGGTCGGTTGAAAAAGGCTCCTGATTTATGGTGAACACAAGGGGAGAATCTAAAGTTGTAAAGACCAACAGCCTAAATTTAGGAAAGGCAACAGAAAGCATTGTAGTCAGAGCTAATAGCATTGTGGGAACAGGGTACTGTCAGACGTTTCAGCTCTTAAGCAAGACTCCCCTATTTTGTGATGGCAACAACCATGATGGCCAAATTTTGCTTTCAGTTTCGACTATGAAAACCCATAGGACTCTTCGGCCTTGCAGTAACTTATGTTGACATAAATAACAGTAGATTTTTATCTTTTTTTTTCTTTTTTTTATTATTTAAAATTTTGCCTTTTTTGAAAACTAGCCTGTTTTTAAAAAAAGATTTAGACAACATTTTCAGTCTTTCAGATAGAAATACATTTCTGTTTGGATTTAGAGCCTCCAAGACTAATTTGGAACCTAATTATTCTGCAACAAGTTGTGAGTCCATGAATTAAAAATCTCAGTTAGAATAAAACATTTCCTGGTAATAAAAAGTGGTCGATAGAGTCAGGAAAAGCTGAAATGTGCAAGGCCTTACTTTTTAGATCTGATAGGATATTATTAGAGATGTTTATAACTTTAAAAATATTTGGGTCAGTTTGTAGAGGCTTGCTATGCCATGATCAGGGCAGAACCTGAATCAAAAGACTCAGAAAGAAAGCTGTCAAAGGTGCACTACAGAAAATGAAGCTACTATCTATAGAGGGAAAAGGGAAGGTGTGAGATTTCTTTGTTGCAGAGAAAATGTGTCTGAATCTGACAAGGACTCAGAGATGAGGGTGTGACAAAGGGGAGACAAAAAGAGAGGGGTCACAGGCAACTGGGGTGATGAGTTTCCAGGTGTCATCTTTGTGAAACCAAATCCTAATTACAATTTGCTACTCAGTGGTGGATAAATAGAGAAGTATAATAGATTTATTCTACTTTTAATATGCGGTTACACAAGTAGCTGCAGGATTCTAAACTGTAAGCAATGTGTATCTTTTCTCCACGTGTCATGGGTTTGGGTACTGCACGTGGCTGTATGACTAATACAGTATACCCAAGTGTCATCCATCAGCAGTGAACACTGTGCCAGAAGAATAAGAGCACTGAAAACTGAGTTCTTGAATTCTCATCCAGGGAAGGGTATTGATATCTGTTTTTAAATAGTCGATTCAAAAAGGCAATTCTGGAACTGATGCAGCACTTTCCTTTTTTTTTTTTTTTTTCCTTTTTTACTTGAAGAGGACTCTCAGGATGATATGATAACAAAAAGGTATATTTGCTGCAAAGAGATGAAAGAGCTTAGCTGAAATGGAAACACTGAATAGAGACCATATATTTGGCTACACATGGGAAAAATAGTCACTGCTTGGTTCACGTGCATCCATAAAATGCTAGAGGATAGATGCAAGTAATCTGTTTCCAATTCCTCACACTTGATAGATATTTGTGGTTTGTTGAATTTAGAACTGTTTTATAAAACTGTCCCTAACAGAAAATGGTAAGTACATATTACCAAAAAATATTTCCATTATAAAAACCTTCTTGTAATTTTCAAGTGGTCGTGGGACTAAATTTTTTAATTGCACAGGAAGCTCGGACTAATTTCCATAAAGTCAATCTTGGGCCAGAACCAAGCTGACAGAAAGAGAGGTGAAAATCAAGCTCACTCTGTTTTTTCTTACTTCACAATCAGTGATGTTCCCAAAATAATTTTAGCAATTTATATTTATCAGACTTATCAAGTTAAAAATGTGAGGGGCATTCAGACAGTCAAAATGAGCATTCTTGGATTGCTGAAATGACTGGATACCTGATTACATAATGGGAAGAAGGAAAACTTGGATGCATGAACATCTTTAGAAGATTATCTTCTATCGAAGCTTATGTGGAAGATGACACTGCTTCTCTCAGAGCCTTCATATACACTATATGATATACACTTCATATATGCTATAGTTGAAACATAGGAACTATTTCAAATGGTTGTACAGTCCATGAACATTCCAAGTGTATGCTGGAGCATGGCTGTTGTGGTCCATAGCCTCGGGCCCTCACACACAGGGTTTACACAGACAAAACAACAAAGGTCCTGCCGAAAGCCTGAAGCCTCGGGTCAGCATCTCTAACCTCCAGCTGCAATCACACGACTCAAAGGGATTGATTTTCCATAGCCCAGCTGAGTGACCATCAGTGGCTTTAACGCATTTATCAGAGTGCTGAGACAAAGTCTCACTTCTGCCAAAATATTGTTGTTCTGCTCCCCTTTACAACTCCACTGCTGTGCTGGACCATTATTCAGTGCCATAATAAGGAAAAGGAGGGGTGTTATGGCACCCTTCTCTTTTGGTTACATGAAATGCTTTTTCAGCCCAGTGGTCTGTGGAAACACATCAGCATTGTCAGTCTAACCCAGATGTGAAGTAAAACAGCACCTAAGCATCTTGACCTTGTTTTACTTTACAGCCCCCAGCAGGGACAAAAGCCACCTCAGCAATGGCTCCATAAGGCAAGGGAGGGAATTCACAAGGACTATTAGCAGTTTTTGTTACCAGGCTGTTCCAGTCAAGGTGACATGGAAACCAATAAACATTGTACATCTGGCCTGTCCACTGCAACAGAAGCTGCACAGTTGGATTGAAGGAAAAAAGGAAATACCAAACTCTTTACTATGAGGGTGGTAAGGCACTGGAGGAAGTTGCCCAGAGAAGCTGTGGATGTACCATCCCTGAAAGTGTTCACAGCCATGTTGGATGGGGCCCAGAGCAACCTGGTCTAGTGGAAGGTGCCCCTGCCCATGGCAGGGGAGTTGGAACTAGATGATCTTTAAGTTCCATTCCAACCCAGAGCATTCTGTGATTCTATTATTATATGAAAAATACACATCAGAATGTATCAGCAAGAGCTATAGTACACACAGCAGTAGAGCAGGTATTTACCAGAACTAACTTTTTTCATGTAAATAGTCCAAATGGAGTGAATATGCTGTGGGCTTTGTGTGTTGTAAGGCTCTAAAATCTGTCTCAGAGTGACTAACTGCAGTATTTTAGCATGAACAGTTGGTGAATTATTTTTGACCCAGATGGTAAAAGGCCCCCATCAAATGTTTTGTTTGATTCATGCCAGCTGAATGGCTTTGTTAATGAAGCTCTCATGTTATATGAAAAAATGGTTTACAGGTTTACATGATTTAGTATAACTCCCTGTAGATCTTGGCAGCATTTCACACACTCTGCTGATTTTCTAATGGAGTGTCTCAGTGTCTTATCTATTTTCAGCTCTTTGCCATTACCTGTCATAATATGGTGCATGATGGCAACGTGCCAAGAGATGCAATGTCACATTCATAATTTTTAATATATAACAGGGCAGATATCCAAAGTGATAAATATTTTAGAAATAATAAAACTTTTTTTTGTTTTGCTTTGCTTTTCATCTTTCTTCTCCAGCACTTTCCATTTTATAGGCTGCTTGTTCTACTTCTCATGTCCTTGTTGTCAGTTGCTAAAATACTTCTTTGTAGTGGCCACAAAATCAGGAACAGTATATCATTTGTCATCTGTAAATCTTAATTTAAAAATCCATGCTTTGGAAGCTGTTTGTCAAATCTGTTAAGCCTTCTTCTAGCTTGCAGTCATGTTTTAAACAAATGCAGTTTTTCTCCACTAAATGTTTTTAATTGCTTGCAGGGCTTATCAGCATCTGCAGAGGTAAAATGCTTCAACTCCCTAGTGAGCTGCATCATTTCCAGTTAGTTCTATGTCTTTTGATATCAATCCCATGTGCCTAGGATGTGATCTGCAAAACACACATAGATGGTGAGCAAAATATGCACATGCAGAGTGATCATCTGAGAGGGAGGAGGAATCTGTTTTAAGCAACTGCATTTACAAATCAGTGAAAACTCCATTTATAGGCAATGGAAAGAAACCATCCCCTCCAGAGCACCCAACATGTCTGTTTAAGACAAGTGAAATCACTTTATCTCTCTGGGTACCTGGAAAGGTGCTGTAAAGAGAGACTAGGTTGCATGCTCAGGTCTGACTCAAACTGATCAAGAGGTATGATTTCATTAACTCAGCAATACACTGTTAACTGACATGTGGTCCAATGTTTCTCAGTCAGATGATATTCCATACTCAGAGTTGAAAAATTAATAACTCAATAATCTCTTATTAAGCAAGAATGGCTCTTACAAGTCTGCGAATTTATCATTCACAGCACACCAGTAAAATACAACCTTAGTACCAATCTGATGACTGGAAGCCAAAATGATCCGGGAATACAAAGAAACTTTGGACCCAAATCTGGAAGGAAACATAAGTCACATTTGAGACCCTCTTTCACATTAGCCAATTAAGCACATCCCATAGTCTCATGGTCATTACTTAAAAGAAGTATATGGATTATTTTGTCTCTTCAGAAAAGCTAGGTTCCTGTATACCCATACATCATTCTTATTATTTATTTCAGTGTTCACTTCAGCACAGTCATTAATTGCAGTTGTATGGTATGTATTACTTTTGTTCAAATCCATACAAAGGCTATTTTTTGCATCTATAATTGAATTGATACAAAGCAGTTCTCAGGAGGAAGCTTCTCTGTACGGCATATATTTTGTACTTAGGGAGACATTAGCTGTGCAGCTGTCTTCAGAGCAGTATGTGCAATTTACCTGAACTAATAAATTTCTTTCCCTGAGAAAAACAAAAATGGTAACTGGCTGACTTACAATATATTTTTGAATATATTGTTCCAGTCAAGGTGACATGGAAACCAAACTATAAAGAATATTACTTCTTTACAAAAGTAAAGATATATTTCTATACATTTCAGAAGTAAGTAGACAGATTTTCTATACCAGTGTAGAAAATCTTAATACCAAACCACTAGAGACCAATCATAAGTATAGACTCTAAAGTGCAGAGGGAAGGGCGTTTACAAAAACTGAGAAAGCAGGATAAAGTCTAAGAAGGCTTGGGCTTCTCCTCCTCATCAACATGTGAGAGACCATCCACAGTACCGAGCTCTTCACATCCTCACCCACCGGGAGAGAGAATTCAGTGAACAGATCCCTACCAAATAAACAGGCCAAGGCTGTGGATCGTTTCCTAAATAGTCCAACCTTTCCAAATAAGGAACTGCTGAAGGAGCCACGGACACAGAGCAGTGTTGGCCTTGCCTGCTGCTGCTGATCCCTCCTGCTGGAGGAGGAGAGAGGCAGCATCCATAGCAGCAGATGGCAATCTAGGCCCCAAAAAATACTCCGGAGGGAGCTCCTGTGTCAGCCTGGTGCTTCTCAGAGGCAGATGGGGATGTTACAGGGAAGACTGAATCTGACAAAGAAACCTGGGCTTAATAAGGCCTGCACAACACCAGGCACGCAGCCCCTCTATCACCGCGGGCTGACGCCTGTCTGCAAGAGGAGCCGGAGCTGTGGCATGGCTCCTGCCCTCTCTCAGCATCAGCTTGAACCTCTGGCTCATGCAGGTGCGGGGGAGGGCACCATTTCCCAGAGGCTCCGTCTCCCACGCCCTGCTGTCCCTGAGCTGGCACAGGCCCCCTCACCGCAGCCTCTCGGTCCCCGGCGGAGCCGAGCGCTGCCCGGCGGCACCACAGGGTGTCACCCTCGGCCCGGGCCCAGGGCACGGGGCACCGCGGGCAGACAGCGCCGCAGCCGCCGCTGCAGCTCTGCTGGGGCTCCCGGACAGCCCGGGCTGCGGGCCTGACCCGCACGGCTGCAGGGCACCGCACACACACGCGTGGGGAGCACACGCTGGCACCGCGGTGCCCCCCGAAACTGCGCAGGGAGGCCAGGAGCTGCCACATTTCAGTCTCTCAAAGAAGAGGCCTTTCTTTCAGAGACTGACCTGGCTCTCAAGCAATTGCTGGACAAATTGTGGCTGTGCGTGTCTGTGTTGTTTGCAACTTTCTTCTTCAGGCTTTTTTTTTTCCCCCTCCTCATTTTTGGAATGTTTTGGAAGCATTTTTGCAGAAATTTTCCATAATCAGGCCTAGCCAGCGTGGAAAATTTTATCCTGATCTTGAAATGTAGGCCTTCAGAGCAGAAACTGCAGCTGTGGGGGGCATCAGAAAGCATCAGAAAGCATCTTTACTGTAAGCTGTCATACCTACTAGGGTAACTACAGCCACATGGTATCACATAAACATCTGTCGATCTGGTACGGCAGTTAAATAGGAGTATAACATTGTGCAATATTTTGTTTTTCTTCTTAAAAGAGTCCAGATGGGCCTGGATTCATCTCAGCTACCTTTAGGTACCCCTGGTAAGATGCTGAATTAGGGCCACTAGCCAAAGCTCTTTTCTGAGCAGCGTCCCTCATTTTTAGCACCTACCTGTAGAAATGTTTCACTAGAGATGCAAGGCTGTACTAGAATCTTGTTTTTTTTCCGTTAATTTCATTAACTTTTTTTTTTTTTTCATTAATTTCTTCAGGCTTGTTATAAGTCTGACACATAGGGTGGCATAAACTACTTTTTAAGAATTTTTGGGGGGAGAGACAAGAACCTTAATTTGCTTATGATCCAGTCTGTCCTCCAGCCTGCTGAGTATAAGGAGAACAAGAAAAATAGTTACTAAGAAGTTTCTCTTATCTCTCTAAGGCTCATGAAACAGTTCATAGCTTTTGGTGCACAGAGATAAGCAGCACATACTAAACCACGTGAGATGTCTGCATTTACGTATTTAAATTTTTTTTGCATGTATTATCAATACACTCCACTCAAAGAGTATATGAAAGCCCAAGCATGCTCGCTATGCAGAGTACAATATAGTGTTTGAAGTTTAGTTGCATTGACCGTTTTGCTGAATAAAGCTATCCAAGCTGCTGGTGGTTACAACACTGCCACCAGCAGAAAGTGTGGATGACTACTTCTATTTTACAAATGAGTGAAATTAAACTACAGATCCAGGTCTTAGTCAAAGTAGCTCATAACACCTATGTCACCTGCGATTTCAGGAATCCTAGCCTTTTGCTTCTCAGTGCAGAGACATTTCTCTAAAGGAAATACAGACCTTATAGACACGGAATTCCACAAAACAAACAAAACAAGAAACCCAGCTGACTTTCACAGATTCCTCCTACAGGCATGACTGCAATACATCAAAATCAGCGAGATTAAAATCATGGACAACTTTTTCTCCTTTTCTACACCAAACAATTGAGGCGGCATGTGTTGAATATTCATTGCTAGCAGTTGCAGACTTTTGCAGAAGGCAGGAGCAGCATAATAAGCCTACGCATGGTAGAACAGTTAGAATTACAATCAGACATTGTTTTTTAAAAGGAACCCATTAAAATAATACCCTACATCTTGGCACACATGAAAAGCACATGATGTACACCTTTGAGTTGCTGAAGTTTTATACTTCTTCGTTATTAATTACTCCAGCAGGGTTCTTTTTCCTATAAAACCATAGGCGGCATTTAATGTTCTGTTACCCCGGGGCTGCAGTTCTCTGCTCGTGTATCTGCACGCAGCACCTTGCTCATGACTGGGAAATGTGAGGCAAAGATAATGTGTATGCACAGCTTCGTTGCTTGGCAAGTTGTTTCATTTTCTGTAGAGACAGATTAGCACTATATATTTTAACATCTCTAGCCTACAAAGTCATCGACACAAAAGATGTTTCAGGAGCATTATAGCAGTGGAAGACTTTGCAGAGCCTGTCAGTGCACTATTCAAAGAGTTATTGAATGCATGAATTTGGGAGTTTGTTGGGAGTTTGAGGGGGAGGTGACTGCATCTCTTTCAGATAATAACGGGATCTGAAAGGTTTCTCGGCTGCTATGAATTAGCATTTTCAGCTCTGAGTGTGGTCTCCCAGAAACAGTTTATAGCTAAAGCCATACACGTTTTTCTGTTTCTACATCGAACGGATAATAAAAGCTAGAAAATTACTGCAGGCTTTTATCTCAGAAATGTAATGAACAGAAATACCACCCTGTTAGAGATTTGCTTACGCTGCTGCTATCATAGCAGCCTGAGCAACGTTTGACTGTCCAACTTTTCTCAGCAACTGCTCATCTGGATTCCTAGAATTGCTAAGACCACCAACTGAACTACCTGATGGATAATGGGAGCTCTGAAGGAGGTGCAGATACTCAATTCCTCAGAGAAAAAGAAACATCCATCACCCAGAAGTTATCTTACTTCTTGGCCAGAAATGCCTCTTGCAGGCTTTCTCAGTATTACTCAGTAATAAAAAACTATTTAACAGTTTTAGATATATAGGCAGTTTTACCCCAGCTGCAAGCATAGGATCAGTGGCTGAAATCCAGCTCCTGACTAGGAGCACTGAATTTGGAACACTGGTAAACTCGGGGTACAGTGCACTGTCCCACATCCCAGCAGCAAGATCAGAGCCTCCAGGATGGACTCCCAATAGGGGCTGTTTCCATCAGTCCCGTGATAGCCTGTTTCTAGTGTCTGCAATGCTGTGCTAAAATAGCTCCTGACATAATTCAAGTGTCGCTGTGCTTTGTCCACACCAGAGAGCAGTATCTTCACTTTGCTTGTGGCAGAGAAACTCATTTTGGGGAAATGGGAGCATTTGTACCACAAAAGAACGCCCACAATGATACACAACCACACAGCCACAGCTGGAAGACCAAGTTGTATCCATGGTAAGATTTCTATGGGTGGAGTTTGATGGAATAACCATCACACACCTAGCAAAATTATCTTAGCTGATTGGCAGTTTGGATTTGTTTCTAATTGTTTGGGTTTTTTTAAATCTTGCTTAAACCTTTGTTTTAAAAGAAGACAGTTTATGGAAGTATTTTTCAGGATTTTACTGCAAACCTATGGGTCTGGTCACAGAAAAATATGATACATATAACCATGTTAATTATATTACATTACAATGATGGTATACATTACAAGTAAGTCTGTAAGTTTAAATATACATCTAGAGTTATAACTGAATGTACAGATCTTTTTTACAATACATACAGTCAGGAATGAAAATCCCTCAAACCCCAAGACCATAAATAATGCCCACTTTTATAGATGATATCTTTAAAACTAAAAGAGAAAAAAAAAAAAAAAAAAAAAAAAAGAGAAAAAAAAAAGAAACCAACAGCTTTGACCGACTGCAGCTGGGGCATTTTGGTCCATAAAAACCCTTTCTAAAAATAGAAATCTTTTTTCATAGCAGCAATGCTTTCTTCAAGCATTTGGATACAAGTAATTGTGAGCCCATTTCAATAATTTTAGTTGACAGTATAGATTTACAAAAGAAATTTCAAAATTACACTTAATTTATCTTCCAAATATGGAAGAAACAAACAATGCCCCACATTGTGGTATCCTGCAAGTGTCACACTGATGCTTTAAACTAAGTCCATCTGTAGTACGCAGACCACACGCATACCATTTGTTCACATAGTAAACCCACATAAATGAACTGAGAAACACACTCTGCAACAGGGAAAGCTTTGGAGCTCACAAGATCTCATCAGAATAAAGGCACATTTCATAAAATCCTTATCACGTTCAGATAGATCTTCAGGCAAGGCTTTTCGAGCACGATTACAAAACAGCTTGTTCTTACTCCTATGATCTGCCAGAGTAGTCAATGGCAGCAGTCACTCTTGTTTTTTCTTTCCCAAGGAGACAGCACCACTTTGGGGGAAGAACAAATGTAAATGAAAAGCCTGTAAAGCTCATTTAGAGAGTGATGTGCTCTTCAAAAAAGCTTCCAGCAAACAGTGTAGTTGAAATTAAGGCTGCAAAGCTGCCATGGTGGAAATGTGCAAATTCTCTTTCAAGGTGACTGGTCAACTGGCAGTTCCACCAGAAGGCCAAACAAAACAAAACAAAACAAATAATAGTTGTTATTATTATTAAAAAAGAATAAAAGAAAAATGTTCACAAGAAAGAGTCCACAGGTGGGGCATATGAGAAGCCCAAAAAAGCCTCAGCAGCTTCTTTGACACTGGCGGTGATGAGGATGCTGTCTGGGGACTGGCCAATGGAGTTAGGGACTGGCTCATCTGTAAACTCCGGATCAAAGTGTCGCAGATCACTGGGGCCGCTCTGTGGAAAGGGTGGGAAAAAAAATTTAGACCCAAGTATTTTGTGAATGTGCAATTCAATTCAATATGGAGACAAGCACCCTTGTACGGAGACTCACAGTGTTATCACCTCAGGCCCGCTGTTTAGCAGCCTTTGACAGTTTTAGTTTGACCTTTTTTGTATCGTGTTGCACACTGTCTCACTAAAAACAAGATGATTCAATTTAGTATGGCTACACTCCCACTAAGCTCATGCAACAGAAGCTAAATGCAAACATGCCACTCTGCCACACAGCAGTTTGCAGGGGAGGACTTTGATCTTCTTGTTATTAAATGTAGCTTCTAATCCACCACTTTGCATGTTAGTAGTATCTGACAAGCCAATTGTAACTCTGTCCCAGGGAAGCTACTTGTTCTCTATACCTTAACTTCCCCTTTGATAAAATGGAGAATATGCTGGGGATTATTTTTAAATTGCCATGCAATGAGGCATGTGAGACAAAAAAAACCAGCTCCATTTAGATGGATCATCAGCAAAAAGTCAATTACCACCTATTTTTAACTTTGTTTGGACAGACAGAGAAGGAAAGCTGCATTTCCCAAACAGCCATCCGGCCACTTGCCCCTGGCTCCTGGGCACACCACAAAGACGAGAGGTAAAAAGGCACTCTCATGCACTCTATAATTAGAAGTGATACGTACCACATTTGGGTTAAAAGGGGGTGTAATCTTCTTATTAATGAGATCATCCCAGTTAATTGGGGAGAAGAAGATGTGATTCTTAATCTCCATCTGTTAAGAGAGAGAAAAATAGATTAATTCAGACCCGAGCTAATGTAAACAATATGGCCCAGTCATCCTCCCGCACTGCATGTGGGCACTGGCCAGTTTGAACTTACAAAGTCCTCCTTGGCACCAAGTCTCTTTGTCCTGTCCTTCTGCAAGAGGCCTTCCAGCAGATGTCTAGCTGAGTTGGTAATATTTGGCTTCAGCTGCAAGGGTTTGTTCAAGATATTGTCGTACATTTCTGCGGTGTTCCTGCTGTAGAAGGGTGGCTGTGGGGAGCAGAAAAAGGAGGAGTTAATGAGGCTGACAGGCAGGCATGGGGTTTCTTGTGGGAAAAGGTCAAGTAAGCTAGTTTGATCTGTCACAAAGGATTTGTTGCTTACCAAGCCATAAAGCATCTCATACAGGACTGCTCCAAGGCACCACCAGTCCACAGTCCGATCATAGGGCTGCTTATGGAGAACTTCAGGAGCAAGATACTGTGTAAGAGAAGGGAAAGAGCCATGTGAGCCATAGGGATTTTTACAATCAAGAAAAAGAAAGCCTTCCCATTCATGGATGAAAGCAGCTTACTGAATCCCAGCAATATCTAAGCTAAAGGAAAGCTACAATGTTTTGTACCAGGCAGATGGCTTGAGAGCTCTCTCTCCTGCTCAGCAAGCTCCATGTGTCCTGCATGTCCTCACTGACAGCCCTATATTAGAAGGCCATAATGCCCCCTCTGCTCATGTAACCAGCTTTACATACATGGGAGAAGTCAGTTTTCACTGATGAGAACAGCTCTTGCTGTTGCTTTGAGAGTGGGGGGCTGAGGGCTGGCCGTACCTCTGGTGTGCCGCAGAAGGTGGAGGTCGTGCCATTGTGCTCTATGTTTTCTTTGCAGAGTCCAAAGTCAGTCAAGACAATGTGCCCCTGTGAATCAAGCAGGATGTTCTCTGGTTTCAAGTCACTGTAGGAAGAGATGAAAGAAGATAAATGTTAGTTTGAGGAGGTACAGTGAGAATATTTTAGGTGCAGCTGTTTACAGAACTGCACTAAGCCACTACAAAATATTAAAAGCAATTTCAAGCTCCTACTGAGCTGAACTTTTCAATGCTTATTTAACAAAGCACATGTTTTTTTTTCTGTACAGCAAACTGACTAAGGCTGCTCACCGATAAACGATGTTCAGGGAGTGCAGATAGCCCAGTGCACTGGCAATTTCAGCAGCGTAAAATCGGGCTCTCGGCTCCAGGAAGCAACGCTCCCTCTGGAGATGGTAGAACAACTACAGGAGACAGAGGGAACAAAGTTGTGTAAACACTGCCAAAGCCTGTTAACAATGCACTTAATTAGACTCAACATATATAGCAAGGGAGAACAATAGCAGGAAATGGCCTAACGATCCTTTGGTAGTTCAAAACTTGGCAGGCAGAAACATTCAATCTAGTAACTTCTCCCCCATGACTTTTCCCCTTGCAACTTTTTTTGTATTTAAAAGGAAGGGTGAAAATGTCTACCCTACCACCATGCACATGACAGGAAATACTATTTAATTTTTTTACTGCGTACCTCTCCGCCATTGATGTAGTCCAGGACAAAATACAATTTGTCTGCAGTTTGGAAGGAGAAGTGAAGCCCGACCAGGAAGGGGTGTTTCACATTCTTCAGCAAGACATTGCGTTCTGACATAATGTGCTTCTCCTGAAAACATCAGAAATTAATTTTTAGTACGCTTGCTCAATAGTAGCAAAAAAAACCTGTTTTGATGGACATTGCAATGGCAATGTGAAGGGCAGCTTACCTCCTTTTTCTTCAGGATTGCTTTTTTCTGCAGGACTTTAACAGCATAGAACTGCTCTTCTGCCTTATGCCGTGCAAGGAGGACCTGAAAGTGCATAAAATTCCAGAACTGAGCAATACTGAAATAGTACAACTCATAACACAACCAGCAACAAGCCTTTACGTTAGCTGCTGAGCACTGCCACATCTCTCTCGTTCAGTGTGCAAGTCCTTTGCTGGAAATGCCTGGCACTGTTACCATTTGGGCAGATTAATCTAGCCCAAAGATATCACCTCGAGTTCCCTTCTCTTCCAAAAGCAAAGTATATCCTTCACAGCACTAGTGAACTGAATTTCCTGGCTCTTCTATGACTCATTCAAATGCAGCCTCCCTGCTCCGTTCTCCCTGCACTGGACAGCAGGATGTGCTCAGGTGACCATGGTTCACCAAAGGCAGAACAAACCCCACTCTCCAGTATTTCACAGAAGAGCTGAAGAGTAAATAAATTTAAATGAAGGAAAAAGTTACACTTACCTTCCCAAAACTGCCTTTTCCAATCACTTTTAAGAAATGGAAGTCTGATGGTTTGGCATGTGGGTTGGATGATGGGCCGAGATTGATCTGCTGTGAAGGACTGGGCTATAAAAATAAACAGAAACCACATTCATTAAAACAGTTCAGCAGTGCGAGTCCCAACAGATTCTCTTTTTAAAAAATACAAATGAAGTGACCTTGAAAATAAAGATTAACGCTCTTATTGCCGCTAAAACTTGACCTCTAACAGATATCTTAAACTAATAGGTACTGCCTAAGAAGACTCTGACAACTACAGGTTACTTAGAAGTGCTCGTTGAAGTCTTAGACACATTCCATAATGAAATAACCAGAACACTTTTTAAACATTTCTTCTTCATATTTGAAACATCAGAAATTTCAGTCTAACCCGATTACTCTTTCTTGTTTACATTAGTGTGCTACGAGATGCACTAATGCAATACGCACGATGCTAATTTTGCTACACTTCTATTAGTGGCTGAATTGATGTTCTAAAAACGTCACACTGACTAAAATCTACTTACCGGAGGAGAAGGATTAGCATTCATAAGTTCAGGCTCTTGAGGCTGAGAGATTTTCAAGATAGACTGAACTTCAGGGCTGCAAGGATAAGAGCACACACGATTAGGAGAGTTACCAGGAGCAACAGGCAGATCTTTCCGCCAGAGGGCAAGCATGTAACGCGGAAGAAGAGTTCTGGTCGAGCCTACTACAGAAGGCAACCAAAACAATCTATTCGATTTATGGAGTAAAAATTTTCTAGGGGCATAAGTTCCGTCTTACAAAGAAACTTATTTATACTCTAAGTACAGCACATAATAGGGACTCGTCACTAGAAATCTCCGACTTATTTGTCCCAAATCCAGCTCACGCAGATCGTTGCGAAGTGAGTAATACCTCAACAAGACAAATAAACTCTTCCGTAACAGTAATGCCGGAGGAATTACAGTAAACAAACATTTTTTTAAAACTAGATCTCGCAATATCTAGTGATATTTGTGACTGAAATCCTCCCCAAAATTTATGATACTTACTGCTTGCATGCATAGGAGTTGGTGGCTATCTTCTGAATGAAGTCGTTTAGTCCCATTCTTCTCTGCTTCATGAAAGCTATAAAGTAAAAGGAAAGGAGAAACAAAATCGTTAAGCCGCCCTGACAGAAAAAACACAGCCCCTTGAGCATCTTCAAAGAAGTCCCCGCGCCGCTCACCGATGAGGATGGCCACCATCCCCCTCATCTTCGAGTAAGTCAAGGTAGGACCAGACGCCTCAGCTGCCTTCACGGTCATTTTGAAGCGAGAGGGGGACACACAGCAACCACTCAGCACCACCAGCTCCTAGCACCGCACTGACTTGGCGAAGCACCCGACGGCGTTTAAGTGGCGGCGGTGATGGGCGGGACCGGGGCGGGGCGGCCACGATCGCACCCCCCTCGACTTCCTTTGGGGGGCGACCAGTGGCCGCCTCGAGGGTGGGAGGGGAAGGCAATCGTCGCTGCCTTTTCCACCGCCCAACCTTGGGCGCAACTCTCAGGGGAGCCCCCCCCACAGTACCCCCGCAGCACCTTGCCTCAGGATGCCGAGCATCCACAGGCAAATGCATCAAATCACTTTTTTTTTTTTTTCTTGACAGCAAACTCCTGTAACCCCGGCTCTCTCTCTTCCGCTCCCCCCTTTTTTTCATCCAGTGCCTTCTTATTTTACGGTTATATAAAGTTGAAATCTGTCTCTGTCTTTAGGACGACCACCTCTTCCGAAAGTGTGGGTGTCCCCCCACCACCCCGCAGCCTGCGTCCGCTCTCGGTCCCGCAGCACCGGGTGAGCGGCGATAAGGGACGCTGACGTTTCCCTGAAGGAGCCGCAGTGACTCAGAAGAACAAAATTTCCTGCCCGGTTTTCAATAAAACAAACAAATGTCCCTTCTGTGCACTGCCCCGATCCTGGCTGGGACATAACGAAAAGGAAAAGAAAAAAAAAAGGGGGTTTTTTGTTGGTTTTTTTTTTTTTTTTTTTTTTTTTTTAATACCAATAAGGGAAACAAGGGGGGAAAAAGATAATCCGTTCCCTGAAGCTGGAGGAGAGCAGAAATCTGCTTTTAGAAAAGGTGGGGAGATGACCGAGGGCTGGACAAGTGCAGTAACGGAGGGGGAAAAAAAAGAGGTGGGAGGGGGGAACAGCCCCGCTCTGCAGATTATGTTTTTACTGTACACGGTCATTTGTGAACACGGTGTACCCGGGATTTAATGGCTCAGTCGCTTCCTTGCGGGCGCGCCGGGGGCACACCAGGAGCGCTGGTGCATGCACGAAGCCCAAGGTGAAAGGATGCAGCCGGGGCCCTGCTCCCAGGGGCCGCGGGAAGGCGCGGAGAGGGGTACTACGGCCTCCCGCCAGGCTCCCCCGCCGGGGCGCATCCCCGCTCGCAGCCCTGGCACGGGTCAGGCGCGTCCGGGGGATGCCGAGCTCCTGCGCCCTGCAGGCGGCTGGAACTTTCCACCCGACGGGGTGTTATTCATGCGCATGTTTCGCCTCGCTGTCTGTACGAACGGCGCTGGGTTGCGGCCAGCGGCTCCAGCTGCAACCTGCCCCCGTCCTCCCCCCGCCCGGAGACCGTCTTTTTACTCTTTATTTTTTTTCCTCTGTACCCGCTGCTGCTGCCTCCCCCCACAACCACTGCCGGCCGCTGGGCGGCATCCCTTGGCAGCTGTCCTGTACCCTCCGCCTCGGGGAGGGGGGATGGCGAGCGCCGCAGCACAGCAGCCGTCAAAGGCAGCAGCTCACCTTGAGCAGCAAGACGGATGACCCGGAGAAGAGACCCCTGCGAGCTGGGCACAGGTCTTTAAAAAGCGCTGCAAAGGCTTTATAGGGAAAAAGCAAAGAGGGAGGATTGCCGGCTCCGTTCCGAGCCTCCGGTGTCCTTCCCGGAGCAAGGGGCCCTTGCCCGGCCCCGCTGTCCCGGGGAAGTGGAAGGGAGCCGGCGCCAGGGAAGGAAGCGGCGACGGGAGAAGCAAGGAAATGCAGACTGCAGCTGGCGGGGCTCTAGGTTCTCCCACTTGTGGCTTTCCTCACTCTGTTGCACACAGAAATTGCCACTCTCATTAATGTAAGCGGAGAAAAAAAAAAAAAAAAAATCCCGCAATAAAGTATGGGATTCAAAACTATCCTCAGAAAACCCCGCTTGACAGATTGAAAGAGACGCAGTTTTCTCTGCCCCTTCGTACTGCTTTCAGAGTACTGTTGTGAAAAACCACTCGAGTTCCACAGTTTGGATGGTCACCAGAGTCCCCGTCCCCTGTCCGCTGCCCCCTGGCATCTCCAGGCTACACGATAATGCCCACCGGCACGTTCCTACCAGCTGTGCACAGAGGCAAGCGGCTGCCAGCCCCCGGGCAGTCTCCGGCACAACCCACACGCAGTTCTGCACAGCTTGCCAGAGGCTGCCACCCACTGCCTTTCTCCCGGCTCTGCCGCGGCCCCCCACGCCGCCCGCAAGCACCCCCGCTCCAGCCGGCTACACCGGCACCCTCGCCCCCGCTCTGAGTCGGTGTTTTTGCAAGGGCTCCGCTGCTCTCGCCAAGTCACCTGGCCTCTACTCGTGCCAAGCGCTGCCTCGGCTGTCCCCCGCACGCACCCGCCTGTATCCCCCGCTGCATCGCTGCTCGGGGACCCCGCTGCTGGGAGGGTTCTTTTCCCCGTGGAGAACAGTTCTCCTGCCAGGGCGGAGCGGCGAACCCACCTTTCAGCGACGACTTCTCCTCTTTGCCCCTCATCTTGCTGCCTGCCGGGACCCCGGGCGCGGCGCGGCGGCGCGGAGGCTGTGCCTGGGCTCCCGCTCCCGGCCGCTGCTGCAATCCCGAATAACTCCCCTTCCTGGCCGGGCGGCCCGCGGGCAGGAGGGAGGCGGCGAGGGCGGCGAGGCCGGCCGCTGCTCCGGCTGACCCCTTTATGGACGCAATATCGAGGGCGGCTGACATGCGGGAGCGTTATAAAGTTCAGCACGGGCCGCCCCGCACACTCTGCCCCGTTGCAACATCACCCTGAAAATTACTGTAATCAGCGCGCACACAAACACACGCACGGGCGGAGCGGGGCGGGGGGGCCGCTCCGGCCCTCCCTGACCTGCCGGCCGGCCCTGCCCCACGGAAGCTTGCGCTGCCCACGCTCCCCCGGCCAGGGCGCGGAGCGAGCGGCCGCGCACCCACGGCGCGGGTCCTGCGCCCCCTCCCCTCCGGGACGGGCAGAGGCGGGCCGGGAGATGCTGCTGCCCGCGGGGGGCGCGGGGCTGCGGCTACCGGCCGGGCTTCCCCGCCGGCCGGATAGCGCCGGGGTGGGACCGGCGCCCCGCTCCGACCTGGCACCCCGCGCCTTCCGCCGGCAGCGCCCCGGCGGCGCCCCCCGCCCGCGCAGCACCGCTCCCCCGCCGCCCGCCACCGCCCGGCCCGGCGCCGAGCACCCCCGGCCGCGCCCCGCCCGGGAAGCCGCTCTCCCTCCGTCCGGCACCCACCTGCCCGCTCCCGCAGCCGGCAGGACCCTCGCCCCCTCCCCGCGCTCGAGGTGCTTCGCAGCAGCGACGTTCTTAATGTGGAAGGGAGGAACGGCACCCAAGGACGGATTATTATTACTTTATTAGTTAAAATTAATGCAGCGTTTTAAGCTGATGGACCGGGTTCTCCAAAGCCCGGGGTGTCCTAAAGCTGCATTTAAAAAACTTTTCCTTAAAATGACGCAGCAAGCTTCAACAGTTGAAAGACATGAGAGAAAGCAAGACAGGAATAAGTAATCAAAGATCCCGTTTCTCAAATGCCAAGTCTTGCAGGAAAGCATCAGACAACTGTGAATATCTCAGTAAATTGCATCAAAAACTTGTAAAGACAATGGCTTTGGGCTGAATAGCTAAAAAGTAAATACAGGAAAATAATCAAAGAATTCCAGTGATGTTCCACACTCATGTTACTCTTCTACCTCAGCCTAAAAAATTGACAAACTACCCTGAAATTCTAAATTAAGAGTTTTTCAAAGCAAAACTAATAGTAATAAAGAAGGTAGATACTGAAAATAAAAAGGAAAGGGAGACTCCACAAGCAGAATATCAAAAGTTTATAAAACTCTTTGTCCCAGGATGTGCACAGTCCTCGAACAGAATGGATGAGTTCAAGAACAGATGGACGAATCAGCAGGAAAAAACCACCCAGGATTAAACTACACAGGTAGCATGTCTGACCTGAAATGTTTCTGCGTCACAAGTTCCTGTAAGCTAGGCATGGGTTGGAGCATAGCACTGAATAGTTGCCTGTTCTTTCCCACTCATGTAATAATGCAATGTTAGATAATGATAACTGACCAGCTAACCCAGTAACCCAGACTGACCTGCATGGACCTTGGGCCCGTACTGACCTTCTAACAATCTTATACTGCACTTCTGAGTGGCATGATACTGTTTTATTAGTACCGGAGTTTAATCAACTCAGAAAACTCCAGGAACTGGTTCTCACTGGCAAGAAGGAAGAGAACTGATTTGATTTGCAACTTAATGTTATTAGGCATTTGGCTCTGCCAAGCAACTGTATTCCATGTAAAAGTAGCACTAGATAAAGAGGTGATCATCAAGCTTTTCACCATGGCAGCATCCAAAGCAGGGCCCCGCATCCAGGCTGTGAGAGATGTAGAAAGATATAGACTCTACTGGAACCATAAGAGACTTAGGCAGAGACCAGAGCACACACAGCATGCTGGCTTACTGCTGTGGGTCACCACAGAGTCCTGCTGACGCAGAGATTGGGACATACCTGAAGTAAAGCCAGGAGGAATTGTGAATTGATTTATCTTAAAGAACGAATATTAGCTCATCATTAGTGTGGGCCTGTATTGCTCAAAGCAGTTCAAAGCACATTTAGCAGTAGCTGAGCAGTGTAAATTTATCTCCCTAGAAAAGCTTCACTGTTTGGAGGGCTTATTCATCTGTGGTGGGCAGGCAGAGGTTAGTCCTGGCTGACGCTGCTTTCAGGGCACACAGAAACTTCTCCCTCTTGACCTTCAGGAAGGTCAGAGGCTTCAGCAGCCCACATGATAACTGGAACCTGTGAGTTCTCAGCTGATTTTGTCCTGGTCCTCACTGTCTGATGTGGAATTTGGTGCTTCAGTCCTTCAGGAATTCAATTCTCTGATAGCTTCTGAACTTCAGTTTGGCAATGGATTCAATGCTGAATAAATGAATTCCTGATTACTTATCTTGCTGAATCAAGACCTTAGGATGCAGCAGGTTCCTAGAATTACTTGGCTGACTTTGGAAGGAAATTTCTTCAAATTCTGCACATATTTTCAGCAGCATTTGGCTTTGGGTTAATTAAACAAAGATGAAGATCAGGCTTTGGACTGCAGGAATGACACAGCCCCCAACTACAGACTAAAGACAATGGTACTTCTTAATAGCATCTGTCTTCTGAAGCAAAATCTCAGAAGCTTTTATTTTTCTCCTGTAAATCCTGAACAAACAAGTCTCCGACCTTGTAATTAAGTTTCATTTGGCTATGCAACATCCAAAACTTTCAGTCAAGACCTTCAGGCTGCCCCCACAAACTATGTCTAGGAGTAGCAGCAAACAGATAAGAAACTGAGTAGCAGCTTTAATAAGCCCAACAGAGATTTTAAATCAGGAGCTTTCCAATGCTGTCAACAGGTCTGCTAGACATTGTGTTGACAGGAGGTTTATTGACTGAAGTCCCTATTGACCTGGAAACATCTAATTGATTTCAGCATCATATTTTGTCAAATACAAATTTGAAACATCTTTTATTTCTCTTTTCTGATGCTTACAGAGCAGGTTTACTGCATTGTCAATAAGAGGCTTTAGTGCCAAGGGATTATGCTCACAGGATCACAGAGTGATGCGGGGCTGTGCTGAGAAAAAAAATCCCATCCTTGTAGAAACCAGGAAACCAGTGGAAAATTACAGCATTCTTTAGATGAACTGACCTCTAGTTAAAGTAGCTGATAAACAATGCCCTGACCCCCATTTTATTTCCAGCGCATGGATTTTAGTCTCACGCAGTTGTTGTCACTGTGACTTTATGAATAAATGTTGCAGGTATTTCAGCCTGTAGCAGCCAGAGAGGGATGACTGCAGAAAATCCGTACTTGTGTGCCTTCCTCTGAGTGTGTCCTCCTGGGAGTGTGCCACCCCAAGGTTAGTAAAAGTCCTTGCAATATTGTGTAGTCTGTCTAGCTTAGAGCTCTCATAAAACCGCATTGGATGACAGATACTTAAATTCATTATCGACATTATGAAGCTTAATGTGCCGTGACTGCACAGAATCTGGCCTTATCAGAACTGAATCGTGTTAATATGGAAAAGGAGGTGAAAACATACCATGGAAAAGTGACGAAAAATGAGTCATGAGAAAAATTAACATTCTTAGTGATGCTATGAGCTCAGTCTGCAGGTTTCCTTTGGTCACAAGGCAGCCTTATGTGAGGAGCTCCAGAATGAATAGTGTAAGCATGTACTGTCAGCTGACTATTGCACTCAGACTTTTTCTTCTAAAACTTTAGTTTTTACAGGATAATAACAACAGGGCATTTAAGCATTTTCTATCAAGGGCATAATCTGAACAAGTTTCCTTGCACGTCTTGCATGAAATAGGTGTACTGAAATACAAATGTCAGCTGAACTAACCTTGCTATAGGGTCGTTTCTTTTTCCCTTATCTCTTCATCTAGTGTTCCACTAGGTGTTGGCTACCATGATATCTCAGTGTCCTTTATCTGTATAGAAAACCCCCATCATCATGATTGTCATCATCATCGGTTCATTATCTTAAAAGAAAAGATCTCTTTAAGCCTGTAAGTCCTCCAGCTACAGTTGGAGATAAAGTACTAAGTGATGTAAATAATGAGACAATTTGTCAAAGAGAAGAATTTTTGCTAGAGAGAAGTTCAGCTGGGTCCTAACTCAAAACAAGTTCGATTTTTGGCGATGTGAAAACAGAAGCCTGATAAAAATGCACACTTCCAGGCGTCAATGCTTTTCTTCTTGGTGATACCATCTTGTCTCTTGACGGTACATTGATTTTCAATATTCCTTATTATTTGTAGGTTTTCTTTCAATAAGTGTTAAAAGGTGTCCCAGGCAGAAGGATGCAAAATATGCATGCTGAACAGGGCTTTATCTATAGTGATTTGTGTTTAGTGATTTATAATTTTAGGAGATATTGGGTCCCTTGCAGAGCCCAGATAAGTGTGGGATTATTACAGTATTTCTGAGTGTAGATTAGTCTAAGATAGAGAGCAAGGGAAGAAGATTTAATTTTGCCCTAGGTAACTGTTCCAAAATAGAGTAAAAATATTTATATATTCATTCATAATATGTTTACCTTCCTTAGGTTTTGGTACTCAAGTTAGGCACAGAGTCACCAAATGTACCCTCCTTGGTCAGAAGAGACAAATAAGCACCCTGAAGGCAATTCAGTGCATCTGTGGCTTCAGTCAGGCAGTGCCTACTGTTTAGTTGGTCCTGAAACCCACAGATAAGTAAAGGCTGATTTGAATTGCGGGTAATTTTTTTTTCTTATTTCTCAAGCTTTACATGTAAAAGATGTGGAATCACTTTAAAGAATCATTTTGTCAACATACATTGAGAGAGCTGGTCATTTTATTCCTGATCTATATATATTTACATAAAAGAAAAAATCCTGTGGCAAGTGTAAACACCATATATATTAGCCAGAGATTCACAGCCTTAGTCCAGTTTAGTTATGGACCTGAAAGAATACTTGTAACATTGTTATAAATCTCAAGTTACAAGTTAGTTCTCCTCAAGGTTGAATTATACACGTTGTCTTCCAGCTAGTAGCCCTGTGTGGTTGTGTGTTGCAGTGGATATACAAGACATACCAGTTTTCTTGAAATTAATTGACATTATCTTGCCTTGCACTGAGCCTGATATAATCTCAGAGAGATGTGAAAATATTAGTTATTTTACAAAGGTGGGAATTGAACCACAGGGTAGACAATATGTCTCATCTGAGGGAGATCTGTGGCAGAACCAAAAATTAAATGCAGAGCTAACTTTCTCCCGTTCTAGTGTCTGGATTAAGATTACTGTATAGCAATATATATTCCATGTCTGCCAACCTTATTTGTGTAATGACACGCATTGTAAACAGACAGTTTTGGATGGCAAGAGCTGGATGGAGCAGGCACTGCAGGCATTTGCTGTACCTTGGAGGAATGCTACTGAGATATCTGATACTACTGTAGCCCTGGTTCCCTTCCCAGCAGAAGCCACTCATCACAGTGAAAAATGAGGGACTTGGAGCACTGGCACCTAAAAGGCTGTTATTCCAGGAAGGACCTGAATCTAGATTTGTGAGGAAGGAAGGAAGTATAACCATACTCACACTGAACTGGCAACTGGTAGCATCACCTGCCACTACCCAACATGTTGGAAATGCCAGGAAAGTGCTTTTCCTACAGTGCATGATTGCCAAAAAGAATATTTCAGTAAGACAAAGTCCCTCACTGCTGTTTCATAGGCTGACACAGAAAGAAAAAGCCACAAAGATTCCCGGCATTAATTTCTCTTTTTCAATTCCAGATGCTATTTTCAAACCTGTTCAGTCATTCACTGCTCTGTGAATCTCATTGTCAAATTTTTTAACACCTCAAGCCCTAAAGTAAATTGGAAACCTTTGATACAGCTTTTATTTACTTTGCTAGAAGTTACCTTTAGTTTTTTGTAAATGCTTTGTTTGACTCCACAAAGAAAAGCTCGAGTGTTTTCTCCATAGGTTTACTAGACTCCAAGACCAAAAGAAGATGCTGGAACATATAACCTGACTGTCTGAATAACAACTCTTGCATTTGCTGCTATGTGTATCAGGTCCAACCACTTTACCTCTGAGGTTTCTTGTCTCTTCCTCTTAACTCATATTTGACTATCTCCAAATTTTCATCTAATTCAAGGATAAGAATCAGGAGGTTTGACAAGCACAGACACCCACCCATGCACAGTCATGCACTGGACCACAGGCTGTGAGTATATGACCTTTCCAGCCTTCAGCAAAGGCTTCCTCGCCCCCATGCATCTGCATCTGCTCATCAGCACCCACATGGTGGGTGTTGCCAACCCTTGGAGCTGGCAGATCTCCATGTGGGAGCTCCCACTGTCTAGCATTAGTCAGCCAGGTGATGAGCAGCTGGGCACAGCCTCTCCAGTTGGCACAGCTCAAGCTGGAGGCAGACATGTCCCAGCCCAGTTAGTGGGCAAGGCATAGTGTCATTGATCTTACACACCTTCTCTGCATTGTTCTTTTAAACTTGTGAAAAAAAAAAAAAAAGAATGCAGATGTGTAGGTGTGCCATGCTCCAAGTAGTTGTGATACTTCTGTAATGCTCCCGTCAGAACCTTATATTATTATATTTTCTTTCAGAAAATGCTTGCATGAAGGAATGGGAAGAGCAGGTCTAGCTTATTGGATTGCTGGTGAATGCAGTGTGGTTGCTACATAATTCTCAGTGTGACACTAATCTCTGTACCCTCAGTGAGTTGACCACAGCACCTCTCTGCCTAGCTGAATATAATGTCTCCATCTTTCACACAAGACAGGCTTAATAACACTATAGAATTTTATTTTAGGGATTTTTTTTTTTTATATAAAAGAAAGAACATGAGAAAGAGAATCAGCCATCTCTATGTATTTTTAATAGAGCATCAGAAAAATTGAGTGCTGGAACTCTGACTTGTTCTG
Organism: Poecile atricapillus; assembly: GCF_030490865.1. Taxonomy (NCBI): domain Eukaryota; kingdom Metazoa; phylum Chordata; class Aves; order Passeriformes; family Paridae; genus Poecile; species Poecile atricapillus. Next base: position 56,707,810 of record NC_081251.1, read on the forward strand.
AATGTGCCTTAGCTTGCGACAATATAGGAAACATTACCAAGCAGCTTGCATTTTGTTGACAGTGGAGTTCTTTAGAAAAACAGATAAAGTGCCAGGTGAAGAAATAAAAGCATAAAGAGATTAAGCAAAGTACTGTCCAATGAGATAGAAGGCTGAAAACAGGACTTTCTGCCACTGGTGTTCTAGCGCTATGAAGCACTGAGGGCAAATTTAAGGCTTGAATGCAGAAAGGCTAAGCATAATTTAGCTGCCAATGGCAGCATTTAGTCATTTACAAAGCATAGCACTGTGGATTTCTCTATAGTTGTAGGGAACTCTCTTACCAGTGCTGTTATTCATGATTTTCACTCAGGAAAGAATTTCACTTATGCACACTTTTGTCCTGAGCCCCCTAAACCTTCAAACAGTGACATTTTACAGAATGAGGAGATGGGGAAGTTGGATGACTTGGGTCACTGTCATATGATGAGCTTGAAATAGAATAAGCATTTTGTGAGGCTTGTGACTTTCAATCCCATGCTCAACTCATTGGACATATAGCCCACCTCCTACAAAGCAAAACTAGACAACAGTTTTGCTCCTTTGGTCACTCACCCAGACTGACTGACTCAAAAGAGTGGTTTAAATCACAACTATTGGAATCAACATCAAAGTCAAATGCTGTCTTCTCTCAAGTTTCATGAGATTTGAAAGCAGCACTCTGTGTTTGACCTGATCCATGATTTTGAGTTCCTTAGTGCTTAGTGGCAGACAAGGGCCACAGAAAGGAAAGACATTTTGCAGAAAGGAAGAAAGTGTTAGTGCCAGTGTTTGAGATATGAAACTATGAAATACTCAATGATCTGCATACACTAGATTCAGCTGAGTAGTAACTCTGCTCCGATGCCTAATCCCATTTTGATTTCACTATATCTGTTTCAAAATGGATAGTACAGGGTAGTAAAGTATGCTCTGGAGATTGTGAACTTTTTCAGACCACAGTTTTCTGATATTTATTATTATGTATATATATATATTACATATTTATTCTATCTTCTTTAACTCTTCTGTGTTGAACAGTATACACAGAACTTAAAACTCTTTCATCTAGTCTCAGGTAACACAGATGAAAGGACTGTAAGTACTGAAACCCCAGTGCATATACCTTGATTATTTCAAGTATATTTGTCTTCACGTTCTGAAACCACAACTAGTGAACTTCCAAGCCACTTTGTCTGTGTGAGTTGAATCATAGAATAATACAGAGTTATTCCTATTCATGCATTTGTGCTCATTGAAACATACTTACCTGTATAGTAGTGACTAATGATCTAGTGAACATATTTGTTAAAAATGTTAATAGGAATGTTAACAGCTAATGTAAATGTTAACAGCTATTAAGCTGTTAACAGCTTAATAGGAAAATGTGTTTTGTTCTTGCAGAGGGAGAAAGTTTATTATGAGGTTAGAAACTGTGAGAACCAACATTATTTCATTAATATAATTAATGTTTTCTCTTTATACACATTTTTATTCTCAGATGTGGTGTTTTTAAATATTGAAGAATATTATGAGACTGATACATCAGGTCCCACTTTGTTGTATAAGCCTATTTATGGCTGCCAAGAAAAGGCATAAACTTCTTTGAGCAATTCTCAGAATCTTGTGCTTTAATAGTGTTTCTCAAGTCCTGTTAATTCAGGGATTACTTAGTTTTTTTGAAAACTATCAATGGATCACCTTGTGCAGCACAGCTCTAAGATTCAAATTCATAAAACACCCTATAATGAAGCTAAGTTTTGGGCGTTCACTCACTTGCCTTTATCAAGAGTGTTTTGAGAAAAAATAATCTCTGTGTTTCTTTTGCTTTACTGATTACTTAGAAAAATTTTGCAGCTATTGTTTTAGGTCACCAACCGATGTTCAATGGACTTCTAGTACTGTCAAAGACTGTGAGACATCTCTGAATGCTATCTAATATGGACCATTACTGGAGATGAGATCCTGGACCATGAGAACCTTTGCTCGGAACAAAGAGGAAATTTAAATGCTCTTTAAGCAATTTAAGAATGCTAAACTGATTAAAAACCATTTTATCCATATATTACATCTATTGACTTGAAAAAGTCCTGTTTCATAAGACACCATCATTTTCACAGGAGATCTTAAAATAGATTTCAAAATCACATTTTATTCTGAATTGGCTCCACGGGAAGAAATGCAGGCTTCCAGGAAATATGCCATCGTCCACGAGCATGGCTCAGCATCCTGACACTACTGTGGGGCCAGCTTACAAGAAATGTGGAACTGCTGAGATGCTGAATTCTTCTCACAGTGCGAAATGTTTAGACTGCTAAGAAAGGAAAAAAAAAAGGGAACTAATGTGGGAGTGTGTGGGGAACTCCATATAGAAAGAGGAAAGAGGAAGTATCGTGTGACTGATCAGGAAATGGGTACAAAGCATGTGTTTTGGTAGTATTTTCACTTGTTTTGGGGGCATTTCCATAGAGAACTGGAATCTGGCCCTGCATTTAGGTATTACTTCACTCCGGAGTGAAAGGCAGGCACTAATTTGGAGCGAAACACACCAGCTGTCAGCCTTTGCACATAGCAACACGGCACAACAGCTGAAGGCAGGTCGCACAAACACAACATCCCACGGAAATAGCAGTGTTGTAGAGCCATTCTGGGCTGCAAGAATCAACAAACAATGCTTTGACTTCTATTAGAACAGAAAGCTATTTTCCAGGCTGTCTTTTCCGAGAGGAATTTGTTTTCTTTTACCTCCAAAAGCATTGGGATACATCTGTGCTACAAAAACTCCAGGGAAAGATGCACGGCAGCAAGGTGCGAACATGATGAAAGCCCTTTCTGATCTTGCCTGCCAAGGCATTTCTTTACCATGCACAGCTTTGACAGGATAGAAATTTGGCCTTCATCTTTCCATAAACATTACCTAGTCTGGTGTACACTGCCAACCCTCGTGATATCAGGGCTGTTCGCTTCTTCAGTTTTGTCATGTGATTTTTTCTTTCCAGAACCAAGGAGAAAGTCCAAAAATGTGACAGTTCTTCTTGTGTAAAGTTCTGCTTATTCATTTTCTCTTGAACAACTTGCTGTTAGTCAGATGTTTGCAGAGTTGTGGGGCGAGTAGTGTACTGCCCTCAATGCAATGAAGTAATTTTTAGAGGAAGTCCTTGTATGGACAGTTTGTTCATTGTTTTGGAAGACTTCAAATAGCATTTCCAGTAGGGCCAATTCAAATTCCAGATTTGATTCCCCTTATAAAGTCATTCCTCAGTCAGCTGAGAGGCAAAGGCGAGCTTGGGTATGCTGGTGCAAGTGTGCAGCACAGAAAGCAGAGACAAAATCCCTAACAGATATTTTGGACTTTCCACTCCAGAACAGAAGTGTAATTCTCCTGCAAAGTTATAAAGGGACTGAAATAAATGAGAGATATTTTTCAAGGGCTGTCATCCTAAAGCTCCTGAGCAACATGCTCAGTGATGCAAGACAATTAATTGGAGGATTCTTTTTGCCATTGGCTTTGCCCTCTCTGGAGAATGAAACTTCTTAGTTTAAATGATTTCAAACTTGACCCATCCCCATTTGCTAGGTAGATCATATTAATCTACATTTGTCTGGATCACAGTGTAACACACAGCAAAAGTGTCATGGCGTAATTTCCTACTGCTCCCTTAGTCTTTGTCATGTCTTCTTTTTCAGCTTTGTTTTTTTTTTTTTCTCTGTCTTCTTTCCAACCTTTCCATTACTCCTTGGAGTGTTATTTTTACCTTAATTTGCTTCTTCATTTCACCTTCTTTTCTCTTTCAGGCCTTTCTTTCTTCCCAGCTGCTTCAAGTTGAAGCCAGCCCTCTAAAAGCAGCATCATCAGGGAATTCTGATACATCTATTACGTACTAACCGACCTAGGAGGAAAAAGTTTTTGTGCATGAAGAAATATCTCTGTTCCCCAGCCAGGCTGGTCTTGAGCTTAAAGGGTATCTATAGAGCCCAGGCTGTGGTAGGTCACTCTGTATTATAACGTATACTCTCAATTCTACAAACCAGTACAGACACTGGTTTTTATTTTTAGGTGGTCAAGTAGCCTTCTTAATTTTAGTGGGATGATTCACATCCACGTAGTGATGTATATGAATGAACATTCTTTATTTGTTGTTTCAATAGTTGTATCTTTTCTATGAGTTATTCTAATGAAATCTTTGTTGAATTATAATTTTTTTTTCACCTGGGGCTGTCTGCAGGCATCCAACACTTTTTATAGAGAGGGGTTTCTTTTAAAGTTTCTAATACTTTGGTATGAATAAAGTCACTTATTTTTACTGAGATGCTGTAAATATTTTGTTTAGGACAGGTTGTAAGCCACGGTCTTGCATTTTCTTTTAACATATTTGCAATCTTATTTTTTCTCCAGCCATATTAAAAGCAAGAGCAATTTTGCATCTGTTTTAATTTGCAGTAAATGAGTTTGTGCTGCTGTGTTTTACACAGACAAGGGCTTGTCTTCTTCAGTAATTATTTCAAGACAAAAATGTTCAAATTATATGATAGCCTAAATTAAAATGATGGCATATCTCAAGTAAACTAAGCAATTTTGCTAGACCATATTAAATTCTGATTATAATAAAAGGTTTTAAATTAATTCCCCTCACCACTGAACAGATTTACAAATCACCTCCTGAGAAGTACAGTGACAAGGCATATATAAGTATCTGCTTGAGACTACAGAGGGTACCAAAGAGCATTGTGATTGCTGACATAATTTAATCTCTGCCAGTGACTGAAATCACACCCCTTAGTCCACGAATTCCTGAGAAGTGGGAAGATTTCTGAGGTTTTCCAGCAGTCTTAAACATCAGTCATTACTACCGTTTACATGGAAAAGTTTAAAACAGTTTCTTCTGCACATGAACAGAAGTGTCTCATCTCCTGTGCAGGAGCTGAAGAAGCAGGTGTCCTTGAAGAGGCTTTCATCTCTTTCCTGAGGCAATCATCTGGGGACACCTGCTCTCTGCCTAGGGCCTTGAAAGGGAATTAGGGAGTAGTGCTTAGCAAGCCTTAGGTAGCCCTTCTCTCTTCTGAAACAGAGCATTTGCATTGGTGTGGAAAGGATTAAAAGTCTTCTCAGTTCGGCTGTTCTGTTGCTGGATCTGTTTGTGCTGTATGCTGGGAAAGGCTGATAGATTCCAGCATGCTGATACATTATATTCTGCCTTGGATAGGGTTCCTCTTTCCTGGAAAAACCTCACCCTTTGAGAAGTGCAGTCACACAAATTTCTCTTACAAAACATATTGAAGAAAAATATAATACAGAGAAACCTTGGGCTGCTACTACTAAAGAAAAAATTTGTTGTTTTTCCATGTAAGGAAGCAAAATAAGCACATGCCCACTGTCAAGGTAACTTTTGCAAGCAACATAAAAAAAAATAGAAAATTTAGCAACTTTTCCTGTGGGATCTTCATTCAGTATGACCTTTTTAATTAGCTGATTTCAATGTCTGTAAAAATGAAAGCAATAGTTCTCCTTGGGCAGGAGCCAATCAATAGAAATGAACAACCAGGAGACCCCGATACTCAGCTTCTGTTCTGTGCCACTTTTTCCTAGAGCTTTACCCTATCAATCTTGCAACAACCCATCCAGTTGTTATTTATTGCTTAGCTGTGTCCATAACACACAAAAAGCTTGTAGATGATGGCCCCTGTACTGCTTTTCAAGCATATGATACTCTCTTTTAAGGCCTGGAGGTCTAGCCAAAATGCACGTCCCTGATGGGGAGACAGGACCTCAAACATAATAAAGCCACAGTTTGGATACTGTCTGGAAGGGATACTGTGAAGGAAGTGTTAGGGCAAGAGGAAAGGTCAGATCTGGATATGGTATCTCCTCATCACCTTGCTATTTTCTCCAGTGATGTCTTTTTCATCCTCTTACCTTCCCTTGCCTTCATCCCCCACAACTGCAGCAATGTAGCAGATCCTCTGGAAACCTCATCTTAACACTCTGGATGAAATCATCCAGAGCTCTGGTTTGGTCAATTTGGTGCTGATCTCCTTCACCATATGGTATGGTAGGTCAGGTGTCAGATTTATCAATTTCCCATTAACCAATGGGAAAATACGCAATTTAAAAACAAAGTGTTAAACCCCACACGTACTTAGTTCCGTGTTATATCCACATGGGCTGTCCAAGAAAATAGACATCAAGGATTCCCCACTACTGACTATCTCCCAGAATAAGTTAAACCCAGCTCATCCAGCCTTTCCTCAGGATCAAGGAAGAGAAGAGGACTCAGATAGGCGCTGATTCTTCTCCTCCTCAGCCAGTTCTCCTGTAAGTCAGAAGAACAGTGTCTGTTCTTTGTCACAAAAAACAGTGACAACTGTGACAGCACCACCCCCTTTTGCAGAGATCTGAAGTCAGGGGAAATGATAGTTTTAGTTTTTATTTGAGAAAAATTCTTCAGAGCTACAACTACTGGATGCTCAATTTTTCCCCAAAAAAATTTAGAATGTGAAGTCATCATAGATATTCCATATTGCAGCATCTGAGTCGCCATGGAGTTCTGTTTCCTGCCTGACACCAGTGGCTGAAGGATCAGCTCAAGGCTGTCCTGCACGTAAATCCAGAAGGACTTCCCATGTCTTCAATCCAGACTGCTACATTTCTTTTTTAGTGCAAGTTCAATATGACACATAGAGAGACAGGTATATTAACTGCAATTAAGCTTTATTAGACCTTTGATCTGCTACCTTGTTGTAGTGTATAAATTAATGCATTAAAAGAAAAATCAAATGTAAAATAATTATATTCTTTAAGTTTCAAAGCTGAATTTCAAGCTGTGCCTCTAAAGCACTTTCATTACATTTTTAATTGAGCTAGCTTTTTGTCAGGAAATAGGGCTTTATTGGAAAATAAGGGGGAAAAGTAGAAAAAAAGCTGATTTTTCATTAAACTTAGAAATGCCATGGGCATAAAATTGTAATCTTTACAATTGGCAGTTGTGTCCTAGCAGAAGAGCCCTTAAAACTTCAACTACTCTGGGACTAGGTCCCAGATTAGTAAACCATAGCACTTTTTCTGCTTTAACTGAAATTAGCCTGGATACCCAATTAATGTGGATAAGAAAAAGAACAGCCAGCATCCTCATCTCATCACCACTGCAAAGAAGTGGTGCCTAAATACTGTATTTTTAACTGGGTCATTCCCCAGATGTGCTTTCATGTGCAGCCAGCTGTGGACTTAACTGAGAAGACAAGAACTTGGTAGTGAAGGGAGAGCAGGAACAAGCAAAAGGACGTTAAGAGCTCTCCCAATGCACACATAGCTCGTAGAGGGGTAATCACTGGCCTAGTGCACTTCAGGCAAAAGAAAACATCACTCAAATTAGTTAAATCAGATTCCCTATGTGGAGACTCCTAGATCTTTGAAAAAAAAAATATTATAGATATAGCTACCACAGCTTAGGCATCAGAGTAATTTGCAAGATTCACACACTACTGTGAGATCTTGACTGTCTGAGCGTGTTTAGCTAATTAAATGTATTTCTAAACTTGTTTCATAAAAGTTTATCATCTAGATCAGGATTTAATGTCTATGCATAGAAGCCAAGACTGGTTATAGGTCAGGGGAATTAACCAAGACCATTAAGCATTCAGAATCAAAGCAAGGAAGTGAAAGATTTCCTCCTAATGGGGACAGAGGCTTCTGGGATTTTTCCCAGGGGGACAGTTGCAAAAACGGCAAAGGAAGCAGGAAGAAAATCCCTCAAATGTCCAAGTGAAATCTGCCTCAGGATTAGGCATCTACTGTTGTGTTAGGAGCACTTTATGTTTACTGGAACATTTGCACAGCATTTTTAGGGGTAATTTTTTTCTTGGCTTAAATGCAATTCTGACATGTCATCTAACCACAGCACCAATCCAAGTTAATCTGGTATACTTTCCATTTGTAAATAATATCTAAGTTTATGATTAGGCAAAGGGAAATAAAGACAAACAAAACACATGAAAAAATCCACATCCCTCCAAAAAGCAGAATTCCAAGATAGAAAGGAGACAGAGTAAGAAGAACACATGCGAGCTCGACATACTCAATTTATTCTATCTATGCCAAAACTACTGAGGCTTCCCTTTGTGCACAGCTCAGTTCTCCTGTATACAGACCAGGGGTCACTGAGTGGCCACTTTTGCCCTCAGATGCATTCACAGGACTCTTGCTGCAGCTAATGAGAGCTCTGCTCACATCATGGGTCAATGCTGAAACGTGTCTGACAGCTTATTAAACAGATCTGCTAGAATTCTGTTGTTTCTCCTCATTATGTCATGGCATAATTCCTCTGGAGCCTTTGTGCTGCACGTTGTGCACTGCGGCCGTACACACAAGTGAGGTTGTTGTTGTTTTCGCCCAGCAAACACTCAGTGGGTGAGAGCCTGCATCTCACTTTGACATGAAAAACATCCTTCAATTAAGCTTGGCTTGGAGACAAAGCACTTCAGCCCATAATAAAGGCACATCACACGAAGAGCTCTGCCCACTCAGCCCCACTGCCCGCCCTGTGGCACACCACCCGTACCTGTGTCCTCACCACCCCACAGGGTCCTGGGCTCCGGCTTGGGCAGAGAATCTCCTTTGCTCTGGAGCTCCTTCATCTGAAAAACACAGAGGGAATAGATCAGGTCATGAGAGCTTCCTGTTGAGGTGGGTTTTGCTTTACAACACTTAAGACCAAAATTATTTTCCATCTAAAGTGAATATTTCAGGCGACAGTGCAAGGCCCCTCTCCAGCTGTTTCTATAATCAGGGGTAAACTTATGAAGTGTGAGGTACTGTGATCTTTCAGAAAAGAAAAGGGCACTGTGTGTGACTGTATTTTGAATTGCATTTTTCCATTCAAAGCATGTGTGTTGATTTTACACTGTGAACCAGATGGTCCAGCCCCATTCTCCTGCCTTTGCCCTGCAGAGGTAGGGGAAGGGAAAGGAAGGATGGTGGGCAGGATCCCAGAGGGTCTGTCTCCTGGCGTGGAACTGTTTGCAGAGAGCTACTTTGCCCACTTTCTTTCACAAGAGGGATAACCTTAACTAGGATAGGATTTGGTGCAGGGGATGCACAGGTACAATCTCTTCACATATCCTTGGGATATCGCCAATGTGGGAGCTACAAACTCATGTTCCCCCTCCTGATTAACACTTCATCTTCATCTTCATCCCGGATATTCCAGTGCCTCTAACTCCTTGCCCTCTAGACCTCTCTTAGTCACACGTGAGGTTCCAATCAGAGCTGTACAAGAATTTTGAGAACTAGAAGTGTGACTGTCCTCTGTCACCCCTTTGATAAAAACTCTGACCTCTTTGGTGCTGTTTGTGGGTGATAACCTGAGTTTGAGGGTGAAGCCAGTCAGCAGGATTACGTCATTGCTGACCCTATCTGTCCCACAATACTTCCCAGGTTCTCCATCCTACTGAAATGCTGCATCCAGCATTAGCATGGGAAGCAGCAGTGAAACAGCAAATAAGGTGCTGCAGAACAAGGTAAAGAATTCCCACTGGAATTTTGGCTTTTGGTAAAGAATTCTGGTGTCCAAAGACAGGAGAGGTTTTCTTATTAGCATCAAAACTTAAACACTTCCTCATACAAATGCACTTTTCTCAAAGTCTGCAGTCCTGACAGATTGAGGAGTTTGTCAGCGTGGGTCTGGAGCTCTCGTGGGTTGCTTATGTAGAGTTTTCAATTGTGCTGTTCTTTGTGTTGTTAGTTTTAGAAATACTTTTATTTAAAAGAGTCCCAATTTAATTGTCACTTCCCCCCCCATTGCACACACTCTAAACAGGAATGAAGCTGTCTGGAGGATGCACAGAATTGCAAAATACTGAAAAGGTGGCTCGCTCTTCTGATTGCATATTTTTGGTTACCTTTATTCATATAAGCACATGACAAATAGTATGGAAGAAATGGGCATTCAAGACAACCACAGTTCTGACTACTGTAAAACTCCTTGATTAAAGAGCCAGAGGGACTGTGGGAAAGAAGCAGCACAGGAATAGAAAGTAGGGTCAGGATGAAGGGAGAGAAGGAGAGAAAGTGCTTAGTTTGCTGCATTCCAGGCAGAACTGTGATAAAGCCCAGAAAAACAGAAGGGAAAAACATTTGGGAAAAGCAAACTCTTAGACCTGGATCTGCCCTTACAGAAAAGCACATCTTTACATATGTACAAAACAGTGTACTTGGGCAGAGCCACAGTGTCAAAGGCAGAGGTGTTGTGTCCACAATGCCCATGAGCAATATGATTCAGACTCTGGATGCTAAAAGCTGCAAATCCTGAACTCTGTTACTTAATGGAGTCCAGTAAAAATGGAAACACTTGTCTGCCCTTCCATGAAATAAGAGGCATCACTGTCAAAATTTGCTAAAGTCTGGAAAGTTGTACAGATGGGCACACGGAGAGACTCCCATGCAAGCAAACTCATGCTAAGCAGGTACTAAAGAGGAACAGAGCAAAAGGGGAAGAGTGCACTAGAAGCAATGACCTCCTGGAGGATCACACACATCTCTCTCTCACCTCATGCACACACAGTGTTCTGCATGTGCAAGCAAAGGCAGTTGGGGCTTTTATCAAGGGACCTGAATCATCAGTGTACCCATCCACCAGGAGCAGCTCTGGGTGGGAGTGAAGGCACACATTTGTCCCTGCTGACTGAAGAAGGGCTCACAGCAGACACTGACACTTGCAGCAGCATCACCCTTGTGTGTCTCATCATGGGCTAATGCCAGGAAGTCACAGAGCTGACAACAACCTGACTGCACTCCAGAGCATGCCAGCCTGCAGGGCCAGAGCCAGTAGCATCTCTGTATTCCACGGAAGGGATGGAAGGTAAAAGCATTAGATCTTGTGAAACATAGAGAACACCAGGTAAGAAAGTGACACGAATGGGTAGGAAACCTAGTTTTTAATAGCTTGTGGGACTCCTTTAGCACTAAGTGTGCCCACTTTAATTGTGTATGATATTTCTAACAAATACATCCATTTCAATAATTTTGATAATTTTTTTTCTCCTTTAGTTTCCTCACAATTATCTGTATGTACAGTGGCTTTAATCATACTTTCCATTTCTATGTCTATGCTTCCATTTCTATTGACATTCTTAAAATCTGTGGCTTCCTTGAGAAGAGCCCCTTTGTTATTGTATGCAGAATGTTTCTTTTGTATGTTTTCCTGGATTATTTTCACATACTACCAATTCAGTAGCTCAATTCTATAACAATTGCACTGAAGCAGTTTTTCTTCTCATTTGTGGCAGTGAAATGCTTGCCATGGTGCTTGTAAAATTCTGGACTAAATCTGTTTCCTAGCTGACATTGCTCAAGACTGAAGTTCAGTGAGGGGAAAGGATACAAGTAATTTAATGTGAGTGGCCAGGTCTTTGTGCTAGCTGAGCACATATAAGCCACAGCAGATAAGACCTCAGCAGGTCAAATATTTTAAAGCAATATCCATACAATTCAGTATATAAGCCAGCAAGTTTTTTCATACCACAAAGCACAACTTCTCCCTTCCCACATTTCTTGTACTCCAGCAATGTCACCCTGAAAGACTGATGGCCCAGGTGAGAGGGACTGATCTCACTAAGCCTTACCCTAGGAATCAGCTATGGAAAATAACATGCTTAGGTTTGCAAGAGGTAAACCATGTTGGAGGCTTTCTCTGAAGCAGAGTTTAACAGCACTAGACTATGTTTTGAGTTTCCTCCAATCTCAGTGTCTTTGAAAGAAAATAAAGGCAAGTAGATGTCAGAAGTTCATGTGCCAGTGCAAGCAACACTTAACTTGAAGTACTGATTTTGGTTAACTTTCAGTGCTTTATATGTTTTGGGCAAACATGCCATTAATTGCATGATCCTTCTTTTTCTTGTTTTAGAAAGTAAAAGGATGTCAGTCCTTATAAATGCTTAATAAAATAACAACTGTATCAATTCCTTCTCTGCTCCTTTTGACCTAGGCACGCAGTTCTCTTCAGCTGTAATGCCTCTTGGTGTGTCCTCAGTCTGGAGAAATCCCTAAAATAAAGACTGGGAAAGAAACAAGGTATGTAGACTGGCAAGGTAGGTAGACACTCTTGGTGTAGGAAAAGGAATGAAAAGGCTGTTGAAATTCAAATACTTTAGGAGATACTCTGAAAAAGCTCATCTTTCTCATGGCAGCCTGTATGGGAAAGGTTGAACTGAAAGAGGGTAGGATTAGATTGGATATTATCCAGAAATTCTTTACTGTGGGGTAAAGAGACAGGGGAACAGGTTGCCCAGAGAAGTTGTGGATACCTCATCCCTGGAAGTGTTCAAGGCCAGGTTGGCTGGGGCTCCAAGCAACCTGGTCTAGTGGAAAGTGTCCCTTCCCATCACAGGAGAGTTGGAACTAAATGATCTTTTAAGGTCTATTCCAGCCCAAACCATCTCATGATTCTGTGATTGTGGGAGCCCCAGCAGAGCTGTGACCTGGGGAAATTGCTTCCTCCTTTGCTGTGGTGTGGGGTCCACATTTCTGCACTGCACACAGCAAGGTGCCAGGGGTGGAAAGCACCAAAAAAGGGAGAAAGAAGACGGTTTAAAGGAGACATGTTACTCTTTGAATAACAATGTTAGCAAGGCAGTTAGCACTTCCACTCTAGAAGTGACCTGCAACTCTAATACAAGTGCTTGTAGAGGGATTGCTGCTGTTTAGCTTTCAGCCAGTCCTCACCTGCTCTGCTGAACCAAGAGCCAGAGAAATGTGGTTTGCAAAAGCAATTTTAACTCTGAAGCCTAATTTACACATCAACATTGTTAATTATTTCATTGCTGAACATCTTAACAGCAAGAGCTCATTATTGGCTGCATATTCTGTTCACTTGAAAGGACATCAATACCAACAGTGGAAGCAAATATATTATCTAGACTAAATACCACAGCCACTTTGTGTTAAAAAGAAAAGATATTGCTCATAGATACAAAATGATACTCATTTATTAAACTGTCTGGTTTCACTGCTGTTTTCTGGAGTCCTGTAGAGGATCTACCTTATTCAGCTAGACACAGCCTCAGGATCCAGCATATTTTTTCTGCTGGGATGACAGTGAATATCCTGTTTTTGCTTGAGGTCCTCAATTATACAAATAAGTCACTGAATTCGTTATGACAGTTAATGTGTTCAGATGTACATCTTCATTCCTGTAGACAATCTCTTCCAACGAGGACAACCTCAGAATGTGACAGGGCCAAGCATGCATTAGCTCTGTGGATTGTGTTTGTGAAATGCTCACTTGTAGTTAAAAGATTCATAAAGTTAGTGGCTAAAATTTCTGCAGTCAGTCATAACAGCCAGTTATCCATTGAAATGAGTGGGAGCCATCCACACTTCTCTTGGCATGGCTGCTTCAGCGCTGCTGAAGTCTCAGTGGTGTTATCTGAGTGAAAGTCCAAAACTTTGCCAAGACCACCACCACTGGGCCTAGAGCCTAGGAAGGGCTGTCATCACTGCTGGTGTCCACAGTCATCTGCAGCTTCTGAAATGAGATTAGACCAGAGGTCCCCATGCTGGTGTCCAAAGCAAGAACCCCATGTGAGTATGAAATATGAAGTTGCCTAGACCAGGACATGCTACAGGAGTTTCTTACTGGCAGATTCTCCCAGCCTGCCTATGAAAGAATACTCAGAAGTTTACATAGCTGTTCTAAAAAATGTGAGAAGTCTAAGTTTCCATAAACCAGCCATGACTTGGACTGGGTTTGATTCTGCTGCATCACAGGGCCATAATTAACTGAGCTGCAGTAGATTGAAAGCCATTTCATGTGCTACAATGCTGTTTCTCCAAGCTCTGTGTTTCCCCACACAGCAATGCATCCTTGCACAGCATCTCTGCAAAGGGTGCCAGTCCTTGGAACAGTGAGCTGCAGGTGTCCATAGCTGCCAGCACAGCTCCCCAGGCTATTACTACCATAAACACACAACACAGAGCAGCAAAGGCAGGAGGTGTCTTTATTTATCTCTCAGAAGAAGAGAGTTTTCAAGCTGTGCAAAATGCTTTATTTTTGTGGGACAGCCGCAATATAGATACCTCAGTGGGATCTGAAGAGTCCTCTTCCGTGAAGAATCACCAAGACTGAAAACAATAATGTTCTTCAACTGTGTTACTGATTTATTCAAATAAATTCCTATCATATCTTTGCTAAATAACAAAAAAGCATTCAGCATTGCTGTTAGTTATTGGACAAAGTGTCCTCATTTCATTAAAGCAATATTTTATTCAGAGTCCAACTTTTAGTTTCAATAAATGTGGTGCTTTTGCCTTGACAGTTGTTAAATTGTCAGAAACCTTATTATTTGTGGCAATGTTTTGTTCAATTAAGATTATAGGGAAGGGAGAAACATATTATTGGTGGACTAAAAATTCAGTTGAGGCAGAGCACAAAGATTTAATAACATTAATAGATGCATAAAATGTTGTAAAACTTGCAGCTAATCTGTGTAAGTCCAAGCTATTTGAAGTAGCTCACATCTACCCTGCAAAAACATAACCATATAACCCTCTTCCAGAGGTTCCTTGACGACTGCCAGGGAACAGAAGATGCATTTTTCTACAGAAGGACAGACTGAGCTAACTGAGTTTGTCACTGGGTTAACTGTGTTTTTGAACCAAGGACCTTATCCCAGCCTAAAGCCAAGCTCAGGGACATAACTGAACAACATTCCATGAATCAGAGCTTTTGTGATTCATTGCCTTCAACAGTGCAAACCAGAGCTGTATATGATGATGCTGGGAACCAGATCCGTTTGAATGGGACTGGTTGATGTAGCAGGAGGAAGGACTGTGTTGTGGTCCACAGGACAGGGTCCTGCAAACAATGAAACTGAAATTTAAAAAAAATTAAATTGCATTGCAGTGCAATATAGATGCTGCATCAAACAGCAATTCGTTATGAATGTACAGCACGCTGTAGCTACATCACCTGCTCAGTTAGTGAAAGAATCCTTCCTCTTGAGAAAACAAAGGGACAAGCAGCAGTGAAAATCAGCACTTTTCTTACCTATATTTACATGAGATTTCACCAATGCTTTTTCTACAGTAGAACCACATAGTCCAAGCAATGCATAAAAAAGTTATTTGGATTGATTATTATAAAGCATCTATCTTTATCTATGTCAGATGGTGGAAATAAAAGCATTGAATAGAACATTTTTTTAGAACTACATTTTTCTCTCTTAGTTTAAAAATTCATTAAAGCCAGGATAAGAAATCCAAGGTTTCTAGTCTCAGATTTTGAAAAAGTTTGAATTTGGTTTCAGATTCAGGTCTTGTTTTGTTCCATGGGACTGAATAGGAATCTTGAGACCAGACAATGCTGAATGGAGTGGAAATTTCAGGTTCTTAACTGTAGAGAGAGAAGCAGACAGTACAATGATCTTGTCCGATATTCTGAATAATGTGGCTACAAAAACTTGTCAGGTTTATTGCTACCTCACCCCCCTCACCTCTGCCATTTCATGCCCGGTTTGGACTTCAGGATTTCCAGTGATGTAAAATCCACCCTGCCTTATATGGGTTATTTGTTCAAGCTTTTTTTTCCACTTTTTTTCATATTGATTGCTTTTTCTTGATCTTCCAGTCACAGGATGCTTTAATATCTTTTCTTTGAAGAGCTTTGTGTTACAAGTAGCTGCTTCACCAGGAAGATATTTGTAAGCCATGGTCAAGTTGCCTCTCAAATTCGTTTTTGATGAAGTCATTATGGCCCTCTCAAACAGGGTTAAACAATCTTGCATTTGACACAAGGGAAAAACACACACAGTTCTTACGAAGTAGCAAACAGATATAAATTTGAGCCCTTCCAGCTGACTCACAATAACATGTACCTATATCCTAAATCAAGTGCAGAAAAAATTCCCCAACCTTTAATTAACATTGGTTGTATTTTCCAAAATAGACAAGGTGTAATAGAAACAGAGATCATGTCTAAACTATCAAAAACTGGGACTTATTGCCATTTTTCTCTTTTTATGTTGACTTAAAGAGGTCAAACTACAATTTAACTATCACAAAGAAACAAATGCATTATACCCTATAATAAAAATTATAAAATGTGCCTGAAATAATTTTGAGTGTGGGATTTAACTTTTAAGTAAACAGTGGCGTAAAAAAGTAGCTGTATGTGGAGCTGACACAACACTCACAGTGAACAAGATATGTTGATCAGAGTGGGCAGAGCTCCCATGTGTTCACAGGGTCCCTCAGAGCTGTGGATAACTTCCAAGGCTATACTTGCTTTTTTTCCAGGAATCAGACTGAAAGTGTCATAAGACTGTGTTTTCTGGTCCTTGCCAGCTCTAACCAGAGTAAAGTCATTCATTTGTACATTATCCCACTCTCATTTACAAACAGTTAATGCAGGAGAGTGTTAACTGAATTCACTTCAGGCCTGGTTAAAGGTTTGGGAAAATATTGGAGTCAGTTCCCACTTTGCCTGAACTAATTCCCTGCCCTGGGCTGTAAACCCTCAGGAATAATCAGTGAACCTTTCATGCTCCCAGCTTGCTTTGAACTGCTTCTGGCCTGAGCAAGGAACGTTTTTCCATGGATGAGCAAGTGAGAGGTCTCAGCAGCAATCACATCTGCCTACAGTGATAATTGTCCTCTGGCTGTTCAGTCACATAGCACCTATTGCCAGGGAGAAGATATGACTGGATTTTTGCTTCAGGTACTAAGTATGCTTATTGCATGGGTAGTTTGCAGACCTTCCAGACTATATCCTAACTCTATCCTAGGCGCTAGTATAGAAAACTATTTGCAATATTGTTTTGTTCTGTATTTTCTGTATGTGGGAAGAAATAAAAGCAGTGACTGCTCATGCAGTGATGTATGCCTTCCATGAGCCAGGGAAAATTGATAATATGTGGCATCTTGAAGTACTGAGCCTAAGGATTAATTGGATAATTATCTCAATTTTACAGATGGAAAATCCAAATAACAAAGAGCATGAAGATTTGTTCAAACTCAAATCTCAGTTCAAAGAATCGGGAATAGGCTTTATTTTCCAATCTTCCAATTAATTTTCATGAAGAAGTCATACCCCTAATACATTCTTACATAAGTATGACAATCAGTTTACACATACAGTGGGCTTTATACCAATGGAGAAGCCCTTTTTTTCTGTGTATTTTCTTGATGCTCATCAAGCACTTGGGGATCCTTTTCCCAAGACTTGTGGTTCTGCCATGTATTCAGATACAAAGGGACTGAACTCAGTGAAGTGAGACAGTGGATCTGAAATCCCGCCAACAGGATTAACAAGCACTCAAAACTACGTGTATATAGGATTTGCTCAGAAACAGGGGTGAATTACTCATGAAAAGGGCTAAATTTGTTCCTGGATGATTAGCTCTGTTGTAGCACAGCTCCAGGTTTTGGCAGCTTGGTGAGAGGATGTAATGGATAATGGCTCTGATGTATGCAGGGTCCACACTGAGTCAGCTGAGATTTACAGCTCTTGAGAAAATCAGAAGCAATTTACCTGAGGGATCCTGTGAGACCTACAAGACTTCCTGGTATTCGCCAGGTTTCTTGTTCCACCCCAATGCCACCATAGCCTAAGCCCTCTTATATCCCCTAGCCCTGTGCAGTATCCATGCTGGCAGTGCTGGGGAGCTCTATACAGTCATCTTTGTCCCTGTCCAAGGATGAATCCAGAATCTTGTCTGGAACACAAACTTATTCATACAGGGCAGATATGCTTGACCAAAGAACAGAAAGTGAGGCTGCAGGAGGAGTAGAAATCCCTGTCCCTCCACCAGCAGCAAGTGCATGGTGCACTCACCAACTGCCCTGCTGCATCGAGACTTCCATTTCCGTTGCCTGAGATGTACATATCCTGAGGAAGCCAAATGTCACTTGTTTTAGGGACAGCTTCAGTGTCCTACTGACGGGGAGCTGTTGATATTTCCATAATACTGCTTTTCAGTCCTGTGACAGCAGGAGGTCAAGAACATATTACTACAAGAAAAGATTGTCTACTGTACTTTAGTTTGACCCTTTCTTTTTAAATTGCCTGATCATTCTCCCTTTCTTATTCCCTGCTAAGGAATCATTTGACCTGAAAAATGAAAAATAAATGAGACTGATTAGAAGCAAAATGTTTTTAGAGAGTCATTGTCTACCTGTGCTATGCTTGAAATCGTATTTCCATTAATTTCTGACAACTCAGGGACATAGTAAAGAAATAGTCTTGTTCTCTCTTTAAAACAATGAAAAATCTCACTCTACCTTCAGGAGTGAGACCTCTGTTACAAGTATCTGCAGGGAAAGAAAGTAAATTAGCAAAATCCATACTTTTTTATTTCGGTTAATTTATAGTTGCCATGGTTGTTGCATAAATGCTCAGATAAAGAAATAAAGCAAAACTGCATAGGGGATGTAAATCGATGTCTAAATAATGTCACTGTTGTATGCTGAACTTGAAATGGAATCATATGCAACTAAGACAAGCCCATGTTATTCTACACCTGTATTTTGCAAGAGGAGGTGGAGTGATGCTGGCCCCATAATGAGGGCAGTGATTGTTATTTGCCATTTAGAAACAGGTATAGACACTGAAATTACCTAAATAAATGGTCTACTGCTGTGTCAAGGGTATGATTAGCTCTTATCAGTGGGTTTCTTCTGGATCTCCTGACAGGAGACAAAAGTGGCTGGGTCACTCATGCGGCTTAGCATGCAACAAATGCCCACTGCATCAGAGCCAGTCACAGAGGTGTGTATAGCCCCCCCTGCATAGCAATGGCTCTCACCTGAGGAAGCTCCCAGCACTGGAGAGAGTAATGGCATGGTGGCCACCAAAGCGCTTATGACACCCTTTGCTGCCCTCAGTTGGGGCTCACCCACTGTCAGCAATAGTGTGATCATTTTCCAACACTTCCCTGACACTGGCTCTCAAAGCAGCTTAAGTATCCAACATCCTCTCACTCCCTGCTTTTACTGTCAGCCACCCCAGGTACAATACAACTTTTATGTCAGTATAAACATACATGTCGGCATTCAGACATGGTGTTGGGGTAGTGTTGGTGTAGTAAGCTCCAAAACTTCATTCTACCCAAGAAATAAATGTATGGACTTAAGCCATAAATTTCTATTATGAACATCATTATTATCTGTCTGGATGTTTTTTTACACCAGTCAGCCATGCATCCAGTTTGGTTGAAACCTGGTTTAAATCAGATTTAAACCAAATTTTGCAATCCACAATACAGGTTCTAAGGAATGAATAAGGCCCTTGCAGTCTGGCTTTACATTTGCTAGTTCTGAACTTAATTTGTTAGTTCTGAACATTTGGCAGTTTGATACTTGATGCTGTCATCATTAACACTTGATCTTGCACAAAAGGGCTGGCCAGAAGTTCAGCATAAAACATCCAATTGCTTGTATGACCACTGAGCATCCATGTTGGTTCTTAACCTCTGCTGCTGTGAACTCTAGTCATGTGTTTTGAGGAGTAAAGGAAGAACAAGGTATATTTCACTGCTTATTTCAAATCATAAAAGCACCAAAACAGGACTTCTGGATGCTTTAGTGTGTTAATACTTTCTCTTCCAATTCACTTTATCTCTAGTCATAGCATCCAAAAAAATGGGATTTCTTAAATGGGAAAATATTGCACACACCTCTAAGTGTCAACAATTATTGCAACTCCGAAAAGCAGTTGCTCCTGCTTTCAAAGTACAAGTATTTGCTTGCATTCAATTACCTAATCAGATGTGGGAATGCTGGTTCATAGCTACAGATCTCACTGAAGAAAATTCCCACTTGTGGTTAGAGGGTCAGAGATTCAGTTTTTCCATTCCTCCAAAAGATTTATTCAGCATGTAGATATTTTCCTTTTCGGTTCTCCACAAAACTTAAATCAGGTGCAGCATAAACACTGGTCCATCCTTATCACTAAGACCATCAGCAGGATTAATTGAGTTATGAATTGTGGCTTTGGTCCAAGAAGAGCCTATGCTTCTCCCTCAAAGAAATTGAAGCAGCATTCTTAGTGAAATGACAGCATATGATGCCAAACCAGCCAAAACTGGCAACAATCGCATGACAGCCAAACGGATTTTGAGGCTGTAACAGAGTTGAGCAAGTCTGTTACTATCAGCCTCACCACAAGACTGCTGCCAAGACACTGAAAATTCAAAACTAAGCATACACAGCAGTTTCACTGAAAGAAAAATAATATTGACAAATGTTCTATGAAGGCACCAGACCTTTTTTTTCCACCCTAAAACTTTTGCAAAACTCAATGGAACAACGTCCTCTGAAGATCTGCAGGCAGCTCATGAAGGAAGCTGGATAGGCTTATATGTCTACAAATATTCCTACAAGTCTTATTTCCACTCTTCTCAGTATTGCTGGAATGAAATGTAAGGAAGAACCAGGCTGCTAATGGCATCCATGGCAGTGATACAATCTGAGTTTTGCAGCAACAGGCTTGGAGAGTGTCCAAATTGCCTTTTCCCTGTGCTCTTCCAGTTATAGTCTGGGGCAAACCTAGGTTCCATACAGATTTCAGCATGTGCTAATGTGGTGAAAACACAGATTCACTACTGCAGCAATTCCATAAGATGACAAAGGGGCCAAAGATTGCAAACATGGCCACCACAGGCAAGCCAGAGAGGACAAGGAGGAGCCAGATCTGTGATTAGATTGTCTTCTGAATTAGGTGTGAAATGCCCAACCAAATGCAGGCAAAGCCTTGGACTGAAACCGTGGCAGTGGTTGTAGCTAGAGCAGGAAATGACAGATTTGCAGTTGAGTTTCGTCTTCCAGTTGTGCCTATAATGCAGGACCCTAGAAGAGGCACATTGTGATGGAGGAACTACCTGAGGCATGAAAATCTTTTATGGTGTATCTTTGTCTCCTAGGGATGAACTCCCAGATCCTGATCTTCAGAGTCCACCCAAAACTATGGAGTGTGGAAAGTATTAAGCAGTGCTTTATCCGGGTGGAACTTCGGCAGTATAGAATCAATCCAAATATTGATATTAAATGCAATTTTGACGCATTAGGAATATAATAAGCATAGTTAGCTGACATGATGAATTTGAAAAACAAAAGCCACCCTCAGAGACAGCTGGAACTGAAAACCTTATAACATTTCAGCGAGACATATGAAAGCAAAACTAAACAGAAAAACCCTGAACTTCCAATTCTGACAAAAAGACCTGATGATTGAAGTATACAGATGTCTGAAATTCTTCCAGTTACAGTAATCGGATTTTAAAGGTAGTTTTCTTTTCAGATATATGATATTTATCTTGACAGAGTTTACTCAACAGTTTCATTGTTCCTTGTGTTTCCTTTTGGTGCTTTGGAAAGAAAGCTAGTTTGTTCTTTTCATCTGTAGCCATTCCCTCAGTAGCCGTCATTTATTATGTAAAAAAAAGGATTGTGTTGTATTTCTGTATGCATTTGGCTTTGCATGTAGCTATATTTTTCTTTCAGTAAGTGTATCTTGGGGCTTGGGGAATTGTTTTGATGAAAGGACAGCTTTTTAAGCCAAAATATCTTTATCTCTCAAAGAGCCTCCATTCCTGCAGGCTAGATTAAATAAAAATCCTTAAGAAACCGAACATCATCATCTTAATAAATGCTAGCTTTTAGACATCAACCTTCTAGGGTATAATCTGTAACTCTGGGTGTGTAGGAAACTGCAGCGGCACTAGTGCTGTAAGAGTAACAACAGCCAAAATCTTGACAATCGAGGGAGAAGTGTTAGCATCAGCTATCTAACTCCTGCCTTTTAAGAGTGGCTTTGGAAAAGTTTCTCAAGAGCATCAATCCCTGTTTTTATCTAATTGACCTAGCCTCTCAACAAATGCTCCAATTTTGACAGGTCTTTCCAACCTGTAAAAATCAGGTCTGTTTCTCCTGTCTTACATGAATCTGCTTGAAATACAGCTGAACTGCTGATGGCAAAACTTGGCCACTCCCAAGAATGAGACCTTTAGGAAGCAGGCAGGAGCTGTAGCTTTCCTTCCCACCTGCACTTCATCCCGCAACCCCTCAATACCCAAATTAGGGGTTTCAGGAAGGCTGCCCAGACTTCAAGCAAGCTATAAGGTTTAGTGTGTTCTCTTATAGAATGATGCAGCTGCAAAAGGAGGCATTCACAGCATCCTCCATTTTCACCTGGCCAAGTTTATTACGGACTGGTAGTTAGAAGATGCTTTGGGAGTAGAGAGGTGTTTGTCCTCCCCACCTAACAGATTTGGCACTTATCTAAATTGTAGTCCTCTTCCACTTCGTGCTTTCAGTAATAATATGTGGGAAGTACCCGCTCTCAGCAGCTCTTTTATCTTTCAAGGGCAAGAGTTGATCCTACCACATCCTCTTCAAGACCATTCTTAACCCTTCTTCATGGCTTAGAGAAATAAATCTAACCTCTTTTTGTCTATTTGCTTGCGTAACACTACTCTGAAGTCCTTAAGTGTGTGCAAGATTTAAGCATGTAACTGTAGGCAATAGATTCTGCTCCAGAAGGCAGATGTTATCAGGTGCTACCATACCACTTGTCAAATGTTTATTTGTGTGTTGTCTTGGTTTTGCTTCTATCTGTAAGTCCACTTATCTGCAAAAAATTTCTTAGTTTCACAGGAAAGAAAAGCCCCACATGTTTTCACATGACAGCTCAAACTTAAGGATTTCTTAATGAGAAGGTTTGGATTCATTCTAAGTTCATTTAAAATGGCATTTCTAATCTATGGAAATCCCAGGGGCCTGACTCCTTCTCCTTCCAGACTCATATGCCTTTTATAGACAGCAGATGAAATGACACCTGCCCCACTATCCCCCTGAATTTTGTCTCAGGAAAAATTGATTCTTTTCCCTATAAAATAAATTCTCTAACTTATGAAAAACTAGCATGGGATGTTAAAAACTATAATATCTTTTCCAGAAAGGCTCCAAAATAATTTAGAGATAGTGTGACTGCATTGAGCCTGAGCAGAGTTTCTTTTTGTTTTAAAGGTAAATGTTAATATGATGTGATACAGTACAGACCAAACAGTCTTTGTGCAGCTGCAGTGCTGCTTTGGAAATAATTATAATTCCATTAATGCAAATGGTCAAAAAAGTTGATTTATCATGCATCTGTCAAATCTAGAGAGTGCATTACAGAAACTCTTTTAGAACATCCTGAGCTAACTATTCAGAAGGATGAAAAGATTTCACAAAATGGAAACTCTATAATTAGACTTGGAGCAAGAACGTTGTATTAAGAGAAGAGACATTGAGGAGTCTTGGGGTGTGGATTCCATTAAATTACCTTAAAATGAGCAGCAGGCACTGTATTAACTAACATTATAATAGGATTTACAGAATGCATGACTTTAAAATGGAGTTCTTAGCCAATTATAACCTTTTTGTGCAAAGAGGAAAATTGTACATAAGAGGTTATCTGGAACTTGTAGACAGAAAAATAGTGATACCTGTTTATAAACTGCAAAGGAATACAATATCTCCAATGCTAAGATGAGAACAAAATTTTTCACTCTGTTACCAGCACTGACCAAGACACTTTGGGTGTGCTGTCTGGTCTGAGACTTCTAGGAGCAGGCACACCAGGGCAGACAGAGTAGCCAGAGGAAGAAACAAAGTTTTCTTTAAGAAACATGTTTTGGGGTCAGAGATTAATTTATTTTGAGAGTAGGGACATACAAGACATTGACAAGTATACTTGTCAATACTCAAAAGCACAGTCTAGGCAGGCCATGGAATGTCCCTTGAAGGGGAGGGGTGGACACAAACTGGCCAGAGGATGCACTCAGCTATTTTGCAGGTCTATCTTTAGCTGTCTGTATGTGGTCTTAACAACACATATATGAAAGAGTTTGTTTTATCTGTAGTGCTGTTACTCTTTAAGAAAGGAGTATCAGTTTCCTGTCTGGACCTTGTCACACAGTGCCTTTATTTATCTACTGTGAAGCACAGAATTATCTTCAAAATGAGCTGAAGCAATGATTAGAAGATGGGCAATAAACTGATTAAAATCAAACTCTGGTTGAGGAGAGCAACTCCAGTTCCTCCTGCTAAATAGAATCTTTGTAGACCAAAAAGCACAGGATTTGACTGGAGAAAAAAAAAAAAAAAAAAAAAAGTTCTTTTCAGACTGTTTTTTTGGGGGGGGGGGGGTTTTGTTTTGGTTTTTTTTTTTTTTTTTTACTGGTTTTGCTCACTTTCTTCTTTGATATTAGGTAATAAATATTACCAGAAGCTGGATTCTGGAGAAATTGAGATCTTCAATTCTAGTGAGAAAATCTCTTGGCCTCATGTGGCTGACCACTTGATAATCAGAAATGAGCTTTGTCTGTCTTGCACGACAGAACAAAATTAAACAGAAATTTGTTCTACTGTATTTGGCCCAGATTCCTCATACTCACCCTTCTGTGTATTTTTGGGTTACTACCACCATTGTAGGAAGGAATACTTTGATCTCTTTGGCTGTCAGCAAAGTCATTTGAATCTCTGCCTCAAAAAAGGTGTTAGATAAAAACCACATTGAAAGAAAAAATAAGAAAGAGAGAGAAAAGGATGTCATTTCTAGTTCAGGTATAATGGAAACCCCATGGAAAGAATAATAAATCATTTTCCAGCTGTAGATATCCTCAGAGAAAACACTTGACAGTTTCTTTAAAATAAGAAATACTTTAATTATCTTCAGTAGTGTTGAACCAGCAGCCAAAAAGGAGGAGAACATGTTTTTAGATTTTGATATTGACATGTCCAATTAATTTACTAATTCTGTGGCACTTGAGCAGACCTGTGATGGATGTACAAATGACTGAGTGCCTCACTGCGTATTTGTAAAGCAGATGATTGATGTATCATATAATTCCTTTGAGCCATGGAGCTGATTTATATGCTCTGTGCTATATAGACATTCTCTTTGTCAGTTGGGACTGTAAAACCCCCCACAGGCATTTGTCTGCTATTCAGTCTTTCCCATTCACTGAAATTACACATAATTTTAGCCTGTGCATTTGCAAACTATGCTTTGTCATTTCCATTTGAAAATGCCTTTGTGTTAAGCATTTTTGACTTGTCTAAATAAATATTATCCATAATAACCCTATATCAATCCATTACAAACCCGTGTAACTACGTACTGCATTTAGATTTAATCCCTGAAACAAAGCCTGTTCCCACCTCACTCTGCTGCTTTCACAGCTGATAACTCACAGCTGCAGAGAAATCTAAGCAACAGAGAACTCTGTGATTGCTTTCATCTTGCTAAATCTATAGGATGTGCAATAAAATAATGTTTGAGTCCCTGGTCTTCGGTATATACACACGATCAAATTCCAAAAGGGCAGAGACCTATCGGCAGGTAAATAAGGCTGTACTTACAGCTGGAGGTAAGTATTCAAATGTACTCAATTCCAAATTCCATCAAACCTCATTAGTGACACATTTATATCATTAGCTGAAAGAGCTTTGGTGCAGTCAGCTAGAGACAACTATTTAGGAAATAGCTATCAGCTCTGCTAGTGAAAAAACAGCATTTTCATTAGAGACTGTCAACTCACAGGATTAAGCTACAATTTTGACTTGTGATGATCCAGAAAAGACAGACTTTCTACAAGCAGAAACTGCAGAATAAAGAGAAGTACAGAATACCTTCTTTACTGTTCTAATTGCCCATCTTGAACTGCTTTATTCTCTAAAACTCTCTTTAATCTTCAGACATTGCTATGTTCCTGGAGCAGTGTATCATGACTGGATTTATATGTAAATGAAAAATGGTCAGAGAAAGTTGGAGTTCCAGTGGTTGTGGATTCTGAAGTTAAATTACGTGTAGTACAGAGCTATTTCCTTTACTGGTTTTAACATTTTCTTCTTTAGGATTATGTTGGAAGTATCCTTCTCAGTATGGCATGGAGCATTGAAAAAGGGTTATCTGATAGATTATCTCCCTGTGTGTCACTTTAATGAACACAAGGTGCTGTTTCCCATCTCAGTGAGATAAGCCCCCATTTTCCAGTCTCAGGTGCCGTAGCAAAACATACCCTGAAATCTGGAATAACCCACTGTAAAGGCAGAAGCATTCTATGCATGAATATATTAAACATCAGCCAGATGTCACTAAGTTTGACTATTCTCTTTTGGCAGAAAGTTGCATATCCCCGTAGCTTTTATATTTAAAGTCTGCACTAATCTTTTGTACAAGATTTTCTTATTGTTTCTGTGCTTAAATGGGAATTTTTCAATTGTTTTTAATTTTCTCTTTCCCGACCTATTTCTGCTTTTCAATATTGCCATGGAGCAGGAATATAAAGCGCCATAATTTTTCTGGAATTATGTTAATAATATATTTTTTAATTTTTTTTTCTGCCAGCTCCTTTTCCTGGAGGAAGAATAAGAAGGGACAAAAGAGAAACCAAAACTCATAGAGATAATATTTATAAGTCTTTCTTAAATCACTGCATGGGGCATGCCAGCAAGACGACAAAGCTCAAACGGATGTCAGTCTGAGCTACAGGCTCAGGGACCACTGGCCTCTTTGTCCTTTGCTCCTTGACAACATCTTTCCAAAGGATCCTACTTACCAGGGTCTCTGCCAGACACTCCAAAAGTGGATTCCATTACATAGATGAAGAAAAAAAAGATACAATTTGCTCTGCAAGGCCTTTCAGAGGCATGTGTTGCCCTGATATTGCTGTTCTCACCACAGTAGATGTATCTATTCCTCATCCCTCCCCATATCACTCCATATGGGACAGAAGTAGATTAAGTGGATGGAGGGCTGTACCCCTAAATGTATGCATAGAGTGTCTGCTTTGCTGAGTGTGGGATTGACCTGAGCCAAGCTACTTTCTGTGGCACCCAGGGCTGCCTTCTAGAATAATCACACTTAATTCAAGGTCCTACAGTGTACTGAGTAATTATAATTATTCCATCAAAGTGCATTACTATGTTTCTGTCTCTATCAAGTGTAATCTGCCATCAGGTTGTTAATTTGCCTAGGTTTGTTAGGGCCTCTCACAGTCCTCTCTAGAGTTGATTTCACTGAACAATTTCGTAATTCTGTTACCCAAACTTCCTTTTTTTTAATCTACTTTTCTTCCAAATTGTCTTTTATTGCAGCACTTTTCACATATATTGGTTCCAGGAGTATTTTTGTCCCATACTGGGCTTTCAGGATTTTAATTTCCTCTGTTGTGTATGTGCATATGTTAGTGTATTAACTAGCACTTACCAGGGTGTAAATCACAGGGTGCCTCATTACCAAAGCAGATCATTAAATGTAGGAGGGTTATTTATCTAAAATGTGTGAGAAAACCATCTTCCTCTAAAAATCCCACTCAGATCTGTCACCAAACTCTTCCTTTATGGGAAGCTAATCAGGTTTTTTTCATCTCCACATTTTCCTAGTCCCTTAAAAGGCATTTATTTTTATGATGCCCCTTTATGCAAAATATTTCATCTGAAACATATTCTTACCCCATCTCAAATGCAAGTTTCTAGAAGCTGTAAGTTGTTTGTAGGAGAGATTTGTAAGTAGAACTATCTTGAATAATTGCCCAGCCTCTGGCTTGGGTACATTTCTTTCCTCATTCCTCATTTCTGAAGCAAGACCTGAAATATGGTAAAGTGCTGAAATCTGACTGAATTCAAGAGCTCTTCCATACACAGAAGCTTTGAACGACTTTCAATAGCAAAATAAATTCCTGCTATGCATCTAATAACATGATCCAAAAGTGTCTGTGAGAGCAATTATCTCCCACTGAGCAGCAAAGGACTTATCCAAAAAGGTGGCAGCACTGAATTCCCTGCAGCCCTAATGAAGATTCTCCTGGAGCTCCTTCACAGGAGACACTGGGCATGGGTGGAGGAAGACAAGGCACCTGCTTCAGGAGCCTCCATCCTTTTCCTATCTCCTGCCCCACAGAAGTGATAAGAGAGAATGAAGAGATCCAAACATGTCATGTGGCACCTGAAGTGGGGACAGGCCCCTCCTGGGGTTGCTGGGGCTGAGCACCCTGCTCTGCACCCCGGAGCTCCCAGTCAGTCACACAGCCGTGGCTGCTCCCGGCCATCTGCAGTCACATTCCCCAAATGTTGTAAAGGCATTAGCTCACCTTTTCCCTCCTCTCACCCCTTAGCTAGGGGCTGCACAGAGCTTTGTTTAGCTGTGGAAAGAAAAGACAGCTCTAGACATTCAAGCCTTTGGTCTATTAGATAGAGATATGTCTCTGGTGCTTCAGGATAAACGCCAGCTGATGGATAGGGCAGCAGGAGTTTTTTTAGACAAAGAAGAAAGAACAGAACAAGCCT
Organism: Poecile atricapillus; assembly: GCF_030490865.1. Classification (NCBI taxonomy): domain Eukaryota; kingdom Metazoa; phylum Chordata; class Aves; order Passeriformes; family Paridae; genus Poecile; species Poecile atricapillus. The sequence continues at coordinate 56,736,146 of NC_081251.1, forward strand.
TGCACCTAGCTCTTGGCTCTGAGAAAAGAAAAGGTATTTTGAGCTCACTTACAAAGTCCTATCTTTTGCTTATTTAGAGAAAGATTTGAAACAGGGGCATAACAACACGGTGCAAGTGAAATACACAGGTCATGCAGAGCATGAAAGAATTTTGTGTGCGTGTGTGCATGTGAGTTATAACCCAGCTTGGTAAACCCTCACCTGAGAGATTTAAATCACACCCAATTTTCACCATGTTTGCCTCTCCCTATTTAGCAGACTGCAATGCAACTCTGAGAGGTGGGTTGCCCGCTCTTTCAAAACCAGCTTATTCACACGAGGTATTCATTACACAGCATGGTAATTTATTTTGAAAGCAAATTTACCCTCCTCATCAAGCCAGTGAGTTATGTGCAACCTGAACTATGCAGATAGACATGGAAAAGAGAGGTTTGGTTATTGTAAATCACTACCCTGGCAGCGGTCCAAGCCCTTAGGGCTTCAGCTGTTACACTAGTAGAGCAGATATAAGCTCCCATATAACTAATCCACGTCGGTTACAAAAAACAATAATATACCTATGTAAGTCAGTCATGTGAAAATTAGCATGATTTTCTGGCAATGCTTGATAATTATCTAGTCCATTATAAATGAAGCAGAAAAAAAAAAGTCATAAAAATGCAGAGATAATACACTATCGGACAAATAACAGAGGAGATTTAGTAGAGGTTACATCAGTAATAACTTTTATAAATTCCAACTGGCACATTCCCTAATAAAAAAGACTGTGGAAGTGGAAATGAGGGCATATAATGAGAAAAAAACATTATTTAAAATACTTTTAGTTTCAAAATAATCTGATTTATGCTAAGTCAATTTTTAAAGACTCCACTACATAATTACAATCACAGTAAACAAGCAGTAATGATTTTTTCCCTCGTTCTGTGCTGGAAATAAGAATAGGAATACAGACACGTGTCCCCTTGGGTGATGTGTTTTAATCAGGTTTGTTTTTATAAGACCTTTTTCAAACTGATCAGAATAGCCTGAAGCCTGTCAGAAAAAGCTTGTTGCCTGGAATAAGCCTTTAATAATATTTCACAGTTGATTTGTTTTTGAGTTAATTTGCCCTTGAGCAAAAGAACAGGGTCAATAGGACCCTTGTATGGGTTGGTGTTGAGCACAGCACAAAGGAACTATGGTCATTATAAAAGTACCTGGTTGCAGTACTGAAAACCAGACAAGGAAGAGCAGTGGAAAAAAAAAAAACCCAAGAATTATCCAGGAGAGATGACTGGCACAATCCAAGCTCCCTGCTGTTTTAACAGAGATCACATTCTCTTCTTGAAATACAGAACCGTCTGTTCAAGTTCATTGGTTTAAAGTGAGGGGAGTTATTTCACACTAATGCAGCTTGTGCCATTTGTAACCCTCAAACAGAATCTCACCCAGAAACTCTCTTTAAACCTTGAAAAGGTCACACACAGAATTCCTTCAGCCTTTATTATTAAAAGCTTCCTGCCTGGTTTTACTGTAGAGAAAAAGGCAGTGACCTTGCACTTAATCACATCAAGGACTCTGTGCTTTAACTTACTTAAAAGGCTCCTTACACAGGATAGCTTTATCCAAGAAGTCTTTTGCCAGATAATGATGTTTTTAAAGCACCGTGCAAAATATCTCTCTTGCTGCAGACTCCAGCTGCTGAGTAAGCAGCCTCTCCACTGCTTGCAGAAAGAAGACTGCAGAGAGAGGTCCAGAGGAATCTGCATTCAGCCAAATTACCCCATATGCATGTGAAACCTAATGGAAACAAGTTGTGAGGCCCTACAGCTCTACAGGAGTACATGTGATTTACAGCAAGGCAAAGGATTTGCAGAATCCTGCATCTTTGGTGCTTTCATTTTTTAATGCTTCAGCCTGAGCAAAATTAATCTTCTTAATGAAGTAAAATGGAGGAATAATTAGCTCCTTCACTCACACATGTTTAACCACAATGCCTTTGCTGGGTTTCAGAACTGCACAGGACTTCCATTTTTACCTGCTGCTTGGATTTCCCTGTTTAAAAATGCAGCAGATGTAGCTTGGAAAAAAAAAAATAATGTTTCTGCTGTGAGCTGTATGCTAAAGCTCTGATAAATGCCTTGTCACATTTGCTCTGCTTTGTACTTGGAAAGATTCTTATTTGTTTGCTTTTATGTTTCTACAACTCTCTCCTTTTTTTTTACACACCATTTCCAGGCAAGGGCTAATTCTGTCAGGGATGACAGGCTCTAAGGAAAACTTTCTGTTCTGCATTTGGCTTTTCTCCACAAGGATTATGTGGAGCTGTACAATGACAAAAAGGTCCAAAGTCTGCCTCAGAAAAGCCCCTTCTTGACTGTTTAATCTCACTCTTCACAGTTTTGCCACCTTCACATCTGTGTGTAACTGCGGGGCACTAGATGAGGAATGGTGTTATCTATAACATACTAACATGGCTTGAGGCAAAACAGGATTTCCCTTCTGCTAGAAGACCCCATGAATTATTCACCTTCTGTTTGGGAAAACTCCCTGAGACAAATTGTGATTTTTAAAAGGAAAGCTAGACGTGGTTTGGGGGGGGCGGGGGAGGGGGGCAGGGTAGAGGGGATGAAGGGTGGTCTTCTAGTTGTGGGACAGAAGGGAAAAAGTCTGGGTCCTTTTCATTATCTTGGAAAGATAATATCACCTGCCCTCACCTCAGTTTCTGTAAAGCAGGGAAATTATTATTATTATTATTGCTACTCTGTTCAAATACTGAGAGTACATCACAGCACTTTAGTGAAGAGTCTTGTTTTCCATGGGTACCAAATTTCAAGGTAGAAAGCAGAGCCCAGATGTGCCCAACAGCCTTGGAAAACAGAGTTTCAGAGTTTCAGAATATCGCTTCTCTTGCAGGGGCACACAGTATCATTAATACAGGCCTATTTTAAGTACAGACTTGTTACCAGCACAAAACATGGAAACAAAATTTGTGGGAAGGAAAGAGTGGCTTACTTTGCTGTTTCTCTGGCTCTCCCAGGAGCAGGACTCAGCCTCCTGAGGAGCAATCCCTCTCTGGAAAGGGTGGTCGCTCAGGCAGGTCTGGCAGAGTGGAGGCTCGAGCTCTGAATCCCCTGCAGGTAAATTCATCACAGTGGACCCCGGGTATTTGAGGCTGGCATGTGGATGCTTTTCAACGTTGACCATCGGGCTCTTAATCCACCTTCGTACCTGCCGACACAGAAGCAGATTATGGACTCTGCTTTACAGCACTTGGGATGGCACAACAGGGTTTTCAGTGAGGACAGTAGCACAGGTTGGGGAAAATAATCACATATGAGGATCAGGATCAATTTTCTGCAGGAAAAAGTACCAGGGGAAGTCAGGGTGAACACACATCGTCATAGCCAGGGTCTTTATGCCAAGAAATTTTTGCTGCATTGTGCGAGTCTGCCATAAGTTTATCTACAAAATAAAGGCTTTATAAAAATAGTGAAATACACAGTAGACTACTAAGAAGAGAGCGATTACTACCCAAAGCAAGTACTTCCAGCCTAAACAGCTCAATTTCCCCATGAGAAAAAGCAAACTGGTTTTGCAGGAATAGAATTGTAAGACTTGCTTTCTGCAGTCCTTTCTTTCAACAGCAATATCTCCTGTATCATCTCTGACTTCATAAACTACCTCAGACTTTTCTGTGCCTCCTATCACTCCATTCAAGAGTCAGTTTCTCTTGCTGACCTGCCCCAAATTTTAACCCTGACTCCTCTAGCCTGTCTTCCCCTGCCTCTCTGCAGCTTCCCAGCCAGGACCCAGTGCACTAGAGTAGGAAGGACACTGGTTACAAGCATAAGACACTGCACTGGCAGGGCACAGTGCCAGCCTTGTGCACTTTGCTCTTCCTTTCACTTCTGTGACTGTCACTTTTCTGCCATGTGAATCAAAAGCATTGGATTTTATGAGAAGTGGGGAGTGAGAGACCTTTCTGAGCTCTTTTTCTGAGTTTTTTTGCACTGTGAAAGCAAAAAGGCCACTATGTGAGCTGTGGTATATTTGCACTGAATCTGATCAGAACTCTGCCATTTGAATGCAAAGGACGGACAGGGATGTTTCAGGACACTCTCTCCCATCCTGGAGGGGGAAGGCTGAGACAGCCAGGGCTGACAGCCCAACTGTCCTGTTGAGAGATTGCAATCTCTTTGCTCTGTGATCTCGGTGTCCCTGGCCTCTGCATCTCCATTCTTCATTAGGAGATGACATTTGCCATTAGAGGATGCTTTACATCAGGAAAAAAACCACTTTATGTTACATTAGTCATGAGCAGGATGGCAAGTGCATGATTAACAGTGGAAGTCTATATCACAGCAACTGGTAACCAGGGTCACATACGATAAACAAACAGGATGAGACATCTCTAACTAGCCTTCTGCTGGTGACTCCTCCATGAGCAAAGTGCCTGCAATTGCCCTGCTGTGCTGACCTGCCAGAAATCTCAAGATTAGAAAAATTTCTCTTTCCTCTCTATGGAAACCAAGCAAACAGATTTCCTTCTGTGGGCAAATGAGCCACTTTCCAGTGCATTTCCTATTTGCATTTTTTAGTGTCAGTTGGTGTGGATGCTATTACCCTCTACTTCCATGCTCTGGAGTATCCGCACAAAATATCCAGACTGCTTTAGCTTCAGGTTGATGGGTTGAAGTTGTAGGGGAGAGGAATTTTTTTTCGGATTCAATTTCAACAAATATATATTGAAACTCATCTTTCAACTTGGGAAGATTTAAAAAAAAAAAAAAAAGTTTTTGCCAAGTGTAATTGATTCTATGATTGTTAAGCACATCATTAAATATATTATTCTCCCCATATGAATACATGGTTTTGTGTCTTGATCTAATTTCAGATTTTGGTGTGTTGAAACTAATAATTATATTTATGGTAAAAAAACCCCAAAAACTTGATTTTCCAGTGCAGTTTTATTGCAGGAAACATTCAATATATTTTATGTGATTCTGAAAGAAGTAAATGTCTTTTGAATTTTTCCTTCTTAAGTTATATCTGGTGATCAATTAAGTGTTTTCTGACCTGGTTCTGCCTTTCTTCCTCAACATCCTGCAACTTCAGTAATTTCCCTATGGATGCTCACAGTGTGCAGAAATGTGCATGAATAAAGAACCAAACTGGCAGCAGAAGAACACCAGGGCTGCATTGAAGTGCAGGTTCAGTTTTCTTTAAAAATGTAGAAAACATAGGAAAGTCTTGTGCTTGAGACTTCTCAGTTGCATATGGAATTCACATGTAAATGTGGATTTGTTTCATTAAGACCCTATGATGCTTAGTTTTGTGATATCAGATTAATGACATTTGCAGTGATGCAGTTAAACAATAATTTCTATTGTAACTTCACCGGTGTTTTCACTGTCTTGTGTTCCCATTTACATATCTCTAGACTTCCTGTGTATGAAAAATGGGTACTTCTGACACACCAAAATCTGCTGGTATTTAATGATCCTGTAGCTATAGCCTTTAAGGGCATATATACATTCTGCAGTATAATGATCATAAATTAAAAATTAACCACCGGTGCTTTAATGATGAGGGAAAGTAACACAGAGTGCATTTTATGAAGCTGCAGACACCAGAGTGTAGATGGCATTTCTCTCTCTAGCATCAGCAAGTGGTTCCTGAGTTCATGCTGAATTCTAAAGAATTCTTCTTTATTCATTATCTATTCCAAGCTGACACATGATTTTAAGTCAGATACACATCTTTTTTTATGGATTACTTATTGCTGTTTAAAACTGTTGGGCTAAGCCAAAGTTTTCATATGATAGATCCATATTATTTATACATTATAGCCTGTACTGAAAGATGAAAAATAATCATGGTCATGAACACTGCTCTGGTCATATTGTTGCTCTGTTGAATGAAGCAGAGTTTTGGGGAAACCAAGGTGAAAAAATTCCAGGAGTGTCCAGCTTTGAGGTTGAATGGACCAGCAGGACTCTTTTTTTTTTTAAAAAAAGGGTTGGAAAATTTTCAAATAAGTTAGCACACCCCCAATACACTGTCAAAGGAGAGCTTCAAAAGCAGATTTTCTTCATGAGGTCGGACAAAGTCTAGGTTCATGTACATCCAGCCACGTCAGCTCAGTCCAGGACGCCGTGCTGACTCAGCAAGACACACATAACATTTCAATAAACTTAACTGAGTCACTCTGAAAAGTAATATATAATCAACAAATGTCAATAGAAACCCAAGGCCTGCATAGCTAAGCCCAGGGAAGTTGTTTTTCTTTCCTCTGAAGCCTTTGCCCCTGAGTGAGGCGCCGAGCCTTGGTGCCTGCCCACGCGCCCAGACCTGCCTGGCAGCCGCCCGCGGGGAGCCGCGCTGGGGCTGGGCTGTGGCAGCTGCCAAGGAGCTCTGCCAACGCCTGGCATGTTGGGCTGCTTCTAGGGCTTGCCTGCATGGATGTGCTAAAGTCTGCTCTCCAGTCACAAGCTATGTAAATACGCATCCAGCCCTTGTGTGGACTGCGTGGCTCAGAATTATGGTGGGTTTTATTAGTTCTGCAGCCATTTACTTCATTTATCTCTGTTAAAATTTCAGGTTTTATCCTGAATTGAGAGTTTCAATAACATCCAACTCCTCTAATTTCACTTCTTTGGCTAATTCAGACTAATGCTCCCCAGTATCCCTCTGCAGACAAACCCTACATTTACATTTTGAAATTCATAGATAACACAGAGTAAAATGCACAGAAGAGTGTAGAAAATTCAATGATTCACCACTGACTTTCAACATATATCCATGTCCAAAAGCATTGAAAATACTGATTTGAAAGTAGGAATTGGAAGCAGCTTCATAGCAGCAAGGTTAAGATCAGACTTTGGAAGAAAACCAATTTCCCTGGCCATTGCTATGCAGGTCTTGTGTTTCTATTGATGCTTGTAGACTATATATTACTTTTCAGAGGCCCTCAGTTAAGTTTATTGAAATGTTACGTATATATATTAGTCACCGAATTGTTAGTCTACACTATAGCCTTTTGTCTAACTTTAACCTTAATAGACTTCAAAGATCTTTTGAGGTTTTAATATTTACATTTACATTAGACAAATGCCTTAGATCTATGGCTCTGTTTGACTTGGGCTATCTTAAATGTCACAAAAGGATTCAAAGTGCAAAGGTTCATTTCTTTTGAGTTCACTTCCACAAAAAAACCCTCCTACACTAAATTGCATAAAAGTAAAAAAGAATTTTAAAGAAATTTCTCAGAGTTTCTTCCCTGATTTGACAAATTAACAAGTAACAGATGATAGTTTGTTATTTAGGGCATTATTTGATTATAGAATCATGGAATGATTTGGGTTGGATTAAAGATCATCTAGTTCCAATCTCCCTGCTGTAAGCAGGGCCACCTTCCATAACGCCAGGTTGCTCAAGGCCCCATCCTGCTTGGCCTTGAACATTTGCAGGGATGGGGCATTCATAACTTCTCTGGGCAATCTGTTCCAGACCCTCACCACTGTCAGATGTTGCCGCTGAAGATGAATAGATCACACGGACACAGGTTGAGGTGTGGTGAAGAGAAGAGAAGAGTTTATTTTTCCTCCCAGGATTTATAGGCTTCTGACCATGGCCAGGGATTGGATGGTCAGGATAACACTTTCTCACTGCACTGGCCATGAGAGATGTCCATCACAAGACGTGTAACAGAAAGAATGTACACATATCTATGTTTACAGTTACTGTCCTGGGAAAGTCTTTAGAAAACTATGTTAGCAAGCTCAGAAGCTGAGTTTTCAGGGTGACAGTCATACTGAAAATTTTCTTGCTAATACCTAATTTAAATCTCTTTCTGTTCAAATTCACTCCTTCTCCTGTCACTACATGCTCTTGTAAAAGTCTCTCTTTAGACTTCCTGTAGGGCCCCTTCAGGTGCTTGAAGGTCCTATGACGTCTCCCCAGAGCTTAAATACTAACTAGGTGCTAGGTGCATAATTCTTCATGGCACTCTAAGGAGTATTTTATTATTCAGATACATTATTTTTTTATTCTTATCATGATATTCCCCTATCAGTAAATAAACTATAGAGCCTGCTCCTAACTCTGGGAAGCAATCCTCTTCTGAACTTCCTCTGAAGACTTCTGTACTTTTGTTTCCAAGGCAAAGCCCTTAATCTCGCCTAGGAATTTCACCCAGACTATAGAGTATAAGCAGCAGACTCTAAATGTGTCTGAGATAATCCAAGTGGGATTGAGCAGAACAGAAAGAGCTCCCAGTATCTCTTGTCCCATCACTAATAATTACTTTCATTAACAAATCCTATCTGCTAGAAATAGCTTCTTCTACATGCCTGTTGTGGAGCACCCAGCAGTTTGTGGTTAAGCTACAACTGCATGCCTGAGAATGGCTGCTCCCTCACCAATTCTGTGAAGGGACAGCCTCGTAGGTCTGTGCAGATGGGCAGTGGTGTGCTCGGCTGGTGGAGGGCGCAGAGCAGCGGCCGGTCAGCCACCGTACGGAAGGTGCACATCAGCACTCTGTCACGCTCTGGGCTGGTGTCTCTTGGTGATTTCTGAGGCTGACCAAGAGACCAACAGTACCCATCTGCGCAGACAGGCTTGAGATCTGTCAAATATTGCCTTACTGCTATTAGCTGGAAATTAATTCAAAATTCCTCAGAGAACCCTTGTCTTGCCTTGCTTGAGAGGATGAAAAATGTGACACAAGAAAATGAAAGTTTACCAAAATTATCTGTGAAACCTAATCAGGTTTAATATAACTACTCATCTGAATAATTTCCTAAAATAAAGAGTTTTGAGGTTGTCAAAGCAAATAATTTAAACTTTTCCAAAATCAAAAATGTCACATTTTCAAGTCAAATGACATTTTTACTTTTTATTATTATTTATTATTGAGATAGAACAAATTATTTGGAACAAATGCAGTTAACTTCACACTCACAGACTTTCATGATTGGGAGTAAACACTTCTCCATCCTGTCACATTTTAGAATTTTTTTCTATTGGTGGTTTTGTTGGACCACCAAAGGAGCACTGGAACTAGTCAAAGTTGTTTGGTATTTCTGGCATTTCTTGCAATGACAACAAAGGAAATTGATGAAAATTTTCCCTGTCCTTTCAAGACAAGTGATTTCAAAGGAGTGTTGTGCACCCTTCTAATATGTATCCATGTTTCACTAATCCTAAACTAGATTGAAATGTGACGTTTGTTAGAGAACAGCTCTAAATACCCTTTTCCCAAGCATGACCTGTAGCACTGCTGAAAGGTGCACAAGTATTTTTTTAAAGGCTCTTTATTTTTGGAGCCTTGTTTGCTCAAGTTTCTTTATTTGCTTTTCTTTCTAAAAACATGATATCCAACAGTGATAATCTCAGACTTGAAAATTGCCAGATGTGATTAAATGAGATTTGCCAAGTTCCAGGGTTTTATTCACTCCTGTTTTTTCCTGTTATGTAATAGCAAACAGATAAAGCTTTTAATTTCATATGGCTCAGTTGTCAATGGCATCAGTCGACTCAGCACATTTTGCACTTTAATCGGTTATCCATAAGCCAGTCCCCATCACTGAATCATGAGCAACATTTTCCATGAGAGAAACAGCAGCCTGTTCTCTGGGGCCGCTACTGTTGCAGGGCTGGCTCTTGCTCGGAGGAAAAAAGATGCTGGTGGCACCACTGACCATCCTGGAGCATCCTCCCTATCTCTGGAGACTCTGAAGAACCTGCTGCTTCTCAGGATAAGACAAGCTTCTTTTCTGGCTTCACAGCTGAACACTTGACCTTCAAAACTGATGAATGCACAGGAAAGGAAAAGTCAGGTTATGCAGGGACATAATGTCTTGGAGGATTAGGCCCTTTGTGGATGTGGCAGTCACTTCACTGCACTAAGCCCTGGCGTCTGATACAGACCATGGATTTTAGTAGGATTTGGCAATAGGGTGGGAAGATAAATAGCCTGGAGTAATACTTGTGTGAAAGAAAAAAGGCATAAGTTTGTAGACAAATTTGATAGGCCATTAGATGTTTAAAATTGCAGACATTTGCTGAAAATTGAGCGTAAACTGAATGACGGAATGGCTTCAGGGACACTGTAGAAAAAAACGCTTGGAGGTCCAGTATCATCAGGCATCTCTCAATGAAACATCACACCCATCAACACAATAGTATCAAATGTAATCTGACAGCCTGTGCAACCACGTGCTCTGTACAGCAGCATTTTCTCCTTCTGAAATTTTGGACAGGCTTTTTTTTCCACGTTTTTTATATGAAATTGGAATAAACTTCCCTGTGCCCTTGAACTTTTCTGTACTTACTTGTCCATTCTTCATGAATATTTGTTTGCATCAGTTATGGGTTATTTTGGCTCTCAGTCAGCTTCTTTACTCTGCATGTTGAATTTCAAAGTCTCTGGATATTCTTTTCCTACCAGCCAATACTAAACACCTCGACTGTGATCTAGGTCAGTGTATGTGCCTGTGTTTGAGTTCTGCCTCGCTCCAATATCAAATGTACATTTCTTCTTCTCCAGTTGCTGTTCATCCGATCCCTTCTTTCCTTTTCTTGACATTATCTAATTGCACCCTGGACAAGGATTTGAATTTTCATCCATTATGTAAACCCGAGGTGGACACGGAGCTCTTGGAATCGTCTCCGCTGCAGTAGTCTTGAGGGCGACTGTCAAGAAACCTATTTAAATTACAATTAGGGAGATTAGGGAATGAAAAGCTCCATTGTTCAAACTGTATACAGTCATCTACTTAAGTGAAAAGTGGAAAGAGAGGCAGGCTGATTAATGCCCCGACTGAGATCCAGCACTACTCTCTAACTGACTCTGACATTTAATTTGTCATGTCCCATGGGAAATGCGGCACAGCAAAAGAATCAGTTTGTCAAATCACCTCGAGCTATTTTTTTCCCCTGCAGAGCCCTGAAACACATCACTTTGTTGATTAATAATCACGTTTTATTTTAAAAGGGAAGGTGAAGGGCAACTCGCTGCAAAGTCATCATTTGCTGCTTTCCCTGCAAAGCCGAGAAGCTGCTCGCTAAAAAGCAGCCGGCGCCAAATAGCAAAGCACATTGTTTCTGTCCAAGCCTGGATGGATGCACACGGCCTGGATTCATGGAAAGCTTGGTCCTTCAACTGTGCCAGGAGAAATGTTACCTGCATGTGAGGGGTATCTGGGGAAGGACAAATTTGCCACAGCTCAGGGTGGAGAAGTGGAGGAATGACAATGTTCTTCACAGGAGCCCCAGCACCCTTTGGTATTGCAGGGGAATATACAGCATCTGGCAGAAATCAGATCTATCCAAGGGAAGGCACAGCAAATTTTTCAGTATTTGTTGTCATCACTTGCAATGTTAACACATCAAGCAAATAAGGCAGATTTTTATGATCTTAAGTGTGAATGACATGTCTGCAGGCCGCAGAAGAAAGTCAGCAAAGGCAAGATTCTTAAAAAAAAATGTCAACATGTGACTGCATTCAGGCACTAATCCCAGAAGCTGATGGGTACCAAAATGACTCAAGGAATTTGGAATCCTCTAAATATGGGTTTAAATATTTCTGCTGAACAAGTTGTAAATCATGTAAGTCAAGGCATGAAGAGCAGCAGAATGTTTAGGCACACCAGTATTGTAAATAAGTAGTGTTTCTGGGCACACAGCAAATTGCCTGGTTGATTTTCCTGTTTCAGTAAATGGGAAATCTCTTGCCAGCTCCAGCAGTGCAGGTGAAAGCTTGTAAAACCTATATCTCACATTAATAGCTAAATTAACTTTTGCTGTGTCTTCACACTTTTTCTTTTGTGGCACCAAAAAAATCTGAACAGTGGAATAAGCACCGCTTAAGATTTTCCTCTCTTGCTTCCTCCTATGTTGTCCTTGATAACAATTGTTAGTGTCATGGAATTCTTTTCTCTGTGAATAAATAAATAGCTGATCTGCTGGAATCAGGTAAGAGCTCTTGGATCAATTGCAAGCACTGATGGCACTTGTTACTACATGAGATGAGACAACAGATTCATTGTCTGTTCTGGTGTATAAACACCCTCTGCGTATTATGTCAAAGAGGAAAACAAAACAAAATGGGGTTTATTGTGTATGTGCAAGTGTTATCTTTCCAGGCTACCAAGCTAAAAGTGCTTTTCATCTAGATCAATTAAAAACAACATGAACAATACAACCCGAAATCCTATCCAAATAGTCCGAGGCTGCTCGCTGGTACCTTCTCTTCTCCATTCTCTGTTTTATGTGAGCAAAGCCAATTGTCAGTAAACCTAGGCAACGTTTATTTTAACTCCTGCTCTGATAAACACCACATCCCACATCTATTAGTCAAAGCCTCAAAGCAGAGTACTGTGAGCATCTGATCCAGGCACAGGAGCCAGAGAAGGAATACTTGGATGTGAACGGGCAATGAAGGCAGCAAGATACCTCAGTGTACTTTTTCTCCATCTCAGTTTTCTGATACAACAGTTGTTTCACATCCTTCAGTAATCTGGGCTGAAACAGCCCAGCATTATAAAGTTTAACTGAAGTGCAAGAGTAATGACTGCAGTGGCAGAACACTATGGATGGCTGGTTACAGCACCAAGTCCCATTCAGTAGTCATCCTTAACTATTCAAAAGCTTCATACCGTCAGAGCAGGGAAGCATATTTTGTGTGGCCTGAAATTAATAACTTTCCTATTTCAAATTTGAGCCTAACACTGTACTTCACTAATCTCCTTTGGATTTGTCAGAAGGTGACCCTTCTAATTTGTTATATAACTTTGCACAGCATCCTAATTTTTTGTCAATCTTTAAAGCAACCAGGGCCACTAGATGAGCTGATTTAGGATGCCTGGTCCTTCTGGCCCTGTGAGAGAGACGACCTGCCAAAACATTCACAGAGCTGTGAGACAGACCATATACCTTAGAAAGCTACAGTATTCCCAGAGGGGCTCCCGATGAAAGACGATGGAATTTTTTTACAGATCAGCTTCTTTGCCAGGCAAGGCTGGGCTGGGACCTGGCAGCAAGGACTTCAGCAGCCCGTGCAGGCCCACGTGAAGTGTGGCATGGCAGTGCCATGGGGAAGGCTTGGTCAAGCCCCACTTGAGCACTCTGGGCTGGTCTTGTCATCCATCTATCAGACTGGATAACACAGACAAGGCAAATAAATGTCTTTGCTTTTCTGTTCCAAGTCAAATTAGACATTGAATGATAGAACCATAGAATAGGTTTGGGTTGGAAAGAAACTTAAAGTTCCTCTAATTATCAGCCCTCTGCCATGGGCAGGGACACCTTCCACCTGACCAGGTTGCTTAAAATCCCATGCAATGTGTTTGCTCAAAGGCACATCTTTCAGGAAAATATTTCCATTTCTTTTCCTAGCTTTTTCTAGTGACAAATTTGCCTTTGCTAAGAATAGTATTTGGGAAGAAATAGAAATTCTGCATCACTCAAATTAGCTATTTCTAAATGGCATCCCAGCTGAGATGCAGTGTGCAAAACACCAATGAATTTCTATCAGGCTCTAAAGGATTCTTTTATTCTGAACTATACAAGAACTTATGACTTTAAACACCATCATCAGCAGGGATTTAAGCTAGGAGGAGGATTTATTGTTCAAGTGTTTTGACATATTAATTCATTGCCAAATGTGAGCAATTCTTATAAGGCCATTCACTGATTTTCATCACTGATTTTTCCTCCACTAGGATGATAAAATGAACTTATGGAAAGCAGACCACTTGATACATACTCTGTCACTGTAGGAGAACATATGGTCCTGAATAATTTGAAAATAAAACATACATCTTTGTCTAGCAATTGCACAAAGTGAAAATAAACCTCCTTGATGCAAGAGGCTTTTTTGAGGTTAAAATTTGTTGGTTAATGATTTAAAATTTTCTGTGGATGATATTTTTAGAGATATGTAATGAAACCTTAGCTCAGGCTATCTGAAAGGTAGACCAAATATTTATAGCATTTCCTGCTCCAAAACCTATAAGCAACATTTATTTTTAATCCCATGAGTAGAAAACTATTATTTTCTAGTTACATTTCCATCTACTCTGAAATCTGTTTGAATTTTACCAAGCTTCCCATCATTCTGTGGTGACTAGATGCCTCCTCCATTTGAGAAATAGGTCTTACAAGTCCTCCTTGGAGAGGGGGAAGTGACTGAGCACTTCAAAAACAAAACAGCAAACACAAGATGAACTAACAAATCTAAAATCCCATCCCACTGCAATTTCATCACCTATAAAACTGCAGCTGTTTCAATTTGTGAAACTAAGCAATTTCTCCTGCACCTGTCAAACCTGCCTGGCATTTCAATAAATTGTTCCATGTGTTGTTTTTGCTTATGCTTTAAAATAGCTTGAGAAATATGTTTTTAAAAAGGGCTAAGTACAGACAAAAAGTACAGTTAATCGAAGTAAAGCCACATTTTCAAACTGCCAGTCAAAACCAGTCATTCATATGTATTAAAGAAATAAATGTTCCTAAGTGAAAAACATAGAAACAGATGAAAACCAGACACACTCAAGAAGTATGAAACAAGGGAGGCTTTCTTTCTGTCGTTTACGTTATTTCCTTTCTTAGCTTAGTATTTTTCCAGGGGCACACTCACACACACAAGAAACATATTACCCAGCACTTTTATTCCTTGTGGTCTTCACTTTATTTACAAGATGACGGCAATAAAGAGCTTTGTTTTAGAAACACGAGCTAAAGTGTAAGTCACCAGTGCTGACTTATCAGCTTGTGGGTTGGAGTCTCCCACATGTGTAGGCTGTTGGTTTTGGGAAGACTGTGACTGAGGCAGCTTGGTTTGAGTCTCTTATTCCATATGCCTGGTTATGTGTGGATTTTCTTTTGCTTAACTCTTGCAAATAGAAAATAAATATTCTAAAGTCATTTCAGGCAAAAGATACTGAAAGCTAACACATTTTTCCTCTGAGAATGCCAACATTTTTTGAGGGTTCAATGCCAAACAGGTTCAACAATATATTATGACATCAGCGAAAATGTTAAAAATACCCTGCAGGTGGGATAATTTACATGGTTTCAATTTGGTGTGCAAATCCTTTTACAGGACTCCTGGTCACCTATACAAATTACTGTACCAGAGAATAAGTGAAATGGAGAAAGCAAACAGAAATTGAAGAAGGTAAGCAGAAGGAGAAAATACCTGAGACAGATAGGTTTTTAAATGGACTGAATCGTTTTCCTGGTAATGTGACCATGAAATAAGGGAAATCAGATGATGGCCTAGCATTGTGGACTTGGCCAGTAACTTCTTCACTAAAGAAAACATTTGGAAAAGCAGCAAATGCACTAATCTCAGCTCTTTCCCTCCCTGCAAATAATTTCTCTTGCTGGCAAAGCACCTGGGGATGTGGCACACCTGCTTTTGGTTCACCTTCTGGGCAAGTGAACCAATTTTTAGGTGGCATACCTACAGTGGAGAAACCCAGTGTGGTTGTCTGGATCCCATATAAATATACAGATGTGCAAAGATATTTGGGTGCAGAAGCTGCTGGAGTTTTCCAAGGCTCACACAAGTTACTCCAAGAGGTCCATGGAGCACACTGCTAGGCTGAAATCTCTAGCAGCTTGCAATGGGGAAGCAGCAATGTCTCCCTTCAGTTCTGTATGGGCCTATTCAGTGTGCAGGCTACTATATGGGAAAGGTCCAGGCTGGTTAGTCCTTGGAGAGAAAAAAGGGAAAAGTATGATGAACAGAAGAAATTTGGTGAAGAGAAGATGATTTATTTATATATTTAATTTCTGGAGGGCTGCCAGTGTGCTTGGAACTGCACAGAAAGAGAGCCTCATCAGGCTTGTCTCTATCTAATTACAGCTCTTTCAGGCTTAGTATATACAGAATAATTGGGGAATGGAATGAACAATCTCAGAGTAGCTCTGACCTTCTTTCCCTTCAACATTTCTTAATTAATCTTAAATAGAGAGGAAATAATTTATTTAATCCAAGCAAGATATCCCAGAGCAGTCACCTTTGGTCTCTTATCACTGTGCCAAAAAAGAAAAAAAATTCAGCACAAAAGAGACATAATAAAGGACAAAAAATAAAGGAACTTTTGAATCAAAAACGAGACCTCTTCCTCTCACAGGAAGCTGGTGGAAGGTGTATGCATGGACACCATATGCTTAGGAAAGAAAGGACACAAATGAATGCTTCTTTCTGACAAGGTGAATCAAATCTCACAATCTCCTTATCAAAAATATACATCTCCCATCTCCACCATGTGCATTGTAACTTCTGATATTATGCACTGGGAGACATTGTCAAACTGAAATGCAGGAGCTAAAAGAGAAGTGTCAGGGTCAAGATATTGAAGAGAGACTCCTCTCTCTTCAGTATAATATAATGAATAGAATAGAATAGAATAGAATAGAATAGAATAGAATAGAATAGAATAGAATAGAATAGAATAGAATAGAATAGAATAGAATATATTCAAGATACTGAAAATTGCCTCCTGATGACTGTTATTTCTTGCCTCTCCATCTCTCTAAAGGTCTTGGTGGTGTTAAAGATACCTCTGGATGATGGCTGCATCTTTAGGATGCTAAAGTATCTTTAGAGCAGCTAAGCTTTAGGTAGCATTTATGTTCATCTTTTTTTTTTCAGAGTTCAAGACCATCCCTGACTAATAGTCCTAATTAAAAAGGCTTGCTTGTTAATTAACTTTGTCTACCGGTTTCTGAGATGAACAAGAAATCAGTCTGAAGTCAGTGATATCGCTGTACAAAGGGACAGGGAGTCCATGGAGCAGGAGAGAAGATGACACGGAGCCTGGATGTGAACTGAACACAAAACTTGGAGGCACAGCAGCTGTGGTTTTAATCACACCTCCAGTCTGTTGGCATAAGAAGAAAAGGTCACACTACTGAGCTAAAGGTTGCTTTGGTTTGTATATCACAGTCTGTCCTCCTCCAACATTACCTTCCATTATCTTCTCTTCACATGAGTTTTCTTATAGTTATTCTTTGTATCGCAGCTGAACAGTCAGAAAGGTTTTGCACAGAGGATTCCCACAGTGACTTTTTCTCACAGCACAGAGGTTTAGTCCAACACTCCAACCAGAAAAGGGCAAGGAGCCCTTCTTTGAGTTGACCCTTAAGGAATGTGGGAACCAAAGTTTTGCATGAATCAGAATATGTCAAACAATGTCAATGTGCTTCAAAATGTCATTAATTTTAAAGCAAGAAATAAATTATCATTATTCAAATTCCAACCTACCTACAGTTTAGGCCATTAAAGCCTAACAGTCTTTCATTAGAATAATGCAGGGATCTTTTCAGAAGATACTGAAAGAACTGTATGTTTTTTTCACTAATCTTAATTAATTAACATGGAAAGAATTTCAAGCCATTTTATGGACCTATTCTTGGGTAAATTTTTGCAATATAAACCATTTGTAATACAAATAATACAAAAATTTGTATTGTTGACCTGCAGTTCAAGTGTTTTTCTTAATAACTTTTTTTACTTATTTCTGCTACACACATGAAAACTTTTAACAGCCCCAGTAAAAAGCATAGATATGGACTGACTGAATCAAGACAAATATGTAATAAAAACAGAGAACAAAATAAAATAAAAAATATCTTTCCCATGTGTAAGTACAAAAGCCCCCAACTCTTCCCTAATCAGTCATATAAAAATAGTTTTGATGGCAACAGTAGCCAGTGATTTTGACTATCATATTTATGTCCATGAAGTCTCAACTGAGATTTGAAACTGAATTATTTAGGCACTGTCAGTCTCTTTTTCTCTACCCTGAAGAGCTTACATTCTAGACAGCTGGCCAAATGATGTCTCTAGGATAGCTGAGGTAGATTCCCAGGGTCAAATATTACACAGGAATCTGAGTTGCAATGAGTTTGTTTTCCTGCCTACTCTTTCAGCACCCAGTACTGGTGCAAGGTAGCTCCTTAAAAATACCTCCTGAAAAGGCCCCAGCCCACAGGGATGCTGAAAGTGTGCTGATGTGGGTAGGTGTGAATTGAGCCTTTCCAGAAGGGGAACCCCAAGGTCATGTTCCATCCCCATATCACACGTGTAGCCAGCTGGCAGCGGGGCAGTGGACACAGGGTTCCCCTTCCTTTTGAATATTGAGTGTTTTCAGAAAAGTCATAATGTGTACTTCCTGACTGACAGAGATTTTTACCATGTGTAGTCCTCTGGATCTTTTCAGAAGACAACTGAATGCCCACGGCATGGTTTGCACGGTGTACAAATATATGTGGCCCAGAAGAGCTCAAGCAGACAGGTTGGCATCTGGAAAAGGGCCCCTTGACTACTGGGCTGCAGCATCTGACTGTACACACAGCTCCTCCTCCACTGGAGTTGAGACATTTTAAATGGTTTGCTGCTGTTGCTGTTTCACACCAAACCTGTGTCTGTGCACACCTACAGCAAAAAGAGGCTGTCCCTGCGCCGTGCACAGCTCACCATCTGTGCTCCTGATGTTGTGAAGAAACATGGTTATTGGGGTCTGCTTGTGGGAGACACAAAAGCAGTGAAATAAGCCCTGGATTATGGAGCACAGCAGGCTCCAGGCTCAGGCTGTCACCTCTTCAGCCATTTCCTGATGTGCCACAGTATGGGAACAGGCTTGGTCATGCTGGAAGAGACTTATAACACAAACATGCCCCTTGGCACTCTTGACTTTGCAGGGCAGGCAGAATCTCAATTTGTGACACTTTTTCCTTTTGCAATTCTTTAAATGGGCTGTGTAGACAGCACCTAGCATCTTCTGATGCCACTGCCATGTCAGCAAGACATTAAACACTTCTGACCACTTGAAAAAAAATATTTTGGTGCTGCAGTTTTTACGCTGCTTAAGATGCCTGCATAAATTTCAGCCACACAAACCTGAGCAGATGTTTGCTGCTGTTCTTTCAAGAAAAGGAAATTTTTATTTTAGTGGTGGAAACTTAAAGCAAGGGTCAGGAAAGAAAGAATAACTTTTGTCTTGTATAGGAATTTGTCTAACTGAGTTACCTATTTTCTCTTTGTGCACTTATGTGTGAAATGGGTATGATTATTCTACCTTGTAAGGATATTTTGAGTCTTGGTTAATTGCTTGTGAGCTGATCTGGAAATCTCTCAGAGCAGTCTTCAATAAACATTAAGATTTATTACTTTTGGAGATACTGTTTTCTTATTCCCTACATTTAATTGTCTTGCTATAAAAGCAACTGTTGTAAATAACAACCACCAGAAATTATTTTGTGATAACGTGCTATTAAGAAAAAAAAACCAACAACATTCTGTGTTATTGATTTGATTTTGCAGCACTGTTTCATAGGTTTAGGTCTAGCTTATGTTTCCACTGCTTTAGCATCTCCATTTACATGGTTTTCTGCAGAGGTTGTTCCTGTCCTGTTTTCGTCTTCTTTACATCAGCCAATTTGTTAGAAAGATATAAGCTTCCCCCTTGCTTTCAATTCTCTGATTCCTTTCTCTATGGACACAGCTTTTGACCTCCCCTGAGCTTGTAACCCTCATCAAAGCCATGTCTTTAATTAGCAGATAGGATAACATACACACAGAGTTGCTCCAAACTCAGTCCTTCCCAGCCCCTACAGATCATATTTATCAGTCTCCCCATTTGGCAGAAGAATCACATTGATTTTTCAGCGGACACAGCTGTGTGCTTTCTTAGTATCTCAGTTTGCATCACCAGTTACCACACAGCTAAGGGTGTCCAAAACCCTCTGTTCTGCTCTCTTTGCTGACATTTTCTTGCATGACAATGTTTTTCAGACAATTTGGATGTTTAGACTAAGGGTAAATGATACTGAGGCTGCTGAGCTGATTTATGACAGGAGTGACAACATTGTGTCCGGGGTAGAATTGCTCTAAGAATTTGACTCCAGACTCTGTGGCATTTAAAACACTGTTAATATGTACTTGGCAGAAGACTGGGAGATCTCACAGCTGGCCCTTCCCCAAACAGGAGCCATGCTCAGCTCTGAAGGCATGTAATGAAGGCAGACCAAAGCACTCTTCAGGCTCAAGCAATATCTAATCTGATCTGGAAAGGAATGAGCCAGAGCAGGCTCTCAAAGGAGCCTCCCCACACTGCTATTTGATTTTAGTGATGGTGGATAATGAGTGGCAAAAGAGCTGAGAGTCTGTTTGGAAACATCCAGTCAGAATCTGAAATTAAAAAAAAATAAAGAAATACATTTCTCAGGAAGAGTGAGATAAAAAGTAAATCTTTAGATGAATTCTGTATTCTGAGTTTTCCAGGAGGACACCACTGTACAGAGGAAAAAAACTTATGGGACTATGTGAACAGAAACAAAACTTATCACGTCTGAAGGGAGAGCAAATTTTACAGAATTCAGTAGAAAATGAGATAACATGCAACATGCATTTACCAGTATGCCAAATTTGCCTGGTGTCTTCCTTTGATGAGGCAAATGCAGATAATCTAATCCACATGGTCCTTGGTAACTCAGTGACACAGTGATAACACAGGGGAAATAAGTTAAAATGAAGAATAAGAACAATCTTAAAAATATAATCATGAGATAAGGGAACAAGCTAAAAGTGTATTGTCAAGAGGAACGTTTCTACTAGGGATGGTTTGATACAGAACCTAGGCTTGTACTCAGAAAATTTGCCGCTGACACATAGATCTGCTTAGCAAAAGGGGACTAGAGTGGGGGAGAAGAGTGGGATGGAAGTTAGAAGTGTGTAGCAGACTCCCTGAGAAGGAACTTTGAAAGAGGACTATATGGATGCTTTGGTAACCCCTAACAGATCTCTTGGCCAGCAAATATGACAGCTGACTCTGTCTGCCAGAGTTACTGAGCAATGGAAAGTCTACCCTAAAGGAAGTGTCTAAAGGAAGTTGTCTTCTTTAGCCTAGACAAATACAGCTGAAAGAAGAAACAACTGCTCTCTATAAATACACCAGTGGTTGTATGTATGAGGGAAGGGCAAGATCTACATAAGTTATTGCTTCGTGTTAGCAAAAGAGCAAATGGGTATGAATTGGTCATGTGTAAAACTAAAAACGTGTAGGCTAAAAATTAAAGGAGGATTTCTAAATTTTCAAGGAGACTGATTTTTCCAAAACTGGAAGAGAACAGGGCAGCTTCAAGCATTAGCTTGACAAATTTGTGACAGGAATTATGAGATGTGTTCAGTAAAGAAGATCAAGCTTAAGCTTAAGGAATATGGATGTGCTTTCTAGTATTACATTTTTTATGAAAGAGAAAGGAATAGGTTTGAGGAAGGAGAAAGGAATAAGAAATAAGAAGGCTTTCCTCTCTCTTGATCATTTTTCTTTCTTTCCTTTTCTCTCATTCTGCCGTCCTTCCTCTATTCTTCCCTATTTCTTTTTCCTTTTATTAATTTTATTCCAGGCTATTATACTTTTAACACTCTCACATTTTTGTTTTGAACATGGATACTTTCTTGTCTAGATGTTGCCAGTTTTGTCTCATAAATCTTTTCCTGTATGTTAGCTGAAAAACAAAACATTAGCAGTGATCCCAACCCAAAGCTCATCTTGGTTTAGGGGGAAGACAGAACTAAACAGAGGTCTTTTTTAATGGAAAACCAATACTGGAGCCTTACACTGTTTCTCACCCATTCTCATATTTCATCCCATGTGTTTACTTATTAGTAAAAAATACATTTCATCCCACGTGCTTCTTCAGGAAACAGTTGATAGACATGATGATGAGAAAACTATTGGTCAGTTCAATGACTGTAGCAGGTTTGAAGCCTGACGAAATTATAAGGCCACCTTCATCCTGGTTACCTTAAAGCTCCATGGTAGTTGTGGTCTGCAATGCTCAGACTGATGAAGGCATTTGGGGCTGTGGTGGACAAGGCTGAGCTCTTACAGCATTGGCTGATGCTAAGAAGAGCCAAGGATGCTCTGCACCTCTTTACACCGAACTAGTGAGATGGGAAAAAATTTCTCTGCTGCAAGTCTCTGTCTTACTTGCAATCAGCCAGGATCCTTGTCTCTGAAAATCAGCTTCAAAATATATGTACTTTTGTGACATTGACCCAAGCAGCTAAGAAAATCAGAAGTGTAATCAGTCATACCATATAAAGCTGAGATTTTTCCACAGTACAGACATCTTGTCTCTCATTTTCTTCTACGTAAGCTCCCAATTACCCTAAATACAAGGTAACTCCAGCCCTGAAATTATTTTCTGGACTTGTTAAACTGGCAGAGCAGAGAGCAGTCCCCCCACAGCACAAAATACCTGAGGGACCATAATCTGTAGGAACTCAGCTGGAAGTACTGCAGTCAAGGGCTTTCTGTATCACTAAATTACTGTGGTCCTAAAAATGGTATTCAGGTAATTCTGCAGTCCCCTCAGCCATGTATTGCCTTGAGCTCTAATGCAGCCTGAGCTGTCATCTTCATGCATGATGATGTTTATGAGTTAGTCTCTTCAGCTTGTATATGGAGGGAACTGCTGGTATGTAGTGTCATAAAATATCAGCCTAGATAGGAGAAGGGCATGGCTTCCACAAACTACTTGTTTGAAAAAACTGCATAGAAACAAAGGTTGCTATTTTCTCCTCATTCTTGCGCGTTCACTTTGGCTTGACCTAAATTGCTAATTAATGTAAATTTTCTCAGTGGAAAAGGATTATGGATATTCTTTGCTTTATCAGGTTTCAGACTAGCAAATCCTTAATCCCTGCAATAAACTTCCTCTCTAAGACATGCTGTTTATTTTTTTTTTTTTCCTTTTATGGAAGAAGCTATTTCTTTTCCCATTTATCAGTCATTTATCTTCTTCACATTCTGAATAAATTTGTATTTGGTCTTGGTCCAGACCTAAGAGGATAATGAATTCCCATATTCACTGAGGTTACCACATGACTACAGTATTTAAGTGGCAGGGACAGTTCATCATCACTCATCCCAGTTTAACCATGTTGGGTTGTGTTGTGATATATATGACATGTTATTTTGATATGAAGGAGGTCATATATTGTAAAATATCATCCAAAATCTTTATAAGGTAGGCCAATGCTACAGAAGAGGCAGTACAAATACCACAAACATCTACTTGCCAAAAAATGTCTGGCAGGGATGGCAGTAGGTGAAAATGAAAGGCCCCTCTGCCCTGGGATATCCCGTTAGCTGAAAAGGAATAGCATATTTGTAGGTTTACCACATTCAATGATCTTCTGAATTGTTAGCATCCTGCTGTGTGGGCAATCCTGCACAGCTCTGAAGAATAAGACCTGCAAGCCCCTCACAACAGAGAGATGTGACTTCTGCCAATTAACAAACCATTTTTACTTAACTTTGGAAAAGTTAAACTGCTGCTAGTGTATGAAAAAGAGAGATTTCCCAGCCATTTATAGTCAAAACTGTTTAATGGGCTATTTATATTGGTACCCAGTATGCAATGTCAGTGGACAGGGAAAAGAATGGTAGTAAAGATGAGAGTAATTGTATGCCATCAGATGACCATGTCTTTTAACCACTCAGACTTGTCAGGAGATAATCCTTTTATGCCATGACCCAATATTATTTCAACAATGGTGTTTATCTTCATTGGATTAACTTCAGATTTCCCCCTTGTACCTATATATGACCCATCCTCTTCTCTGCCCTCTTTTTTAGATTTGTGCCACCTTTAATTAAAACCCAATATTTAACTATTAAAACTTCTAATTCTAGGCACAATTACTTGTTATACCTCTTGCAATGAAAAAAAGACAGGCATTGTAAATCCACTGGTTTTCTTCCAAGCTGCACCCATTTTAAATGGATTTAAATGGATGGATAAGTCCCTATTTTGTTGTTCCAACCCCGCCAAAAGTGAGTGCTACAGGCTATTCTGCAAAACATAGTTTCAATTTCCCCTTTCTTTTTAATTAAGTGTGCTGCCCTTTAATTTCAGCCTTTCCTTCCTGTTCTCTGACCTCTGGACATGATTAGCCCGTACCCTGAATCATCTGACACAGCGGGCAGCATCCCAGAGGGTCAGTACTTTGTCATCAGAGAATAAGCCAGGCTTAGAAAAAATCTGTTCCTCAAATTCAAGTCAATGTCTGAATGTACTTTCAGCCTAGTCTAAATCCACACCGATCTGACAGTCTTTTCTGCACTCTTGGACACAGCAACAAACAGGATTGCAATTTAATGAAAGCATAAGGCTCATTGGGAAATGACAACAATGAAGATACGCCTGGCACTCTCTTCCAAAAAAAAAATCTGAGTTAAAAAAATAGCAGCATTTCCCAAAATTCAGTGTGTTTTACTCTGTATTGATTTGGATTTTCTAGAATTAGACTTGGAAAGCACCTCTACTAGAAATGTGTAATTTTGAGGAGTCTGTGATTTCAAACTGGAGAGATTGGAGCCCCATCCCTTGTTTCATCATAAACCCTTCTGGCAACCTGGGACAAGCCTGCACAGTACCCAGATAACAAATCTCCTTCTCTGGGTTTCAGGCATCTGTCAGGAGAGAGGGATAGCAATCCCTCACCCAGCAGCCAGGACTTCCAGGCTCTGCAGTGTGAGACCTGCCTCTCACTCTGGATGGAGGATTAATTCCCTGGGCTGCTGCTTGTGGAACGCTGGTGCTGTGGGGATGCAAACTGCCTAACAACTCTACCACACACTACACTCAGACCAAGAAACCTCACAAGTATGCTTCTGTACATGCAGGATTCTGATGGTTGTTCAGCCAGAGTGTCCAGATCACTGGCAGGGACCAAATCAACTCTTGAACCATCTCTCCCTGTTCTCCCAGTAGTAACATGCAACACGTCACTAGTCCAGCACATGCAAGATGTATTTCTGGGAGCCAGCAACACATTATGAACATGAAGGTTTTTTTGTTTGTGTATATTTCAAACACTGACATTGGACAATGGGGATTTTCTGCAATGAAGGTAAGAGGGGCAAGAGACACATCAACGAACACATATATCTATTAACAGAAAAGTATAGGGAGAGAATTCCCTTCTTTGTGTCTCTAAATTGGTTTTACTGATTTCATCTATCTTCATCACAATAGCAAAAAGGCAACATCTGTTAAAATTAAAACCTTCATAAACCAAAGACAGCTATTTGTCCTGATCCACTCTCCAGGACTGCATCAGTATTCCAGTTTCTTCAATTATGACTTCAATTAACAATCTCTTTTAACTGAAAATTCACTGGTTATCAGTGTAGCTCTGAAAATAACCCCACAAACCACAATTTTCCTTTCTTCTGGAGCAAAATTCAGTAGAGATTTCCGGTGGTAACTTCTCAGTGATTCTAAACAGAGATAGAAGACAGTTGCCAATACAGGAACCTTATACATGAATTGCAAGCTACTTTCCTCTATAAAAATACAATTATATTAAAATCTTCAACCAGTTAAAAAAACCCAAAAAAACAACAAACAGATAAACCTTGCTGGTAAGCTGAGTATCAGACATGCATGTGCCAATAGTAATGTACTTAAATGAGAAGTATGTTGGGATGAGAACCATTTTTATGGGCTGAATTTACTTGCAGATTGAATTGTCAGTCTGAGGCTTCTACAAACCACCTTGGAAACAACAATTGTTGGCTAACATTGCACTTTTTTCCTCTGAGTGACACAGCTAGTATTTTCCACATCTGCCCTTAAATGTGGTATCCTGGTGCCCAAAAGGGTTTGGTTCCAGCTTACAAATTAGTTACTGGTGTAGGCTTCATTTTCTTTGCCTGAAGGGTTAAATGGACTGACCATATTCTTGGCATAATGGAGAGAGAGAGAGAATGAATGGGGATGAATGAATGAATGAACTAATGAGTGAATGGAGCAGCTTATCTGCTCCTACTCCAGCCTGTTTAAAGAGAGGGTTGTCGTTTTAATCACTCAGGAAATCCTTTCCATAGTGTAGTCCCTGCTAACCATCTCTTTCTGATGCTTTGCTTCTCCTGCCTGGGTCTGCCCAGACTTAATCAGGATACCTGTTCTGCTGTGCCATGGAAATTACTTTGTTGCTCAAGTTAAATATAGAGTGTGCAATATTGTCACTATAAAAGAGTTAAAAAAACAGAAAGGACTTAAATAAAATGATGAGATAGAGTTACACTTGCATTTCCTTGAGGAAAACATAAAATAAAATGCATAACAAATATTTTCCAAATCCTGATATATCTAAGTTAAAGAAAATTTTTTAAAAAATAGCTATCCAGGTGTAGCTCAGTCTTACTCTTTTCTCCTGCATTAATTACAATTACAGGAAAATTACAAGCTGTGAAGTATTTTCCTGAGCTCACAAATGCTTCTTTGTTCTCTTTTTTTCCCTACTTTTGAGATGATGAATGGATGTGGGTAATGCCACACTTCAGAAAAGTAAATGGAAGGTGTGGAGGGAGTAATAACCCAAGGTGTGGATGTGGAGGAGAAAGTCAGAGACAAGCTGCAACATCCCTGCACTCTGCTTTGGAGTGCATTATCCCAGCCTGAATAGCTGCCTGTATTGCGTCAAGCCCTGGGGTCAGCTGTGACAGAGATACACATTCCACAGCAAAGAGTGCTGATGTAATGCCTTCCAGCCCCCAGCCTCTCACCCCTGCCCAGCTCCTCTTCACCTACACCGCTATTGCCCTTGGTGTTCATAGAGCTGCCCGTGCCATGGACTCCAAAAAGTAGGAGAACAATGTAAAGCACTTTCCTTCTTCTGTGACTTTCTCTCTGCTCAGGCTAAGACATGCAGCAATAATAAAAGAAAATTAAAAGGAAGGAAGGAAGAAAGAAAGAAAGAATTAAAGGCAAATCTTACCCTCTTTTTAAAAAACTGAAAGGCTGAGCACTTCTTGACTGGAAATCCATTCATGTCTTTGTTGACCATTTTCCACAGTGACGGGTACACAGTGATAGATCCAGTGTGCCAGTGTGGCACTTGCTTAGTGCATCTGTTTCCCTCTGTATCCTTTCAGCTGATGAAGACAGAGCAGGGCAGGAGGCTCACCGGCACGGCTCGGGCAGCTGTCCTTTACACATTCATCCTGCTGCACCAGCTACTGCAGCAGCAGCAGCAGCAGCAGCCTTTTCCAGCTTTCAGATGCAGCTCTCTATTAGCTTCTTGAAAACATCCCCTAAATACATATACTCCTGTAAAACCCCGTGACAGCTCTCAGATCACAGGCAGCAGACCTCAGGCTAAGTGGGTCTCACATAAACCCAGTCCATCCATCCTGTGAGAGTTACTGGTACCACATGCTGTATAAGAAGCATAGAGGATACCGTGCTCAATTTGCTGTTCTCCTTCTTCAGGTGCTGTGATTCACTGCTGTTTGAGATGAGAGCTGGTTTTGATTGTGCAAATTTCAGTGGGAGCTGCAGTTCAGCAACAGCAGAGAGAGAGAGAGAGAGAGAGAGGGAGGGAGGGAAGGAGGGAGGGGAAGGGGGGGGGAACAAGAGAGAGGGAGAGATGCACAGGCAGAGCAGCCGAACACAAATAACCATACAAAGGATAGTAGGAAGGCTCAGGGGAAAAAGTGATGAAAGGCAATATCTTTCCCTTGGGAGAGTGACAGGGGTAGTTGTCATTTTATATGTGAACAGTCTTTGAGTAAGATGAAAAGAAACACAGATCAATTAAAAAAAATGTTTTTCCTATATTGTTCTGATTTAAACAGTGGTACTTTGGAAAAAAGCCCATCCAATGATCAATGCAACACTAGGTTATGTGACAGGACATGCTGTAGAGAGGTCAATCAGTTTAAAGGAAACCCACAGCTCCTATAAAGTACATTTTCTATATGTGATGCAGATAAATGTGAACCAAGCAGACACAGACACATTTGTTCAGATATTTCTGTAGAAACATAGATATATAGATTTTAAAACCAGAAGGGTTTTCATTACGTAAAAATGGGACTGAAAGACTCTTGAAAGGACACCTTTTTTAGCTTCCTTTATATTAAATTCAATTGAGTTAAATTTCACCAAGCCCCATGAATCCAAAGATATGTGTTTAACTAAACTGTAAAGTATCTTTTAATTAAGCTACATTTTCCACCAAGGTTTGGAAAATAAAATAGGGTTTTCATGACCTAATATCAGCCTATGTTCCAGGCTAATAAATCTCAGTTTCAAGAAAGGACCTAATTTCTAATATTGATCTGGCTTCTGGTTCTAGCCATAACTTCCAAGATTGGTCAGTTGTATATAAAGCATATTTCATATACTGTATAAAGTATATTTTTAAATATAAAGTATATTTGAGGATACTGGTCTAATGTAAATCATCTCTATGTTTAGATAAATAGACTGAGCATTTCACATTTTTCAGTGGAAGCCATTTTCAGTAGTCTTTGAAGATATTGTGTCATTCTTCCCTGTCCCTTTTATCCCCTCTTTTGAAGATCCTTTAATAATAAGAGCTGTATAACCTATCCCAGTGCAAGCTTCCCCTTATTGCATGTAGAGGTGAAACTGTGAACTTACATCTATTACCATGGCTGTTCCCCAGAGAATCCCACAGGTCTTTGGACCTGTGCAACTTGCTGGAGTTGCAGCTTGTAGGCTATGAGCTTTTTACAACTCAACAACATGTATTTTCCCACCTTGTACCTTTAGCTCTCCATCACTGTTTGCAAACAGTTTGGCTGCACTCATCTTAGACTTGGAATTTCTTAAGGAAGTAGTACCATAGCATTCATTCAAAACCTCTTTTCCTCATATCTATTTCTCCATTTTTTCCCCTTTTCCTTTCCCATCCTTTCCCATCCTTTCCCATCCTTTTTCTGTCCTTTCTTATCCTTTTCCTGTCTTTCCCCACCGTATTTAATTGCAGCAGTCACAATGGTCACAATAATAATCTGAGAAATATTTCTTGGGCTCAGGTTAAAAATTCTGGTCACAAATATGAAGGGAAGGTACAGACTGATTCCAGGTCACAAATGAGAACACTCATGGGGAAGCTACAGTTCAAGATCCAAGCAGCACAAAAGACATAATTTTGATTTTGGATGTCCTTACAGGACTGTCTGAAGCAAGGGGCTAAAAAGCCAATATCTCCTCAGAACTGTTTCACTTTATATAACTAATTGTCACTGGAGCAAGGACAGAGGGAATTTTCCACTCTTCTCCTCTGTCTGGGGCTAATGGATTTTACCAAGGAGCAATTCAGCTCAGCCCTTGAAAACTGATCAGCAATTCAGAGTGCCAGACAGAGGAGCATTGAGGAGATTTTTAGAAAATATGGAATTCTCAATATGTCTCAGCCGGGCTTCCCTGAAGTGGGCACCACCCTCCTCCACCTTGCAGCCAGTCCTTCAGTCTCACTCATCTCTCATTAATCCTCTGCTGTGCTTTAGAGCTGTCAGAGATATATTCTGGTGCTTATAGATAGAGAAATAGACAATGGCGAGTGCCCAATTTCTACTACTCAATTCTGAGCACCACGTGCTTTGTTGGCTAATCTGAAATGCAAGAAAACAATTGTCAAAAGAATTACTTTCACACAGGCAAACCAGGCAGCTTGCTGTGCACGTACATTTATTTTTGAGATCTTTGATCTATTCAGCCACAGCTTTGATCTGTCTCTCAGCCTCAGATATTTCTCCTGCGGGCACTGTCTTCTCTTTCACAAAAGCATTTGTGTTGTCTCTACCACCTCCATAAGATTTCCAGACTGCTGACTGAAACACCATTCCCCTTCCAGCCTTCTAAACCTGGCTCCCTGCAGGCTGCTGGGGGTGGTGACTGCCCCTGTGAAGACATGTGAGTCCTGGTGCCAGGGCCTTGACCTCCAGACCTCTTTTGCTGTTTATTTTGTTTGGGTGTTTGCCTCTTTTCAGCTGAACAAACTGTGCATTCAAGTTAAGCATATGTCTATTGGAGAGAAAAAGCTCCAGCGGCTTTTAAAGTAGCCTGATAGTTTTAAAGTACTGTAGGAGTTATTTTTTCGATGCAGGTGCGTTGCTGCAAGGGGAATGACCTAGGACACTATCCCTGAATCACACAGAGCCCTCCTTGGCCTCTCCAGGATATCCATATTTTGATTAGAATTCCTCTCAGTTGAAATCTTGTTTCTCTCGCTCTGTGGCCTCCAAGGATTTTATTTGCAAATTTTTTTTTACTACAGATATAAGAGGCAAACTCAGTGCCTGCAGAGCCTGTATCTTGCACAGGAGATCAAAAATCTGAAAGAGGAGGAAAAGGGGAATGCCACATATTTGTTTTTACACCAGAAGCCAAAAATTTAAAACCAGAGATATTTTTCCAAGAAAAAGTGTTTCACTTTTTTATGATGCCAAAAGCATGGCTTCATAATTAAACCTAAAATGAGCATAAAACTCCATGTTCACTGCATTTAACTTCAATCAAAAGACATAAAAATTGAGTAGGAAAATAAGAACTTCAGCCAAGCCAACCCACTAAGCTGTGCTTTATTGTGATTGTCACGAAACATCAAGAGCTTTCATCAGGTTGGTGGACTGCCAGATATACCAAACACTTTGAGCAAGTCCTACAGGTACTTCATGCTTTAACAGCCTTTAGCTGTTCCCATTAAATTGTCATATACTCCCCCAACGATAAAATAAGTTTTTAGTAGGGCAGTCAGGGGAGAAATACACATTTATCTTAGCTACAAAATTTTGGAGAGCTGCAAAACACAGGGTAGCATTTGAATCCCTGTGAGGCAGCCCCAGAGGGAGAGCATGGAGGTGTTTTTGTTGAAGATCTTCTTGAAGAAATAATATAAACTTAAGCTGACACAGCACACAAAGGGCACTAAGCCTGGACCAGAATTCTCATTCTGTTGTGCCTCTTATGAACACTGCATACCAATAATTTGCCTTGCTTTTAAATGCTTACAAGTGTAATGTCACGGATAACAGGTGGTAAATCAGTCCAGGGTTTATCATGGAACAAGTAGATTACATTGACGAGTTTAATTAGCTGCGACCTTAAAAGACTAAATCTTTTTCTCCCACTGACTAAGAAGAATGCTCAGTGTGAAGCCACAGTTTTTAGTACCACAGTCCTTTTTCGTGGTCCCCTTTGCTGTGATTTCAAAGCTGCTTACGTCTCTGGCAGGGGCCAAAACCACATGTGGCAAATAATTTCTAGAATATTATGGGTTCTCACACAGCTGCTCAGTCTGTGAGTGCTGTTTCCCTCACTTCCCTTGTGGGCAGGGAAAGGTGGATAGCTGCCAGCACCCATGACTGATGTTTTACCCTGGTATCCAATGATGAAGAAGGCCACAGCTCGTTTGCCCACATACTCCAGGACCAGCTCAGAAAGTAAGAACAATAACTGAAGACAGAAGAATGTGTGTTTGAACATTTTCTAGTCCTTATGCTGGCTCCAGAAATAAGACTAGCTGAGTGTCCATACGACTTTCATCTCAGCTCTGCTTAGAGCAATTCTGGACACTTCTGTGGTTGCTCCTCTAGCTATTGGCCTTGTCAGCATCCACCTTTAAATCCTGTTGTGTGGACATGACCCTTAGGCCAGCTCTCACATGTTCTTCATCTTGTATTGCCCACAAGCACAACTAGCCCCCCAGCTTCTGCTTGTATTTGCCAACCCTGCCCCTGCCCTTATGCAGCTCAAAAGACCTCATGGACTGCATGGTGCAGCTTGTCAGCCAGATTTTCCCACAGTTCTTATTCTGTGCCTGCTCCATGCTCTCCCAGTCACTGCGAGGAAAGGGGCACTGAGTGACACTGTGACAGCCCCAACAGCCACCACATTCACACACCAGAACTTAAAGCTGGCAATACAATGCCTGGCAATAAAAGACTATCATTAGTAAAGTTGTTGGGAAGAAAGAAAAGCATTTAGCACTTTGGAAGCTTTCTCAAAACTAGCACTAGTTTTTTTAGAGGAAAACCAAGGTTAGGATCCTAGGGAAGCTGTGGTACTTTCCTGCAGTAAGATAACACTCACAGTATTGTAGGAAGACAGAAGAAAGTGGGTAGGGGTGTTTCCTCAGCTGGGAGAAAAGAAGGATGAAGATCCTGCTGTCCACAAATATGGCACAGCTAGAGGTCCTGAGCTGGGCCCTGCCAGAGCACTCCAGTCTTTCTTTCACCTGACCCAGTTGATTGTGCCAGTCTTTCACAGCTTGTGCTGGTTGAATAGAAAAGGAAATCTAGCTCCTCCCCAGCACTTCAAACTTCTTAAAAATGGCTTACAACGCTTCCTATTCATACACAATATCAGAAGCAATTTGAAGGTCTGATAGTCAGAAATCCTTCCAGGCCTGGAAGCAATTGTTCATAGGGGAGCTGAAATCCCCTTCTGTCCAGCTATATGTAGTTCCCATTTCTAGCCTACAGAGAGCAGGGGATATAAAACCTATTCCACTGGAAGAAAACATCAATCTATATCCTATAGGCCAGAAAACAATCACCTGAAAATAATGAACTTTGCTTGCTGCTGACCTGAGCAGAATTTAAACTGTGAAAATTTCCATGTCCAAGATCAGTCAGCTTAGCTAAAGTGCCTAAGTGAGTTTAATTTTTGCATACTTGACTTTCACTGTTTGACTATTTCAAGCATCTCATTTCCTCGAGTATTACTTAGAAGAGGAATGAAAATAAAATGATACATGAAACCATGAAATGAAATAAAACTGATGTTCACAAAAGAGAGAGAGAGAAGGTCTGGTTCTAAAGCAAGGAAAACTTCACTGGAATAGACAGAGATGCTTTGTTTGTGCCAGGACTCTGTTTTTCCCAGAGAAGTCCAATATAGGAAAAACAAAACAAAACCAGGATAGAGGAAGGTCATCATTATTACTGTAAACCCTTAATTAGATTTCCTAACTGTATCTTGATTGATCTGTAAGGTTTTTAGAGATAGGGAGCAAAAAAGCACTAGGGGGAAAAATCGAATTTTGTGGAAACCCTACTGAGTGCATAATTTTCCCTGTCTCCTTTTTTCACTCCTTGAAGCCATTCACAGAGCAAAACCTCCCTCCAAACCCAGCGGTGCCTTCATGGCAGCGCCTGCCAGAGCTGGGGCTGGGGCTGAATGAGCTCTCTGTGCCCGCTGTCCCTGCAGCTCTCCCTGCTTCACCCACGGCACCCAGGCATTCCTGTGCCACAGCCCAGCAGCACTGGGATTTTTCCAGCTGCCCATAGGCTGCTGCTGCTGGATGTGTTATCCCAGCCAACAGATAGAGCTTGTCAGGTAGAAGGCAGCCTGCAGGGAATTAAAAGCCCTATAAAATACTTTAATAAATGACAAATAAAAAAAAAAACAACATTAAAATTGAAACAGAGGTCTTCCCATGAGAATATTTCACTTACTTCCCTTGCTATCCACCAGGATAGGGCTGTGTCATAACATTTACAGGGATGGGAATTTATGAACCATACAGCTTCTGAGCAGGCAGAAATTGGTAAAGGTCCAAGCTGTGACAGATTTAAACAAATCCATGGTGTTTTGAGAGTGGGTTAGCAGCTGCCCTGGACTGAAATCCAAGACTGAAAATCATTAATAATACCTAGTTACCCACAGAAGACTTGGTCTTAATCCTCCACCACTGACAACTTAAATGTGGAGTCATTACTGGGTTTAGATGACATTACAAATAAGCATGCTTTGTGGAGGACATGGCCATTTTGCAAGGATTTGGTAGTCTAAGCTTCCTACTGCAGGTTCATTTAAATATGTGCATTTTGCTCAGAATAGAAAAAATAATCACATCTAGGACACACACTTCTCTAGGACATTTGCCACTGCTGTCAAGGTGGAGATACTGTTCATTTTCCTCAGCAGGCACAGCATGCATGCTTGAGTTCTCATGCTGTGGAAATCTGCTCACTCTGACTAGCAGGTGGGGAAATGAATTACAGCCACCATCCCTCCAGGCAAAGAAAAAAAAATCTATTGGTTGTCACAGCAGTTAGGTGTGAGCTCTCATTGTCCTTCATTTTGGGGGGAATTATTTTTGCCTGCAGATCAGCTACTATTACTATCTACTCACTTCCCAGGGTGTTGTTTTATCTCAGCTGCCTTTTTCACTCATATCACAGAGCCATTAGACACAAACTGTACTGGATTGCCTAATGAAACCCAGTGATTACCACCCTCAGCTTCTGCTTCCTCTCCCTAGCCAGCTGGCCCTTGGGGGAGTACCTCTAAACATCCCCTTCTTGATTTCTTTTCACCTATTCTAAGTCAGTGCCTCAACACTCCCTGAATTATAGCAATTTCCCTCTGTTCCTTTAAAAAAGCAATTCAGTAGAATGTAAGTTTTCCAGCTACTTCAGCCAAGTAAATAACTGTGTTTAATTTAGGACCTGAAATTCCTTTGGTTCACTCTGCCTTGCCATGTAGAAGCAGAAGTAAAAGGCAATGGCACAAAATCAGCATCTTATAGACAATAGTACATAGTCCATCTAAAGTGGGCTGGCTTAGGACTCTCTGGCGTAGGGATGAGAAAAGGATTTTGGTTTGGCCAACATCAACTTAGAAATATTGTGAAGAAACCTGATCTCTCAGAAGTATCAGATGAATCACAATTACTCATTTGCTCCTTCAGTTGGTTCGGGAGGGGGAAACAGAGAAATAGCTTATTAATGCTGGCTCATAATATCTAAAAATTTCAACCCACGTGCATACAGTTACAGTGGCTGTCATGTAGGGGAGACAGAGCCAAGATCCACCCAGTCTCCACTGCTTCTCTCCCAACCTTGCAGCTCCTCTGTTTCCCGTAGCAGTCAGACCCAAGGTATGAGCTGTCTGTGTAGGAGTGTTTGTAAGTGGTATTTCTCCAAGGCAATGTAACACTGACACATTCTGATGAGCCACATCATCATCCATCCCTGAAAAAGGGCAACTGAGGATGGCTGATTTTTTGCATTATAGCTCCAGAGCTGCCAACCAATCTTTGCCTGCTAGTAAGACCTGGGATAAGCAGTGGTGTGACATATTCTCAGGAGGAAAAATGTATAAGTTGCCTGTCCAGAGGATGATGCTTTTGGTGATTTGAAGACAAAAGAGGTTACTATCAGAAAATATTTGTGTGCAGATCATTTGAAAACATTCAAGTAATGTTATGACTGAATTACTTGATTCTATTTTCGCAGTAAACTCTGCTATAGCAAAACTCCCTTTATAGGAAGGAAAATTCACTAATTGTTTCATATGTGCAATGTGGGAATTGCAGTTTTATTTATAATGAAACTTTGATTATACTGTAATTGTTCTAGCAGAAAAATTATTCCATTTTCTGAGGCTTCTGCTGTGTTTTCAGACTCTGTGCCTGCAGTAATTTTTATACATCTTGACTAGCATCATGTAATCACACATCTTTAGGCTTCCCCAGAACTGTGACTCATACTGCCTGATTCTGAAATTCTGGACAAACTCAATGGAAACACTCTCCTTTAGTTGTAAAAACTAACAGAAATGTAGTGTTTTGGATGGCCTGGTAAGTCCTGACCACTCTGTGCAGAATCCCAGGGGAAATAACAACTCATGCTTTTTATTTTACTCAAAAGTATTCTGCGCTTGACATGTCCTCTAGTGCTTTCCCTGTAACAGAAATCCACTCTTCCATTCCAGAAGGTGCTTCCATGACTTCCTACTGGAGTTAATTTAGTAATTGCCTACAAAGTGTGAGAATGCCTACACTGAACATCTGGAATGAGAAGGCATCATTGAAAAGACCTTCATGAACTTATTCCTGAGGTAATTAAATGCATGAATCACATTCCTCACGACTTTCTCCCCACTGTAATATGTTTTGCTTCATGCTCATCCATGAAGGTCACCTCCAGGTGGTTATTGGCATAACTTTGAATGTTGTTGATATTTCTCCTATATGTTTGCACCAGCAAGAGTGGTTTAGGACTCTGAACTGTTTGTAGCAGGGATCCAATTTTCTTGGATTTCTATGTCCAGTGCCTACAGGTCTGAGAGCTTTATAGAATAATACATAGTAATAAGCTGATGTTTATCACTTCTGCTTCTTTTACAGCTTTGCAAATGTCCTCTCCTATTACAAAGGAATATTGTAGCTATCAGGTGGCATAGGAGGGAAGCAACTCTACACCTTTAGTTCCTTAGAAACCCTAGGGTAATTACACATTTTACAGTGAAGGAAGAAGTATTTGTAATTAATGTCAACAGATATGGGCATGAAGTGACTGACAACAGTGGCAATTGTGGCCCAAAGCCCGGGGTACTTGCAGCTGAGACCAAGGGTGTTGTTTCTGTCACTGATATCAGGATCTAGCCGTGAAGTGGATATTCACATCACTGGTGTGAGAAGTATTCAATTTCCTCAAGATAAACTCTCTGTAATCTGAAAGTGTGAAGAAAATGTGTCAGGCCACTTTCTGGGCATCCTTTTGTGAAAATGAAACAGGTTTTCAAGATATGAGAAAATTAACACCCCAGATAAAGCTGTTTTGCCAGATGACTTCAGCCTTTTCATATTAAACACTCTTCCACAATAAGACTTGAATTCCTCTGAATAACAGTTGTGAGCCTCAGCAGTGATGTCTTTTAGCACTTAGCTGGCATTACTAATGAATTTTTATGTGTGACATACCTCTGGGTGGGAAAGCTACTATATGAACCATTGAAAAGTGGAACCATTTTAACCTGGATTATGTAGAGGCTTTTCCTATGTTCCCATTTTATAGATACTAATAACATGTTCCACTACTCGGGTGCTATAAATCGTCCATGTGACACAGGCATTCACTTATAAATATTTGAGTACTTCTCTGAACGAGATGTGTCACTCTTTTAGACCTCAGTGCTCTCAACTGGAGAAACTGGTACTTCTGTTCATCCCTACGTAGGACTTGCAATCTTCTGAAAACCTCAGTGATAGAAGTCTGGTGCCATTAAAAATCTGTCTTCAAATTTCTTCTTGTGATTTGTATTTTATTCTGAAGTTTTGTTGTTAGTCTTATATCTATCCCTTTGAAATTTCAGTAATTCTGCATACACAAAGGCTGAATTTAGAGTAAATACATCTGCATCTTTCAGTACGTCATAAAGTGACAGGTAGGCTAAAGAAATCCTTTGATCAGTTATAAAAAATGTCTTGGTTCAGATAATGTCAAAAATATCCATTTACAAATAACATTAGTGCTGAAATACATACCATAATGGATTATGTCCAACTGTATTCTTGATCAAACACAGAGACATCTGATGATGATGGAAAAATATAATTAGCAAATTTGATTTTAATAAATCATAAACAAAATTAACATATGGAAAATGATTCAGGTAATGCTTTAGGAATCTAAAGAGAATTCTTATTATATTACAATGTCATATGTCAGACATTGCCATGAAAGGAAAGAAAGCTAAAACTAATTAGAGCGTTTCCAGTAAAAAGCACTTTTCATCACAAAGTTCCGTATGTCAAAACTGAACCTGCTCACAGAAGGGGGTTGGTTCTAGTAAGTCCCAGGATAATTTAAATTTGAAATTGTCAAAATACCTCTTTATGGTTCTTTAAAACAAAAGTCTCCTTTTCTGACATAAGATTTTTTTCTTCAGCAATTTTTATCACTCTATCATGACAAAGTTAAAAAATCTAAGTCAGTTATCAGGAAAAAAATCACGTTTTGACTAAAACAGTCTTTTTTATTATTATAACATCACACAGAATTTATTTTCCTTTTTTCTTTGTCCTGAGTGAGCTTTGAAATCTCAAAAATTCCTAGAGATCAGACACCTGCTTTGCATTCAGCCCTTGCACAGTTGTTAGCATTTGATTATCTCAGCATACTGTACCATTGGTTTTAGTTTGGAGTCATGAGACAATGTCAGTGTTGTGAAACCTATCCAAACTCACAAATTCTTTGAGGGCATATTTTTTTAGCATCTCTTTTCAGACAGATGTGAGTTTAAAATGGTTAACATTTTGCACTTTTTTTTTTTTTTTCTCCCTAGACCGGACCTTATTACATTACAAAAATAGCTATTGTGTGATATTAGGCCTTTCTTGGTCATCCAGCAATAGACAGTTGATCCATCAGTGTGTATTTCATGTGCAAATCCTTTGATTTTCTGTTACACAGTTCCATTGCTTGTTCCATGATTTTTTAACTGTCATTCCTTTGATCTTAAATAAATTAATTTTGAATCACAAATAATTGACTGATTTTCCTACAAAAAACATTTAATATATTACTTTTTGACCTCTTGTCTTTCACATGCTAAGAGGAATGTTGAAATTCATACCACATTTAGCAGAACAGAAAATCTGTGCTTCTCAACTACTCACTGCTAACTGGGCATTTTTAGTTAAGACTACAGTGTTATCATGGCCAAAAAGAAACTGCCTCTTCAGTAACAGCTCTGAAATCAGTGCAGGGATTACACGATAAAAGCAAAACTTTGACCTTCACACAGATCCTTATCATGAACCAAACCTAAGCATCAAAGCATTAGTTCAATGCACAGCTGGGACTTGAGCCAGAGGCAGCTCTGTGCTGTATCAGCTTCAATTTTGCAGGATTTTGTCATGAGCAGGAGAGCTGCCTTTTCCCAAAGTGACTAAGGCTTTAGGTCAAGAGTGAGGCTACACCTGTGCTGTGTGTTGAGGCAAGACAACCATGGCCAGGGCTCTTGGCTGGCAGATGCCAGGAGGCCCTGAGCCAGCACTGTTATCCAGTGCTACATCTTGGCTTTGAGCTCCATGAGTCTAAGGCTGTTCTGTGCTCGTTTTATTCAGAGTGCAGCCAAAGCAATCTCCCTGTCTGCTGTGCAGACCTAACCAAAGTGACTGCTAGGAAGGCTTGTACCTCTTCCACCAGCTGCAGATGGAAAGGTCCTCACAAGTGTAAGAGAGCCAAATGCAAATGGCAGCAAAAATGGCTGATGTCTCTGGGCCAGTGGCACAGTGAAACTCTTGACAGTCGTTCTGCCAGCCTTATAATGCAAACTCATTCTTTGTGTGTTTATCATCTAACTACTGCTGGCAGGACAGTCACTGAACCATGTAGGCACCATGTCACTGGTTTTGGTGTGCGGCATGGCTCAGAGCAGATGGACATGCGGAGTCAGGAATCATTAACATACTGATACGTATCTATCACTTATTAATGGAGTAAGACTCTTATGCATGTTTATCAGGACAGTTAAGTGGTCACAATGCCACACAATAATGCTGTTAGGCCAAATTCTGATCCTCTCAGGCATTTAGCAAGGAAAGGAACAAAGGCTTCAAACCACCAAAGAACCAATTAGGGTCAGCTTGTCAGTGGTTGACAGATTCTGCTGATGTCTACACTTAGTTGAATTAACCTAACTTTGACTTGGACCAAGGTCTCTGTTTCTATGACCCATCTAGGAAACCTCAGACTTTATCTCCAAATAAGCAAATCTGATAGAGTTTTCTGCAGGATCTGGGCAGGCTTGAGTTGGGACTACATAGAATTTAGGTTAAAATACTCCCCCACACTAAATAACCTTTCAAATCTTCCTTCAAGGCCCTTCTGACAGAGAGAAATGCTCTCTTGGCACTGTGATAGCTGATGAGAGCTATTAGCAAAATCAGTTACTGGTGAACTTCATCTCTTCTGAGTGCAGATGGACAAGTGAAGGGCAGGGAGGACACAGGATGAGGTGTAATTGTGGGGGATGTTCATGTCCAAGTCGATATAAGTGCTTAGAGTCCGGCAGTCGGCACACAGGATAAACTAAAACCCAGCAAGTCCCTATCTTGCTTCACTTTTCTGAGAAATAAACTAGAAATAAGTCAGCAACAACCCATAGATTGTATGTAGCATACAATAGCATATGCAAGAAGGAAATCAAACAGTTGCTTAACCTGTCATTATAAGAGCAACCATCCACTTCATTATCTGATAGCCTGTAGAGGGACCCTGAACTGCCCTGAATACCACCTGGTCTTATGCTAATATTCTTAATTTCTCAGAAAAGGAATGGCTCCATCTAAAAAGACTCACACTTTCAGGCTACTGTTTCCTAGAGAGGGACACCACAACAGCATCCTTCAGGCTGCAAGCATCCAGTTTGTGGCCAGAAACATTCTAATGCCTTCTTCACCTACATAATTGCTGCTTTTAACATTCCCTGTCTGACCAGCTGAGAAATCAGACAAAAAATAAAATCAAAATACACAGTTATCTACCTTATTGGAACACCTTAATGGTATGGAACTGTGTGTGAAGAGCACACGGTTATAAAGACATATTCATGACAGAGTTAAAAACAACAATAATTTAGCAGCAACACATTAACAACTAAATCCAAAGGCAAATATCTTCAGCTTTGTAGCCTTAGTGTATACCATGGCTCGCCTCCAGCCAGCCATCCTGCTATTACAGGAGATGAGATTTTGCACACTTATGCTCAAATTGCTCTCAGCACTAATGCCTCTCTTATACAGGTTTTGCTTCTGTCCTTGAGATGTCAAATATGAGTATTTATAAGTATTAATATGTTAAATATGAGAAAATTCTACCAAGCAGGTAGCATATCAGGAGGTGTAGCATGTTAGAGGTTCAGCATGCACATCCGTGTGTCACTGTCCAAGAGTGCCCATGTGAAACACATTGAAGCAGAGAGGGTGAGTTCTGACTGGAAGTTGTCATCCACCTTCTACCCCTGAATTTTGACACAGATTGATCTGGCCTTTTCTCCGTGCTGCCTCCTCTGAGATACAGGGTCAAGAAGTAAGAAGGTTTGGTATATTTGAGGTTAATGCTGTGTGACCCTCTAGCATTAGACAGTGCTCACTGTTAAAAGGTGAAACCTTATCACACCAACTTCAGGACCATGCATACAAATTTGGATCAGTTAAAGCCAGATCAACTTTGAAATTAAAAAGGAGTTTCCCACCTGATACAAATCTAGATGTGATGACAAGCAGAAACCATAAAGATCACAAAAGCAATAGCACAAAATATCAGCATCTGCTCAGGCTTCATCCAGAACAGGCATTATGTTAGCTGTGTTATGTTTAATAGAATCCAAATTCTATCTGTGACTGGGTGAAATGCGCTGAAGTTTGACTGCTTTCTGTCATTATGCATGGAAATTCCACTTAGTGATGATAAATACTGAGCCATAAACCTCTTCAGAGTTCAGAAGAGATTTCATGATTTCAGAATGTTCTTCTGATGTTACAACGATGTGACTCAGGACTTATTATGTACAGCTGTTTCTTTTAATCTACTGTACTTAGCTTCAATGTCAATTTTAGGTATTCCCCCTGGAGATACATGAAAAATAAAGTTCTTCATCATTGCCCAGCCTTATGGAAATTCAATGCAAACAATCAAGAGCTGAACCCTGAGCAGGTCACACTTACAAGAGTGAATGAAGGAGCTCAGTGAGAATGACTGCTCAGAGTACTGAGCAGTACAGCTGAAATGAAGTGTAGGTGTGCTCAGGGTGCTTGCTGCCTCTGTGGTGCATGCTGGCCTGATACCAACCATCCCCTCCCCTTACCACTGCCCAGCTTTTGGAAGGTTTGGAGCAGGGTTACTTTTTCTGAGGGGTCTTTGGTTGCAACTTAAAAAAAACCCTAATTTCAGTGCTTAGGTCATATTGAATTATTTTGGCAGGAAAGAACTTAATGTGTCTCCTCCTTCTACTTTATGTTTATTTAACACCAAGTGAAATAAAAAAGTACAGATAAAAAAAAAAAAAGCTTGTTTGTATTTTACTTT
Source organism: Poecile atricapillus (assembly GCF_030490865.1). Lineage (NCBI taxonomy): Eukaryota > Metazoa > Chordata > Aves > Passeriformes > Paridae > Poecile > Poecile atricapillus. Next base: position 56,777,800 of record NC_081251.1, read on the forward strand.
ATTGCTTTTCCTTTTTGGCTTTCTACACCATATCTTGAAATTTTTCCACTGGTCTTTGAAAAGCTGCCTAAAGATAGCAAGTGAAACAGGACATTGCAGTGCTGCACTAAATCAATTCATTTCAAATGAATACCTTTGTTATGGAATGTTTTTCAAAGAAATCCTTTTTAATTCTGCTGGCAATATTATTCAGTTTCTAGATTTGAAATTAAATAGGTGTATGCTGTTCTATCAGTCCTGAGTGACTTCTGAAGAATTAGGATGACTTGTATTTTTTTAAATTTTATTTCATCAGTCTTTAAGGAGTATTTTGGGAACTGTTAAGTGTCTGTAATTCATTACAAGAAAGAGCTGCTGAAAGAGCAGAGGTATCATTTATCTCTTCTAGCCTACAGCAGAACTGCTGTATTACTATATTGTAAATATACTGAGATAATTGCAAATAGTGAGTGACAGAATACTCAACAGTTTGACTATGGACGAGCTCACTTTGGGTATCGCTGACACTGAGGAGCCAAAGAAAATATTGTTTCTTTATGGACTTACAACATCAAGTTGCATTCTTATACAAGCTGCAAAGGCAGAGAAGGTCTCTTATAGTATTTAAGGTGTTCAATTCACAGGGTTTTGTTTGGGTGGTTTTTTTGGTCCTTATAGCCTTGTATTTGAGCTAAAAGATATGTAAATTGCTACTCTTCTGCTCGCATGGTGTTTCAGATACTAATTTCAAAAGAGAGAAACCAATTACTCAGCTTATTATTATTTGTGAGGTGATTGGTAAAAGTGCTGCAAAAGGTGGGGCAGTATAGGCTGGGAGTCACAGCGTATTTACAAGACACATGACATTGTAAGAATTATGTCATGTATTTTCTGGTTATATTTCATATGAATTTATTCTACAGATCTGCTAACTTACTACAAACAGTATATCAGCCTGCCATTCCTCATTCTTTTCTTCTGGCATATAAAATTTCTACAGTTCCTATATATTTTGGCAATCACAGGGATGATATTGAAAAACAGGGAAAAGTTTATTTTTGTATCACTGCTTCATACCAGGAGACTTGCCATCTAATATTACTCAGCTGATTTCATGCTTGATACAGATTAGTAGTCCCTTAGACCTAGCATCTCTAGACCCATGTTTGTCCATTTGTCTTTGAATCTTTTATAGTACAAACTAGCTAGATGATAGTTTCCAGGTATACAGAATTGCTCATTATGTTAGCCTCAGTGTTTGATTTGTGCTTTTGGCTCTGGCAGTAAATGGACCTGAATCTCCCATTTGTGCTAGATGAGTCTTCCTTTTAGGGGGAAAAGGGAAGCTTTTGGGTTTTTTTTTTGCTTCCTTTAGTCTTTATCTTTGTTGTCACTAAATAGTAGCTTCTACCTCCAGATAATAACATGGAAATGCAGGTAATTAAATCAAGGGATTGTAAAATATTCAGTGCTGAAAACAAAGCTGCCACAAAATCCATTTGCACAGCATATGGAAAGAAAAAGAACAAGTGCAACTGGAGAGATTAATAAAACTTGACCACTGGAATCTCAGAGAGAAGACTCTTGAGAAAGAGTCTGCATGGACCTCATGAGGCTCAACAAAGCCAACTATGGGTCCTGCAAATGGGTCAGGCCAACCCCTGGCACCAACACAGGTGGGGGGTGAAGAGATTGAGAGCAGCCCTGATGAAAAAATTTGGAGTACTGGTGATTGGAAAGCTACACATGAGCCAGCAATGTGACTTGCAGCCCAGAAGGCCTACCCTGTCCTGGGCTAATTTGAGAGCAGTGTGGCCAGCAGGGTGAGGGAGGGGATTCTGCAGCTCTGCTCCACTCTGGTGAGACCCCACATGGAGTGCTGTGTCCAGCACTGGAGCCACCAATGTAAGAAGAACAATGTAAGAATTTGTTGAAATGGGACCAAAGGAGGGCTGTGAAACCTCATTGTGGCCTTCCAGTACCTAAAGAGGGCTACAAAAAGGCTGGAGAGGGACTTTTCACAAGGACATGAAGCGACAGAACTAGCGGAAATGGCTTTAAACTGAAAGAGGGTAAGTTTAGGTTAAGGAGCAGGAACAAATTCTTCACAAGGAGACGATGGTGGCACACTAGAACATGCTGCCCAGAGAACATGTGGATGACTCACCCTGGTTCAAAGCCAGACTGGATGGGGCTTTAAACAACCTGATCTAGCTGAAGATGTCCCTGCACATTGCAGGAGGGTTGGAACCAGGTAACCTTTACAATTCCCTTCCAAGCCAAGCTGTTCTATGATGTAAAATGCTACTGAAATTCTCTAGGATCTGATGTACTGAACAAAGTCAGCTTCTTAGATTATGGCTTGGTCCTAAGCGCATAGGATTTTTAAAATTATGATGATATTATTCAACATGATTAATTTAATTTGAAACAGGCACCATTCATAAGTACTGTGAAGTGAGAGCTGCTGGATGTGATTTGATAAGCTAGAGCTCAGTGATCTTTGTGTTTCTTTTCAACTGCTAAGACGTTCATCCTCCTGGCTGCACACTGGGTGTGCAGGATGGATTCAACCCAGATTGCACAGATAACAGTGGGCAGCCATGAGATCTGCCTCAGTGCACACCTGCAGCTGCCAACTTTGTGCCAAAGCTGCAGGCACATTCAGCACATGGCTGGGAGCTTCTAGGGCATGACAGAGCACATGGAGTATTGTCCACACCTAGACACAGGCAAGTAAAAGAGATTTTCCCTCTCATACACACACACAGTCTATTTGGGGAAATAAAATGCAGATTTAAAAAATAATCCAGCCCAAATTTGATAGAAAAAATAGACACCAGAAATGAAGCTACCACAGGAGTTTTATAGCAAGTGTTACCACTAAATAGCTCCAAGTTGCATTAATATTTTCAAGTTTGTATTCATAGTCCTCTAAAAGTCTTACTGCTTTTTTTTCTTCTTTAGCTTCAGACTGTCACATGCCTGTGAAATGTTTTGCTTTACTTGGGAGGGAGGTACACTCTTCTGCTTTTCTATGCTAGATTATGTTAAAGGCTTTTCTGCTTAGTAATGAGAGAAGGAGAGGATGAGCTTTCACTGAGAACTTTTCTTTGAAGTTGGAAATATTTGGTAGAGCCCTCTCATTTCTAAGGACACTATAATCATCTTGATGGGAGGAAAAAAAAAAGAATTCTGGCTCTGTATCTATCTTCCTCCCACTCTCCCCCTCATCTTCTCTCTCCCTCTCCTTCATGCACACGCACACGTCCACGCACATACACAATCTCTCTCTATGGGGTACAGAAACAGCAACCTACAAGGCAAATATTTTTTTTAACTGCACATTTGCCTCTATGCAGGTACAGATATTTTTTATAAATGGCTCTTACCAGTAGCACATGCACACCAACACTCACACACCGTACTTCAAGGACTTTACTTTTATCCTTTTTAGTACACTTTTATGGTTTTGACCTTTATTTTCTGCGCACATCCTGTTAAATCTTGTGCAAATGAATTTTACAGACACAAATATTTGCTCTAAAGGAATCTGGAATTATAAACACCCACACTCAAGGAGACTTTACTTTAAACATGAATACTTTGCTATGGAAATACTTGCATTCTTCACTCAGGGAATAAAATCTGCATCTTGTGTGACTGCTTCCAACCAGACACCACAGCTTCAGTTACAATTATGCACAATCATTCCCTGCAATACAAGGATAGTGACAATAATCAATTCAAATGCATTCAGATAAATAATTTTAAAGTAAATGCATATTGCTGGAGGATGTTCAGCAAGCAGAGAAAAAGAGCCCAGTAGCCTAATATGTTATTTCTTGGGAATAGCTCTGTCTGCCCCGAGGCTGATATATTCTTTGGGAACACTTTAATGCAGTTCCTATAATGAGCGAGTACTTCATAATCACCTTCTAGAGAATGAAATCTCTCTGTAACACTCGGGTGTGCTTTGAAGGCATCGAAAGATACATGGGTTTTGTATCAGCAGAAGAAAAGTTGCTGGGCAGGATGGGGTGGGGGGGCTTTAAAACGTTGCCAGGAGGCATCAACATCGTTTCACTGTAGTAGACTATATCTGTCCTCTTTGAGAAACACTAGTGAAACCCTGGTCTCATTGAAGCCGCTGGGCATTCTGACAGCTGCTCCCGCAGCAATCCAGCTCGGGGAATGGCTTCATTTGCATTGTGCAGGGGTGGGGGAGAGGTATGTGGGGACAGAGTCAGGTGCTCCTTTCCTTGCCTGGATAAGGAGGTCACACGTGGGCTGGCTCCCTGGGGAGGCAGCTGGCAGCTCTCTCCTGGTCATTTCCCTGCTCTGCCCTCTCCTGCTCACACCCCGGGGCTATGATGTCTACAGGCAAAATGTGTTCCTTCAAGTACGATTAACTGCCTGTGATAGTATGGAAAGATTGCCATGTGGTTTTTAACTCTTTGAGTGTCCTGGGACAAACTCTGTCTATGAGGGTGCCACTGCTGCTCGGCGCTGCATCTTCTGTTGGATTGGCATGCCAAGAGATGTAAAAATCACGTCTGAATATCAAGCTGATGTACTGTCTTGCTTGGTAATTATTCTGTCAAGTGTCTTATGGGAGGCGAGAGCAGAAACAGCTGTGGAAAACCAGGCAAGGACTGTTGTTCTCGTAAATATATTTGAGCTTGTTATTCAGTAATTGCATAGTTGTAGAAAGGACTGGAGTTTATATGACATATTTCATTTTGAGTGTAAAATTGGCCTGGTGAAGGAAAAGTCTAGGAAAGAAATTGTGTGAAAATTTTACTTCGGATGCTGATTGCTAGTTGTCTGAGAACTTAAAAAGAATAAACTTAAAAAAAAAAAAAAATCCCCAAACACTTTTAATGCCATTTATTCCCTTTTTTTTTGTTGTTTTTTCTCTGCAGACTTGAATTTGATAAGAGAGGGTTGCACATTTACATAATGCATTAGTTGATTACAGATCTGTCTCTGGACCCCATGGATCCCTGTACCTCCTCATGTCAGTAAGCACTCCCAAAAAAAATCCCTATTTCTCATTTTGAACCAAAGAAGGCTTTTATGACATTTCATGTTAAAACGTATTTACCTAAAATAATATCCCAGAAATGATCTACAGGATTAGAATTTAGATTTCTCAGGAGTATTCTGTATGATTTAGACAGTGATAGTGCTCTTTGTCTCAAAAAAGCAGAGAAAAAACTTATAAGTAAATATCTCTGTGGCAATCTGATTAGACCAAGCCTTCACCTTATGTGTAATAGAACACAGCTCTTTGATACCCTGTAGAATTGCTAATGCACTCATGTTACTGTGGTTCCACAATTACTGGAATACTTGGAACAAAAAGTTGAAGACAACTGATCAAACACTAGGCAGTATTTTTGAGATGTTCAATTAGAATGTTTAAAGGTTCTATGTTTTTCAAATATTTGAAAGCAGCAACTTAATAGGGTGATTTATTCATTGTCGGAAGTTGAGGGGAAGAGCATTTGTAAGACTAACCCCTCTTGCAAGGATAAGTTAGATTAATGGTTTACAAAATGTTCTGGATAAGGTAGCTCTTTTACCTGCAGGGTTTTATGTAGGCAGGCATGTGAGAAGCCTGCAGTTCTGCAGGGTTGGCATGCACTGCTCATTTAGTTTCATACCTGAAAAGCCGGTAGTGATTTCATGCCATCAGAATGAATTTGGAACAGAATTCATTGCTTTGTCCAAGAGAGAATTTTTGAAAAGCCCTCCTGGTGCAGGTTAGATTTGTTCTTTCTTTAACCTTCACACCTTTTGAATCATATGCCTCTGGGGAGGATGATATAAGGACACTGAAAGATTTTGGTCAAAGCATAAGACCAGATTTCTAAGTCCTAGATTCTTTGTAAACAGTACAGACATCCTGTGGGGCCTGGAGCTTGTCATCTTGTTTTTTATGTGCCTTAAATTAATTTTCTCTGAAATTGTAAAATCTGTCCATGTCCCAAATAGGTAGCTGTTATTAAAACTTATTTTTACTCTAGGACATGACATATATTATGGACAAGAAGTGGTTGGGAGTTTCATTTCATCTCTGCTTCTATCCCACTTTCAAATTATCAGTTCCTAAGGTGTAAGCTGAGATGGACACAGCTCTGGGAGCTGCCAAGCCACATATTTCACTAACTGAGGTGCCAGGAGAGAGAATTGAAAATCTCCCACAAAAGCCCAGAGAATTAAATCCTACTATAGAGCAGAGTCAATGTAGATGCACATGCACACATACATATATACATAGATATCAATCAATTAGCCTGATAAACCTGAAACATTCTGTGATTCTATAATATAAATTTAGGGCAGAATTGTTTTAGCTATGGGTTAAAATGGCTATGTAAATCAGACATTTCCCTTTGCAATCCCAGCCACTGTCAGAGAAGGTATATGGAATTTATTCTCTCAAGTACTGCAGGAGTAAAGAACAGCCAGCCCTTTCCCTGCCCTCCATTTCTAGGACTTTACCAGAGTTTTTTCAGTAAGAAGGTCTGACTTTCCACCCCAGTTGAAGATGACTATGCTTTTCTTACCATGTTTACTTCTTTCACAGCTTTCAAGAGGTGCAAGGACCATAAGCCTATGTTGTGGACAGTGTTTGCCTTGTGACAAATTGCCTGGGGCAGCAAGTTCTAGAAAGTCCCATTTTCTCTTCCTACAAAGGGCTGTCATTGTCTCTTCCCTCAGCCATAAATGTGACTTGCACATGTGGCAGGGAGGAACACAGTCTCTAGCTGTATGGCAATGAAATTGTCTTCAGAGGGGAACTTGCCCATACTTAATAGGCTATAATACTTTGTCCTGTTCTGCATCAATAAGCTTGACACAAGCATCAAATATTCATTAAAATGTACTCTTAACCCTTTCAAAAAGAAGGCTCAAACAGGATGGGGAGCCATTAAAGAGGAAGCCATGCAATACTGTAGCTTCTGAATATATGTAACCTGAATTCATTAAATTCCGTACAACTTTGTAAAACTTCCCCTTCTAACTGAGGAAGGAACATGTTCCCTGTTCTTTTTTCCTACTAGAATAATTGCAGTATATTAAGACACACCAGGTAAGCCAGAGTAAAGCTTGTTTGGAGTTGTCATTTCAACTGCACATTATGCACTTGCATTGTAATATATTCAAACTGACAGCTTCATTATGGAGAATTAATCTAAATTATGTCTAGACATATATTTGCAAGAACAAGCATCACAGAGACTGTTTGGTGGTTGACTGTTCAGAAGAATTAAACAAGAAACTCCCAGGCTTAAACCTCACAAATAAATGGTTAAATTGATAAACAAAGGAATAAACAAGTTTAGGTCCTGCTTCAGGAGCAATACCAAAACCTTCTCCCAAGAATTTTACTAGTTTACACATTCCTTCACCAGTTTACCATTTTAATTATCGTCCCCTCTGCTGCAGGGATGCAACCCTGCTGTAATGGTACCACAGAAACGCACACAGCAAGAGTGTAGGGAAGTCACAGCAAGCCTTAGGAAGAATTACACAATTCCTGATTCTGTGCAGTAAAAGTGCCTCAATATACTTCGAAAGATTATTGTGAATCTCATATGGCTATCTTATATCATGTGTGTTGAGAGGCTTAGCTATCATTTTAACATTTGTGAAGCTGCAGACATAAATTTAGCACTGCTCCACCATTAATGGTGATGGGGGAAAGGAGACTTGTAGCTCACAATACAATAATTTATTATTTGTAAAGACAAAGGCTTTAGGACTTTCCATCTGGAGATAATGATTTTATTACCCAGCTGCAAAAAATCCACAAGACTACCAGTGGATCATACAGTTAATAGTAAGCTTAAAGTCTCACTGTATGCAGTACTTCAGACTAAACTCACTGCAAGCTAAAAGCTTGCAACTCCAGGGCAAGGGACAGAGTATGGGAGGTTTGGTAGCTGTAGCTGGGGCAGAATCAGATACTGGACAGGAGAAATGTGAGACCTGAGACTGCTTCAACACCAAGACTCTCTATTTACAACAGTAAATTCAACTCCTTGGCATGCCTCTTTTCTCCATGGGGAAGCAGGAAAAACTAGCATGGGCACAGCCCTCAGTAACACGTCCTAACAGCTTCCAGCCTGGAGAAGGCTTTCACTCGTCTGACTCAGAGGGGAGGCAGAGCTACCGTCTGTGCAGATGTGCCTGCAGATACACCGGTGGGAAAAGTGCAGTGCAAGTCCTGTACATGTCCTGCAGAAATGGGAATGAGGTAACAATGACGGCAGCACAGGAAGGTCCAATTAATGTCTTAAGATTGCCCAAAGGGCCTGTGCCAAACGCAGTGTTTGAGCCCCGGCACCTCCTGAATCCTGGGCGGGTAACTGCGAATGCAGTGGAGTTTTAACTTCAGGAAGACTATTGCTGCTACCTTTAATAAGAGCTTTAAATGCTCTGTGAAAAGTGTACAACAGCTGCTTAGAAAGCAGAAGTAGAGAATTGGGAGTATGGAATTAGTTAGCCACTGCTGTGTGCTGGGTTGTCTTTCTGGTCCCTGCTGTTAAGGGAGGCTGAAGAAAGACTGCAGAAGTTTCAAAGAGGAGCCACAAAGCTGGACTGTGAGCTGCCAAGAAGACTGCAGGAGAGGAGACATAAAGACCACAATTTATTTAAAAAAAAAAAGGAAACCTGAAGTGATTTGGGTGTTTTGTACAAGTGTTAGCACACAGGTGAATATCTGAGAGTAGAGAGCTTTTAAACTTTTACTGACAAAGACGTGACAAGATCCAATCACTGATAAATGTCCTTTGGTGAAAGAAACTCCAAATCACAGCCTGCAATCAGCAGTGAGTACCTCACATGATTGCCTTCAGGCTATGAAAGGATTCCTTCTCCCTGCCTTCAAGATATATTTCGATTATTTCCCTATCCACCTACCACTTTCTGAAGTGTCAGAACTTGGTGACCAGTTGGAAACAGGACAATGACAGGGTAGACCATTGGCAGAAAGCAGCAAACATTCTCAGCAATCTGCTTTGTGTATTTTCCCCTGGTGCTCAGGATCACAGCAATGGCCAGATTTGGGGTGGGAAAAACGTTTTTCTCCTAAAGATAGTCAAGCAAGATCCTGAGAGGTTTTTTTCTTTATCTTCAGCAAGAATTGTAGTTTGCAGGGTGGAATTCCTCATTGCCAGGGGTATTCGGGGTGCAGAACTTGGTTGTTTCTTTTTTGTACCGGGTACAGAGCTTTTGCTCCAAAAATCTGAAACTCTTATTATGACCAACACTTAGTATAACTGTAACCTTTGGATCATGCAGGAATTCAAACAATTCTCTTGGGCTATTAAGAGAACATCACAACCCAAGTAAACTTTTAAAACAAAGTAACACAAAGTCCTTCTCAGCCATTAGCCCACCCTGACAATGATCCATTGCCTCATGCTAGTCCCCTGGCAGAGATGAGCAACCTGAAGCCCATCTCATTTCTGTTCCCTATCAGAATAAAGAAAACTGAATTCCTTCTGCTTGTCTCCCTTTAATAACTTAATCTAGCTTGAATTCCAAGAATATCCCATGGTGAGCACACTGTATTTAAAATGTAATTTAAAACATAGCTGGGGAAGAACAACATCTCTATGTTTCTGGTAAAGGGTTAAAATGTCCAACTGAGTTGTGGTGTGTGGACACAGGTTAAATTGTCTTTTTTTTTGCCGGGGGTGGGGGAGGGTGGGTGGAATTTGAACTTCAGAGGAAGAAATCTTTGCTTCTGGCACTCCCCTGAGCACTAGTTAAAAGAACATTTTACAACCCGATAAATTCCAACATCAATCATGGTACTGAAGAAAAGTTTAATATCCACTCAGTGTGTTTGAAGGAAGAGTACTGACACAGCCTTTCTAATGTAAATTAAAGCCTGGGAGTACTAAGTGACAGTACTCAGATACCTGCCTGTAAGTAGATCTGGAATACAGGAGTTTTGGCCTGGTTGTGATGGTGCTCCACCAGTTTGTCTTCCCTTCTTCTGTTCTCTGCTGCTGCTTGCAGGGCTCCCCTCTGCACCATGTGAGGAGCCTGTCCCAGGACTATCAAACTACTACAAGTTTGTGCATGGTAGCCCTGTGAACTTGAAGTTTTCAGAGATTTACAGCTGGATAAGAAAGAAACAGAGAAAGGCTATGCCAGAAGAAGAAACTTAAGATTATTTTCAGTATATGGTCACTTCTATAAGCTGCCCATGAGAAATACCTAGGTTTTTTTCAAAATCTTTTGTCACAAATGAAGTTATTCAGCGAGAAGGAAAAATACTAAAACTTTAGGAGTAAGCCAAGAATTATTGGGATGTTTCTGTCAGTCACATTTTTAGCCTTATTTTTCAAAGGGCTGTATCTAAGTGAGCTATATGCATATACTCTGTTTCTCCTTAGCTTTTGAACCTATTCCTTAATTTGAAGAGAATTCAAGACATGAATGAAACCCTCAAAGGTTTTTTACTGCTAGAACATTATTCTGGAGGGGAGCTGAAAGGTGAAAAAGTACAAGGATAGGGGACAGAAAATCTTAATATTGTTCTGTTAAATCAGCCAAGAAACTAATCTCTGTAAGAAGACTGACTTGATGTTCTGTACTCATTGCTTTTATTTGACTTTCTCTTCCTTTCTGCAGCTAATATCCAGAATTTCTGTAGGTCTGAGCCTCACTCATAGACTCCTCCAATAGCTGTCTGTTCTTGTGACCCTCGCAGGAACTTTTCAGGAACAATATATCCAAAGGTTGTCAAATTTGGTTCAAATCAGCCAACAAGTTCTGTGACTACCGAAGGGGAAAATGTATTCAGAGTGCAGTTCAGATGGAAATAGGAAAGCTTGTCAGCCCTGAAGCCATGAACAAACCACCTGATACCAGCCAGAGTTAAAGAAAGGAGAAGGAGGGCTCAAGCTACTTTACCCATTCCAACATATTCCCCTTAAAATTGCAGGTTGAAACACAGGCTGGTAGAAACTGGTTTATTGGTTTTAGGTGCTCCAACTTCTCCTTGTGATTCATCAATAGAAGAGCGGGCTACAGCATGCAGGGAGGCTTGTTTGGCCAGCTGTGAGCCAGAGCAAGTCCAGACTCGTGTAACCAGTCATCACTTTCTCACTGCTAATATAGCCATGCAGAGCTCTCTGTTGTTTTTCTTGGAAAGAGTGGGTAAGGATGGAGGGAACATGTGGATGAAATCTAGTTCCAGGACAGCAAACATCATTTGATCAGCATGTGGAAAGACATGGGAGAGGATCATTTGCACTGTGCTATCATACATAGAGATCCCTGTGTCCTGGCTGCCTGAATATTACAGACATATTTAAGTTGCAAATAATGAACTCTCATGTCCAACATTACAGGGTAAGAATCTTACTGAGCACTCATGATGGTCAATGTGCATTCATTTATAAAGGCACATTTCTTCTTTTTATGCATTTTTCTTATGTGCTCTTATATATTTCAAAAATACTTAGAAGAAGAAAGACTTAAAACATCATTTTCTAGGCAATTCAATCTAAATAATTATAGTAATAATTATGTTTGGTGTCTGCTTCTGTGGTATAAATATAACCCATCCTACCATGTAATAGAAGTTAATTTTAAACAGTGCACATTTACACAGCTCATGTGAGGTTTGATTCTATTTTCAGTTATTAACCATGAAAGCTACCACTGTACAAGCTCTCAGTTCAGTGACAACCATTTGGAGGGTAATTGCATGACTTGCATTAGCTCAGTGCCACATGTCAGCTGAGGCATGAAGCCATTGCTCAGGAGTAGCTCTGTGGCTGATTGCAGTGTTCTATTAGACTTCTGCTGAGGAAATTTCTGCTGGCCCTGTTTGTGTTTACACTAATGACTATACACTGTCAAAGAAGAGAAAAGAAGCCTTAAACAACATACAGTTTTCTTGCATTTCCTGCCCTGGATTCCTTCACACTTCATGAGCTATGTATTATTATTAATAATAACAATAATAATCTGGATATGAAGGAAGCCTACAAGGAGGGATGCAGGGACCTTTCTACAAGAGCAGCATGTAGTTAAAGGATGCAGGGAAGTGGATTCAAGCTAAAAGATAGTAGGTTTAGATTAGATATTAGGAAATAATACTTTACAGTTAAGGTGATATGGCACTAGAACAGGTTGCCCAGAAAAATTGTGGATGCCCCATCCCTGGAAATGTTCAGGGCCAGGCTGGAGAACTGAAACCCAGAGCAACCAGGTTGGAACTAGGTGATCTTTAAGTGCCCTTCCTAACCAAACCATTCTGTGATTCTACACAGAGCAAGTAAGCAATCCCAGCAGACGGATCAGGCTCTGCATGGATGCTTTGCGATGCTGTATTCCTGTCTGGGAAATCACTGACCCTGCCAGGAATCCTCAGTGCTGCAGCAAGAGGTAAGGGTTGGGACCAAGTATGAAGAAAGGTGAGTGTTTCGGCGTAGCACCTTCACCACTCAATATAATTTAAATCAATTTAACATTTCCCTCCAAACTGATTAAATATCACCTTTGGCACAATGTACCCACACTTCCCTCTGTCTTTGCAGCCAGCCTGCATTCCCAGTGATGTTGAATTGACTGCAGTTTGACAGCCGTGTCACCTTCTCTGACATCTAAGTAGGCATTTCCTTTGCTCCCTGACCAGCAGCTTGACAAGCAGTGCATCAGGAAGATGAAAAAGCAGTGTTTTTATGAGTAAAGGACAGAGAAATGCAATAAAAGCTGTCTCTTTTGCTGATCACGAGCCTCTCTGGCAGACTCAGCTTATAATGTTGCAATGCTGAAAGGCTGGAAATTACCAAAAGTGAGGCACCATGCTGCTGATCTGCTTGCTGCAAGCAGCCTGGGAAGTCAGTGGCTACCTGCCGGACTGGCTGGTGTGGCTATCGGGACTGCTATGCTGATGGGGTTCATGCGGTGCTGGGGAAGGATGGACCAGAGGAATGTGAGGGGAAGGGAAAGGAAACCCCCATGGCAGCACCAGCCTGCTCCAATAAAACCCAGAGCTGTGACGCCTGGGCAGAAGTTTGTTTTTCAGAGAGTGTGGCACATGGAGGGGCTGTTGATGGTGCTGCCTGGCTGAGTACAAAGAGCTCCTTGTAGGGCTGCTGGTGACTTGTCCTGGAGTGCTGCCACTCTGGCTGTGTTTTCTGGTCTCAATCACTCGGTAACTTGCTTGTGAGTTTACCCCTGCCTCTGGCCACCGTGATTTTAGCTAGAATCCCACTACATCAGCTATTAAAAGGAAGTGTTTGGGAGAGGGGCATGAGCAGTGGCTTGAGGCTGTTCAGGCCCTGTGCCTCCCAAGGGGTCCAGGAGACACTGCTGGGCTCTCAGAAAGGCCACAGGGCTGCATTCCAGCTGTGTGTCTGGCCTGTGCCAGTGCCAGTTGCTCTTGTGATGGAATTCTGATAGCCCCAGCATCCTCATGGCAGGGAGCATGGGATCTGCCAGTGATGGGTGGTGGTGGGAGGAGAACAGGGAAGCAAATGAGTATGAACCAGCATGGGAACTGATGGCCTTCTTAAAAACCTTGTCTCTGCTGCTGCTATGATCCAGGGACAGTTAGTGGCTAGCATTTGTCAAGGGGCTGAGCTCACATGCTCCTGCTGCCCTGCCAGGGCCTCTGCAATGGTGGGATAGGGACACCTGAGCAGCCACTGTCAACTCATCCCACTACAGCCTTTTACCTGGGGCGAAGTGAAGTCATGTCCTGGGAGCACCTGTTTCTTGGCCTTACAGATGAGTTACAACAACTCTGAAGGTCTATCTTGGATGCAGAGGTGTGCAAGACCAGAGGGCAAAACTGCAAGACAGATCCAGGCTCTAATTTTCATCTGTTAGCTTAACTGTGTCTTCCCAGCAAAATGATTTATGGAACCTTAAAAGTGGTAGCCACAAAGCGGAATGCTTTGCTTCAGTATGGAGCACCCCCAGCTCCTGATGAACTCATCAAGGCTTGACCAAGGGCAGCACTACTGGAAACAGGTGGCTTGTAAAAAGTTGCCTGACTGGCAGCATTGTGTCAGGAAACACTGTCCCGTGTGTAGGTCACCTCCACAGGCACAGCTGCTCAGGGTGGGTATGATAGCCATGGCCCTGGGCCAGGCTTTACAGTACGCAGCACCACACCTTTGTGTATGCTTAATCTGTGAAGCTGTCATCAGGAATGATGGGCAAGGCAAACAGAAGACTCAAGTGCATGTAGCAGCCTGCTTTTCTGTCCGGCTGTATTCTTTGTCCTTGACCTCTCTGTCCATGACTGCACAAGCTGTCCTGGTTTGCACATCCCCCTGCGTACCAAATTTGAAGCAAGTCACACCAATGTGGTCTCTCACATGTCAAACTCCCAGGTGTTCAAGCCTCCCTTACACATCCCAGCTCCCTAAAGTCTAGCTATCTGGTCAGCCTGACCTGTGACCCACTGAGCAGCTGCAGCTGGTGAAAGCTCAGCAGCAGGGTGCAGCTCTGCAGGTGTTTGTGGTACTGGGTATTTGGGAGAAGAGAAGAGAAGAGAGGGGAAGGGTGAGAAAAAGCAAGACATTCATCATCTATTTCCTTAGTCTTATGGTCAGCCTTTGAGACCTGACTCTTGATGCCAGTATGACTACATAGGGACTGAGTATGGTGATAGAGCTACTGCAGGTAGAATCAGGAGAGTCGTGAATCTCCCTTCACCCTGTGCATGTGACCTGTTTTACTGGGAGTAGCTCTGGCATTTAATGAAATCAGGTGGTGAAAGCAGACTACAGGGATTTGGAAATGCATAGTTAAATGGAGAAATTTCTCCCTCTTACATTAAAAATAATTTTGCTATGCTGACCTAAAGGCTAGGTTTTGTTCATCAGATCATTTAATCAGAACTATAGTCCACAAGATAATTAAACTTTAATAGTTAATTAAACCAGCAATGATCTAAGAATAAGTCTATAAGGAAGGCAGGGAATCCAGATACCTTCTATCCCCCCTTAGAAGTCATGACTTCTATCACATATAATTACTCTCCCCTGTGGTGTGCATGGGAAAGATCTGTTTCTAAATGAGGACATTTTCTATTAAAAACAGCAGGAGAAGAGTTCAGACACCAAGGGCTTAATCTGTAAGGGTGCTTTTTGAATTAAATCAGCCCCATTCTGGCCAAGCAGTGGCACAAATGTTTATTTATGATTGTATGAATAGCTCTGTTGCCTGTAATGCCATCACTTCTCCTAACTCAGGCATGTCCTTCAATACTTTGTTCAAGCAGCCCCAGAACACTCACTGGAGTCTTGTTTAATTGGCAACACACAAACCAAACACCTAGGAATCATAAGCTTCAAAAATATGCCACATCCCAAGAACCCAGCACCTTGTTGTTGCTCTATCAATGACGTGACTGGTAAGTGAGCTGTGAAGGAGGTAGGACTTGGGGAACAGCTCTGTAGAGAGTTGAGCATGCATTGAAGGGAAAATATACTAAGGATGAATTCCATAGGTAAGAAAGTTGACCTGTAGAGTTGTTCCAAAATGGGCTGTAGATCTGTGTGGAAAAGGGGTGAATACTTCAGAGATGGGCTAAGCCTGGGCTTGGGAGAAAGGTGGTGTAAGATTGGATGAAAGCCTGTGGTGCTACACAGTATGAAAGTCCATGTCAAGCTATGGGGAAGTAAACTGAGGCCTGTACAGAAAATTCCCCAGCTAGCAGCTGTAGAGAAATATTTGAGGATTGTTTCTCTTTCCATAAACACTGCCAATTTTTCGTTCTGTTCTCTGCAAGGTAAGATTCTGCACATATTACAAGACCTAAGTAATTTCGGTAGCATGGATTAATAATGCATAATCCCACTATAAATGCAGGTAGTTTCTACAGCCACTTGAGTTTTGTAAATGTAGCTGACATCATGATCAGCGAATGAGATTGTTGTGGAAACTGCTTCAAGAAGTTCTTGCACCTCAGATGAGGCAATGACCTAAATGCTCTTAAAGGGTACAGGGAGCGGTTTGTGCTGTAAATAAATCCGTCAGTGAAACTGCACTTGAAAACAGACCTAAGGAACCAATACACATTTTTTCTTAAGTTGTCATTGTTTGATTCTTTATAAATGAATAAATGGCATTTCCTCTTTCTTACAATCGTCAGTTTCTCACACCCCAATTTTCCCCCAGTCCACCTGGCAACAGGGATTGGCAGTCACTATTTGATTCCTCATGTCTCAAGGTAGAGATTTTCTTCACAGTCTGATTCTGGATTCGAGAAAGCAAGCAGAAGATTGCATAGGAAAATGGCCTCAATGAGCATCAGTTTAAACTACTCTCTGACTTCCCCATTAAAGCATTTTCTCCTTTTGCAGGCAACCTTACTGTCTGGAGTCTTGGCAATTTGTCTGCCTCCTTTTTTTTTGGTTCAGAGGATGTGTGGATAGCTTGTCCAAGCAGCTCCAAGATAGTAGCACGATTTCATTGTTGATCACTTGTCCAAGTACCGAAGAACCTGGGAAACACAGCTAAGGCATTAATGGGCAAGCAGTGTACAGAAGATAACAATAATACTCACTGCAAAGCACTTAGTGCAAGTGATTTGCTGAGCTCTATTTGCAGGAAATACAGAGTTTAGACAGATGTATATACACATATGTGTGTATATCAACACCTCTGAAGGGGTGTCTGCCTGTTCACGTGTGTCAGCCTATCCAGAGAGTAGCAGCAAGAATATTGTATGAATTTCCTGTCACTGAATTAATATCTTCGGGCGTACTTGATCTCTTGATAATTGCTGCCTGTAGCAGAAATGTATTTCAGAGGTCTAAGTACTTCAAGCTCTTTCTGTCTTCTTTTGCTGACTTAGAAGGGCAAGAGTAAGTGCTGCCAGGACACCTGCTTAGGATCACTTAGCCAAAAGCAATCAGCCAGCATCATCTGAGCTTTTTCAGTCCTGCTGTTGCATGCAGGTGTACTTTGCTTTGCAGCTTTGAGAAGCCAGGCTCATTGTGCAGGCCTTCACAATCATTTTGGTATCTACCCCTAGAAGGAACTGCCTGCCCATGGACTATAGCTGGAGCTATAAATCAGCTCCAGCTGAAATCAGCTAAACTCTGAGCTTGTATGAAAAGTCACCAAAGGTGACAGTGACATGTAACCAGATGATTGCCCTATTCTCTTGGGAGACAGACTGACATGAGCTCTGCAGAGCCCCCATTTTATATTATTGTATAAGTGAGCTTGTTTGTGACTACCACTGTAGCTCAGCTTGCATTTTTTTCAGCCTTCATAACCTGGTGGAGGTAGAGGTTACAGAGACGGGTGAAACCTGAGTGTGGATGTGGGGGAGAAGAAAGGCTTTGCAGTCACAAGACTGCAGCATCATATGACAGGGAATGTGTGTACGAAGCAGGGAGGGTGGTGGCAGGAAAGGGCAAGAGCCCTCATGTTTGTGTTACAGATCTGCATCACAGTACTGTTCAGTATCACAATGACCCCAGCTCCCCTGGGGACAGCCCCTCCTTTGAAAGCAGTCTCCCTCATATTCCAGCAATGACTATGTTTCAAACAACCCTGTTGAGCTACTGGAATGAACTTCTCACCAAGTAGAGGTCACAAATGTTTGCCTTCTTGTTGAAATACTGGGTCTCCTACATGTGCTTACTCAATGCATAGGCGTATACACACAGCTACATCCAGAGAACAAGCAATGTTTTAGTTTTGTGAGAAAAAGAATTGCAGAGGTTTGGTGAGCAGGAAAGAGTCCCCATGGTGTCAAAGTTGTGACTGGACCCTTCCAGGGTCCTGACATTGGCAGATAACTTGAAGAATTATTCTTTCCTGTCTACCGTCTTCTGCCCTTTGATTGCATACTACTGGCTCTCATTATATGCCAGCAAAATCCCTATGGATCCATGTCCAGCTAGATAGAAAGATGGAGTTGGGAGGGAGAGACTGGCTCCCTTTCTTATTGTGCAAATTAGCTTTAGCCCATATCACCCATGGGACCTGGTTTTGTGCATGCTGCATGTGGGCAGGTGCAGTAAAAAGGAACAAATGTGGTAACAAGACATTGAATGTGAGAGTGGATTTCTTTTTCTCATATAAATGTCAGGTTTTCTTATGAGTTCCTGATAAGCAGACAGAGAATAGCATGAGTCTATGAATTTTCTTTCTCAGTTGTTGTTATGCTCTTAATGTAGAAAAACATTAAGATGATAACATAAAGGTGATCATAGAAAAGGAGGAGTAAGTGATGCTGAGCCCAGCATTTCAGCAATGCCCTTGAGTTCATGTTTTACCTGTTCATCTGTAATTGTAGCTTATCAGAAGCACATCAGAAGCCTCAGGTAGAAATGGACAGATCACTGGGCTTGAAAAAAATGAAGCCATGGGCTCACAAGGAGCACAAGGCAAGAAACAATACTATGCTTTCTTGAGAACATCATGAAATGCATGAAAGTGAGATTAATCCTTAAGTTATGCAGAGAAATGTATTAGAAACTTCCAGTGTGCTTCTCTCCTCAACTCAAAAACTTATTTCTAAAAGTGGAAAAGAAAGTCATTCTCTGTTTTCATCTACTTCTCTGGCTTATGGCTAAAACACTTGCTGGGATAAGCCCCTAGACCCTAATCCCCAGTCTTATGAAGGTAAACTCATCATTGCTCTTGGGGGTCTGGGCTTCAGCATGAACTTGGAAGGTGAACTTTCAAGTAGAGTATCTGCTCAGTCTACAGGAGTACCACTGAAATTACTTCAATGATTTCTCCTTAATGAGATGCATTGAGATGAGCACATACAACTCTGTCAGTGCCTGAGAAATGCAGTCATAAGGTCAAAATGAGCACTAGTTTTATTTAATCTGGAAAAATCATAAAGGATATGAGTATCAGAAATTCAGGAAAATGCTCACAAAGCATTCAGTGTCTTCTCTTAGAGCACTGGAAGGGAAAATGCATGATAGAAAACAGTACAGTTACTACAGATGGCTTTTCAAATCTCCTGCAAACCTGACATGATTCAGAACTGCAGATTTGTGCCTTCTCAACAGGAAAAATATGCAGAAAATCTGAAAATATCTGGAAGTCTCTCAAACAACCCTCACTTCTCCATCAAATATTTACTTACAGAGATATTGCTCTAGAGATAGACCATCCAGGAAAACAAATGGAAAAAAAAAAAGAAGTAAATATTTTACCTGACAAAATAGTAGTCTTATGATTTCTCATACTTGCTTATCTTGCAGCGTTTTTAAGTAATAATCAGTATATGAAAGACAGAGCCTTCACATTTTTTGTGCTGTAGATCTCAACATGCCAAGACATTAGTGTGCAGCAATATAAACCATTATCACACAAAGATCTTGTCCCCGTGTCTTTAGTGGCATGTATTATTCAAACCGTGAAAGGTACATGACTACACTTGGTTCATCTGAGGACAAGAGCTCATTTTATCAGACTGGAAAGAAGAATAAATGATCCATATGGATGCCACAAAACCATACAAAACACTATATAAATTAATCCTGATTCAGTCTTAATTAATATGTAATTCTGTATAATATCCTGAAAGAGATTCAGTTAAGGACTGTGATCAGAGCATCCCCTCTTTCCATAACTGTTCTAGGTTGGAAGCAGAGACTGTGAATAAGTGGAAGCAGATGTCCTTTTAGAAAGGCCTGCAACCACAGAGTAGAGGCATTCCTTTCCAAAATCTTAAAATTCACAAATGAAATGAGAACTTTACTGGAATATTGTGCATTCAATAAAGTCTAGAAAATATCATACTACCACTGCCACCACACTGTAGATTTTTAGGCTGTACTTCAATGCATCACAGTACAGTTTTGGAAAAATGCACATTGTCATGGTACTGCATGAACCTATTTGGCTGCAAACTGAGTTTTGCAAGAATGCTGTTTGTGACAGGATAGCAAAAACCCAGGTTTGAGAAAAGCAAAAGAAAAAATAATTTTTATCCTGCCTAGAATGACAAAATTCATAGATTTACCAGGAAGGTTTAGAGAGAACAGAAATGGTGGCTTGTCTCCAAGTGGCACTGCCTGGTGCGGCAAATGTGTCTTTCATGGGGTCAGAGGAGACGTCTTGCAGGCCCCCACCCCCTCCTTCAGGTCAGTGTCCTGCTCTGCTCAAAGCTCTGATAAGAAGCAGATTATTTCCAGACCTCTAGAAGCCAGGGATATCACCTGGGTGTGGTACCGTAACACTTCTTATTTAATACTGTCATGACCTTGTATATAGTAACTGCGTTAAGATAATTGGTTACATAGATACAAAGTCCAAACTGTAGATGCTCAAAGAAACATTTCCTCTGATTTCTGATAAATTATTAAGTCTGTCATTCACTCAGATTGTCTTGTTTTCCCTCTCTTCTGTCCTCTGAGACTTTTAGTTCATGGCCAGTGCTTGCAACATGGTGGTTGCCTGGAGAATTATAAGCGCTTGTAGATAAGATTATTTAGAGTGAAGCCCCCAAGGCAGAAATGAAATGGGAAGGGCCTTTCAGTTTTACCAAATACACATATGTTCCTACTGCAAGGTTTTTGCCTAGCTGATATTCTAACAAACTGGATGTTTTGTCGTGAGCACAAAGAATCTAATCCAATTTTCACAAAAGGCAATGGAAAAAATTCCTTTTGTTTTTCATGGGGCTCAGATTCTGCACTAATTGTGTTTCCTCTCTCAGCCTAGCAGATATATGAATAAAAAGCTGCAGATGTGGTTTTGATTGTCATTAGATGTTCTTTAGATCATGTTATTCCTCTAATGAGCCCAGTTATATTATTAGAACTTCTTTTTATTCCAGATTTTTTTCATTTTGGATACCTTTTAATCTCCATTTTGAACAACTAAAAGTTTTTCTCCTGGGGGAAAAAAGGAAGAAATCTAATTTTTAACACTGTAGAGATACATCAGAGAAAAAAAAAAGAAAAAAGAATAGCAGAACCAAGTCAGGGATAAAATATTTCTGCTTCTGAAACATGGAAGAAAACTGTTTTTTTTTCAAGACACCATGCCTCTCTCTTGTATTTAAAATTTAAGTGTCTAGTGTCTTAGCTATTGTATCCTCTCTTGTCCCTTGACTGGTCTCCCTGTGCTTCCCTTTTCAGTCAGTGCAAGAAAGGAGCCCTTTCCTTTCCTGTTCTCAAGGACAACATGCATCTGGCTTCTTTTAGAAATCTGGGTATGGATGAAGGGATACAGGTCCTGGCATTGCCTATTCCTCACTGTAACAAGTTGAGTTAAGACAGCAGAGCTAGATGCCGAAGACATGGAAAAGCTCAATCACAGAATCACAGATTATGTTGAGCTGGAAGTGAAGTCCATGAAGTCCATCATGAGTCATCATGAAGTCCAACTCCTGGTCCTGCCCAGCACTATTCCCAGGAGTCACCACATACCCAAGAACATTGTCCAAACACCTCTTGAACTCTGTCAGGCTGATGTGCTGTGACCATTTCCCTGGGGAGCCTGTTCCAGTGTCCAGCCACCCCCTGCGTGAAGAACCTTTTTCTTATATCTGACTTAAACTTCCCTTGACACAACTTCAGGCTATTCCCTTTGGCCCTGTCACTGTTACCATGGAGAAGAAATAATTTTCTGCCCCATCTCTTCCCCTCATGAGGAAGTTGTAGCTGCATTGGGGTCTCCTCTCAGTCTTCTCCAGGTTGAACAGACCAAGTGACCTCACCACTCCTCATGCAGCTTCCCCTCCAGGCTGTTCATCATCCTCATTGCACTCTTTGGACACTCTCTAACAGCTCAATGTCTTTCTGACGTGATACCCAGAACTCCCCCAGCACTGGAGGTGAGGCCGCCCCAGCTCAGAGCAGAGCAGGACAATCCCCTCCCTTGCCCAGCTCTGATGCTGTGCCTGATGTCCCCCAGGACAGGGTTGGCCCTCCTGGCTGCCAGGGCACTGCTGGCTCGTGTTCAACTTGCCATGGACCAGGACCCCCAGGTACCTTTCCATGGCACTGCTCTCCAGGATGTCATTCCTGTCTGAATGTACCTCTAGGGTTCTTCCACCCCAGGTGCAGAATCTGACACTTTCCCTTGCTGACCCTCACTTGGCTGGTGACTGCTCAACCCTCCAATTTATTGAGGTCTCTCTGCAGGGCCTCCCTGCCCTCGAGGGAGTCAGCAGCTGCTCCCAGTTTTGTATCATCTGGGAACTTGTTAACTATCACTTCCAGTACTGTGTCCAAGTCATTTATGAAGATGTTGAAGAGCGCCAGGGCCAAGGATGGAGCCCTGTGGAACCCCCTTAGTGACACATTGCCAGGCTGATGTCACCCCATCCTCTACAACCCTCTGTGCCTGATCCATGAGCCAGCTGCTCACTCATGCCATAATGCATTTATCTAACTGCATGCTGAACATGTAGTCCAGAAGGACCCTGTGAGAGACAGTATTGAAAGCTTTACTGAAATCTAAGAAGATTAATCAACTGGCCTGCCTTGATCACCTAGGTGGGTTACCTTGTCTTAAAACTAAATTAAGTCTGGTAAGCTGGGTATTCCCCTCATGAGGCCATACTGGCTGTAATCAATGACTGCATTGCTCTCCAGGTGTTTTTTAATTCCTCCCAGAATAATAGCAATGGGTACTATCTATTTGGCAGTATGCAATTGTGTTGTACATTGCACTTGTATTTACCATAATTTTAATTTTAATAATTTGATTCATTTTCAGCTGCAATTTTGAACATTCGCCTGCTGTGAAGTCACAAGTAGCATTTTATTTAAGTTGATCTTCTGAAGCTGCAAAACATGAGCAGAATCAATAGAATGAATCTGTACATAATTTGTTCATTTTCTCCAACCATTTTCCACCTTCCTGTGTGTTTTATACTAAAGATTTCAGTATTCTGAAAGTGAGTGGGCAGAAGTGTGTGCATATCACTGATAAGTTAGAGAGTTATATATGCACCTCAAGCAGTAATTATGAAAAGTCACCAGGGAAGTGTGTTTGGAGCTTGGGCAGCATCGATCTCTTTTTGTCACTTTATTGGACCCCTCTCATGCAAAGAATATTGGCAAATTCTGTAAAAATTCCTGCAGAAGTTAAACCAGGTTTTTTTTTTGTTTTGTTTGCCCTCTTTCTGTAGCAAGCAGAGCAAGAGCCAAGCTTCTTCTCCAGGCCCATATTTGAAAAGGGGCATTTGCCGTGGAGCCTCTCTGATTAGACTGTGCAAGGAACCCAGGCTGGATATGGTGCAGGAATGTGTGGGTGGTTGGGTGATTACTGCAGTGGTTTCCGCTGTGGTCTTCATTGTTCCCTCTTGGTTTGCCAAAAAAAAAGATGTTTTTTATTCAAGCCTCTCTTCCCTTTAAACCCTTCATTGGTTTCCTAATGAACTACATATCACATTCACCCTCTTTCTACTGAAAAACTTCCTGTAGCTCTCCAGACTGCAACTTTAAGTGCCTCTTGTGCTTGTTCAGCCATATGTCACATTCTTCACCTGGGCCTGGGTAACCTCTTCTACCCATCCCTATGCTGTTCATAGTGGAAGGGCTCTTGAAGTCTTACTCACAGAGGTGTTGTGCCCCTCTTTCCACATCTCAGTAAAGTTTGCTTCTATTGTGATGAAGCCCAAGTTTATCCAACAATACCTTTAAAATTAATGGAAGTATCAACAAAACATTACTTGCATCATACCCAAGCAATTACCTTTTGAGGTGAAGGCTATGATTTTCATGTTCCCTTAGTCCATAACGACCATGATGGTTGTTCTCATTGTGGCAGCACGTCTAAATTTAGTGTGCAAATTCTTTGCCCATTAGATTGCTTGTTTGCTGTGCCAAGTGCAGAGCAGAGTTTAGGCCCTGCATAATTTGGCTGTGGATTGGGATTGCTTACAGCTGGGGTGGCATGCTGTTGTTGGCTTGTTGGCAAGGCTTTCTTAAAGGATGCAGTCTGTGATATGCTCTGCTTCCATTTCATTCCTGGGTGCAAATTAGGGTATTGTCTTTCACCATTAAACTTGCACCACATCTGGAAATGGCTCCTTAAAGGCTGTGCCTTTGGTTGTGTGAGACCATGGAAGGTGAGGACTCTGAGATGTTCCATAGGAACCCCTCATTTTCTATGTAAAAACTCTTCTGGAGAATTAATTTCAACAGAAAGAGATGGACTCCAGAGGTCCTTTATCTTTCACCTTGAAATGGCTAATCTACAGAATAACATGTAGCCAGTTCTTGTTTTTCCAGTGTTTGAGTGGAAAAGTCTAGTGTCTGAAAAGCTGAAAGTAAGTTCTATTTTGTTTTGAGATCAGGGTAAGTAAGCATTGCTGGTGATGAACAAGAAGAATTTTCTGGATCAACTAACCAGGTGTACATTTGTCTAGATCACCTTAAAAAAGATAAGAGTAGTGTAGTATAGAAACATTTGTTAAGAGCTATAATGGTAATCACAGCATTAATGATAAATTCTGGCTTCTTGGTACAGCCACAAACTTTTCATTGTATTCTTTAATTTGATGTTAAATAACACTAGGCTTATGTTGCATACAGGACACTATTTAGTGACTTTTCTGGCTTAGTCAGTATTTTAAACAAAACATTTAAGGCCCAATAAAATGAAGGTATAGTTTAATCCAATTAAATCAAAATTAAATCCAGGTAATATTTGTTGAAAAATTTCAAAGTAAAACATTTGAACTTAAATAAGCACATTCCTTTATTTTTTCCCTTGCTGAATCAATTTCAAGAACTTGCTAAGGATTTCCATTAAATTTTTCCTGATCCAACAACCCCTTTTTGCAGAATAAGATTCAGACAGAGATGTTTCCAATTCTTTCCATATTTAGAAACATGCAAGTGAAAAATTATATCTGTCAATAGGTCTGGGAATTCTTGTCTTTCCAGAAGCATGGCCTTCAGGGACATGACTGGCCATTTGTGCCAAGAGCCACAGAAAACGTGAGATGAGCCTCACGAACACTGATAATGTTTTCTACAGCTTTGACTAGCTGGTGCCAAGCAGCTGTTCACTAAGATCCACCGCCTTATCCAATGCTCTTCATCTCTAGTCTGCCCTGGACTTGCCTCTGATGATTCCACTGTCTGTCCTGCTTGCCTTCCTCTCTCTCCTTCCTTTGCTTTGTCTTCTCCTGTCACTTACCATGCTCTTGTCCCTGCCCCCAGTGAAACCAATGGGTATTTTGGTGTTTGTTGGTGTGGATCTCTGTCTATCATCTTTCTCTATTTCTTGTCTGTTTTGACTAAGAAATTCAAGATGAGACTGTCCTGTCCTCCTCACCCATGCAATGCCTAGGGCAGTAGACCTCCACTCCCAGTTTACTCGTAACAACATGTAAAATAAGTATGTAAATAGAATGGACAACAGTCTTACCCACTTAGATAGGAAATGGTAAAAAACATGATCCTTGCCCCAAATATTCCCCTAATATGAAGCAAAATAATTCTCTCTTCCTATATTGAGTTGTTTACATGCCTATTTTACTTTAAGTGTGTTTTGTCTGTTTATCTTCCACTGGCAGTCTTATGTGGCTCTGCATAGCAATCTTTCTAGCACAGTAATTTCTCACTCATGTTTTCCTTCCCTTTTTCCTGCAGACTAAATTCAAACTCCTCAATCTCCATATCCAGAGCCTTCCATAAATTCTCTCTGCAAACCTAATTAACAGCAGAGTCCTGCAAGAAGTCAGCACGTGGAAAAGCTGGGGTAGGCTCCTGCACTGCAATTTCATTCTAAGTAGTGAGGAAACCAAGGTGATAGAGGTATTCAGTGTTCCCTTATCTCCTGTGAGGTAGTCTCTCACACAACTGCTTGCCAGCCTTTCTCTGACTCACCCGGCAAAGCTGGGATTGGAACAAAATGGAAGGAGCACAATTTCCCAAGTTTAAGCCTAATGTCCTACACCTAGGTCCAAACCTGCACTTAAAAGGATTGCTTACATCCTTCCTCCTCGATCCACAAAGTCTCTTACATAAAATGTTTTCTTAGGTCACTCAAAAATCATTTCATGATGACTCAGTGGTCCATAATCTTTAATGAGCTTTTGGCAGTTGTCAGTGACTGCTTGGAAATTTCAAGAGTGCAAGTGTAAGTTGCCACTGCTTAAGCGTGTGAGGGAAAATACTTCTTCAGTGCTCATAATTTATAGCTCAGCAAAGATCAAGCATGAAAATAGTACATTCTCAATTAGCTGCTGGTCTGCATGGTGCTGGGAAGCTGTAAATAAAACCTGTCTGTGTTTTGCTGGACTGTGAATAGGCTGCTTTGAGGAATGCCTTGAGGTGGCTGTCTATGACAGGCTGCTGCTCTGCTCAGCTGTTGGCAGTTACCTCATGGTTTGGGTTTGGTTTTCTTCTTTTAAATCAACTTGTAATAAAATTCAAGTTAACCTTAAACTGAGGTCAGTCTGAGGCTAGGTGGGTGATATATATGTGCCTGATGCTAAAAGTATCTAAAGGGTTCTGATTACTTTAACTCCTGTCAGTCTAGTTATAGACCTTAATATAAGATAGAAAGTATTCTGGTCCCACAAATCTCTAGTCTTCCTAGCAATAGGATAAGAATAGGCCTCTTGGCTATTTTTTTAGATCCTGTTTGTTTGGGGTTTTTTTTAGTATTAATGATCAACACATGGTGTTCATTTCCCTCCTAAAGTGGAACAACCAGAGCTGAATGCAAACATAAATGAAGCATGTTTGCTGTAGACTATAAGCTCCTGGACAAGGAAACTTTCTTCACTTACAGGGAAAAAAAAAAAAAAAAAAAAAAAAGGCAAGAAGGGAAAAAAAGGAGATTGTCTGACTTTCCTACATATTTCTAAGGTCCACTTTTATAGAAGAGCCAAAAACTACCTGCAAGACTTTGGACGATGTAAACTGCTTCAGTGAGGACTGCGATGTAACTGATTTTCTCAAAACTTTATCAAAAGTTGTTTTCCTAGGGTTTGTTGGAGCAGGGTTGTCCTGATGAGAAGCCTTTTACTGAACATTAAAAAAACAGTTGATATCAAAATTAGTCATGAGCATCAGCTGATTTAATTGAGTTTCTAACTTGGAAAAGCATTAGACGAATGTTTTTAAACTACTCAAGTACCCACTTGGGTCAAAATATTTTTCTGGTTAAAAAAATTAGCTTGGTTTACAACAAAAATACTTGGTCTTTATAAAATGGTTAGAAGTAAAGTTTGTTTAAAAATTACATTCATGGAATATTTAGATTTACCAAATCAAAGCTTTTTTTGAACTTCTCAAAAATAGTTACATATTCTGCTTTTCTCTGAGTAAAGTTATTCAAATCTAGAATGTTCTTGTAGAAGCACTGAGTGTGAATAATGGCTTTTTAGGTGACATAATTTCATTTTGCAGATCTGCCAAATCTATTCTTCTATCCCCGTGAAGTGGTCAGGTGTTAATCAACATTACCTTATTAACTATAGAGTTCTCTGTTTTGATTGCCTGGGGATGGCATTTTTTGCACAGGTGCCCTAGCTGGGGAACTGAATTAATATCCATTTTCCTTGGCTAAAAGGTTTGTTTTTCTTGTCTTGTTTGTCTTTTTCCAAACATAAATGCGGAATCTCTTATGGTCTTGCATTTACAATTAGCTGTTTCCACACTACAGGCATTCTCTCCTGCTGATGCTGCTTTGTTAGTATGTAGATACATTTTCATGCCTTCACCTAAGGTCCCAGTCCTTTCCTCACGGAAATAATTAAATGTCTTGCCACTGATATCAGTGGAAGCAGTTTCTGGCCTTACATCAGTACTCCTCTTTCCCTGAAGAGGTTGTGGACTTTCCCAAATTTAGTGATTAAACAGCAGATCACTCTTCATTGAACACAATGCTAAGGTATGCAGCTTTTCCTAGTTCCTGGAGTTTTCAACTGAGTGTCCTCCCCCAGCTGACAGTACTCAGTCTGTCATAGTCCCCATATGTCCCTTTCACCTGAATTTGGATACACACTTCCAAAGTGGAAATGTTTCCTGTCAGATTACCTGGCTAACAGTCTGCCACTGCTTAATATGCTAGTTTATTTCATTTTCCTTTGAGCTAAGAGTTTTCAAAAACAAATCCTATTTTTCTCATTTGGAGTCTTTGTTTCTAGTTTGTATTTCTGTAACTCTTTATGACACAGCAAATCAAGAGAAGTCAGCCTTGTATTTAGCTTTGAAGGTGGAAAAGCTGATTCTTTCCTATAGCATACGTCCAGATTCTAAGACTTTTCCTCTCCCCAGTAAACTTAGCAGGGATTCCTAAGTGAGCTAGGTCTTTTATTAGAAAATGCCAATTCTCCCTGATACAGAGCCTAATTAAACCAAGTGTGAAGCTTCCTGAGGTTTCAGTGAGATTTGGCTTGAACTGTGAATGGACCCCTGTTCCCCAAAGCAAACATGGGCTGTCTTTTCCAGGCTATTTAGTCTTGCTTCCAAAAAAATGGAGCTTACTTGAGTCTACTACCAGGCACAGACATACTCTAACCAGATTTGTGGAGGGTAATTTTTGTTTCTTATTTTTAATTCCTAGCATTCTTACAGATTATTTAAAGTAGTGAAGTGAAAATAATGTTATGGCAATAAAGTGACCCACTACTCTGTTCAAGCATACCTTTTCCAAAGAAATAGCTGCTTTCTGCTGCAGCAGACAGAGCCTCCATCCAAGAACACCATGCAAATGCAGAAAGCCTTACATGCAAGGTCATTTAGTGCACAAATGACTCTTCTGGCCACACCTGCTTAATTTTACCTTCAGTTTTGAATAGCTCCCTTCCGTGAAGGTGATGAAAAAGAGCATCTGAGAAGCAAAGAAGCTGACAGCTTCTTATTTTACAGCATCAGTACCAGACATAAGGCCAAGCTTTGTCCATAACTCCTCTAGAAATCCAGATTATAATGGCAGCTGGGAGACACTACAGGTAGAGAGGTATGGTAGTGGGAGAGACATTACATGTGGAAAACCAGGTGTGTAAAGATGACCGTTGTCTACCCTAACCAGGCTATATATAAATAGATGGTAAAGTCTACAAAGATAAAGGCAAAGTGATCATCTTGTGTGCTTCACCACCTTGTTGGAGGGCATTTCTCCTACTCTGCCAGGGATGAATGAGTTTTGGGAGAGGGAGAGAGAGAGGGAGGGGTGGAGAGACAGAAGCACAGGAGAAGCATGGGAATACAGGATCCCACCTCCATCAGTCTCGTCTCTCTGCTTGCATGGACACCATTGAATAATTCCTGAGTCAAGTGAAACTTTCCTGCTTTGTAGGAAGGGAAGGGAACAAAACGGCCGATCCATGTCTTTCTTATTCCTTGGCAAAAGTGAATATGGAAATGGAGGCAGGACACAGCAGACTGGACAGTTGCAGTGGTTGGAGAAGCTGATTTCTGGAGGCAGAAATTACGATAGGCAGAATTTCCTTATCTCTGATTTTTGAAAGATTATTGTGTGCATGCTAACTCCTTCATAAGCTGGTATTTGTAGCTGCCTTAAGATACTGCTGTAAGCGTTTTTTAAAATTGCTTCCAAGGGGAGAGTTTTCCGAGTTGTTACAAAGTAAATGACACAGAGCTGAATTCCTTGCCTCCTTCTTCACTGCACCATTTCAGTGACACAAGAAGCCACAGGCATGCACAGCTCATAGGTCCTGCACCCCAGCTGCCACTCCCTCGGCACTCGCCTGCTTCTCCCTCCTTCTATCCCATCCTCCAGCAGCTCAATCCCTCCTGCCTCATTTTACTTCATAAGCTCTTACCTCTCAGCTGTCAACAGAGTGGTTCTTACCTCTCACCTGAACCCCATAATCATAAATCAATAATTGCAAGATGACCCCTACATGAATAGAAGTCTGGTGGAGATGCTTATTATTTAGATGACATAGAGAGTGTTTCCTGTTTATCTTGTTCGGGTTTTACGAAGGTTCCTGCTACAAATAAGTGCCTTGGCTGAAGCATCAGCTTTCATGGGAGCAGCCTGATTTTACTGGGGCGGGTCCATGTCCTGAAGCCTTCAATTATATTTTAATACTCTGGAAACTCTTTTCTTGCTAACAAGACTTTTATTTGCATTGTTATGGTGCAGGCATGTGATGCCATTGCCACAAACTGCTCTGTTGTGATGTCACAGAGTAGCAAATTGACATACTGGCATTTGCAAAGCAATAAAAATTACAACCAAAAATATGAGATACGGGAGGTTGTAATTTGTTTTTAGCCAAGACTGGTGAGTCAAAAATAAATCTGTAATTTAAAATATGTCAAAAAATATCTAAACAGAATTTCAACAAAATGTTGTTTATTAGTCATTCTTCTATTACTAAGCTGCATCATAATTATGGTTTATACATAGGAAGCTTGCTAATTGCTTTTATATTGAAATCTCTAATTAAATATTTGGCTTAACTAAATCACAGATTAAAAATGACGTGAGAGGACATGACATGAATAGCTGACTTTTCTGGTAATGGGGAAGATGCCTTGGGAAAGAGGTGTGAAATAGCAAACCTCTCTGCAGCGAGTGTGCAAGGAACTCATCTATTTCAGTATAATTCCCGCCTGAAATTCTTCACAGAAGTGGTCTCCTATCAACGCAATTTTTATTTAGCTAGTTCTTACTCTTAAATTGCTTATTTTTCAGCAGTCAAGCTGCACCCCGTAGAGTCTCCATTTCAGGATTCTGTGTGTAGGGAATCCCTCTATCACTCCAGCTACAGCATGTGCCTCGGGGGTTCCCACTTTCTTTGCAATAGCTTGATTTGTCTGCTATCAGTGCAAGCACCTTTATTTTTAAGCACTAGTTACATCAGGTCTGGGCTATTTCTAGAGCCTCACAAGCAAGGATGAGCCATTTCCTCTCTGGTAATCTAAATGGGCTACTAAATCTAAGATTAACAGTATTCCTGACTTCAATGATCTTAGTGTCTCTGTCTATAAAATCTTCCATGTTAAAATAAGAATCTACCTAGGAATACATATCCAAATAATTTAATTTCAATTATTCTGAATTAATTTATTATTCTGAATTTAATTTCAATTATTCTAGTTTCTGTATAAAAACTAGAATTTCTTCATTTGTTCAATGAAACAATTCCTTCTAGTTGCACACAACTACTTTAATTTAAAAGTGAATGTATTGCAAGGTGAATTCACTTGCATGTCGGCTGGCAAAGTAAAAGGATTTCTCTTTGAAACACCTCATGTGTGTCAGATGTTAGAGCCAGAGCTTCACAGCTCAGTGGCCAAGCTGCTCAAAACAAATGAATTGGATCACTTCATTGATTCAGAGACAGGCATCAAGACAAAGTGTTTTCAGGTTGTTATTTTCAGGATTGGCAGGGACTCTGTGAGAGATCAAAATTCTGTATTAGCCATCCAGATACTGAATTAATGTTCATAAAGATCACCTTGCAATGGCAGTGCTTGGAAGACTTCAGCCAAAGTGCACAGGTATATGCAAACAGAGTGCTGCATTGAAAACAGCTTTGAAATTTATATAAGGTATACTTCCAAGTAATTCACGGTTTTTGAAGGAAGAATTGTGACACAATTACCTTGGTGTTTGCCACTGTCAATTCTAGTTCGTGCACATCCCTGAAGTGTTCTAGCAGCCCCTTCTCCCAACAGCAGAAAACTATGGGAAGTGGAACCTCAGTGCTCAATGTCACAACATTGTCAATAGAGCTGGTTTTGACATTGCATCGAGTGGGAGTAGAATCTTGAGACAGAAGGCATGGAAACAACAGAAATGGGTACCTCAAGGAATATTTTTGCTTTTTATTTTGCCCTGTGTTGGGCAAAACAGTCCTTTCAAATGATAACTTCCCTGATCAATAAAGGCATATTGTGACAACTAAAAGTAGACAATGTATTCTAAGACACTAGATTTTAATCTTTTGTAGGAAAAGTTAGAAGAAGAAAATATAATTTGTGGGAGAGTGAGTCAGCATCATTTCCTGGCCAAATTCTATTTAGGGTTATTAGTTTCTTTTTGTCTTTGTATTCCTCCACATTTTCAGAAACACTGTAGCTTACATTCAAACACAGAACACTCTGACATGCTGTTAAAGGTCTGTTTCTCCACTGTACAGGTGACTGTGCTGAGGTTGTGGGAAGAGCAATTCTTAATTGTTAAGACATAGTGCTCTACATTCTAGGGCTAGTCTTTAGATTAAAAGTTGCTGTATAAATATAGATTGCAATGTATTATCCTTTATTGACTTTATTATTTTTTATTTACTCCTATTAGGAATGAATACTTTGAAATATTTTGTAATGTCAAATATCTCTTAATTCTGGCTCTGAACGCAAACTAAACTCAGTGATGTCCAGCAATATCTCAGCTGTGAGCTTTGGTCTAAATCTAAGTATTTTAGATATTTCAAGTAGTGTTGACATGACTAAAGGGTAGAACTGCTGAAGTACTTCTAAGTTGCAAGCCCTATAGAGTCATATTGAATTGGCAAAATAATAGTATTTATTGAGGCCATCAAATTAAGGGTGGTAGCATGACTTTGTATAAACATCCTAGAACTTCAGTCAAAAGTCTGACAAACAGGAACATGCTAATTGGTAATAAAATCAATTACATTTAAAAGGAAAAACCTCAACCTCTCTTTACCTATAAAGTGTAAGGAGATTGTCTTCATGATCTGGTGACAGACTGCCCTTGAATTCCTACATCATAAACTAAAAATGGCAACTGATAAACCTCCGAAGGGATGAGCCTCTCTTCTGAAATGTGTTGAATATACACCAGCTATGTTTGAGTCACTCAGTGAAGTACTTATGGAGTCTGAACACATTGCCACAGTATGCTTCAGGTCTGGTGTCACATGTGCTAATAGCAGGGTGGAGAGATAGAGCTAATCTCACCTTCATGCAGTAAAGGCATAGTCACTGCTTACAGAGGTGTTGTTAGATCTTTTCTGCCCCACAGCATGCCCACTAGTGAGCAGGATGGTGGGACTGAGGTTCAGTTCCTGAATCAGCACATCCTTTGGCAACCCTGAAAGAGCCCTCCCCTGAGGACTGCTGCCAGGGAAGATGGTGCCTGTCACCCTGCTGGGCTCCTCCAGGAAGGCTCTCTTCCTCCAGGGTTTCTTGACAGATTGGCAGAAGTCATCATGAACCCCACATACATTTGTTTTCAGATGTTTACAGGCTGCAGGTTGCTTTGGTAATGTGGTTACATCCCAGACTGGGTCTGTTTGATTCCATCTGTGCAGTTGTCTTTATTAGATGACCAGGATGTCTTTTCCCTTCACACTCATCTGTTATTTATGTGGGACTGTGGTCAGGCAGCTCAGGCAGACTAAGACTGTCACAGCACTGTTATTGACAGGACCTATGCCACAGCTTCATCTGTTTTATTTTCCTCATCAATGCACAGAAACTAGCATGT
The DNA here is from genome assembly GCF_030490865.1 of Poecile atricapillus. NCBI lineage: Eukaryota > Metazoa > Chordata > Aves > Passeriformes > Paridae > Poecile > Poecile atricapillus. The sequence goes on from NC_081251.1 coordinate 56,811,160, forward strand.
TTCCATTCTCTTACAGTGAGCGATGTCAGCTGCACAGCCCCTGCTTGGGACGGGGGACACTGCTGCATTTCCATAGGTAACTCAGCTCTGACTATGCCCTGCGGGGCCCAGCCCAGCTCCTCTGTAAACCTCACGGCCAGATTTGCCATGTGTGGCAGAAACCTGATTTTACTTCAGCTGCCTCAGCTGATCAATACGCCGACATTAGTTATTACAGACACAAGATCACGTAGTGAGAGGTATTGTCTCATCAGACACGTCTGGAACAAATTAGAGTTACTATTCCCTGCTTTGCTTAGCCACATTCACCATCTTATTTAGAATATAAGAACAGTAACGAGGGCAGTGAGGCGCAGACACAAAGGACTCATCCCTTTCATTTCGAAAAAGGATCATGTCATTGTCATTTAGACTTGATCCTCATTGTGAACGGAAATATTAAAGGATTAGTGAGCCATTTAAACCCAGTTATGCCCCCAAACATTGGGGTGGCTTTCACTGCAGGCCAGGGTCACTGCTCCCATGTGTGCAGAGAAGAGGATTGCCCAGTGTGACCACCACACCAAGAGAGGGTTGGCTAATGCTTTATTTTCGGTGACTTAACAGGCTAAGGGAATCCTTTTTCTGAAGAGTTTCCTAAAATAACACTGCTTACTTGTGACAGTAAATCCTAGATTAATGTATTGCTCTCCTTTCTACCTTCCAGTCTATTTTTTTCTCTTACAAAAATAAAAATGTTCTCCTACACCTCAGGTAGGATATCGAACATAACTGTCTAGAAATTAATCTTTCATCTGGGAACATGGGACCGACAAGAGAAAACCAAAATCCTAAATTTCATGGAAGTTGATAGGAGCAGTGCCTGAAAACTATGTAAGATTTTAAAAATTGTTCTGAAGCTAGACATGGTGTAATTTTTTAGAACATCTGAAGCTGAGATGCAGTAACGTCACAAACTCAATTGTTTTATGCTACACTCTTGAATGCAGTCTAGTATTGGATTTCTGGGAAAGTTTTTTGTACTATTTTGATTGCTGAGCATTAAGACATGGCAGACTGCCATTCCAATCCACCAGTTTCAAAAGCAAGAGCAGTGCAGGCCATGTCACACAGCTTGTGAGCCTGTAAGGAACTTTCTTCTGATATAGAAGGATTTGGATGGCTCTAAGTCCCTGTTTACAAATGATAGACAAAAAGTGCTGCTTTTGGCAAGGATATGATTTAAATGATCTCATTGCACCCCTTAGTAACTAGGGCTTGTGTCCCCAAGCCCTACTCAACAGTGTACACACACAAAGTCATTCTACCATAACTACACCCCAGGAAACTGAGCAGCCCATGAGGGGGAAGAAGACTGCACCTCACACTCACACTTTCCAGTTCACCCATAAATAAGCTGTAAGCCTTAAATTCCTCCCTTATTAAGCTACTCAGGAGTGCAGTGGAGAGGCCTCATCCCATGATCCTGCTGTGCCTAGCATGTGCCTTTAAGTGTTTCATGGGTATGTAAGCCCAGTACATCCCCTGGTGTGGCCAGGTCACTGAAACAAAGCAGCTGCTTTGGGAAAATGTGTCACTATGGGCATTGCCAGGGGGAATCTGAGCATCCTGGAGGAGTCCACCCAGGAGAAGAAAGTAAGGCTGATAATGGGGTTAATGAGATAAAGCACTTGTGGCTGGTATACAGACAAAGTCCCTTCTTATCTATCAATGATGTTTCTTGAAAGAGGAATTCACGTTTTAAATACAGGCTTTTAATTTATCTGTTATTACTTAGCAGTCTTCTTTCAGCTGTACAATATGTCAATAAAAATTAATTTAGGGTCTTGAAGATCAGAATCCTTTAGAAAACAAAAAAAAAAGTCTCTGCTTCAGTTGTGGCTGGAAAAAAAAATCTCTCTTCTTTATTTCTGCCTCTGAGTTTCCTGCCTCTCTACTTCCAGGTTGTATTCATTGCAGTATCATTAGTAAATGCTGCTTCTGGATGAACTACGCAGCAGGAAGAAATAAAAAGCAATGAGCTGTCCATCATGGTTTGAAGATCTGATCGGTGCAAGGCTTTAAGAAAATTCTCATTGCTGGGGCAGGGAGATAGCCAAGTACGCTCAAACACTTGTCTGTGATGAATTTTGCACTTCATACTTCTGCCACTGGACAGCAAGGTGATGTGACCACCTTGTGAAGGAGTCTGCTTTAGTTGCGATTGGCAGAAAAGCGCACGGAAACTGGTGCCTATTCACTCAGCAAGATTTTGGTGCCACAAGCTCCAAAGGGGTTCAAAGCAGGGGTTCAAAGTCCTTGTTTAGGTACTCAGACTCCTGTTGCTCTGGATGGAGACGGTCAAGTAACTCAGGAAAAAAGTGCAGTAGGGAAGGGATGCCAGGTGGGAATTTGAGACTATGGAAATCAGGATGTACCTCAGTGTTCCAAACTTCTTTCTCTGGCTGCCCTTCCTCCTCACTCCCTCACTGCCAGACCAGAGAGTGGTGGGGGCTGCAGCCTGCCAGGACAGCCTTCACCCCCTGCCTCTTTGAGGGGCAGCTGGGGACTGAAGGTGGCTGCCTCCAGAGTGCTCTGGCTGCACACCATCCTGCTTTCAACAGGCAGGGCAGGACCTTCCCCTCAATTGCTTTTTTAAAAGAGCTAACTGATGATTATGAGTTATGCTCTGATTATCCTCTGATGCATCCTTTGATTCAGAGAGGATTAATCTCCACCAGGGTGGAGGTCAGCAAACGGTCAGATCTGTGCTGTATTCAATGTTCTCTAAGCAAGCAGATCAGGATGGCTCCCTCAGATGACAGAGGGAAGAAAGGGAGTACATGGATATCTCATCTCTTGAACTCCCAGTAGTGTCCCTCTGAACACAAGGCAGAATGAACACAAGTACAGGTCCACCTGCTCACAGGTCAGGTGAATTCCAGGCACGACAAATCAAGGCATGGTTGAGGGTTGCCTTTGGTGTTAAATTGTGGCAGGAGAAATCTCCTCTCCTGTTTTGTGACCCCAGATATCAAGCATGCTGGATGCTGGAGGAACAGAAGTGAGGCCAGGGTGGCAGATACACTCAGAAAGGAAAGGAAAAAGAGATTAATCTGCATTGATGTGCATGGGCTTCCAACCAAGCTCCATACTAAGGCTTTCAACCAAGTCCAAACTGCTTCATTGGAAACATCAAGGCTTTTAGAGTTTTTTCCTTTCAGGAAATGGAATTTCTGATACTTCAAGAACTTTAATGTTATAACACATGAAGTGCTTCTGGATATTTTTGAGAGCCATGCAGAAGTTGCATCTCTAACAGTGGAATTAGGAGAAATTCAGGAACCTCCATCACTGTATAACCATTTTATACTATTCTGAAGTTTTAGTGTCCTGTGGGAGTAATAAAACGTGAAGCAAGAATCAGACTTGAATTCCCTGACTTTAGTGTTCTTACCGTTACTGAAACACCAGGGGAAGCCAGATAAAGATTTCATATGAACCCTTCAAGGACAGAGAGCAATACTTAAAATTGTGGCATGTAAAGTCACACTGCTATTCACATTTACTTGAACTTGGCAGGTCTTTTATTATTATTTTATGCATTTTCCATTTTTTCCTTTTATATTTACTTTTGTGTTAGCTCGTGGCATTTTTTATATTGCTATTATGGCAAGTTTTGTATTCAGCATATTATTCTGTGGCAAGAGGATATGAATGAACTCTGATTCAGCAAGTTAGCAGTACTGCAAGAAAGACTTCAGGGTCAAAGCAATTGACTGCCAGAGACATAAAAGCATTACACTAAAATAGCATTGCAGCATTCACAGAAGGCACAAAAAAATCAATTTCTCTTTAGAGACTACAGAAATAATTACGATCTATTTTTACAGTACAAGTAGAATGCAATTTTTTGATGATGTCAGGTCTTTTAGGTACTCAATGATGTCATTCCCATAGATGATGTAGATAGAATAAGAACAATCAGCATTACAGTTCTCATCAGTAGTGGCTGGATTTGCAGTTTCATTGCAAATAGATGCAAGTCTAAAGTCTGGATTTTTAGTGAAATGTCACCTAACCACAAGGACGACACTGACCTGAAGAACTGAAAAAAAATCTCCCATGGGAATTCAGTGTGTTCACTTTACATTTTTTTTTCGTTCTGTTCTTCCTTAAAACGAAACAAAGAAAATCCAAAAGCAATTTGTCATTTGGTTCAGAAAACACTGAGGCAAAAAAGAAACTGGCCAGCAAAAGAATTTTTTTTTTTTTTTTTCCCTAAGTGGCATATTTTGAAGTATTTTTCAACAAATTTGGCTCAGCCTTGAGATGAAGGCTCTGGTTGGTTCCTCACACATCTGACCTCATGCATTCACCTCTATTGACGTGACTGTTGCAGCCCACCCCCAAGGTGCAGGGCAGAAGTGCCCTCTGGATCAGAACCTGCAGGAGATTCTGGGTTTGCCTTTTCTCAGCAGCTTCAGCTCTGAGGATAGGGATGCAGGAGATTGTCAAAAGAGGCAACTCCTTTTCTTAAGAGCCTTTTTTAATGCAGGTCAGAAAGAAGGAGGGGCCTTTCTCCAGGAGGGTTTCAAACAAGCTGTTCTTTGAGAGATGGCATGTCACTCCTGGCAGCCTGTGAGCAGCACAGTCAGTGCAGGAGCACTGCAAACTAAGCCTGGCAAGGTGTTCAGCTCAGGGCCTGGGCAAGATGTATCTCCTTCTGTGTTTACTTGTTTGCAGGTAAATAAAACACAGCCAGTCAGTGGGGAATATAATGCTCTAATGCACATTATCACTTCCCTTCTGAGTTTACATCATCAACAACATTCAGTCATCTCCTTATTATATACAGCCAGCTGCATGCACTTTCTTTAAATCTATTTAATCATAAGACTGCCCCCACTAAGTTTAGGATACAAAAGGCATTTGACCATGCAGAGAATAGAAAAGAACATTTGCCTTCCAAGATGGTATTTTAAAAGTGATTACTATAAACAAATAAAGTCCAGCTAGTGGTGTAATAAAATCTGCAAATGAAATGGAAACAATTAAAAAAAACCAAAGCTTTTCCTTTGTAAAATTGCCAAAGCACATTTAAGTAACTAAAAAAAAGATCTTGTTTAGAACAAAAAAAGTAAAAACTTTTTCTACTTTTATATTTTGAGGAAATTTTCAATGACTCAGTAAGATATGAAATTTCTGAATTATGAAACTTCTTTAAAATAATGCTCAAAAGATGATTGCAATTTAGTCTGTTAACAAATGGCTGTTTGACTATTAATGATGCAGTGAAATAATATATGCATTGGTTTGTATTTTTGGTCTATGTGAGCACTTGGTCCTGATTTGCATATCTGCATACACAAGCAAAACCTCCCCCAGTATAAAATAGGTTATTAAAGCCTTGTTCAAAAATACATGCAGATGCTCTTTACTTTCTCATTACAAGATTGTTTCACATCCTAGGTTACCATTTTAACACCTTTTCTGAAGTGATCAGTTACCATTAAAGACATTTTCCAAAGAGGGGAAGTAGCCTCTGCCTCAGCCTATCCCCACCCAGAAGTGCCCATTTGCCTGGGCTGACCTGCATGGCTCCTGTGGCCAAAGCTGAGCCCTCTGAATGGGATGGAAAGTCACTTTTGACAGGGGGACAATGACTGGAAAATGGGAGGTGCTCTGGGAGGGATTTTGAGGGCTGTTCTCAGGCAGCTAGAACATGCAGCTAGGAGCGATACCCTCGGTTTTTGGCCAGTCCCAACACTTCAGAGAAGGAAGCGACTGCCAGGCTGAATGTTATTTTCTGATTATAATAGAGGCACACATGGAAAGGAAAGATTCCCCATAGCAGTCCATTTGGAGAATAGCTCGATCTCTTGGGAATTGTCCAGCTGGTGGCCAGGAGCCTGGAGCTCACAGGCTCTTGGTGGCAAACACAGCTGAGGGACTGTGTGCTGGTGCGTTGCCTCAGCTCTTATTTCTGAGTGGCTGGAAGGTGCAGTTCTATGTAGATGTAATTTGACCTCTGGGTGACAGAGACCAATAAACACATCAAGGTCCCTAGCAGCAGATCAGGGATAAAACCTGCCAAACATCTAGCACAAAGAACTTGGCAAATCTCTGAAGTTCATTATATTTGATAACTTACTATATTGGATTTGCAATAAGGATTGCAAACAAGGATTTTGAACTGTTGAGAGTATCTTTCCTAAGGTTCCTCTAGTGCTTTCAAGGGCATAGTTGTTATGGATCAGATTAATATATTTCAGGGTTGCCCACCATAAAGAAAGAAATAGAAAAAGCCAAACAAAATGTCTTGACTTTATTCCAGAATAATGTATGACTATTCAGAAGTATGAATTTGCTTCTCCATGTATAAAATGTCCAGAATGAAAATGCTTAGAAAACTAGGCAACATGTTATATTTTTTCAAAAAGTATTTATAGTTGTATTTTAAGCATATGAAATAGTTTTTTGTACTATGAAGGGTGGTCTGTTGACAGATTTTAATTCTGCTACTTAAAAATAGACAATTTTTTTTTTTAAATTTTCTAAATATGTTTATGTTATGAGAATATACACTATGCTTCTCAAATCAGTGAAGGGATCAATATAGTCCTATCTGAAACTTGGGGATGTTTGAGAAGGGCAGGGGAGATTTGCCTTTCATGTGAGCTCATGGCTGTTTATTTGCTATTAATACAAGTCACTTCCCAGCTGTTGATGAAAAGCCAGAGCTCTAATATCCCATTGCATGGGTTACTTTTAAGAAGTGCTGCTAGAAAAACAGCCATGCTGGACTAAGCATGAAAGTTTTTACTTCTTTTGTTTTTTCTGTCAGAGTTCTTTTGCTTAACATGAAACAATCAAACCTTCCTAAGGACAGAGATAGCAGGAGAAAGACCATTTTGGGTATCTGGTGGATGGAGCAGGGAGTGCAGGAATCCAGATGCTGCATTAAGAGATGTAACTTCATACCAAATATTTGTAGCTAGAGAGTCTGGATCACAAGCCTCCCTTTTCAAGGTTCTGATTCATCAGACACCAAAGTAAGAAGTTTAATGTGGAGCAAAGAAATGTATGGTAGACTTGTGCAGGCCCTTGACATGAAATTCAGCTTATTCTGTGTTGTTGTGCCTTTAATCAAAATTCTTTATTCCCTGCCTCCATTGGAGCTCATGCTGCTTGCAGGATGAGGAATGTTTATGCTCAGAGGAGTGGCCAGCAAGCTGTACTTTCAGTATTCCTGCTGGATGTCATGAGCATGGGGCATGAGATGACGTGCACAAAGGCTTACATTGTCTTTGAGAATATCAAATGAACATTATCTACAATCAGTAAGGTTTTTATGGATAATTTGCCACCTACACACACACTATTAAAGCTCTTGATGTACCTGAGTGTTCATCTCTAAGTTACAGCAGTAGTATGAAATCCCACCAAGTTATTATTTCATGATTTTTCTTTCAAATACAGTGTTTTACTGCTGTAATCACTTCCATCTAGGAGATTTCAGAAGAAAGTTTCATCTCCATTATTGGTGATTTATAGAATCAGCTTTGTCCACATCTGGAGCTTTCCTGTGACCTGCTGAACCACAATTAATGGAAGCTATAACAAGGAAAGTTGACTTCCCTCTCCCTAATAAAGAGGAACCTTTGTAAATAGGGTATATTCAGAAGTTTCATGCAAAGTAAAATGCCAGCAAGTCCCCGCTCTGTTAGGGAAGGAAACAGGAAGGGGGGAAAAATCTATTGCAACAAGAGGAAAATGTAGAAGAACAGGAACATATTACAATAAGAATGGTTGTGAGGAACCTGACCACAATGGAGTAGAGGTGGAGAGAGACGAATTATGATAAAATTAAAATACTTATGCTGCTTAATAAACCCCTTCTGGCAAGGATTGTTTTTACACAGAGAACACTTTTGGCTTATTTTTTAAAATCTCAATGCCCCATATTTTAATGGTATAAAAAGGCTGAGATTTTATTAGTGTGTTGAAAACTGTATGAGCCAAACCCTGGCAAAAAAGGCAATGCCCTCTACACAGAGGAGGGCTCACAGCACCATTACTCTGAAGACAGAGAACTAAATCTACTTGTCTTGAGGGGTTCTTTGGCCAAAATCTCTCCTGATGAGATTAGGTCTGGAAATAAAACCACATTCTTTTAGGACAGGGAATATAGAGTGGAATTCAATAAAAATTCCTTTGAGTGTGGTATTTTCCTTCATTTCCTCTTTCACTCTGCTGTAGTGCTGTATCTCTCCTCCTGGCTACAAACTGCAACAAAACCTGTCTGGGGGAAATAAGGTTTATGTACAATGCCTGATTGCAATAAAGCTGGCTGAGCTAGAGAGCGAAGACCCACATAAAGCTGTTCACTTACTTTTAAGACTTGTCTTTGTTGCTTCAAGCCTGTTGCACCAAAGGGGTTTGTACTTCTCTAATTCTGCAGCATGGGAAGGCTGAGGAACTCGTGTGTGGCGTGCAATGAAATGTAAAACATTATTACTTTTTAGGTGAAGTCCAGTGTTATACACAGCAAGAAGCACACTCTTAACTGCTATAATATCTTTTCTGGAGGAGATTTACTCTATGACAGTAAGCTTACCAGTTATGGAAAAGCAGTACTTTCCTTTATGACCTTGCTTTACTCTTGTTTAGCAGAAAGAACATTTAAGAAGAGTTTTCTAACTCTTTTTTTTGTAACATGTCCCAGGAGCTCAAAATTTACAGACTTGATTTCGTCCTTGAAATACATCTGCATGTTCACACCTCCAGATTAAGCACAAATATTTTGGCTGTTCTGTTAAAGCCCTAACTTAGCTTTCCTGCTGGGATTTTACAGACAGAAAAGATATATCTCTGTTTTCTTTTCACTTTCGAAATATTTTGTGTACTTGAATTGTACTATCTTTTGTTTAGAATTAAGTTTTCTGTTTTGTCTTGAAGTAGTTCAAGGACTGGGTAGGGAGGGTCAGTGTTAGACTTTAAAGAATACATGAAGCAAATGCTTGCAGAAATAAGATCCTAAGGTGAGATAGGAGATTTCCAGAGAATGTGTGATTGCATTTTGCGAGGGTGCTGAATTGCGATTAATAATGCAGAGTACTTATGATTAAGTAAGTGATAAATCTATCTTCTGGAAGAGGTCATCAGTTTGCAGCTGAGGTTATGGTACTATTTGTAGACATAAGTTTACATAGCCTCACTTACATATCTGCTAATTACTTGTTCCCACACAGAGGACTTTATTTAGGTCCCTTGTACATGTGGGATGTGTCACCTGTTTGTATGTACCACCTTTGTTTTGGCTTGATTTTAGTTTTGGCTTGTTTCTTACACTTTTAACTTTCAAACTTAATGTAAAGTAAGCACAAGCGTGTACTGTTGTCACACCGAGTGCTTAAAAACCACACTAATGTATGTACATATCATGCATAAGTAAACTGTTCCTTAAAAATGACCAATTTGCCCATCACTTGGCAGAACCAGAGGTCCTACCTCTGTAAAAGAAATGCACAATTACCATAGTAACAAGTGAAGGTATAGAACTTATTGATATGATAATAGTGATTTATATGAAAAAGCATTTTACCCTGAGAGAGGTAAGTCCTCCTCAAGGTCACAAGTTGTATCTCCTTCACCTCCTGGTTATTACATGATTATAACAAAGAATCCAAACACTAAATAAGAAAGAAGGAGTGAGAGAATTTGGGAAGTAAAAACATTTATGAGGGAATAAATTAGTTACTGACTAAACATTTTTAGCATTTCGATAAGATGTCTTCTGTGTGCCAAGAGACATTGCTGAGTAGGTGTCAAAAGTCCAAGCAGATTCAATCTAAAGATAACCTCAAAGAACATTCCCTGCCAGTACTTTGTTTATTTTAGCAGTTCAATATGTTTCACAACACGAGATGAATTTTCATTATGTACTGCTGGTAGTGTATCACTCTGCAAGAACCTGCAAATGACCTCACTTAAATTTTTCACCCACCCAGGAGCAAATTCTCCATTAGCCAGGCTGCATGGGGGCTGGGGGTGGAAAGTTCCTGCTGCTCTGAGGCTGAGGACAGTATGTTATAGTATACAAAAGCAGTCAGACTAAGTAAAAGCAATGCTTTAATCTAATTTTCACCCAAGGGCTGTCTGTTAAAGCACAAACACCTTTTAAAGACTGCAGCAATCTTTTCTAGATCTTCATGAAAAGACTTTTTTTTTTTCCTAAACAGGACAAAATATCTGACACAGACACAGTAGGATTATTCAAACATTGCTTATATACTGCCTTTACGACTATCAGTCTTTGTTTTAGCCAAGAGAAGCACACCAAATTTACAGAAGAGACTACAGTACTGGTATTTAGAACACAGGACAAAAAAATACAATCATAGAATCATATGGTAGGCTGGATTGGAAGAGACCTTAAGTATCATCTATTTCCAGTCTCCCTGCTGTGGACTGGGATACCTTTCCATAGACCAGATTACTCAGAGCTCCATCCAACCTGGGCTTGAGCACTTCCAGGATTGGGGCATCCACAACTTCTCTGGGAAATATGTTCCAGTGCTTCACCACCCTTACAGTAAAGAATTTCTTCACAATATCTAATCTAAACCTTATTGAAAGCATTGCCTCTAGTCCAATCAGTAAATGCCCTTGTATAAGGAGAGTCTAGGATGAGTTCTACTTGAAAAAATGCTAGATAATTTTTTGTTCACACACAAGCACAACATGATTCAATCTTTTTTTATAGTGTGAGGTTTGAAATTACAGAGAGCAGGGAAAGGAATTTCAAGCTTACCAGAATGATTTCAAGTAGGGTGTAAAATCAAAATAAGGAAAATAGTACACCAAAGAACTTCTCTGTGTACAGGCTGCGGGCAATCCTTAGCTACTTGGCTAAGCAGCTCATATAACTACTAGGGAAAAAAAATCTTTAATGTATAGGATTAAATCTGAAATGGCTCTTGTTCCCCATTTGTATTCTGTCATTTCATAGCCCAAACACCTCTTTTGCTAAGTTTATATAGGGTCCAACAGAACAGAGTCCTCAGCCAAAGGTAGGGTCTCTGGGCCCTACTGGAGTAACATGGAAAATGATACTCTCTTTGGAGACCTGGAATTAAGCTGCTATTGTTTTGTCATCACTGTTTGAGACACAGTTTGACAACACAGTTTAAGGTTATGAATGTTGCTCTTACGGTTAATGTGGCTCTAGAGGTCCAGGTTCACCTCTTGAAGCACAGGCTTCAGCTGTTCGATAAATCTGTGTGTCTCAGTCTCTAATCTGTACAAGTCAGATAATAACATTTTTTTTTCTCTATACTGTGTGACAGACCCTGCTATTTGAATGTGCCATCAAAATGCTGCAGTCCACTGATCAAGGGAGAGATCATAATTCAGTGTTATGCATTCAATTAAAAAGATAAGGGAAAAAAAAAAAAAGGCACAGAGAATGTTTTCCAAGGTGATAATTTCTTGTCTTGCTTTCCTTTTTTTTTCCTTGCTGCAGAGTGAATGCCCCCTTTTTCTGCACATTTTTTTTCAGTGAGCAGTCAGAAACCAAACCATTTTTGAAGGAATAACACCTCTCTAAGAGAATTTCAGTGTATTGACAGAATATCAATTTAATTGACTTCAGATCCAGAGAGGAGCTTGTGCTATGCCACTAAGTGTGCATGAGTACTCCTCTTAGCCATGTTTTCTTATCCTCATCACAAGAAATTTCTTCCTCCTAACAATGCAAATGACTATAAAGTTATTAAATCCCAAAGACTGTAAACACATTCATGCAAAGTAGGGCATGGTGTTTGTAATATATCTTTACAGACTTTTTTAATCTGTGTTAGGCAGTAGGTGCAACACAATGCCAGCAAAATATATTCCTGTCATTCATTAAAATAAGTATTTTTTTTCATTATCTGTAGATCCTTGACTACTTTGATTCCACAGCCCAGTTATACTTGGTGAGAAAAAATATGTCTTTTAGCAGTTTTGAATTTGCTGCCTGTCCACCTATTAAATGTTCTCTTGCATGAGCAGAGATGCTTCCTATCTATCATCTCTAGGTCTTTCTTATTTTCTATAGACTTGTATTATGTTCCTTCTTATTATTCTCTGTTCTAGGGCAAATTAATCAAATCTTTTCAATTTCTCTGACATATGAAATTCAGATTTTCTGAGTCTTTGCTCAGTTCCATCACCCAAGTATGAACTGCTTCAGTTCTGTCATAATCTCTTAGACATCACATGGCCTGTACCACATACTGGATTTTGGATAAGTCCTGAGCACTGCTTTACAGACAGACATCATAAAGGAACTGTACTTTTCTCTATCCAGTTCTTCATTTCACTTGGCTTTAAAATGCTTATATAGTGTGCAAGTTCTGCAATGGTGCAAAGGAATTTCTGAAATCGGTACAAAAGTGGGTTTCTTGCTGCTAGAGAACATTTTTCTCCCTTGTAGATGGCTTTTTTTAGAGGACTTTTGTCAGCAGCATGCATACCTACACCACGTAAAATGAGTTTTCCTCCCAGAAAAGAAATCCTTCATGATGTTTGAAGTATTTGCAGTTCACATGTTCCTCCTGCTGTACCCCAAACTAAATTATTTTACGAAGACAAATTAGACTGATGAGATCTTAGCATGGCAAGCAAAAGTCAAAAAGTAAAATAAAAGAAAAATCCTGGACTACTTGGAAGTGTGTCATGGACTTGAATTTTTTTAGGTGAAGGTCTCTCCTAAGATACTCGCCTCTGCAGAAAAAAAACTCCTCAGATAATATTCTGTCTGCAGAATATGTTTTTTCCTGATTACTTATCAGTTACATTTCAAAGTGAACTGTGTGCCACTAAAAGATGCTAATTCAACAGACAAGAGGACTGAAGGTCCTTCAGAAGGGCAGAGAAACAAACATGCACCCGCGAGATGTTCCAGCTCCAGCGAATTGGCAACGTGGCTCAGTCCAAAGGCAACTTTCTCATCTAGAAAGAATTAATCTTCTGCCTAGATTATATATTTACATGGTTATAACTACTGTGTTATCTAAATTATTTGTAATCTAGAGCTGTATCATTGTAGAGCAATGGGCCATTTTACAGACACAAATGCAGCTACGCACGACACTCTGGAGCCTCGTAGCAACAGCCCCTTCTTCAGCCATGGCTGCTGCCATGGCAGCTTACCAGGGAAGGAGCATGGGAATGCATGGTTTTACTGTTGAAGACATGCAGCAGTTGTTAAGCATGTTCTTGGCAAGTATTTGTCCATGGTCTTCTTTTTCCTGCCCAGCTGCTGAAGTTTACGCAGGCTTCCATTTGAATTGAAGCACACTGGTTATCCGTCTGGCTTGCCTGCTGCACTTGCCAAACAATGCACATTTGTTTGGCCTTTGCTGTTTTTTCAGTATGTGAATGTACTTTCCTAAACAAGGGAGAAGCCATGATCTCATTTCATAAAATCCATCAGGTTTTTAAAGCATTAAACTTAAGGATATGTTGGCTCACTCACTGATGGAGAGTCCTTATCTTTCAGTCCATTTAATTCTCAAGACATTCTCAAGACATACTTCCCCTGCAGCCTTCTAAATATTTGTTTCCTTTTCAATTCTGTTGGACAAAAAAGGCAGAATTACATACCATGCTGAGAGTAAAAACCCTGCTTCAGGAGAAACAGTCTGACAATGCCTGAATTTAATTTCATTTCAGTGCCCTGCTCCTTCTTTTGGAGCAGCAGGTGAGACAAAGGTTCAAACATCCATTTAAGATGTGTTTGTGCACCACCCCCAGATCCTCTCAGCCCTGCTAATGGAGCACTCTAGGCAGTTTGGATGGAGCTCTAGGCTCTGTCCATGCTGCATGGGGCTGCTGTGAAGGGCAGTTTTCCCCAGTGCTGTTCATGGAACAACGCAGTCAGGAACAGCTAACAAAGCTGCCAAGCACTGAAAAAAATAGGGCACATGCCAAGAAGCAGAAAGGATGACAATGGGCTCATCCAGTCAGATGTAGATATGCTAGTCTGAAGGATGTCCTGGCAGAGAATCCGCAGCTCCAAGGTTTCAGGCAGCTGGGCACACCAGGCAACAGGAAGGGATGGAGTTTGCCCAAGGCTGAGGGTGTCTTTGCAATACAGCTGGCTTAATGCTGTCAAGGGACCACCGAATGAGGGTCTCTTAGCCATGAGCAGCTGTGATATCCTCCATGTCCCTGAGCAGCTGCCCAGCTGTGGGCCACACCAGGAATGGCAGAGAGTGCTGTGCTTTCACCCTGCAGCTGCTATAGCTCCTAGTGCATGTGGCCATGCATTTGCACTTACATGACTGACCATGTGGTGCAATCACTGGGGACACAGGCACGTTTTGTTATCCCCACTTTACTTCATGTCACCTTTCTGTGGGGACACTGAGGGATAGAGCAAGCAAATAAAGGGTCATTGTACGTGAGTTATAATGCTCAACCCAACCCAAGCCAGATGCACAGAACAGAGAAACAAAATACACAGGAGATATTTCCTGTTGGCCACAGGAGCCAGGCTGCTCAGGTTTATCCTCAGCCATCTCCTTTTAATGGTGATCTGTAAGTCTCCAGCTGCTGTGCTGTGAACATCTCTCAAGAAATACTGCCAGACATCACATATCACATTCATGGCTTCATTCACTGCCAGCCCTTATATCACCTGCTGTTGGCAGTCTCCATCAATGAGGACAGTTTTCTGGCAATGATGTCAGCCAAGCTTCTTCTTTATATGGCTATGTTATTCTGCATTTGTTATCAGCTGTTGTGGCTTATTAACTGTTTTCTTGAGAACTTTCATTTGACATATTTGCCTGTAGATTCTAGTGTTAATCCACCTTGACTGCAGGTGCAATGCTGCACATGTGCTGCTTTTGGTTTGTTTTTTTTTCTTTAAGTGATCTGTCAAACAATTAAAGGAAAAACTAAAGAGCCTCTTTGGGGAAACAGCAGCTAGAATCCCCCAAAAATGTTCAGAAAGATATAGGAGATGGTTCCTGCAAACCTATCAGTCAGCTTCCAAACTCCCCAGCGAGGGCTTGGAGGCTGCGGATGGTTGGTTGGGGATTAGGTGGAAGCTGTTATCATGAGCTGGCTAGGTTATGCATTTCCTCCAATTCAATCCCCACTGTGCACAGAGCTGCAATGTACCTAGGAGAGGCATGTTCTTTGCTTCCCTTTTGAGCCCTGCTCTGGCCAAAAAAGCCTTTATCAGGGAACACATTTGAGTACTGTTGTTCATTAATGACAACTGAAATGGAATGCAACCTCTTTTTCTTCTCCATTGCCTCTGCTGTAATTCCCCATGGAACAAAATCTCCTGAGACTTTGCAGCACTATAAGTTGATTCCTAAAGGGGATTTGAGTAAATATTGCCTAAATTTGATTGAAATAATCGGTTTGGTTTTTTTCCCTTTGATGTCTATAGCCTGTAGTTGCAGAAAGTCTTAATCTCCTAGCTTAAGAGAAAGAAAGCAAATCATCACTGCAATTTTGTGCTTTTTTCTTGAGGACTTGCCTGCTTTTCTTTCATTTATTCATTATAATGACCAGAGGATTGCAGCCAGTCATCAGTATGGGAGGGAGCCTGAGTGCTGCTCTTGTGGGAATTTTACATTCCCTGCAAGTCTTGCATAATGCAGACTTTCCCTCAGACTCAGTCAAGGATTCCTTCCTTCCTGACACTCTTTTTCCTTTAGCAATGGGACCGTATGAGAAAAAAAATATCCTTTATTCCCCATTAGGAAACCTCACTCCTCCTCCTCAAACCTGAGATACATTAAAACTCTCATTGTCTAAACATTAAGCAGAACTTTAATGAAATTGTCAGTGTCTTTTTATGATGTCCCAATATTCTGGTTTGACAGGTTTATAAAACAAGTGTGGACTTTGCCACTCTCCTTAAAGTGTAACACCTTCCCTCTGCCAGCTAATAACATTACTTAAGTAGTCTGTGTTATGACACTGAAGGTCACAGGTTCAAATTCTGCTGATCAGTCAGAGCAAATGTCATCGCAAAAGCAGTGGCTTCTTTTCTTACCCATTTTTTGTCTGAGAATTGCTGCTGATGAGCGGTGTACACCCCCCTGGCATGGATGCCCCAGCAGGTGCCATTCTTGTTTCAGTACTGGAAAAACAAGCTCTTATGTAATTCTCATACTGCCAAAAATCCACACCACAGATGAACCACCAAAATACCAGCTGAATTTACTACATGGTCAGATGAGCAGCCAGAAAGCAAATACTTATCTACAACTGCAAAAAAATATGAAAAATAAAAATAAGAGTTCAGAGAGACTAGTTACAGCAAAGTTGTGCAGTGTTTTATAATAAATATGTTCTAAGCACAAGTTTAGTGACCAGGAGAATATCGAAAAGATTTATTTATTTTTTGGACCATAAACTCTGGAGAGTGCACAGGCAATGAGAGAAAATCATATGCAATGGAACACCAATCCTCTTGTTTTTAACTGCTTACTTTTAATTTGCCTTGTTTCTGCTTGTGAACAACTGTGAATTAGACTGTGTTCTTAGTGCCGGTGTGAAGTAATAGTATGTTGATAGTTTTAGGTCAGCTGAAAGCTAAAACATTCTTCACATCACTGAGTTTTCCCAGAAAAATTGCAACATTAGCTTGTGAGCATTATTAATAGGAAATTTTCTTACCCAGGAAAACATATAGCTGAGTTTATATAGAGTAATTCACTGAAAGATGTAGAATTACAGTCTAGGTGGGCTTTGGCCAGTAGGGAGCCAATGTCCCAGAGGAGAAGAGGTTTTTGGCATTTCCAGGCTGCAGTGAGTGCCAGACAGCAATGGCTGGAAGACCTCAAGGACAATAGATGTTCCACTGGGAGTTATTCCCACTTCTCCCTTGTTTTCTCATTTATCTCTGCTCACTCCATACCATTTTGTCTTTGCCCTGCCAGATACCAGAGGGATAATAAACCTCTTCAGTGTTGTAACATTAGCCTTTACCACAAGACAATTCAGTTTTTCCGAGTAAAAACCAGGGCAGTGCTCCTACTTCTGCTTTTCAAGGCAGAGAAAAAAGCCAGGAAACACAGTGAAAGGCAAAATATAAAGAAGAGAGAAAGATGACCAATAATACACCTGTCATGTGGCACCTCTGCAGCAAAGGAAAAAAGCTGCTGTATAAAAGAAGTTGACTGCTCATGTGAGGAAGCTGACACACAAACCCAGAATGGATGGCCACTCCTCTTCTAAACAATAGCCCAACTTGTTCTCACTCTCTGACTCTCCTGCAAAAAGGAGTATTTCACAATTGGGCTCTGTGAAATAAGTATTTTTCTTATGAAGAAGTGAGACAAATGAACCCTGTCACCCCTCCATGTTTTTCGAACTTTGTTGCAAGCTGTGGCTGGGGTCAGCACGGGTGGTACCTGTGAGGCACTTAAACAATTCCAACCACTGAACACCTTTGTGCCATGACACAGATTTCATCAATACATGAAAGTCCACAAGTTCAACAGGGAAAATATTCCTTAGATTAATTAGAAAATTAGATACTTTCAGAGCCCTGAACTCAACACTGGAAATGGACCTACACCTTGTTTGTTTCACAGGCTGTGAACTGAAGTGCAGTGGAGTACATGAGAAGTTGACCTATTGCATATATTATTACTTTAACATGGCAAACCACAGCAGGAAATCTTGACTGTCATTTTGACCAAGAATCCTCTTATAGAACTGATGTTCTCATGACTAGAACAGGTTCAGGTAATAACACATTTTTTTCAATGTCAATTCACATATGACAAAGTTGTCAGATTTTAAGTATTGTAGATGCTTTCTTTTTTTCTCCTTTTCCTCTTTTTTTTCTATGCATGTTAGATGTTTTGACCATAAATGCTGAGCAGCAGTATAAAAGTAGCCTAGAGGGAAGTGGCAAAGAAGAGAAAATGCAGTAACAGAGCAATTGCAGTAAGAAATTGACTGATCTGGGGAGTATATGCTCAAAAAAAAAAAACCACCAGAAAATGACTGTGACCTTGCCTGTTTCTTTTGATAGATATAACCCTCCCTGCATATCAATGACAGAAAGCATTAAAAATAATATAGTATAAAACAGTCAGAAGAGTAAAAAACCTATGGAGGTGGACAAAGTAAAGCTGTTGCAGAGGCAAAACTGGGAACAGGAGCCAGTGTGCCTAACTGGCCATGCCTCTGCCAGCCTTGACTGCCCCGGTGGCCTTACTTGCACTCTCATGGAATGTTTTTAACCATTGTAAGCCTGGACTGTTGTATGTGTTTTTTATGGCAGGGTGTTTTACAATGGCATTGTGCTTTGGCCTGCTGCTGATAACAAAGCTTCGAGTCCACAGGTCTGTGTCATGATGCAAACTGGCCAAAGGTGGTGGTGACATGTCAGCAATGCCAGTTGTTTGCAGTATGAACATTACCCATTGTAATGTCCTGATACAAATAGCCAGCTGTTTTAAATGTGGAACTTGCCATTCCCCACCTTTTAGAGAGGTGATTTTTTTTTTTCCTATGGGACACCAGAGGAGTCAGACAACCATGGCAGAAAGGAAGATATATTAAGACTCTCTGCTGTGTGACTGTGTTTAAGAGAAAGAAGAACATTTCATTTTGCCTTGAATTAGATGCCTAGGGTGGGATTTAGCTTTCCTAGCTTTATGTGTCTGTCAAGTCAATCATCTTTATCTGAGCTAGGCAACTTCTCTGCCTGCATAGTGAATTGAGGAGAACAGGACCTTCCAGAGGACAAATCACCCAGCCTTATTTTAGACTTACTTAATAGTCAAAAGTAGGACCAGACATCTGCAAGTTTTTCACTAGATACTGCCTCTGGTTTGGTCCCCGGGACACGACAACCATAGTCAGCCAGGGTACATCTCCCAGGGGACCAGTTTATGCAACCCAACATGATTGGCAATATGATAGCATGCAGCATGTGGGGATGTCTGTGGGAGACCCATTCCAAACAGGCACTCCTGATGTAGGCAAAGATGGAAATAGAGACATGCATAGTCTCATCTTTACAGAAGACAAGCCTTTGGATAAGCATCAAGTACAGGTTGTACCAGACAGAATGTTCTCACTCGGCCCTTATGTACCACTGCCAAGTGTAGGTGATCCACTTGCTTAGCACATGCACTGAGGAAGTATTTATCTTATGCTTTAAGGAGTACACACGAATGGTCTTTGAGGAAAGAGTATTTCTTCCTTTGCCTTCAAAAAACTACTTCTCTGTGGACATAGGGATGACCTGATTTGGCACCCATTAACATCTTGTTCCATATTTTACTCAGTGTTATTGTTGCTATAAATAGGTATTATTGCTATTTACACTCTGTTTACAGTAGGTGTAGCCAGGATAAGAGCATGGGAAGTGGGAAGTACAGTGCACAGATTCATTCCTGATTTATTTTGATTTAGTTTCTGCCATAATTAAATAATTTTGATGGCTCTCCAGTTGTTGTAGACATATAATTGTAACGATCATTGTCTTTCCTGATCTAACAGCTACAAAGAGAATCCAATACAACAGACATGGCAGAAGGTAGAGCATGATGGTAAATAATTTTGTCTCTGAAAGCTATTTCCATATACTCAGTTTTTCCAATTTGTTTTATACTCTCTCCACAAACACACGCACATGCCCTCTAAATGGCTATTGCTCTGTGAGTGTGTTGTTTAGGGAAGCTCTTTTTGCTGTAACTGTGCATGGTGAACCTGGTTCAAGCTAATGAAATCCTTGGAGGAGAGGTATTTAGCATGGGTCTCAGGTCAATAAAAACTATTATAGGCATGGCCCTCCTTTCACATAAACTAATGCCAGGCTGATTTTTAGTAGTTCTGCAATCTCTCTTCCTCCACTTAGCCCAAACCTCCCCTGTGATAAAGCAGGGAGATACCTTGCAGCAGTGGGCACTGTCTGTTCTTGCCAGCATAGGTGGCTCATGCTGACACAGAGTGCAAGTAGAATGCACTGGGATTTGGAACAGTTCTCTGGATTTGGCATTTAAAAATGTCAATTAATCCCAGTGAAATTGAATGAAGACTTTATGCATATTGATTTGAAGTGGTAATTTGGTACCTCCCAGCAGGACATTTGCACGGTGCGCAGTGTCTCCGAGCAGAGTGCAGAGTTACTTATGTCACGTGCTCCATGCCAGAACAGCTGGAATCTCTTGGGAAGTCTTTTGTTCTAACATTAAGATATGGGTTCAATAATGCCTTTAATGAGAATACCTAAAATGTACAAAGGGTCAACCACCCTGTAGAGGAAGAGGAAACAGTTGCAAAATGCACAGGGAGGAGCTAATGTTAGAAGTCCAAGGAAATGCATTGCCTTAAGAAACTGCTGATGCCTCTGTGACTAATGTATTATTGTTCATAGAACAACACAGGTCATAGACTTGTCCATGCTGCTAAATGAGGCAAGTGGTTGAACCAAATACTTCTGTACCATATTTTTTTTCTGTACCTGCTCTTTTCTTCTGTACCTGCTATTTTTCTTCTAAAACTTACATGTAAGAACCAGATTCAAGGGAAAACTTCTTGTCTCTGAACTCCTGTAATGTCCGAGGAAGCAGGAAGATAAAAGGTAGTGAACCGAGGGGAAGAAAGTCTTGTGTTTCAGCAGGAAATGCATTTTCTCAGTCCAGGAAAGTAGAGTTGTAACTGTGCAACTTTGAATTTGCAACAGTGTTCTGTGTTTGCAGTGTTCTGCCTGAAGGTGTTTGCAATCTCACTCAGACAAGTGCAAAGAGTTGCAGTTTAACTACAAATAAATAAATGTTGCATGGCATCCATGTATATATATGTTTGTGTGTGTGTGTTTGTGTGTAAAATAAAAACAATTTAAAGTATTTGAATGGTAAAATGAAAGAGGCTTGCTTCAACACAAAGTGAAGGGAAGCACCCACAAGGAGAAAAAAAATGGTGAAACAGCCAGGAGAACCAAGATCCCAAGTCTACCTGGAGCTATGAGAATACATGCATGATGCAAAGCACCTAAAAATGTAGTTGGAGAAGAAAATGCATTTTAGATCTGCTGTGGAGGAAAAAGTAGAATTTTTTTAGTTCTGTTATTGGACATCTGTAGTAAATGTCGCTTGACAACCAGAAATATGAGGCAAAAGGTCAGAAGTGAAGAGAGTCATCATTTGTGAGTCATCATTCAGGTTACACCTATAAGAACTGGGGCACATGAGGTCATGAAGACTCTTACACATGGAAACCCATAACAGATTCTCCCCTCCTCTAGGCCAGTTCTGGGCTCTTCTCCGCAAGGAAGACGTTGAGGTCCTGAAGCATGTCCAGAGAAGGGCAACAAAGCTGATGAAGGATCTAGAGAGGAACTGCTGAGGGAGTGTTCATTCTCAAGAAAAGGAGGTTCACTCTTATCACTCTTTATAGCTACCTGAAAAGTGGTGTAGCAAGGTGGGAGTTCACCTCTTCTCCCATAGCCTCCAGCTGTGCAAGGAGAGGTTGAAGGTGGACATCAGGAAGAATTTCCTCATGGAAAGGAAGGGTTGTTAAGTGTTGGAACAGGGTGCCCAGGGAGGTGGTGGATTCAACATCCCTTGGAGGTGTTTAAGAAATGGCAGGATGTGGCCCTTAGTGCTATGGTCTAGTTGGCAAGGTGATAATCTGTCAAAGGTTGGACTTCACCATTTTAGAAGTCTTTTCCAAGCTAAATGATTCTGTGTGATTCACCTTTCAGTGAGTTGGACTTACTCCATTTCAAAGCCAGGTATTCTTTAAGGTCTTGGTTGTCTCCTACCTACCTTAAGCACCTTAGATCCCCTTCTTTTCACTTTTACACCATAGCCATGCTGAAAGCAAAGCACAGCCAGCTCTTAAACTCCAGAAACTGCCTCAAGCTACCTTGTTTACACACAGAAATATCAGGTGTAACATCTGAAACACCTTCTCTTCCCAGAAAGTAAGATACTGATGTCGCCCTGAAAACTCAGCTTCTGAGCTTGCTAACATAGTTTTCTAAAGACTTTCCCAGGACAGTAACTATAAACATAGATATGTGTACATTCTTTCTGTTACACGTCTTGTGATGGACATCTCTCATGGCCAGTGCTGTGAGAAAGTGTTATCCTGACCATCCAATCTCTGGCCGTGGTCAGAAACCTATAAATCCTGGAGGGAAAAATAAACTCTCTCTTCTCTTCACCACACCTCGACCTGTGTCCGTGTGATCTGTTCATCTTCAGCGGTAACATACTGAGGTCAAAGCTTTGGAATTCCAGTGGTGCTGTGTGTATGTAGCAGGTACTGGCACAAACAGAAACATCTCCTAGTCTTGGCTCACTACGGTGAAAGGAGGGCAGGTAAGTGGCAGCTGCCTTTCTGTTTCTCACATGTGGGATATTCAACTGTTTACCTGTTATGCAGTAACTAGATACAGGTTTTGCAGAAATGCTCAGAATAGCTTATTAAGGCTTGCCATATCATCAAAACTGGCAAATTTATTTTTTAAAGTAATCAGGATTTATGATTTTATAAAAAAAAATTACATACAAAAGTTGTCCTTAATCCTTGAATGCCTTAGATGCAAGCTCATTTTCTGCTTCTCTACAAAGACTACAAAGCTGACACCTTTGTTTTCTCGCTACTTGTTAGTGCTGAGAACATTGCTGCTGTGGTCCAGATTTCAGGCTACAAGAGCCTGGAAACTTAGGTGAATCCCATTCCACATTAGTTTATAGATAAACTCCTTAGATGATCCTTTACTGAAAAGAAAAGGAAACTCTCCTACCCTCTCTCTTTCTTGGAACAGGTTTCATATGCCTGCACAGTCTAAAAGAAAACAAATTCTACATGAGCAAGTTTATTGAAGAATATCATGACATTTCCATCAAAAGAACATGATCTTGTTCCTGTTGAGATTACTAGTTAAATTCCCATCAGTTCCAGTCACTGTTAAAGTGCAATGTGAACAAAATCCAGAATGGCTCCCTAAGCTACCTAATAAATTTTATGCAGCTGTTGTTGTCTTTAGGTATTTGGGTTTTAGACAAATGATAGAGATATGGAAAATGGAGAAACTAGAAGAGAAACAGAGAGAACTGTTTTGTCTGGACTGAAGGAATGCTGTTACAACATGTCCTGTGAATAATAAATTGACATTGTGAGCTGAAATGAAAATGTTTTCCTTTCTTGATTTCACTTTGAAGCAACCACTTTTTTTGCTTCTTTCTTCCTATGAAATGGAAAATTTTCATTGGAATTGAAATATTCTTGTGCAAAAATGCTGTGCCTCCATATTCCATGTTAAGCAAGCAAACTTTTTCATAGAATTGAGAAGTTTTGTTTTTTCACCATTTCAAATTTCCAATCATATGTCAGGTGCATCATCAAAAAGCAGAGACAGCAGTTCCTGCTCTGTTGAGTACAAAGAGCAAATATAAAGACAATGTTGCAATACCCAAGTAGGTAATAGGTTCTGTGGTGAAGATGAGAATAATCTCAGGTTTAGGAACCTTTCTGGTAGCCTCTGGAAGGCAATGAAGATGCCAGGGTACAAGGACCAGGGTTATGATCCTTGCGTCCGGCTGGGTTTACTTTTTGGAAGAACGCAGATACGAGAATACAGATATGAGGGCCAGTGAGAAAGACAATTCTGCCCCTTTTGGACAGTCACAACACAAACAGAGCAATCCAGGTGCCCAGGCCTGAAAGTACCAAGATGTCAATGATTCATGTCCAGCAGCAGTCCCTTCTGCAGCTGCAGCGGAAGGTGAAGTGTTATGGTCATAGGTGACCTCAGATGCCTCTGCATAGGCATTTGAATTGCTCCTAGGGTGTTTTGGCTTCTCCACTTCCTGCCTACTGACGTAGCTCCAGTGACCATTCAGCCCTTGGAAGCAGCACTGGAGTGTGAAGTCACAAACTGTTTTTCCAGGGAATCATCCTCTGCTGGAGAAAAACAGCTTCCCAGTCACTATGGGCTGGAGTGGCATTGAACTGCCAACCCTGTTGAAGTGCAGGTTGTTACCTCCTCTTGGCAGAAAAGTAATTAGTACAAAGCCAAGAAAGCAGCAGCTCTTTTTACTCTTGCTTTATTCTTCCACCTTTTGATAGTGGTTGCTAATTGAGTTGTTGGCAGGGATGTGGTCACATCAAACCTAAAATCAGATTTGCTGCCGGCTCTGTGATTAACCCTATGGTGCCCAAAGGAAGCCTAAGCTAAAAGGAGCAGCCAATTCCAAGAGGCCACAGTACTAACAAGAGAGTAAACAAGACAAAAGCTCATTATCTTTTGGGTCAACCATAAATGTAGACACTACTTTGAGGGATTTTTTACTCCTGATCTGTACTATCTGCAACTGAGTGTCTCCATCTGGATGTCCTCAGCTGATGTGCCTCTCACATAACTAGGATCACCATGGAAATCTGAAAAGGACCCACAATATTTGGAGACTCCAACAGAGTTACTGCATGTACGGAAAGATCCACAGGGCTTTGAAGCTTGACCATTAAATTGTATTAAATTCAGACTACAAAGGGTGAAAGCCATAAGGGGAAATGAGACTATACATCAGCTTCTATGGTATTGAACTCTGTAGTAGCAACCCAGACAAATTAAGGCAATCACATGGGAAAATTCAACATCATCTTGTTAAGAGCTTGTTTCCCATACAGTTCCTAGAGTGCAATAGGACCCTGACAAATAGATGCTCTTCAGTTGTTAACCACTCATTGGGTTGCACACTGTGAGAACTTCTTTATTTATTTTGATTTGCTCTAACTCAGCCCCAGCAAGAAAAAAAATGACAGCATAATCAACTTCAGGAAGTTGTTATGTGGATGAAAACATGAGGCATGAAGTAGTATGAACACACAATAAATCTATTTTAAACTGATTATTAAGAATACTTATGGCTTGAATCTCTTCATCAGTGTGCTTTTGCTATTATTTTCCAGTGCTGTGTGGCACATGTAACCTCTGAAACTATCAAATTGTAAGATGGCTTTGTTTTGGTAAGATGATTACTTCCTGTGTCTGTGACTACCTCCTTCTGATGGATGGTGGGAACTCTTGAGGAAGTGTGGGGTCAAACACATGGAATGACTTCAGTTGACTAATTATGCAAGTTTAGGATGATACAGCCTGAGGTGTTCCTCAGACATGGTACTTAAATGTATATGTATCTTATAAGCACAAAGTGACCAGATCAGGAAGCTGTGTCATAACTATACTTTGCATAATTTGCTGTTAGAGTTTCAGTGGTTTGTGACACCACCACAGATGAAAGAATTAGAATGCAAACTTCCTTTAATTATGCAAAACAAAACCAGCATGGCACTGCTTGCAGAAGTATTTAATATCTAGCAATTGTGGGCAATTCAAAAGGTCAAGGGGTTCATGCTAGCTGTGTTTATACTGAGATAAGTATTTGGACCTTCCACATATTTCACCTTTCCATTAATCTCCCCATCCTTCAGCTCCCTCATTCCTGGATCCTCTTAGCAATCACATGCCACTTGAATTATCCTTAAAGCATTAAAGTGCTTTTCATGAAGCTCCTACAACAGCAAAAATGGATCCCACATACATGATCTGATATCAAATCCAGTGACTATTGTCAGGAGCTTCCCTTTACTCATCCCCTTTTGATTACATTTACTGTGTTCTTATACTTCAAATCAGAGCTTGTCTGCTGACTGGCATATATCTTCCAGGGACATTTGGTTTAGGTGACTGTGCCTTATCAAGTTCTCCCCTATATCAGATGGGGGGAAAAATCCCACCCATAGCAAATATTTAGAAGGTATCATTATCT
Organism: Poecile atricapillus; assembly: GCF_030490865.1. Classification (NCBI taxonomy): domain Eukaryota; kingdom Metazoa; phylum Chordata; class Aves; order Passeriformes; family Paridae; genus Poecile; species Poecile atricapillus. Next base: position 56,836,959 of record NC_081251.1, read on the forward strand.
GCCTATCTTGTTATTTGCATTGAACATCCTTTGTTTGGGACTTGGAGGAGCTGCATGACTCAGGAACAGGAAGAGTGGGGACAGACAGACTGGGACTATACAGGGTACTGAGGAAACTCTAAAGAAGAACAGTGTGTCCAGTGTTGTGTCCTAGTTTGGCTTCAGGACATATTTGGCTGAATTATTCTCTAACCCTTGGACAGGAACTGCATGTATGTCAGCCAAGAGAGTTTGGAATATCTGGGCAATACCTGTGGACTCATTTGATTTCTACATATGCTGGTTTCCAGCCATTCATCCAGCCCTGCAAGAACTACACACCCTATTCCTGTGATTACAGTCAAAGAAGGATTTTTTGGTCTTGCGGGACCAATGCTTTGCTTTCAATTAGAACATTTCTACTTCTCTTAAATTCTTATTGATATTTTGAAAGGAATATATAGTTTTTGAAAATGTTTAGAGTATGGTTTACATTTCAACTAAACCAACTTTGTGTTGGACCACTGGAATAAAATATCTTCAGATGATCCTAAAGTGCATTACACAGTATAGATCAATCATTCCCAGAGCTGTAGGGACATGCACACACACAGACAAACACATGCGCTCTGAACAATTACTATTAAAACTGGAGAAATTTTATTCTAACAAATAAAAAAAGTGCATTTCAAGAAACTTTCTGAACTTCTGAAGAAAGTTTTAAAAATAGTGGTGATGGTTTCTTCACTAGTAGCCAGGTAATTACTTGAGAGCTACTTTCAAGAGGAGAGAGCACACACCCCACAGGGTCAAGCTGGTAATGGCCTGCAATTATTAGTTAATGAAGCAATCTGTCAGGACGGGGCACTTGGTGCTTGAGTGATGTTTATTGTGGCAATAGTCATTGAAGTCAGGGTGAATAACTGTGACAATGGCATTGCGGAATTCCAGCCTAATTTCCATATCAAATCATTTTCAGTGACAGGTGAAAGGGTAAGGTTTCTGCTTTCCCCGTACACAAAATCACAATGGGCAATTAAGGTTATATTGATGCTTTCTTTTTAATATGTCACCTGCGATCAAGATATTGAAAGTCAGATTCTGCCTTCAGATAAAAGCATGTGAATTTGTCATCTTAAAACTTTGTCTTTGTTCCTGGGAATGCAGCAGTCACTGTGCTCAGATTGTATCTTCAGTAACAGCTTGGGCAATATTCACAGCAGCTTGCACAAGAATAAAGAGACTTTAGTTAAGAGCTCTCTCCGTTATGCATAGGATGAAGTGAGGGATATTTACATCTGTAGCAATCCTGGCTATGATAATGTAACTTTTTTGCATATCTTTTCATTATTCCTATTAGTAGCATCACAATCAGCAGTAAATGTCATTTTGGCTATTTTGATAAGAGAAAAAAAGGTGTCTTTTTCTTTCTTTTTATTTTTTTCCCCAGTCATTTTGCTGGCTGGATCTACCTCTGAGCAGTGTATTCACAGGGTAAAGATGCTGAGAAACTTGGTGATTCAAAGAATGATGATGAAATCATAGACTTAGGAAATAGGCACAGTGTTTCCATAGACAGTACAAAATATTTTTGAATGGAGAATTTATATAAATGATTAACACAAGGCTGGTCTGAGATCAATCATTAAATATCACCTCCTGCTAGTGCAAGATACTCCATTTCATATAAATGGACCCATGAGTTCTGAAGAGGGAAACTGTCTAATGAACAATCTGATGGATCACAAGGCTAAACTTGCTGCTTTGGGGATTTGAGATGTGCTTGAGCATAATAAATCCACATTGGGTAAGACCTGTCTGCAGTGTGTCTTTTGAGAATCATTCAAAGGTTTGCCATGGAGCACCAAACCACCTAAGAGTTGGACAACTCTCAGGAGAACATTGAGTGTAGAAGAAACTCGTGTCTAGGATGAGAGCTATCAGACAAGTCTCAGATTTACAAACCTAACATGCTGCCACTTACAAGACTACACTTACTTTGTAGATGCCTGTTCTCAATAACCACCTCCCTAACCTGATGCCTCCCTCAGAATCTTCAGGCTCTATGTGTGCTCCTAGGCTTCATCTGGGATGTGGCTTGTGAACTGTGTCCAAAGCCTCCCTCTGACTCCAAGAGTGGCAATGGTATCTATTTCATTCACATGCTTTCTTCCTAAGAAAATGCAAGGCCTTGGACTCTGCAATTGAAATTCCCTTTCCATCACCTCCAGGAAGTGGCCTAGCTGCAAGATTTCACATGTGCCAGGGGATTACACCTTCAGGGGATTACCTCCTTCCCTCTGAGTTATGCCATGGGAGACTCTGGAGTGCAGTATCTCAGGGCCTGGGCTGCAGCCCACGTCTCTGCCTAATGGTTGTACCCACTTGGCACACGAGGTAGAGCTGCATGACAGACCCACCTCCCTCTGTCCTTGTTTGTTGAAGCCTTCATGGCTGAGGAAAAAGATTAATTCCAGGAAGCACAGCACCTCTACTTCTGTGAATCAGTGAGAGTAAACTCTGCACACTGTGTATTTGCCTGCGGTCTCCTTTCTTCCTTTTGTTGTGAGTTTTGGGCTGATCCGGTATCCACTAATGCAATGGGAATCTTGCCATAATCTTGGACAGGCATAAGATCAGGCATCATCTGACTGGAAAAAGTGACATAAAGTTTCTAATAACACAGATATTATGGATAGCTTTGCTTTATGCAGTGCTTTTTATCAGATAGCCTCGTGTAGTTTTAACCTCTGTGTGCATGATTTGCTTTTACGAACCACTGAAAAGCAACCACATGTGGGGAGAAATGTGACTGTGATGAAACAGCTCACAGCAGTTTTGTTATGATAGCACATCTCTCCAGTTCATGAAGCTCCAGGCAGCAGATGATGCACTAAAAACACAGTGACAATATGCAGTGCAAAGACAGGTGAAAAGTGTGATCTGTATTGTTTTTGAAATCTGAACTCATTACTTATGTTGGTGTTTTGAATAGAAAATTTATTTACAATTCTTTGGGGTGTTTTTTCCTTCTTGTCTCTCTTTCATGAGCTCTGATTTCCGAGTAAGTTCAGTTTCCACTGCCCTGTTAATTGGACTAATAATTCTCATTTCATCCCCTTTTGCCTTTGCAAAGGACTAGCAAGTGAAATGGATGATCAGTCTGTGTGCATAGTGTCCCGTTTTTCAATAGGATACCATTGAAAAATTCTTTATATTGTACAGTTGGAGAATGAAGAAAGCTTTACAAACTTCAAGTTTTGAAACACATTCTGAATCATTTGCAGATGGGCTCAAAATGCAGAAGGAGTATATTTGCTCTAAAGAGACTATGCCTGTCCCTTGAGATATTCTAATATTAGAACTTAAAGAACAAAAACCCGCTTTCCTCTCCTTCAGGCAGCTCTGGTCCAGCACAGTGACACTAAACTTTTGGATTACATGCACCTGTCAACTCTTACTCACTTGCTTGTTTGCTTCATACCTCAACAATTGTGTTTTTCCTAGAGATGTGTTGTGATGAAGAGATTCTGATTTGAACTTGCCCTGATGCAAACGAGGAGAAAATGAAGAGCTGTTTCCAAAGAGCTGAAGCGGGACAGATAAAAGGATTGAGTGGGTGTTAACTGTCCAGGTCATCCACGTGTTTGAACAGCTGAGTTGAAAGCACAGGGGTCTGTGTTACGATAGGGTTGTAGCCGCAGGGTACCTATAAAAGGGCACTCAGAGGCTGGAAAGAATTTCTGGGAGGGATTTTCACTTCTGGAATGAAAGCACTGGGATTTAATTTCAGAGAAAATGTTACAGAAGCCTACCCTTCTCTAAACACACGTAATCAAAGTGATATGCTGAAGTGCTGGATAAAAACAAGACACTGGCGAAGTCAAAGCACTGAGAGATAGGAAGGGTTTGTCAGCAGATTAGTCTGTTGCAGGCTACTTGCCTTATGCCTCCTGATGCTGCCTCTATTGGATTGAAATTTACTTCCATAGGATAATGAATTAATGTTATTAATGGTGTTATTATGGATCTGACATTAAGGATGAAAACAACGCAGCTAGGATGTAAGTCAGCTGCAGAGAAAGGGCCTGAAAAATGTCTGTCCTTAGGCAGTAATGAAACACAGTAGGAATGGCATTTTCCATCAGATCTGAGCTGAAAGCTTTGTGAAAGGTGAGGCAGGACACTAATTCCATTGCCCTCCATATTTTTTATAATATGGACTTTTTTCCTTAAAGTTGTCCCTCACTAGATTTTACATTCAGAAACTGTCTTTGTAGAAACTGTCTTTCAGGAGTAAATGTGAGCTTCTCATCCCACTTTTCAGATCCCAAATGAACATGATCAAGACTTATTTAATTCTGCAGTGCATCTGCTAGATGTAGTCTGTGTCAAAGTTTCCTTCACCACAGTGACTGTATAATGTGTAAGAGCACAGTAAGCTTGTGCTCCTCACAAATATAATTAAAACAGGGACATAAAAATGCTAGGTTAGTGGTTGGACTTGATCTTAGAGACCTTTTCCAGCCTTATTGGTTCTGTGAGTCCAATGATTCTAAAACACTTAAGGCAAAATCCTCCCTTCTTTCTGCATTACAAACCTGAGGTTACTCTGACATTTCCTAACAATGCTGGTGTTATATTTATTCCCTTTCCAGGACTGTTAGGCTAGACTAAGCCAAGTGCCTGTCCTAGGCTCCCTCAAAAGACTGGATCACTTGGTTATGCTGGAAAAATCAATGGATTATGCTGGACCAACACTACCACCACTAGTGGCTTTTATTTTAAGGTGAGAAATGTGCACATATAGAATGCCAAAAGAACATCATGTTCCTCAGTTTTCACATAAAGTTCATAATGTTATACATTAATGTTATTATTTGAAGGAGATTTGCTAATTTATGTACCATTAGCATATAAATGATTCCTGCTATGAGTGAAAAAAAAAAAAAATCACTCTACTTCTGGAAAAATTATAAAATTTTTACCCCTTTTTCATAAAGGCAGTTAAATATAAGTTGCCACAAGAACCTAAAGCTTTTCATCATTAACATGAGTTTTATTTGCCTATGTTAAATACTTTTAAGAACTACTCTGAGGAGAAAAAAAAAGGAAGAAAAAAATATAATCCATTAAATTTTGTTTTACATTTATTCTGTTGGACCATGTAAAAGGGTTCTTATAGGATGTGACAAACCTGGACTGGGCTTTTCAAGTTCAGTGTTGCAGATTTGCTGGCATTCACAGCAGTTTCTAAACCACTTGGTTTCCTCTGGGTGTCCAGGACACATTCCACATTTTTTGTCCCATCCCTTTAAGTCAATATTTTAAAAATAAATGCTTAAGAAAATGGGACCTTTGGGATTAGGCACTGAGCAAGGGTCACCAGCTGTGAATTCTGCAAAAGAAAGCAGTGCATGACTTTGCCATGGTCACCTGTTGGGCCTTTTCTGCTGGTACTGACACAGCTTTAGGTCAGTCAATGTCTACCCGACTATAACCAGAATTTGGCTTAAAAACATGCAAATGCTAACCTGGGTCACAGAGGTAACATTTTAATCTATTGAAGAATATGGTTATAAGCTTGCATTTTTTAACCAGTTTAACTTTTCCTGTCCTCTTTTTCTTCATATTTGCAGACAATGGTCTAGTTAAAAATGCTACATCCATACAGCCTGTCTAGCAGGAGTGTGATGGTTTCAGAGATATTGTCCCAGAAGGTCCCAGAGGTTCTATAAGATGAGAGGAGACAGAATCATTGGAGTGTATTGACAGTCATGATTTACACCTAAAAAAGGATCTCTAGGTTGAAAAGCAACAATTATTTTTTACAGTCTGATAGACTGTGAACAGCATCCCAAGAAAACTGTGTGAAAAACTGTACAAGTTATAGTGTTTAAAATAAGGCTAGATTGCATAAAATCTGCATTACATAAATTACTATGTAGGGAACACTCTTGCCTTATTACAGGAAGGAAATAAATGGTCAAACCATCTCCAGCTTCTCTATGTCTTGACCAGTTTTTAGCTTGTACAATTAATAATTGTCTTTTATTATTTATTATGTAGAATAATTGTTTTGTTAACCACTAGAAATTCCTTTTTGCTGAAGAGATTGCTCTTGGCTAACAGCTCCAGTCGAGATCCACTCCTGGTATGGCAGGAGCGTCATAGTCCAATGAATAGAGCAAGTGTACTCACTTGTGTCATACGTAGTTGTCCATGCAATAATTTGAGTTTAGTAAATCAAGCCACTCTGTTAAGTATCTTTACCCTAAAAAATCAACAAGAAAGAAAAAAAAAAATCATTAGAAGTCTGACAAACAAATCTCACAGGCTCTTGTGTTAGTCCTACCTTTGGAGTCCTGTAGAGAGGAATTCTTCATAAGACACAGTATGGCTGACTGTGAGTAATAAAATCCAAGTTCTTTAACCTCTTTATTTTTGCAGTGTTCTGACTGATGTCACAGAGGAGACTTTATACTGGTTGAAAGATGGAAATAAAAAGAAAATTACATAGAAACATGATTTTTAGTTTGTTTAAATGTATTCACTGATGTTTGCAAGTTTGTAATTGATGTGCATAAAATGAAAAACTTTAGACAATGAGAAGAAGGAAAATTCTTGGCTTAGTTTTTTTAAGTACAACTGTTTATAACAGTGGCTTTAGCCAGTGATCATGCACCATTTAATAACTACTGATACAGAGAGTATTACTAACATTTTTCTGACTGAGGCAAAGTTGAGTAGTCTGAAGTATTCCTTGAAGAGTAACATCCCACTGCCTCCTACAAGCTTCCTACAGACAGGCAAGATATTAGCATGTAAGAAATAGCATTTATTCTGCATTCTGTGACTTGTTTCTCTAGAGAGGTTTCATAGGGGAAGGTAACCTTTTTTTGGCTAAAACTAGCTTAAAAACATTAGTTGGGATTGAGCAGAAGTAGATTCAGGTTTTTACATCTTGTGCTGGTGACAGTAACTTCAGTTCCATGACGATCTGCATTGTCTAAAGCCTATGAAAAGTGAAAAGCCTCTGGTGATCTGGCCAGCCTCAAAGGAATGTGAGCAAAGAGAAGAAGGCTATGGCAGAGGGGATGCACTCTATATCTTTGACTGCAAATGGATTAGCTATAAATTAGGAAAAGGTTTGATGGTACAAGAGTGTAAAAACAGACTATTATATCTGATTAACCATGTGAAAACAAAATTTATGAAAGAAGGAGAGAACCAAACCTGAACTCTAATTCTGGTTTTCAACATTTCAACAGCTGAAGTAGGGAGTATTTTGGGGAGGGAAAAAAGGTGCAAATTCAGTCTTCTGTGAAAAAAATGGCAGCAAACATTTGCCCCAACATTCTTTGGAGCCCCAGAGCTGGAATGAGCTACACAGCAGAGAGGCTGCAGGGTTTTCCTGGAAGACTGCCTTTGGTACAACATGGCAAAGAATGGTGGACAATCTCCCCTCAGTGCAGTTCCAAGGCAATGACAACAACTGAAGTCAAAAGCATTAATGTCTAGTTGAAACAACAGATGACCTAAGGCCAAGAGCTCAGCCAGCCAGTAACAATGTTGAAATGTCCTTTGCCAAAGTCCATAAAATAATCGTTTTATTTCCTTTTTTAGAGGCAACACAATATTCACTTTTTTTTTCTGTAGTTTTCAAAGTGTCTAAAGGTGTGTTAAGTACCTCAATCAGTCAGAAAGCCATAGTTTTAACACTCTTTTTACAATATAAGCTGGACAATTTTAGTTGTTTTGCTTTGCCGTTATTTTAGGAAAAAATATTAGAAACTGAGCCTTGAACTCTAATGCCAATTTCAAACATCCTGCTTGTTTTGATGGAGCCAGAATGTCACGTAGGTATCCTAATATTTCTTATTTGCTTATGTTCTGCGTCAGCTAAACCATTGATTGTTTGTTGGTGGCTTTAAAATGAATTCAAATAAGTCTTATTCTGTTAAGTGGGTTGGTCCTTCCTTCTTCCTGTGCTGGGTTTGCCCTTGTCATTACAGGCATACAATAAGAAGATTTCTCTGCCACAGATGTTTACAATACAGTCTGTAAATAATGGATCCCATTGTTTACTTGAAAAAATACTTTTTTTTTATGCAAAGCTACAAGGTTTGCATAGCTGGCGTCATCCTCCCCACACACAGAGTCTCCTATTTTCCGGGATGAAGCCTGGAGCATCCTCCCCACTTGTAAAACATTTCTGCCAGAAGCAATTTAAAAACATTTGACAATGAGAAACGTGCAAAATGAAGCATTTCAAAGGAGAAGGAAACAAGAAAAAGGGGGGTGAAAAATGGAGCCTGCAGGAAAACCCTTCAATATTTGTAGTGATGCCAGCTGATAAAGTGTTTAAGGTCCACTCTGTAAATGCTGACTCCCATACAAAGAATTTGTCTTCAGAAGGAGTAAACATTTGTACTAAATTAAAACTCTACATTTTAAAATTCTATTCTACAGATTCTGTTCTGCTAGCTTTCTACCAAAGTATCAAAAGAGATAACTCATGTCAGAAGGAAAAGTTTACAGCTTAGAAGGTGTGAAAATATGAAGAGCACATTTGTTCCTTTAATTCCTATTTCTGGGAGAGAAATTTATGCTTGGGAGAAGACAGTCTGGATATGGGGTTTCAGGATTATTTCTTGGGTTATGGTGAGTTTACAGGTGAGTTCCATTTAGAACTCTGCCCAAATATTTGTAGTATTTTTGTCTTAATTGAAATGATAGTTTGAGATGTACTGGTCAGCAGGGAAAAATATTGTTACCATTCCCACACCTGTTTTATGATAACATTTGTTTCCAGGGGCTATTTTTCACCTTCCATGAACTAAATATTATATAGGCTTAATGTTACCACACCTTGTTACACTCTAGTGTCGAAGGTCTTGGCTATGAGAGCAGAATTCCCAGCCTTGTAAGCACCACTTATTTTCCCAGAGCTGCAAACAGAGGGTTCAGAGGTGGGGAGGTTGGACACCCAACACCAGAGCCCATAGGACAGCTAAGAGGCAAAGATCAAAGAGTGGGGTTTGTCTGAAATGTTATCGCACATAGGGGCTAAGATGCTCTCCTCAGGTTCTCTCTGAAGAGTACATCAAGGAGAAAGAGAAAACTGTACTTTCCAAAACTTAAGGCACCTGAGACACCCATTCAAGCACATCTGTTTCTTTTTGTCATAGGCCCTACCTGCTGCTGATCCTGGGTGAGATGTTATTGCTCCTATTTGTGCTAAACACTTGTGATTAAAGCACTTATGTGGAATGCAAAGACCTGCGTGTTCTCAGGTCTCTTCGGGCTGAGGAGAGCATGGTGTCACCTGCCATATCCTCAGAAGATGGTTCATGGAAGGAGGCTTGATAACTGTGAGGTGTCTTCTGGCCAAGATTAGGTACTATCAGGCCAAGAGAAATATCACAAGCCTGGAGAATGATGGCAAACTGGAAGAACATAACTGTATCTCAGTGAGATCTCTTGAGAGAGAGAGATGCCCTACCTTTATGTGTTTTATTCATTGACTTTTTAATGCAAAATACACAAGCACATTCCAAAAGGCTTTAAGTATCAGACAGATACAAAGATGCTCAATTTATTCACTGTGCCTAAATCTGTTTTTGGATTTGTTTTTAGCCTTTTATTACTTTCATATCCTACCTTGAATGAAAATGTTAGGTACCTCCTTTCATGCTTGGATAAGTTTATCTGAGAGGTCTGCCACGACCTTGAACCAGTCTCAGTTTTTCCTTCTTGTAAATGTTGCTGACAACAGTGTGGTGGTCTATTCTACTTGACACCATAGTAGTACCTCCATGGCAAAAAAGGGCCAAGCATCTTTGCTCTCTTTTTAAAACAATTTGGCAAACACAACGGTACAAACAGCATGGGGCCCACCATGAGACATCATGCATGAAAACATGAAATCTGGTACCCCACAGCAGAAGGAGTAGAAGCTCATATATCTGAATTGTTTCCTAAACTTCTTTTATCACTAATTTACACAAAATGTATCTGTCCAGCAGTCTGAGCACTCTTCTAGGATTTTGGGCACTCTCATAATGTTTAACCATGACCCAGAAAGCAGGCAGTGCTAATGTCCCAGAATCACTTCCCAAAATCCACTTTAGACATGCCTTATACATTTCTTCCCCAAAGTCCATTGGAATGGACAAACCTACTGGGATTTCCAGAAAGACGGCCAGTCTGGATGCCATCAGAGAGAAACTGTCATGACATTTCTATTTTCTTCTCTTACCACTAGGCCATGGAGTGTTTTTACTTGTAAAAGGAGTGTCCAAGTCCTCTCACTGCAACCATCTTGCCTGTCTCTAGGAGAGGCAAGCACTCTCTGGTGTGATAGAGGCCCATGCTGTTAAATATATCTTGACAGAGCAGCACCATTTTTTTTTTAATTTTTTTTTTTAATGGCAGCATTCACAACAGTGGGAAAAGGAGAATCAGCAGAACTGCTGCTAGTCAAGGCAAGGGGATGTGAACAAGTCAGTGGGTCAGTGCTCACACAGATCTTTAAAATAGCCAAGACATGGACAACTTAGGAGACCATTTTGGGTAGGGATTTGGCAGCATATTGCAGCAGGGAGATGTAAAAGTCTGTCACAGACCTCAACTGATGAGTCCAGCAGAAGACTGTCAGTCACCATCATGCACCCAGAAACAGTCCTAGAAGCTACAAGCAAAGGAAGGATGCATGGCTGAAGGGAAGCTAGAATTCTTGCACTAAGGAGCGCGGTAAGACACTCTGTTTAGCTAAACTTGGACACCATCTGATGATTAGAATCTGCTGTAGATTTTGGACAGAAGACAGAAAAATATCTCTTGTCAGAAATATGTCACAAAAATATGCTAAATACCACTACATTTTCAAAGCCAGATTCAAATCCGCTGTCCCTATTTTCCCAATTGCTTGATGCACTCAAAATGTTTTGAATTCCTCATTTAGATGTATTTTCATGTTTCATTGTGAAGTCCATATATCTAAATGCATCACTAAACTAAATTTAACATATTAATATTTCATGAATTTTTTCCAACTTAATATTTCAACTTTTCAGCATTACTGAGGGAAAATACTGTTACCTTATCAAATGCTATGTGTTATGGATAAAAAAAGATTTTCCTTGAGGCAGCACTAAGAATTTCAATGACAGGGAAAGTCTGAGTGTGTTGAGCTTCCATTCCAGTTCAGAATGAAAACAAATGTCAAATTGCTGTGAATTCTTATGGAATAGAAATGTTGTCCCTGACTGGAATACCACACTACAATTGCAGATGGCCCTTAGCTGAGAATATTTTGAAGGTCAACACAGAAATGACAGAGCATAACTGCTACTGATGCCTTTTGATTTCAAAACCAGCAATGTAACCAAGCTGCTAACCAACAAGCAATAAACAGTTGCTTCCTGGAAGGGGAGAAAGTATTAGAGGAAAGGGACATGAGATCATTGCCTTGAAGCATCCTGAGTCAGCAAGCTAGGTGAGAAAGTTTTCTCTGGTCCCAAGACCATCTGCCTCCAGAACTGCTGACTGGGCTCATGCTGAGGTTTGTGCACTGACCAAACACCCACTGGGGGAGGCACTGGGGGGACTGCAGCTGTACCCAGCACCCAGGAGGCATGTGAGCTTTGTAGCCACACTTGAACCTAGACTACCCCTGCTGATGTAGGGCACTTTTAGATAAGAGTTGTAACAGCTTGCAACAGCATGTCCCCAGCTGAACTGCTCATTTCTCAGTCACCTGCCTGCAGGAGCAGCCAGCAAATGGCACTGGTGTCTAGCAGGTGCCACTGCTGGCACCTGCACAGCCAGCAGTGACAGTCCTAGCCCTTGTGGGGATCTGTCTGACCTGCAGAGAAGAGTTTGGAAGCCAAGACTTGGTGTAACAGCTACTGTAAAAATAATTGGGTTGTTAAAATAGCAAGGCAGTGTCTTCCTAGGGTCTAAATCAGAGTTTTTAATTGTGATTGGAGTTACAGGGATTAACTGTGTGTGTAATGTGGCCAGGCCAAACCAAGATGTATTTCCTGCTGGCTGCCTGGTGAAGAATTTGTCTTGGGGTGTTGCTACCGTCAATGGAAAGTAAAACAATGCACTGTCACTGGCCGCTGCCTGACAGTGAGGGCAGGGAGCTGTGTGCTCTCTGCTCCCTTGTGGAAGCTCTCAGGTGTGAAGAAAGGCTTCTTTTCATCTCTGATAGTCTCAGAAATTATCTGTATGCCAGCACACACACACACTTTGATTCCTAATCCTAAACAAAACATTGCTTTATTTATTATTTTCCATCAAAAATAATGGCTCTTCTAGGTACACATTAATTTTTCCCCTTCTATTTTCCTAAATATTGTCAAGTTTTGATTTTGAAGAAGCAGGAAAAGAGTTTTTTATCTCAGACTTACTGCCTTGTTTACTCCACAGGCAAACTAAAATGCCTTCCAAACAGAAGGACACAGTTGCCCCACGTCTATCAAAATATCCTATCCATTTCTCCTTCTCCTTTAGCTTGTGTCTGTGTTGCAGGTTCAATCAAGTCCTCTTAGTTCTGTCACTCACAATCTGCAGTTACACAGAGTCTTAGAGCGTGTATCTGGCATGGGACTAGAGAGCATGAGGAATAACTTTTCTTAATTTTTGAGGCTGGGTTTTTTTTTGTCTTTTCATAGAGTTTGGGCTACTGGTGATTCATTTTGTCTTGTTTACTTAGTGATGAACCCAAATATGTTAAGAACTTCTTCTGTCCTGGATTATAATCCTGACCTTAGTGACAAATTTTAGTACTCTTTCTTCCTGTGACACAGAAACAACATCTTTCTCAAGAAGTCCTGGCTGCTGTGGTAGCAGAAGTTTCTTAGGAAAGCCCAAAACAGTTGTGTTCTCTTGCTGTGATCAAGGAAGCTGCTCTTGAGTCACTGAGGAGGCTTTTTTCATTCCACAATATATATTCAAGGGAGGAGTCCTTTCCAAACTCACATCCACAGCATTTCTCATCTTCTGTGTGTGGTGCAATCAGTAATAAAATCACAAAAAAAACCAACCCATCCTGATTTGAATTTGGGAGACTGAAGTTACAGAAAAGACCACGCTGTGTCCCCAAGGCTCATGGGAAGGGGACAAAGCTGCAGCAATCTGGGATTCTCAGTACATCTTGAAATAAGTAGGAAGTTCCAGAGGGAGGGGGAGGGTGATGAGAGATGACAAAATACATATTTCTGATGGTGGTCTCTGGTCCGCTTTTATTCTCTGGGTTGCAGTAGTGCAGACACCTCGCTTCTGGCCTCTGTCTCTCTGGGAGTTGTCACAGTAGGGTGATACTCAGATTATCTCAAGGACAACTTTGCTCAGTGTCTCCCCAATGACTTTTTCAAAAGATGAATATGTCCTCAAAGTCCATGGTAACCCCACCAGGGAGGTACTAAGAGACACAGAAGTGTCAGTACCATCAGGTATGTGCCACCACAAGTGACCCCGTGGACTCCCTGCTATACGTTTTTAAGATGCCCGAACACCTGACACTGTGCTGCAGACAGCTTTGAGCAGGTTCAGAAGGTCACATTGAAACAAGACGTGAACCTCTCCCAGAATGCTCCCTTACCCCTAACCCACGGATTTTGCCACCCAGATGAGGTGACATAGACTTGGGTGACACCATTCCTTCAGCATTCACCTTGTCTGGGGCTTGTCTGGCTGGCTGGGGTGCAGGCATAGGGTGCAGCAGACACGTGTATCCTGTGCTGCCAACAGCCTTGGAGCAAGGCTCGAAGTCGCTGCCATCCCCAGTAATGCTCCCTGACGACACTGGCCATCTGCATGGGCTCAGAAAAACCACCAATTACAGTGCACCACGGCGCTTCAAACGCTGCCAAGGTGGCGAGCCCGGGAGTGGGGAAAGATCACTGGATGGCAGCCAGCATTTGGGAATTTTCACTTGACTTGTAGGAATGCAAAGTAACACTTGCAAAAACCAGTCAGGATGTCAGGAGAGGCCTTTTCTATCCCTTTCATATTTATAACTGTAATATGAACTTTCACGGAGTTAATTTATATATGGCTTTTAGCAGGCTGCTTACAGTTTAGTTCTGCCATAGAAGTCTATGTTTTTGTAAGACCTTACTCTGAAATCTATATTCTTTCCCTCAATGTAAGGCAATTTCTGTGCAGAGCAGTGTACATTGAACCACTGCAGTAAAGCAATTTGGTCTAGTTTGTCCGCTGTTACCTTAATAGGAATCATTTTGGTTTTTGTTTTGACCGGCAGGAAGAGAAAAGAAGGAAGGGATAAAAGAAATTGCCTCTGTAATTCACTTTCCCTGAGTGTGCTAGAGGTGCCTGGCTACTCCTTAGAAAATGATAAAAAAATCTACAGGCAAGAGGTAAAAACTTTATACTTTTGACTGGCTAATATGTCCAATAGCAGCTTTCAGTAAGCAGAAGAGGAAAAATAAGTTCAGCTTCAGGCTGAGCCCAGAGGGGTCTGATTTATGTTGCTTGATTGAAGTATGTATTTGAGGACCTAGGAAAGAGTCTGAAGCTGGCAGCCTCTCTGCAAGGGTTTAGTACCCAACCCTGCCTTCACCATAGAACAGCAACACTTCAGTTATTCCACTTTGGATGCTATAACTGCCCTAGTTATAGAGTTATATAAATACAGGATAATGCACAAAGGAAACAGAGAGAGATTAAGTTATTATTGGATGGAGGGAAAAAAATCAGTGAGGTATGAAGCAGCCAGCAGAAGCCAAATGGACTTCATCAGCCCTTCAGCTGCATTCCTACTGGTGCTCGAGTTCCTTTTTTCTGGAGCACTGGCACAGCGTTAGCTGACTCTTCATGTCCTGTTCAATCCATGCAGTGTGTCAGCTGTGAGTCAGTATTGTATTGTATTGTATTGTATTGTACTGTATTGTATTGCATTATATTATATTAATTATATTATATAATTTTGTATAATAGTCTGGTGGGCAGTGATGATTTTCATGTAGAAGGGATATTTCATGCATATTCCTCACATTACATAGTTATATCCAATTTTAAAGTCTTTGACAGCAATAAAATCAAAAATTAACCAAAATATTATATATATATATACATACATATATAATATACAATATATAGCACATTTTGCATTAAACATACAACTAGGATTATAAAAAGCAAGAATAAAAAGCATCAGATGATTTATTTGCTTGCTGCACCCTTTGCAAAGACACTATCCATGCCATCTACTCATAAATATTGGAAAGGTTGCTTCCCATTGTGTCTGGTTTTCCTAAGCAGGTTAAAGAGGAGTATGAACCCATGAGCTACAGCTGCTGCTGAGCCAGTCACCAGAAGTGAAGGATAGCAAGCAAAAACTATGAATTGAATTTGGTTTGGATGTGCATGTTGTGAAGCAGACAAAGTATGCAAGATACAGAAACATCCAAGTTCATATCCCTGCTGCCTAGTCAACAGCCAGAAGTGCCAGGTCTTTTACTATGCAGAAAACAAGCTTAAAAGCCATGTCAGCCAAGTGCTGGCACAGAGTATCCTCCAGCTAATGAATCTTGGGCTGCACAATGTGTGGAACTTACTGGTTTGGGTCTCTTCAGTACACTAAATTTCCTGGGATGAGCACATCTGAGTAGCTGGCTGTAACAACTACTGGCTCAAGGATACATTTAAGATTATAAAATTCATCTAGACGATTGGATAATATCTCAATCTATTTTTAATTGGAAAATAGTCTGTGCTTTTACAAAATATTATTATTTATTCCAGCTTCTCTAGGTTGTTTTCTTGGTTTTGTTTTGTTTAGTTTTGTTTTTTAATTAGTGATACAGAAAAACCCCTGGACATATGTATCTTCTCATTTCAGTATACACATGTTTTCATTTTTCTTGGAGTAAATCTTTATGTCTGCTACTCCATGCTCATACCACTACAGCTGGGAGCAGAACTTTACTCTAATTGAGGCTGGATCTCTAGGGCATTCATGTCTCCTAATCAGTTCTGCTGACTTCAGAGTCAGCCTTAAAATTCATTACTCCTAAAGGCTTCCTCAGAAGTTCAATGAGTACTGAGAAATCTCAACTTTCATTTAAGTCAAAGCTAAGAGATTTTAGACACGTCACTGTAAAGTCCAAAGTGTAAGAACCCTCAATTAATTAAAAAAAGAAAAGTAAGAAAACTTCAGCATGGCTATTCTTTAAAATGATGTGGTTTTAAATCACATAACTTTGTGCATGTTGATGGTGTTGTTTCAGTTCTTGATTTGGCACCAATGCACTCTGCATTCCTCTTTGTCTAGCATTAATCAAGTATTCGGACATGGTAATAAGCCACAAAAGAGTCATGGCAGACTTTGAAAACACAGGACATTGTCCCCTCTCCTCACTGGTGCTCATCTGTCTCAACTCACTCAAAAGGCTGATGGTATTAAGAGGAAACTTATTACATGACCTCTGAAGGGGGAAGAAGATGAAAGGCAATCTCCATGTATGTAGAGCATAGGTTTGTACTGAATGGCTTCCCAAAACAGCTGAATGAATGGGTAGCCTCAGGTTTATCTCAGAAAACTGTCATCTCCTTTCTCCGTCTCAGACAAGACATGCCAGACTAAATAAGAGCAGCAGAAGATTCAGTTGTCTGCTGATCTTCAAAGGGGTGCTCTCTGGTGAAGTTTGTGATATATTGATTCACAGCTGTAGTGAGATCTTGCCATGCTCTCACACTTCTCCAAGGCTCCAAAAGAGCAGCAGTTTTGAGCATGCTCCACCAATAGCACATTTGATGACTAAATTCTCTGTCTGAAAACATGAATGCACAGTGACTTGAGGGATCTACCTTGGATTTCTGTTTTCTTCCTTGCAGTGTCATTTTTGGACAAGGGTAGGTTTGCATACATTTCGGGTTCATTTGCATTCCATCTTTGTGGCTAAATTTTGCCTGTAATGAGCCAAAACCAAACTCTAGAAAAAATGCAGATGTAAATTTGCTCAGTCTTCTTCTCTAGCTAAGTTTTTCTAATGCAAAAAAAATTTTTTGTTTGTATTAGAAAGCAAAAACCATATATAAATTTACTGTTCCCAGAAATTTCTTTAAAGTTCCAAATGGCACAAGTTCATACAATGGGAAATGCTCCACCAGGAGCATTTAGGAGGTGCGTGCAATTAGGAGGTGGGAATCTGTCTTTCACTGGTGCAGCATTATGCTAGGATAAGTC
The DNA here is from genome assembly GCF_030490865.1 of Poecile atricapillus. Taxonomy (NCBI): domain Eukaryota; kingdom Metazoa; phylum Chordata; class Aves; order Passeriformes; family Paridae; genus Poecile; species Poecile atricapillus. The sequence goes on from NC_081251.1 coordinate 56,854,159, forward strand.
TACTTGTTCCAGTTGACTTCATGCAGAGGAAAACTGGGGCTGTGCCGTGATCAATCAGGTTCAGAGGTTTGGTTCATATGCCAGTATGAATTTCCTAGGAGTTATTGTGCAAGTTGCCCCTGTATTTGGGAGGGAAAATATTTTATGAGCACCATTCAATATAATAGTCCTGCACCAAACAAAAGGCTGTCTATTCCATAGACACAGCCTCTGAAAAACTGAGTATCTAGAGAAGCAGAGAGGACTGGATAAACTAATGCCATTTCCTTGTTTGAAATATTTTTCTTAGTCATGCACATCCTCCTCACACACAAAATAAATGTCAATATTTTACTAGAAAAGTAAGATGAGGAACATTTCAATTTTATCTGGGTCATTCTTATAAATAGGAAACGCAGGAAATTGCTGCAGTTGCAGAATGTTCTATCAGATTTCTCAGATCTATTCACACAAGGATTTTCAGCATGTTTCCCTTTCTTTCCTAACTGCCATTTACCATTCTCATTATACAATACAGTACTCAGCCTTTATTTCTTCTCTCATTTCTCTCTTTTCTCTGTCCTTTTCCTTTCCCTTTTGGGATCATGCTTCTGTGGATGATTGTGTTTTACCCTTTCCAATTCAATCTCTCCCTCTCTTGCATCCAACTAAATGTAAATTCCATACCCCTGTCACCCAGCCTTTGCCTGGCCTGTCCCTTCTTCACCTTGCTACCAGCCCTGGCTTCTCTCCAGCCCCACACTCCTCGTACATTTGGTGCCCTTAACACCTTCAGCATGTCATCCCTGCTACTCTCCTGTATTGTTTCTGAGATCCAGCTTCTATTCTACAGTGATCTGACACTGTTGAATTCTACATGACCTGATGCCTTCAGCTTCTGGCTATGCTACACACCTAGGCCTGCCTGATAGTATTTTCTTTTCTCCTCCCATACTCTCCAGGCTGTAATGATCAGCCTCTCCTCTTCCATTTCATCTCTCTCCAGTTTACCCCACTATCTGACTCTTTATCTTCCCTTCTCAATGTCTGTCATCACTGACTAACCAGGTCCTTCCTCCATGGTTTGTCTTGGAGTAGAAAAATGGAGTTTCATTTTTTATTTCATGCTACCCTTTGCATCAGGTATTTAGCACCAGGAAATTCTCTATAACCAATCACAAAAATCTGTTCTTCAGATTCCCATGTACAATTACCTTTTTTCAGAAAACCTGGCAAAAGCTAAGCTGCTGATGTGCTGAGGCAATTGTCTGAGATATGCTGTTCAGTACTGGATTACTGGACCTATTGTTTTGGATGCAGCCATTTTTTGCCTCTCAGTTTTCATTTACTTTGTAAACCCACACAGACACTTCCCCTCAGTTATACTGCTCAGCACAAAGTAGACTTGATCTTTTTCTTGGGTTTTCAAATTTCATACCAATGCAAATGAGGAGCCTAATTTCAGCACATGATAGCAACAATTGGAAAATAAATAAAATTAAAAGGGAAAAAAACCCAACAAACAAACCAAAACAAAACAAAAACCCAAACCAAACCTTACATTGCAAATATTCAGTAACATTGTTCCATTCTATTTGGGAAAATAGATCTGAAAAGATGAACATAATTTTTTCTGCCTATGGGAAAAAGCACTTTTGAAGGATGATACTGAATTATATTTTGACAACTTAACAGCAATTTAACTGTTTCTGCACTAGTTGTGTGACCACCTCTAAAACCAGAATTGAGGTGAAATTTATCAGTTCCTTTGTTCAGCTCTCTAGGTCATAGCCAGCAATCCAGTGGAATTCCTGAAACACACGAATTCTGCTATTTCTTGAGGTTATGGCCTTCTACAGACAGATTGTGCAGGTTAGATAAGCCAGGTGGTTTTAAGTGCAAGAGCCTAGGTGCTGGAAGATATTTTGTTGTCACAGTATGCAGCAGTTTTTGGTACAATTTAACATGAGATGGGCAGCCTGTCGTGTTGATATAGCCACAGCAGCACATGAGAATGAAAATGTGCTTGTCTCTGATGGAAAAAACCTCAGAATCTTTCATTTTCTATTGCCAGAATAGCTCTAATGAACATATGAATGCAACTTCAGCTGCCCCAGATTTAGATAGATAATAGTTGTAATGTTAGTGAGCCTCAGGCAGACTTCCATAACATTTGGCAACCAGCAGGAAACAGAGGAAGAGAAACTTGATTTCTTCTGAGACATTTACATCTTTTGTCTCTGCTCTGGACTGAAAAAACATCTAATATTAAGAAATACCCTTACTGCTGGTAGCCCAAGCTGTCACCATTCCTCTTCATTGAGTTTTATTGTTTATGTTTTTAACTAAGAACAGATGTAGAAGTGGAATTTAAAGGATTTTTAGTGTCTCCTACACATTTTAAGAGAGGCAGGAGGTGAGTTTCTTCACCATCTGACAGTGTAAAGTCCTATTCCATCTATGTTCTGCCCTTTGCCTCATGATTGAAGCTACCTTTGTTTCACAAATTTTGCAAAAAAAATAGCTTTTAATAAACTGAAAATAAAATATTTAAATATTGCCTTGAAGATTGCAAGCAACAGGAATATCTACAAATTAAAATTCCTGAGAGGCAGGCAGCGCAGAAAGATCAAGATCAGCACATACCAGAGAATCACAGAAGAGTTGGGTTGGGAGGTACCTTAAAGACCATCTAGTTCCAATCCTCCTGCCATGGGCAGGACACCTTCTAGACAGGTTGCCCAAAGCCCCATCCAGCCTGGCCTTGAAGACCTTCAGAGACAGAGCATCCTTAACTTCTCCAGGCAAGCTGTTCCACCTGTTTACTACCCTCCAGGAAAAGAATGTCTTCCTAATATCAAATCTAAATGTACTCTTGTTCAGTTTGTAGCCATTCCTCAAGTCCTGTCACACACATCCCTGCAAAAAGCCCCTCTTCAGCTGTCTTGTAGCACCCACACACCCCCAGTAGGAACACATCAAAAAACGAGGCAGCTAGCCCTAGTTAAGCTGTGATGGACTTTTGTTGAGAGGGTCTTCCAATTATAGAATGTGTTAAGAGTATCTTTGTCACATCTTGGGTTGTGGTAACAGGCTACTTTATTTTCTGTGCCTATACACTAGAAACTGGTCCTAACACTGAGTCTGAAGAAATAGCAACATGAACTGTTAGAACAGGAAAAAAAAAATTGTCCCTGTAGTGCTCCTCTGGCCCATTTTGCAGTAGCAGTAAGCTCCATAAAATGTTTTGGAGATACGGATGTAGGAGGATACTAGTAAGTAGCAATTAATTTTGACAGCTGAGCCTCAGAAAAAGAGCAGCTTCTGGCCCACAGCATTTCAAATTTTCTGAACAGCTTTGTAGGGATCTTATTCAAGAAGGCTGGGAGCTAAGGCAAATTACAGATTCTGATCTTCCCCAGCCTGGGTTTTTTTTGGTGTTTTGTATTTTTTGGGGGGGGGGGGGTGGTTTTTTGGTTTTTGTTTCTTTCATGTGTGTGTGTGTGTGTGTCTGGCTTTTTTGGGTTTTGGTTTTTTGGGTTTTTTTTCTTCAGGAGATGTCTACGCCCAGTCAGCTACAAGGGTTGTTTTTTTTTTTTTTTTTTTTTTGAGAAGGGAATGTCTCAGCATACTGCACAAGGAAATCTCTGTGTTTGCCTCTCCTGTACCCTTTCTGTGAGTAAACAAAGGACTAATCTTCTGGACCACCAACTAGTGATTTCTGGAAACTGCATTTACTTCATATATCAGGCAAACTGAAGCTTCACAGCTCAGCTGCGTTCAGATTCAGGACTGAATCACCACACAACACAGCATCTCTCAGTCCAGCTGTTTGCCTGTTATAAAGATTCAAATTCATTATTGAATATTGACCTGGCTGAACTCCCATGCAATTGAAATTTCAAGCCACTGCTCTCTTGTGACCAGTCTCTGGTACAAAGCACACATGCACACATGCCCCTACACTGGCTCTTGTCTTACTCAGAGCTTGAAATATGTGATACTCAAATGTTGCATTTTTTTCCTCATCTAGTAGCTGTCATTCCACACAAGCCAAATCCCCTTCCAAGTGAGATATTATTTATTAGCTCATGATCTATTAAATGAGCTCAGCAAGTCACCATCAGTAGATCTCAGAGTCTCTACAGTTAACAGCATGATTTGGTCTGCTATTAGGAGGGGAAGAGCAGGGAATCTGGAAGGAAACCACCTGAACTTTCATGTTTCAGTGCCCAGTAGCAGATATCTAGAACATGTATTCAAAACACATCCCATGGAGAAATACTGTGACCAATGACAATCTGTAGTTAAAGCAATTTTCCCAAATTTGAAATGACTTTTTGTCAAATGAGCCCATTTGACAAAAAAAAGCACCTGTTATTTCATGTGATAAAAGTACTTATTTGCAGTTTCCTCTAATCAGAGAGTTTTTTACTCTAGATCAGAAGTCTAACTGAGGTTAACAGTCTTTTGATTAACCATTTTGCTAACATTTTTGGAAAGACATGTTGAATAAAAATGGGGCAAGAAAACAAGGGAGGAGCTTTAACAAAAGAAAATGATGAGCAGGTGACTTTACAGCTGGTGCCCTTGCTTTTCATGTGTATGCACACCCAGCCCCCCAACACTCTACATGCTGATTTCCCCCCAATACTGCATCTCCAGTTCTCAGTAATTTCATTTGGAGTTTCAGGTGCTTCTGAAAAGTCCTGCTGCCCCTCTCTTCCTGCCACTTCTGCTGGTGCTGGGGACCACAGCCATGTGACGTGCTGCCCCCTCAGCTATGAATACTTGACAGGGTTATAGTTCCAGCCTCTAACCAGAACTGCCACCTGTGAGAGCTGGATGACTTGAGACAGAAAGTCCTTGGCAGGAGCTAAGCCTTAATGAGCTTAAAATGCACTGAGGAGCTTGGCAAATACAAAGCCGGGCCACAGAATAAGTAGTTGCAGAAAGTTTCCAGTCTGAAATGTTTGCAAGACAATTGTTTACATTATCTAGATGGTTTTAATTACAGGGGAGTTCAGACCAGTTGCTTAAGTTTTCCCAAAGGGTAATTAGTCACCCTGTGAATTTGCATATTTTCCACTGCTGCATTGAGGCAAATCAGCCACACTTATCAGAAGACCGACCTGGCAAACTCTGTTCTTGACAGATTATAGTCTGAGTTTCATCATGACAGTATCAAATGCATTAGCAAATGTTCCACTGCAGGGCTGCAGTAGCCAAACTTTCGGGACATGACAGGGTTCCTTGTTTTAAATGCAAGAAATTTCAAGCACAGACAGAATGAAGAAGACTTTTTTTTACAGCCTCTACTCATGACAGATGCAGTACTTGTCAACATCTTACAAATATATTAATATTCTACTCTCTGCCACATGTTACACAGACTGTGCTTTTAGTTATGCTGAGATTTACTAAACTGAATGGAAGTAGATTCATTCCCAAAAAGATTATTCTTTTCAGATAGCTCATTTTATGGTATTTCATCAGTTGTGTTGCTTTGCTTGGCCATAGGAGGCATGGACATACCGAGAGCTGAGATTAGCATTTTATTAGCATTTTTATTTAAAAATCAAAACCATAATAGACATACAAAAAATACCAAGTACTATCAATACGTAAAAAATTGCATATTTAACTATTCTTACAGATTCCACAGTAGAAATAAGTGGAATTTTTTGCAAATCAGTTTGTAAATGGCAGCATTTTTTAAGATTCTCATATTGTTACATTTTACTCACATCTACCACTGGTTTTATATCTATTATCAGAGGAAGGGTTGCTTCCATTAGAGAAAAAGGGATAATGGCCATAAATCACACAAAATATAAACTGAAACAGATATTTAAATAAATAAATTATATTTTTTCAGAAGTACCTAAAATTATACACATCAAAGTAGAAAATTGTAACATGACAGCTGACATTATTCAAGTGCCTTCTAGTTTGGTTAGATGGGGTTTTTTTTGAGCCTGTGTATACTTGTATTATAAAATGAAATGCAAGCTAGACAAAGTAGAACATTTTGGATCTTTTAAGTTACTTTTGTTAATATTGTTGAAATCTCTGAATATTCAGAATAAACCAGTCCTAAATTTTTAGATACATAAGGAAAAGGGCAGTTAATGAGTGGCAGACATATTTTCAGATATCCTTGTTTTATGAAGCAGGTCAGAATCTGATATAATAGCTTACACGTGTATATACATACAGACACACATATATAAACACAGAATGTCTCCAATAAAAACCATATGGCAAGCTTAGGCAGATTGTTTTCCATTGTTTTCTGTGTGAAAACAAAATGATAAATCTTTCTTTTCTTGACATCTATGCCTTTGCTTTAGCATGGAGCTAACCATTTAAATCAATTATTTTCCCTGCCCCATTTTTTAAGCCCCTGTGTTCTAGAAAGTTTGGTATTACCACCCAGAATAGTTTCTTTACTCTGAAATTTTGGGAAAAGTGTTGATTCTTAAAGAAAGGAACACGTGACCAGATTCTCTTCTGCTGCTATCCATCAGCAGACAGAGGGGTAGCTTTGGGATGCTGATGTCTGCTGGCACCTTGGAGCACACACCAGCAGCCCATTTGTCTTGTGCAGGGGACAGAACTGAGGAGGGGCTCATATTGCACACACCATGTTTGTGATAAAGATATCCTCCTTGCAGAGTACAGTAGTTGTTAACTACTGCCCTCCAAATGCTTCACATGTTCACATCATCTCCTACAACACAGTTTGCTCCAAGGAGTAGGACAGAGAGCTGGCCTGGAGCAAGAGCCACTTCTCCATACTCTTCTGCAGGGTCCAGCTGATCTTGCAGGAATTCCTGTCTGAGCCAGGCTTTTTCTCCTTCAGACCATCTGAGCACTGCCAAGACCCTGGCTCTTTTCCTGCCTGACACATTGCTTATCAAAGTGCTTATGAAGCACGCAGCAGTATGTCTTACTTGTTGTCTTTTGCTGTTCCTCATATTTCACAGTGATTGATGCAAACTAGAAGAGCTGCAAAACCTGATGAAGGACAGCAAGAAAGCCAAGGTGGACTCAGTTTTCTTACTTGGAATAGAAGCATCTATCCCAACTGAGAAAAGTATCTACGCACAGCCAACTGGATATTGAAGGGAAATGAGCAAAGTTGTGAATATACATGTGTGTAAATTCATTTTATATGCAGTTATTCCTTGCTTTTTGAAATAATATCCACACTTATATTACTCAAATAATACATAACAAGAAGAAAGATCTTGCAGTTTTCTTGGATTAGCAGGGAAATTAATGGCATTGAAAGGGGGTTTTCCGGAGTGATAGAGAGGAGGCAATTCAGAAGTAAAATTTCATCACATTAATGCGATACCATAGAGGCAGAACCTTCATTGTAACTAAACTGTTACTAATGGCCAGATGCTTAAATAGACGATCTAATTTTTAAATTCAATTTCTTTAAGCTTTTTGTTATGTATCAGTTTCACCAAAAAAAGTCATTGTTTACTGTAGGTATCTTTTTGTGAATCATTAAGAGTCAGTGAAAAGGTACTCATATTGTAACCCCTAAAACATCAAATTACTACTAGAGACCTACACAGTAAAGTTCTTAGTATGCCATACCTTCTCTTGTTATTTAACAGAGACATTTCACAGCTTGTGATAAAAAGTAATTTCTCCTCTTTAAAATAAGTCAAGTTATTTTGATGTGCTTTGTGAAATAAGAGGTTTTGATGAAGGCTTCCCGGAGTGCTTTGGAGTTTCAGTCTTATAGTACAGCTGGCAAAATGGCCATGTTTTTTATTGCCTGCTTTGCCAGAGAGCTAGGCTGGCTTCTGCTCCAGTTCATGGAGTAATTTTTAGAGCTGGGTGACTGTGGAAGCTGCCTAGAGGAGTACCTACTCTAGAGGGGTACCCTAAGCTACAGGGTCCGCTTGGCCCAGTGGCTGTCCTGACCCATCTCACTGGTGGTAGCATGGTCTGGAAGCCCAAGCCACCAGGCCTTTTCTCCTCCACCTTTCTTTGTACACTTTGTACATCTTTGTACACGTTCTTTGTACATCTTTTAGATGTAGGGGGTTGGCTCTGTCTGGATGCCAGGCATCCACCAAAGCAGTTCTATCACTCCCCTCCACAGCTGGACAGGGGAGAGAAAATATAAAAAAGGTTCCCAAGTTGAAATAAGGACTATGAGAGATCACATGCCAAATACTGTCGCAGGCAAAACAGATTCAACTTGGTGATAATAACTGAATTTATTACTAACAAAATCAGAGCAGGGTTATGGAAAGGAAAACAGACCTTGAAAACACTTTCACCCCACCCTTCCCTCCTTCTCAGCTCTACCTCCTCCCCACCTGCAGTGCAGGCACATAAGTTGGGGGTTATGGTCAGTTCATCACACAACTGCTTCACAGTTCTCCAAGAGCTTCTCTAACGTGAGTCCATCCTTTGAGAAACCGTTCTCCACAAACTGCTCCAGTGTGGGTCATTCTTCCACAGGGTAGACTCCTTTGAGGACAGGCTGCTCCACAGGGTGACAATTAGGGTCCCCACTTGTCAAGTAGGTTCCCCACAGGGTGACAAGTCCTGCCAGGAAAGCTGCTCCAGTGTGGGCTCCTCTCTCCATGGGTCTGCAGGCCCCTGCCAGGACCCTGCTCCAGCATGATTCCCACAGCTTCACAGCCTCCTCTCAGATATCCAGCTGCTCCAGTGTGGGCTCCTCCACAGGCCACACGTGGATCTCTGCATTCCTGTGACCCTCCATGGGCTGCAGGGCCACAGCTGCCTCACCATGATCTGCACCACTGACTACAAAGGAATCTCAGCTTCTCTTCCTTCTCCACTGACCTTTGGGTCTGAATAGCTGTTCCTCTCCCATATTCTGACTGCTCTTCACTGGCTTCAATTACATCTGCCCAATAACCTTACTTTTAACTTCTTTTTCTTAGATGTTATCCCAGAGGCATTCCCACCATTCCTGATTGGCCCAGCCTTGGCCAGCAGTTTGTTTATCTTGGAGCTGTCTGGCACTGGCTGTGCTGGACATGGAGGAAGCTTCTGGCAGCTTCTTACAGAAGCCACCCTGTAGCCCCCCAACACCAAAGCTTGGCCATGCAAACCCAGCACAACAGGTTGTAAATTCATTGTTCTTCCATTCTGCTTGTACAGCAGCAAACACAACGAACGTCCACATTTGCAGATACAACAGCTACAGACTAAATAATGGCAATTTCATCCAAATAGTAGTTTAGATGCTCTGCAGGTATGTTGATAGTAGAAAAAAAATAGTGATAGATCACATTAAGCTGAGAAATTATTCAATTTTCATAGAGCATGTGGAGAATGTTTTTTCTGGGAGGCATCCAGCTCTACTCATAAATAAAATTTGTTCTTTTGCAGTCAAACTGCACATGGTTGCAGCTCACTGCTCTCTGGTGAATGAATGTGATGGAGATGCCTCCATCTGCACAATACAGATGTTCACTGGTATTTAACTCAACTCAAACCCAGCCCTTCACAGAATTCTCAGTACCTGGTTAGAAACATGGACATAAGAATAATTTTTAACAAACACAGGAGAGCTACAAAGTTTTAGCAAAGATTCGTTCCTATTGGCAAAGCTAAATCTACCTCCAGCTAGGACAGAGAAGGGCTTTTGGGTGTAGTTCTGTCGGTTAATCATGCCAACAAACAATTTGAAATGTGGTAACAGCCCAAGACTAAAGAGCACAGTTTATTTGTGAATATATTTCCACTGAATATTAAATAAAGAATTATACTTCCTGCCTAATGTCACCCAAATTAAAGGAAGGATATTTTGTCCCTTTGTTTAAACCATGAATAAATACAAAAGAATAATAAAATCATGCATAACCCAAGAGCTGCAAAGGGCACTTACAAAAAATTCTAGTAGCTCCTCTCCCTCCCCCTTCTTATGTCACTGTCACCTGCCTCAAAATTGCATCTGGAAAAAGGATAGAAGTGTAGCCTCCTGAAAGAGCTTGTTTTGCTGAAGTTGGCATGGGAGCACTGGGCAAGAATTCAATCCCAGGCATCAGTTTAGGATTACGTAAAGTCAATTCTCTTCATTGTTTCTGTGGATCCTTAAGCTGTTAGAAAAGAGTCAGTGTGACTTGATTCCTTTGAATGGAAAATAGCACAATGGTTCCATGATGGAAATGGTTGTGCTGATTAGGAAAGCAGTTTTCCGTCACGAAAGCAAACATGTGGCCACACTTCCATGCAAGTATGGAATGCCATGTGATTACTTTTTCTTTTTATGCAGCCAAAACAATACCCCCAACTCTTGCTTGACATGGAGGATTTTATGTATGATGTGGACTCCTGAGCTGTTTGAAGACCAGGGTTTTGGGAGAGTCATCAAAAGCTGTCTGTTTCTCTCTGGAATTTGCCTTGAAGATGACTGACATTTAAAAAGAATTCTATTATTTCTGACTTTTCACCAGCTCATACAAACAAATCATCCTTTCCTCCTAGTAGCTGAACCAGATTGTCTTGAAATAATAAAATCTAACCAAGGAAGCACAGGAAATTATTTTGGGAGCATCGGTATAGGGGAATCAGGGATCTACCTCAGTTCCTGTTCTTAATGGTATGCTTTCCATCATCTGTAAATCACAGCGACACAATGAATCACAATCACATGCAGTGATACTCACAGGCTGTGCTGGAGGAAGAAAAGCACATTGTTTGGTATCTTGCATCAAAAGCAGGTGAGGAGCATGGAAAAGGTATGGATGGTATTGCAGCAGGAGCCATGGCAGCTCATGAAGAGCTGGTCTTACAGCTCTCATCTTTGCTGCCTTATTAAATCTGTACAGCTGCCCAAAATGGGGTGTCAGTTGAGGTCGTCATGATGCTTACTCCTCTCTTCTGACCCATCTTATGTTGTAATGAGCCTAAGTCTCTTTCTCATCTCCCATCATTTATGAAACTTGCAGAAAGAATCTTTGCAGCATACTTGCGGTCCAGACAAGACAGCTTCAAGTCAGACAGTGATCACAAAAAAAGTTGATGAGGCTTAGTCTAGGGGCACACAGTTATACAGAGAACTCATGTAAGCTTGTATTTCTCCAGAAAGCCAAGCTAAGGCTGTAAAAACCCAAGTGGTTCAGGCTGTTCACACTGGACCTTTTTTTTTTTATGATATAGATGCCTAATATAATTTTCTGTTAAGTTAAAATACTGATCAATTGAAAACGAAATATTTGAGGGTTTTTTTGGACTTTAACCAGTAAAATCAGATCTGTTTCAAAACCATACGCTGAAATTCTTGGAAAAAGTACCCACAAACAGGTTTCTTTTTTTTTTTTTTTTTTTTTTTTTTGTGTGTGTAACACAACTCTTTGACTTCAGCTGATTGATTCAAATGCAAACTGCTTGCATTAGAGCCAACTTCACAAATAGTTTCCATTCTCCCTGAACGCACTTTCTGGCAAAACAATTCCTTGCAGCTCCATTGGCACCAAGCTTTTCAATGTCATCAGTCTCAAAAGCAAAGTCTATGAGGACAAAACATAAATGATAGCTAAACACAAAGAAGAAACAAAGCTGCATAAAGTTGTGGAGGAGTAAGGAATCTTGAATTAGTTTTATTCTAAATTCATTCAGATTGGAAAACTTAGGAAGGTGGTTCTTATGTGCCTTCATGAGTGAGACAATGAATTATTTATCTGAGGACTGAGAGAGGCTTTTCCTCCCTGCTTTTGCCACAGTTGTATTCTGCCCAGAAGTAACTGACATTGAGAAATTCCTATGTGTTCCACTCCTGACAACAACCATACAGACTAACTTCTGTCTCCTTGTGTCCTGCTGCAGCTGATGAGGCTTGTTGGTGCCAGCTGAGCATCAGGAGCTGCTCACTGGTCCCACGCAGCCAGTGCAGCAGGCCACAGGGAAAGCTCAGTGTGCTGTGGAAGGTGAGCCTGTTACCCTCCAGACCCAGCCCTTTCTTCCCAGTTCTATGTGGTGTTGTGCCAGGGCACAATGGGCCACTTCAGGGCTGAAACTCAGAAACTTGTAAGGAGGAAAGTCCACAGGGAATGCAAGAGCCACACTGTATGCCCATCTTTTGGGGGAGGGATTACAGCAATGCAAGTTTTATCTCTCTTAGTCACGCTTGCACAGACAGTTCAACATCTCTGAGAACCTGCTAGATCAGCTGAAGCACGCAAATCTTCTCCATGTGACTGCTGTTTGGCAAACCTTCCTTCAATTCAATTATAAATTACAGTGCAGGAGCAGGAAACGAAAAAACAAGCTCCAAACTATTTAGCTAAGAGCCAAGTCTGGTCTTTACATAATAACCATGACTTGTTTTTGGAAAATACTTGAAAGCAAAGGTTGGACAAATCAATGACCACAGAACAGCAGGAGTATACTTTCTTTTGCCCTATTCACTCTAACATGCAACTTTCTCACCAAACATTGCTAGAACTGGCTCTTATTGGCATCAACAAGTAATTAACTGACAAGTATATGCACTTATGAGATTAATTTCTAATCCTTCAAAAAAGCAGCACTATTGCCTTGTTTCCAAAGGATGAGAGAGGTTTAGAGAAAGAAAGTCCAGTGCACTCATTAAGAGGATTAGAAATCCTAAGGTACAGGCAAGCTTGAATAACATTTTTTTTGCAATATTTGATTTGATTTGATAAACCATGTCAACTAGAAAAACATCCTAAATCACAACCAAGCACTAGACAAAGAAGAATAATGCAATTTCCAAAGAAGCATAGGAGTAAAAAGTTCAACAGGCATTGATAAAGAATGTTTGGGAAACAAGAGTAAAAGCTGTTGAAAACTTTCTCTTAGAAAACTACTGTGTTAGGAAGTAGTGATTTAACAAAACATTTCACAGGAATGTAAGTAACTGTCAGACCCTCTCTCTAAGATTCTATAAACATATTTGTGCAGCATCTGATGGACCTGTGTATGAACAAGGAGTCAAAATGAAACATTTTGACAAAGTAACTATGCAAGGCACTTTTGCTATTCTGTGGGCCATATTTTACCATATTGGGGCTAAAAAATAAAATTTGAAATGTTTGTATTTTTCACAGAACTAACATAATCCTTTGCAAACCAATAGGTAAATGAGTAGGTTTGTTAGCAGTCGCTGCCACCCCAAATACTCATTAGAGGCTTCTGAAAAATTGCTCACAGGGATAGAGAGGCAGTGAAGAGAGTTTCAAATTTTCAGAGTTTACTATGGCAAATGGGGAGATTTCTTCAATATGAGGGTGGTGAAACATTGGGAAGTGTTCAAGGATGGGGCTTGGAGCATCATGGTCTAGTGGCAGGGGGTTTGGAACTAGATGGTCTTTAAGGTCCCTTCCAAGCCAAAGCATTGCATGATTCTATGATATCCTAATCCACTGCAAAAAAGAATACCCACTATTATATGGCCAAGCAACCAACAAGAAGCAGCACAAAACAAAAATACCATTAATTTTAGAACATCAGATCACCAGATTATGCAGATAGACAATCTCTAAGGTAAGCCATATAATATTGTTACTGTGGTCCCAGAACAATTAAGTAGAGTTATTGAAACTACATTGTGCTGAGACTACAACTAATTTTACATGTCCTCCTTTGTTTGTACTTTTCCAGGTCATAAGAATGGCTGAATCAAATGACAGTGTGACACTTGTGTCCAAATTTCTGTGTAATAAATACAGATGGGAAATTTGATCTTAAAGGTGTAGAGAGCTATGACTCACTGATGCATGAAGGCCTCTTGTGAAACTGCATGCAAAATTCACATATGTACTACTTGATAGGCAGCATGCATAAAATGTAACTTTTTTAAAAAAAAAATATTTTCCCATGGCAAACTTTCTACTATTTAATTACACACATTTAATGTAATTGTTGTGTATTTCTGTGATGTGATACTTGCTTTCATCTCTTAGCCATAGCCTCAGAGGATCAGTTCTGCTCCATTTAGGACCAAAATATGGATTGCACATGGGGTTGTGCTGACAGCACAGAGAACGACACAATCAAAAGATTTTGGAGTGAGCTTTGCATTGAAGTTATTTAACCTACAAAAAAAGCTACTACTGGAAAGCACTCATGGTAGCACAGAGTTCAGGCAGGCTGGTTTATCAGGCTCCTGAGGTGACTGGCCATGCATCTGTAGCCTTTCTGTGTCTCCCTCTCCAGCAGTGTAGACATAGCTTACTATGTCAGAGGGAGTTCAGAGGTACAAGAACCACAAAATAGCACAAAAAACACTGACTTAAAAGTCATGCCTGACAGGTTTCAGTTCTGTTGAGTCAGTGTTTATCTCCATTACACCCTTTGCAGATAAGCTTTTGTCTTAAGCAATATTTAATCCTTTTCCAGTGTATCTGGGGTGGGCACCTGCTTACATAAGTAAATGTAACACACCAGTGTGCGCAGGAGGGCCTTTCCAGGGTGTTAGGGATTGTGTCTCATTAGCCTGTAATTCTGTGCAGTAGGAGGGGATCAGTGAATTAAAGCTTTCTCTTTTGTTCCTAGTCCACTGCGATGCAATCACAACAAAAGCACAGTCTGGGAACAGCCAGGATAAGTCAGAATGTCAGCAAAACTGCACTTGCTTTTTCAGAGGGTCTCAAAAATTTAGGTTTTCAGGGCTTTTACTATGAAGGAGATGATACAGAAAGATCAGGCTTGCCTGTAGACACCCTCCTGTTTTTCTACACAGCAGGTAGCTTTGTTTCCCTGCCAGAGCACACGGCCTGTCAGAAACAGGGATACTTGGTTTTTAAAAAATCATGCCATACATGCAGTTCTGTGGTGAGTGAGTGCATTTAGAGGCATCCTCCTAGTCAGCTGAAAAAAATTTGCCCCTAAGGTTCTGTATCAAGTTGTTCTCTACTCCAGAGCTCACTGAAAGCCACAACACAAAACCAAGATATAACACAGATCATTGTGTTACAGCAGTTATAATCAAACTATTGTTCATGCTGTAATTGAGTTCCTGGAAAAGGAGATTTGAACAAGAAGGTTAAGAGTAGGTTTATAAAACTTAAGCATATACCTAATCTGTCTGGGAAAATTCTTAATGTACTTTGCACATTTTTGAAGCTGTCTGTGACCTTAACATCAGAGCAACAGACAGAATCTGGAGGTATGTAATTAATGTTTCCATTTATAAAAAAAAAAACAAAACCAAAAAAAAAAACACAGAAAAGTTTATATTCAAAGCTGTCTGTTTCTATGCTTAATATATGTAGAAAAGTATAACATATATTTTGTGTCTCTGTAATAACACAACAGCTAATAAAACAGTACTGGTTAGTAATGAGGTTGCTACTTGCCAGAACATTACTGTAAAAATTTCAAGGCCAGGCTTCAAGAGCTCTGCCTGAGCTTTCTACTAAGAATATGAAAAGAAATGGGTATTGACCACTTCTTCATCACCCAGAACCTTCTTTTCAGCTGACCTTAAGCCATAAAAACAGTGGGACTATGATAATCACCCGAGATGCTGCTTTCTGACACTCTCCTTTATGTTACTCCAGTTTTATGTTATTTGACCTAGTTGCCTGTGTTTTGTATCACTCTTGGTCTCTGACAATCTGCTTCCAAATGACCTTCAAGGCAGTCAGCGAAGAGAGGAATTTTCTACAGACTCCTAGGACTTAGTTTCACTGATATTTGCTTGATGAACCGCCGCTTAAAACCAACAAATAGGAAAGTCTGGAAAACAGACCACTTCCTAAAATGCATCCCTGCTTGTCTGCCACTTGCTGGGCAAAGGCGGTGATACTGAGCTAGTGTGATTGATTAGAAGTGGGCTATGGCACCAGCCCCCATTTGGGCATACTTCTTGATAAACATCACAGCTGTCCTAGGAAGGAGTTTGTTAATCTGTTGGTGTGCAAGGTATGCTATGAAATTATTGGGAGGCTGGATCAATGCCAGAGGATGTGGTGGAAGAATATACAGTGTGGGATTTAGCAGAGCAGTGTGGAGTTGGGATTCCCACATGAACTGGCAATGACTACCAAATCATCACAGATGTTTTGAATTTTTAAGCCTCTTGCCTCTGGCTTTTTATTAGGATTGAGTGTTAAATCGTCTTCAACTTCTCCCAAAACCCATAGGAACAAAACTATCTTTGAAGCTCCAGTCATCTTCCAAACATGATGTGAATTCTTCCAAAGGTTCAAAAGCTATGATGATGTGAAATTATAGCCAAAGTTCAATGTCATGGACTTTTTCTTTAGAAAACCAGACTGGCAAGCCTGTCCTTGAGCTTAGCTACTTTCAGAATTTGACAGGAGGTAAGCGGGAGTTCTGAACTTTACTTAATATTTATCCAAGTACTTCCTTTTCTAATGTGTACTTGACTACTACGTAAGCTCCTTCTTCAATCATATTCTTGAGTATCTTGGCTTTTATTTATCCATTGCAGTAATGTGCAAGTTCATGACACAAACCCTGGCCTACTGAGGAACAGCAGACAAACTTCTGCTTACTGCAAGGTAAACCTTTTATCTCATCTAAATGCTGAGCCAGGAGGGCTGGAGCAGAAAGGCAGTGGAGTGTGGAGGGTGAAATAGCTGAGGAAACTGCAGGGGATGCAAAAACTCCTCCTCTTGTGCTCATTCCACAAGAAAGACAGCTGAGAGTGGGCTTTTCTTCTTCCTCACAAGCTACAGAGGGAAGAACAATTCGGTATCTTATAGTTTTATATCTGTTGAAGCAGAATGCTGCACATTAGAAACATTCTCTTTCCCCATTTTTCCCCCCTCCTCCCCACTGCAAACTTTTAGCTGTTCCAAAACTTCTGAGGTTTGACCTAAGAGTTCAGAGGGAGTTTCAGGACAGTTTAACAACAGCTTTCTGCATCATAGCAGATCTAGAGTAGCATAAAAATTCCTTCAAAGTGTGAAGTCAAATGTTAAGTCAGTCCAAGACGAGAAAGACAACACTGATGTGCTGTCTGCTTTTTAGTTGTTTTCACCTATTATTTCAGTCTAATTCATTGTGTAAGAGGAAGGACTATGGCAGCAATTTATGTTTCATACAGCTCACCCTTGCAGAAATGGTCCTCATGCAATTTTATATTTTGAGCACATCTGGATGAATTGCAAGTGAAATCAGTAATTTTGAAAAATTACTACAATTTTCATTAATTTTCCAGTCATCCAGTTAGCATAATGAGTAAAAAGTAACAGACTTTCAGTGATCTGACCAGTCTTCTCACTTGGTTTTCATCCAGCTGTTCTATGAAACTCCTAAAAATTCCAAGCAGCTCCTGAAACATCTGGATTACTATTCCCATAGTACCATGAAACCTGACTTTATTATGCTTTCATGGAGAAAAGAGACTGTCCTGGGCTGAAAGGGTCCCAGAGTAGGCATGACTCAGGCGCCAGCCCCTATGGACACGCCAGGACCGAGCCTGGGCTCTGTGCAAGGCTTCTCAGGCATTTTCCCAGTGGAGAACTGCGTTTTTAAGATGTCACTATACAGTTGGCACACAGGAGGAGAAAAGGAACAGATACAAACATTCAAAAAGGAAGTCAAAGTGTAACAAACAAAGTCACAGTAGTCTGAGTGGGGAAGATTAGCACTGGCTCCTCTTCAACTGACTGTCAACAGGACTGCTCATATCTCCCACACTTGGCCTGGGAAGTGTTTTTTTCCCTTTGCAGTATCTGTCCCCCATGCATGTGCTGCTTCCCACACATGCTGGGCACACTGCTCCTTATCCCTGGCTTGGGGACATGCCCCCTCTACTTGCCTCCTTCTTAAATCCTCCTGCTGGCCCTTTTCTCTAACTTGTCTCTGCCTTTATAGTTATTTCTTAAAACTTTTTTGTGAGTTAAAAACAGAAATTGATCATTTCTGTCACACAATCCTGTATCTTCTGTTGGTTTTCACACTGGTGACACTATATGGTGAAATATATGGTGCTTCTGCAGGTTAAGGCCCCTCCACCCACTTTTGCCCCAGTGCCTCACTTTCCCCCATCTTTCCTTGCTTCCCTCAAGATGAGGGTGAGATTACAATCCTTACCTTCTCTTTCAAGTGGATTTAAACTGTTTGCTTATCTTTCTTGGACCAATAATTTATGTATATGAAACTTACGTGGAGATATTTATTTATTTATTAACTAAGGCTCAGTGATTACTTAATTAGGTTGTTGTGTACTCTCTAGCTTTTTCTGTGTCCCCGGGTTTCCAATCACTGAGTTTAGAAGGGGGAGAGGCTCTCTAGAGGGGGACACTCTCTGGAGTCTCAGGGGCTGGTGGTGGCTGTTCATGTTGTGTGTTTTTATTGCCCCAGGGAATTCTGGATGTGCACAGCTTGTCACTTGCCCACTCTGTTTCTTGCAGCCCTCACACAGTGCCAGCACACCAGCATGGCTGCTGGGGGTCTCAGGCAGCTCCAGTAACTGGCACAGCTGCCATAAAGGGGAGACAGGAGGGAACTGCCTCTTCCCAGTGAGATGATGCCTTCATGCCGGACCCTCTAGATCATGGAGTGCGTCCAGGCTCACATCCTGGTGCCAGGGGAAGACAGAGGCTTTCCCCACTGTTGCAATTTCCCAGTGGCTCTGAAGCCACAGGAAAGAAGATGCAGTCCTGCCCTGAGGTGGGGGAGGCAAATACAAGTTGGTTGCTGGCTCTCAGCTGAGCTGTAGCAGAGATAATGGAGAGGGTTTTAAAGCTTTCCTCAAATCCTCTCCTTGGGGAGATCTAAATGTGAGTGTAGTTCATCTGTGCCTACACATTCAGTCTTCATAGCAGCATGCACCAAGTCCTGAGAGCTAATTGTATATAGCTATCTCTGTTGACTAGCCAGGCTGCTCTCTGAATGTCAAAGGCGGATGGATTCACCATTCCAGGGGCTGGATGTATTACAGATGCTCCTGCTCCACATGCCAGCAGTTTCCTTGAGGAAGCATTTCCTTCCTTCATGTAGCTCTGCAGGTATGCAAAAGAGAAATGCAGCAGATCAGCATGTTCTTCTTTACCTTTTTTCCCCTTTTCACCTTGCCTATTTCCTTTTCAACACTTTATGATCAAGTAATTAGTGTTGACTCTGTTGCAGTGGATTCTTTAGCCGCAGTTTGCTTGCTTAATTGAAAGAGCTCTATTTACAAGGCAAATCCAGAGCAGTGTACTAACAATCTCTCCAGAGATGAGGATGCATGGTTTTATTTATTCTCTAGTACTACTTCACCTTTCATATATTGTTGGGTGCATCAGGTATGGTAACTAAAATGTGTATTTATTAGTCCATCTGAAAAGTAGAGCAACCTGGAGAAGAATTGTATTTTCTTTTATGTGACAACTAGTTCTGAAAGCAATAAAAAGCACATGTTGATAAGAAGCAGGAGGAGCAGATAACATTTTTAATGATATTTCAAAAGTTTCCCAGGCACCCTGCCCTGCAGAGGTAGTGACTTGCATCAGGGGCCCATTAGGGTCCATTAGTGTCTTCAGAGCAGCACCCCCACAGGGCTGTGTAACAGTCACTTCTTCTGGAAGGTTTAGAGTTATTTCAGCTTCAATAACCAACAGATTTAAAAAATGGAGAGAGGTGGACTTGTGGAATGAAGACCCATATCACTAGATGTAGGCAGTAAAAATCTCAGTGGCTTCTGATCCCTTTTTTTCCCTTCTTCTTCTTCTACTGTCTTTTTTTATTTCTGAATACCGACTGTCTTGAGTTTAGGAAAATATTTGTTATTCCAGACATAGGATTTCCTCCTCCAAAATGGAGTTCATGCAGTCTTTTGTTTTTCAGTTTATATGATCTTAGAAACATATTTCTGAAGAGTAGAGGTCTTATGATATTACAAAGTGGCTTAAGAAAGATAGCAGCTATTTCCAAACAAGCAGCAAATTATAATGGTTGTGCTAGATTGAAAAATTTCTTTCATATTTCATTAAATACCACAGGACTGAATCAGCTGAGTCAACTCAAGTGGCTCTTCTCAGAAAAGATAAGTGGCCACTTATTTCCTGTTACTACATAAAGTGTTTCTCAAATGTACCTGAAAGTTATAAATAAAGACAAAGGACAATGAAGAGGTTTTTTTCTTCTTTTTTTTTTTGTTTTCTTCAGATGGGACAAACTTGCAATTGTTAGTGCTGTAAAACAAACCAAAAGCAAGAGTCTATAATAAAAATGGCTTTCAAGGAAAATTAAAGCTTTTGTACAAATTCCTACAATATTTTCCAGATGCAACATCTAGCCAATCTGTCAAATAGCTGATATAAGGCAGCTTTGGGCTTTCTGTTTCTAGAGAATATTTCCCCCCCTGAAGATTTTCTGACTGTTTTGCTAGTTTTTTACCGTTTCTAGATTTCTTTTATCCCCCTTTCCAAAGATGCCTTTCCATTCACATTCGCTCAAGAGACGGATTCCAAAACCTCTTCTCCCACTGAAGACAAGGATCTCTTGTCCCTTCAAAAGGTGTCTCCTGTACAACTGGTCCTAATAATCTCACTGGGGGTCATTTCTCATCACAGATATTTAGGGTAGATGGAGGGTAGTATTTTGTCTTGTCAGTGATCTTGCTGTGTTTCATAGGTAAGTAGTGCTCAGAAGAGTGGGAGTCTCTTGTAGAACACGAAGCTAGCTGTTATAATTTCTACGTATTCTGTAGATAGCCATAATGATCAGATCTTTGTTTATTTGAGGATTATTCTGAGGAAGAACAAGGTGTTGTTGTACCTAACAATGTTGAAATGTTGTTGCCCTTGACTCCCACCACTAGAGCATTTCAAAATGGAAAACAACTCCTTTGCAGACACTGGGTAGTGTGTAGAATGTCATGTTGTACTTTCAAAGTTAATTTGGCAAGGGACTAAAGCAGAAAGCTCAGTGGAGAATACTAAGACAAAATGTTTGATACAAGTGTCTGTAGATTAGATCACTGTTTTACTTCCACTTGTGATGTGAATGAAAATGAATTGATCCACCTACAAGGGCATCTGCCTGTTACTAACACAGTCACTTTTATCTCAGAATTAAGAATCACAGTACATCCTGAGTTGGAAGGGACTGACAAGGATCATTGAGTCCAACTCCTAGCCCTGCACAGGAATATCCCCAGAAGTCACACCATGAGCCTGAGAGTGTTGCCCAAATGCTTCTTGAACTCTGTCAGGCTTGGTGCTGTCACCACTTCCCTGGGGAGCCTCTTCCAGTGCCCAGCCACCCTCAGGGTGAAAAACCTTTCTGTAATATCCAACCTAAACCTCCCCTGACACAACTTTAGGCCATTCCCTTGGGCCCTGTCACTAGGCACCAGACTGCAGAGATCGGTACCTGCCCCTCCTCTTTCTCTCATGAGGAGGCTGTAACTGCAATGAGGTCTCCCCTCAGTCTCTCATTTCCAGGCTGAACAGAACAAGTGACCTCAGCTGCTCCTCATACAGCTTCCCCTCAAAGCCCTTTACTGTCTTTGTTGCCCTCCCTTGGATGCTCTTTAATAGCTTAATATCTTTCTTATATTGCTCTTTCAGAAGCAAAAGATGAGAGGTTAGAAGAGGTCATAGTAGCTCTTTATGGTTTTATTTCTCCCCATGTTTCCTTCTCCTGAGGAGGATAACAAGCAGTTTTAACGAGCCCTGAAGCTTTACAATCAGTTAGATTTCCCAACATCTTAATTGCTTTCTGTGGTATGTATCCGTGAGAGCATGATAAGGCTAAAAATTCAATCTGAAATCCCATAAGTGTTTACAGATGTAGGAATCTGATCGCGATGCAGGACACAGCTGTACCCTTTCCGCTAGGTTCTGCCAACACCATAAGCCAAACACTCTGAGTTTTGGAGAGATCGTAATCAGTCAAGATCTGCATCAAAAATATGCAGCTCAGATCCACTTTTGGTCTAAAATATGACAGGCCACATGCCAGAGGACACATACCTAATTACCAGGCTGTGTTGATTATTCCTTCTTCTGTACTTTTCTCAGTAATTTTAGAATAAATTATATCTTTGGCAAATTACACAAGGAGATGATTATACACTTAATTAGATGTTTACTTCTCGTTTTCTTCATGCAATAGTATCTAATACAGATTACAGGAACTCAGAATAATTTTTCTGTATGGTCACATTTTCCCAGGGTTAGATTTCAATGAAAAAAACCAAACAAAAACCAAACCAAAACAACAAAACCAACAGTAAGGCTTTTGGTTATTCAGCTTTTTTTCTTCCTTTAATATGAAAATGAATAGTATCGAGGGATGGTGTCTCAGCTACTTGCAATCCATTGGAAAATGCATATTTGAAGGGAAAATACATAATTTATTAAATGTATTGCTTAAAGTGAGAAACCTGAAATTGAGTTTAGTAAGTCTGGGGATTTGAGGTTATACTTGGCATAGGCTAGTCAGCCTGCTGAATTATTCAATGCTAAGCCTGCCAGTGGGAATAACAAGAAAGTAGACATAGATTTCAAAATATGTTTTCATTTGATTGGGAAGAAAAAGTTTAAAAATTAAATAGCTACACTCAAAGATTTATTCTATCCTCACTGAACAACTGTTGATGGATGCCTGCAGTTCTGGCTATGAAAGGAGTACCCGTGTGTATTCACTTAGTGGCACTTAAACAAGAATAAGAGACTTACTCTCCATTAAACTGACACAAATTTTAAATATAATTAGAAATTGCTTCCCTTTGAAATAATTTTTTTCAAGCTAACTAAAAAGTACATATATATTAGAAGATAAGGACAAAAGGCAGTCACAATGCTGATGTCTTTTACACCTGTTTGAAGAAATCAGCTTAAAACAAAAACCCCTCTTTAAGGATTGCCCTTTTGCCACAAGATCAGTTCCTTATGTTAGGAAAGCACTCTGATTTCCTTCAGAAATTGAAAGAGTTGTGCAAATAGTGGTCATTATTCTTTAGTTTTAAATGTTATCAGAGGAAAGTCTGCTTTAATTCAAGCTACATCTGGCTTTTTGTTATGTAAGTATCAGATGACCTAGAGTCTGAAAGGTTTCTTATATGTATAAAGAAAAACAATTTCTTGGCAACACATATCTTCAACCACCAGAAAGAAAGAATTGTTTCAGGAACCAACGCAAAACCCCTTATTTTGTCAAATTCTATTTTTTTTTTTTCATCATTAGCAGGGGGTAACTCCCCTTGATAACAGCAGGGCCTTTTTCTCCTCATTTCAAGGTTGTGTAAGACCTCAGGAGATAGGAGAGATCAAAGTCACTGAGAGCACAGTCCACCTTACCTAAGCCAAGTCACACTGTTTGGTTGGAACTAGGAACTTCTAGCAGGGAACAAAAACATCCAGCTGAATCTCAAGGACTTTTGTTCCTGTCAATCTCATTTTTCCCACCCCATACAATATTCTACCCACTGCTCTCCTCTGCCCAGCAACCAACACTCCAAATAATCTCACTGAGAAAGGATGGAGACAGAATCTCTGCACATGCTTTCAGTCTCACACCTCAGGTTCTGCATTTGCTCAGCAAAATATAATCCCCCAAAACTGAATTACTATTTTTGACATTTCATTTAACACTTGTTAAATGTGTAACTACAATTTGTTAAATTTGTACTACAATTTATTGATATAAATCATGTTGTCACTAATCTTTCAATAATGTACTATTTTATCTGTCCTTCATCATGTTTTGGTAAAATGACTAATGCTTTTTGTGTCTTCTTTGGTTAATTTTATCAATAAGGAAAATAATTCTCAGGCCTAGAAACAGCACATCAGCAAATTAAAAGGCTGTGGAAAATTTCTGAGTTTGTCCAAGGAAAGACATTCTAGATGGCAAGAAAAACCCACTGGAATGATTTGAAGAAAACACAGAAATATCCATTTAATCAGCATGTAAAAGGCCCTAGGAAGAAAATGTTCTGTATTTTTAATACAAGCAAACACTAAAGTAGCTTTTCTCATATTCAAGTGGTTCGTGAAACAGTGACTAACAAACTGCAAAGCTTTCTGAATATCTTTTCATTTAGCAATATAAGGCAAATATTTAAGCTTGATGACAATAGATGAGAAGTCTGGAACAAGTACAAATTGGAATCTTTTTTTCATCATAGGATTTGTGAAATATCTCCAAATTGACCAAAAGCTCTAGTCACTTCTCCTCTGTCTCACTCTTGTCCTGTCTGTGGAGGGCTCTTAAATCGGCAAATGCAAACAAGAAATAACAAATAGTGCTGCATACATAAAAGTGGACATTTAAAAAATTTATAAAAAGAAAAAAAAAAAGAAAGGAGAGCAAAGTATAAATTACAGCATTGTTCTAGGGCTATTAAATATATCTGGAGCTTTTCCATCAGCCTCAATGACCTTTGGATCAGACCTGCTACTGCTTCAGAAGAGCAGAGTTCTCATCTCTTGCAGAAATTGTCTATTCAAGCCAAAAGCCAGTCTGTGCTGAAGCCTTCCCACTCCAGGTAGGGCTGAATTCAGACTATGCTTCAGTCAGGGCACCTGAGCTGAAATCCAGCCTATTTAGCACACAGAGAACATAGTTTATTGAAGCAGATATCCCACTTAAAGTGCAAGCATCGTGTGGATGGACTCTGTCCAACTCTCCTTTGAGTCCAATGGACTGGAATCAAACTGATCTCCGCTGCTGCTGCTCAGTGACAGCCTGGCTATACAAACCAGCTGTTAATTTAAGGGGCCACTTGAAATGAGTTTGACCCAGGTATAAATGGCTACAAAGGGGAATGGGCAGGGCAGCATGATCTACCCACCGCAGCTGTTTTAAGGTAGGGTCATGACCTTGGAAGCTTTTCTGTAGGTGAGCCCCTTGCTCAGTTCAGCAGTGAGAACAAGGGACTGGACACTGGACAGCAGCTTCCATATGCCATAGGAATTTTTCCAGTGTGTTTCACACTCTGTAGGTGAAATAATTCACTTGGATTTCCCCAGCTCCTTTTCAACTCTATAAAATGCAAAACTGATATATAAACAAACTGCTTATGGGCAAGATGAAATCAGAGTGATGTACTTGTGTAGTCCTTTCCAAATACAATAAATTAGTAGAGTGGTTTGGTGGCTTTTTTTTTTTTTAAGTAAAACAGCTCTTGAAAAATTCTGATAATTCAGAAGTTACTCGAATCTTTCCCAATTTGAAATTTTTTAGCAACCTAAAAGATGTAATCATTTTAAGCAGGAATATTTTCTAAGCAATTCCTAGAGTTATTGTTTTCTGAAATTCTTTTTTATTTTTTATTTAAGTGAACCTACTCAAATGAGAAACAAATTTAGGCTATTCTGAACAATCTGTATGTTCCTTTACTGTCTGTCCTGGGGTTACTTAATGAAGTAACCCCTTGGGCTTAACAAGAACTGAATGAACTTACATGAAAAATAAATATGAGCTGTTCCAGGCACCTCAGCTTAACTGAAAACAAGGGACTTCTCGTAAGTATTCATCCATTTGGAAACACAGTTCAGTAGGTAAATGAATATGTGCATCCTCATATAAAATCACTCTCCAAAACTCCTGTCATTAAATTTCCTCTAATTTCCCTACACAATTCTCCATTCTGTTTTCATCTTCTTCCCACAGCCCTGGAAATCATGCCAGTTCCGTTTGTAGCTGGTTCTTACCAGTGTGCAAGAATCTCAGCACTCCACTAGGCCACATTTCTTCTCGCTGACAGTTATACACTTCCCAGCACAAACCAGAAGATCAAAGCAGACTTCTATCTACCGTGCAACAACTCAACAATTCTGAAACAATTGGAAGACATAGAGGCTTTCAGAGGTCATTCTCCTCTCTCTTTTGTTGTACCACCACACTCTCTGGATTTTCATAAAGATAAGATAGGTTGGGGTCTTTCCATAGTTTGGTCTCTCCATATATTTTCACATTTAATTTGAATGTTTTAGCTTCACACTTTTAGTTATTTGAAAAGTTAGCATATTTAGTCTTGGGAAGAGTATTCAAAAGCCTAAAGTAGAAACACTATATCATGTCTGGTTCCTAAGCCCAAGACAGCATAATTATTTTGGTATGGAAAAATAAGGCCAGATTTCTGAGTATTAATTGTATTTATAAATGTCAGTGTATTGACGGCTTTAATCACAATATTGCAAGTGATGGTATCACTTGAATCAAAATGAATTGTGATATATGGAGCCAAATTGTCATCTTGGGACTTCTGTGAGAATAAAATCACTGGCATTTATTGCTCATGGATGTTTGCACCAACAGCAAAATGAGCTCTGGTATGTATATCATGTCACCCTCCATCAGTCCTAAAAGTTAGGGACATTCCAGAGCAATGTGCAGAGGGCAAAGGACCTTTACTGGCCAGCAGAGAGTAGAAAAGTCTTCAGAATGCACTGATTCTTTTTGAATGTTGGGACTCCTAAATTAGAGTCACAGATGACCTTGTTGTGCTTTCCCTTCAACAAAGACAGTAGTAACAGAATATAAACTTGCATAAGTATATGTACACATTTATGTTTGCATACATTTTCTGCCAGGAGCTAGATTTTCCTCTTCTGTGTACTAACTTTCTGTCTCTGTCTCTCTCACACGCAGGGATTTAGTCTCCATATGGGCCATTCACTTAAGAGTGGGACTTGTTGATCCTTGTGGGTCCCTTCCAACTCAGAATATATAGTGATTCTTTGATTCGTTAGTAACCAAAGTTGATGAATGTAATTCATCAATATTTGGAGGAGCCTTAAGTTTGTTGTGTTTCCACCTGCCTACAATTACAGTAAATATGCAGATCTTCCATAGCATTTGTGAAATGTAAAAAATAACTTTGACTCTTTTTTTAGAGGACATAACCTATGAATTAATACTGGAAAGCACAGTTGAAATTTCTTTTAAAATAAATATTTAAAAAAATAGTTATACTCTCCTCAGATAGCCCTTCACATTGGTAACTTTAATAGACATTTAAGGTATGACATAACTGATTAAATACATTAAAGAAGACAAGTTTTGGGTAGTTTTCCCGACAGCTGCTTTTTCCTCCCAATCAGTGTGCTGTAGGAGCACCATTGATGATCCATGCATACTCAGCCACGTGCCTCTGGTCCTCAGTGATTGTTCTCCCAGCCCTCCTGGCATTGTGTGGCCCTTCATAACTCAGCCGCAGACGTGTGCCGGAGGATGGCAGAGGGCTGTTTGAGCAGCTCCTGTGGCACCAGGGTGCCTGGCCCTTGGCACTCGTGCCTTTGAGCCGCGGCGGCGCCGGCTGAGGCAATAAAAGTCCAAAGGAGCGAACGGGGCCTGCATCCCGCCACAGCCCCGTGTACAGGGAGTGTGGCTTCCCGTCTCGTAGGAAGTGCCCACTCCGTGACCTGTAGCTTCTGCTGTCTGAACGGCTGTCTCTGAGCTTCCTGCAGCAAAACAAAACAGCACTGAAAGTGTCTGTCTCTTCCTTTTGTTTCACTATTTTCCTTCCATCAGGGCTCTCTGAAGCTACATGCCCAGCTGGAATTAATATACACAGAGTCTCTGCAGAGAAGAATGGGGAAGTAGAGGAGGCCCAAGGGGGTAGTGTGAGTATTTGCTGTTGATTTACACATAAATCAGAACCAGGGTATCACTCCACTGGATGTCTGAGGCAGATCAAGGACAAAGGAACCTCAGTGTTTGACCCTCTACTCCAACCTTTTATGTGCCTGGTCCCCAGACTTGTATCAATAGCCCTTGGCGTAAGTAGTAACAAATGCCAAGGAGAGAAAGGCAAATCTTTCTGCAGCTCAGCATAAGCCAGGATGTATTATAGGCAGGCTGCCTATCTATCTACCTGAACTTCAGAGCTGGCAGCTCTTCATGGAAGAGTCTGAGGCAAGAGTGAGATAAGCAGGGAGGGAGAAAGGGAAGTCAACTGCAGAAGCATTGAACACTACTCCCAAGTTAGTTACTACACTCTGTCGTAGGAGCAGCTTGGCACCAGCTGGTGAGTAACCCAGCAGAATATTGCCCTGGTCAAACACCCCACTGCTGCATCTGTGCCACAGGGAAGTATCTGGCTTCTGGTTTTCCCCTCTGAATTGCAAGGTGGGTATCAAGAGAAATGTGGAAGGATGCCAGGGTTTTCTCCAGACATTCTTCTGAGAAAGTCTACCTTCTTGTGCAAACAGAGAGCTACTTCAAAGGTGAGTCAGGTTTAGAGGGTTTTTCCTGCCATTTCACTGTGACTGTAAGCCTGGAGAGGTGCCTGCTGTAAGCCTTTGCTTTAGCTTTAGATCCTTGGCACACTGGTGTCTGTGAGAGATTTATGGAGGAGATCCAGCTGAGCACTACACATACAAGTGTCTACATCACTTAAATGTTACCTCATTCCCATTTGGATGAGTGCAACAAGATTTCTCAGAGTAGTTTGAGTGACAGGTCGCTCAGCAGGCCACTCTCAAAAGTTTTAATGGATGCTTTTGAGTCATCTCTCCTGGCTTACATAGTGATGCTGTAGGCTTTGTCCTCTGCAGTAGCTTATGGCCTCTAGCCTCAATTCATAGCATGCATGTCCTCAATGTCAGAACACAAAAACACCAGCTAGGTGAGATGCAAAGCAATGCTGTCATTATTTAGACCACTTTGAACTCCAAAAAAATTATCCCACTAAAAATTTAACCATTATGTCTTAATGCTTGAGATATAACTTGAGACCTAGACAAGCTCTGGGCCAACTGCTACAACATACACATGTAGCCAGTCTGCTCTGGAAACA
The DNA here is from genome assembly GCF_030490865.1 of Poecile atricapillus. Taxonomy (NCBI): domain Eukaryota; kingdom Metazoa; phylum Chordata; class Aves; order Passeriformes; family Paridae; genus Poecile; species Poecile atricapillus. The sequence goes on from NC_081251.1 coordinate 56,882,819, forward strand.
CTGGGATGGAGCAGTGGGTGGGTGGAGGACATTCTGCTACTTTCGTGTCCAGGAGCCGCTTTTTTCAGTCTGTGGTATAGTCACAGCCACATAGACTTGATCATCTCAAAGATCTTTTCCTACCCAATTAATTCTGTGATTCTGTGTGATTCTGTGACCCCAGCCTTGACATCATGCTGTAGCAGGTGGCTCTTACTGTTCTCGGATCATTACTAAATCTAAGAACCATTGCCAGTTGTTTTATTTACAAATTATGGAAACGAGGCTGAAATTTGGTGATGGAACAGAACCAAGCCCAGGACTTTTGCATTTAATGCTCAGCTAAGCTGCTCTCTTCTGTTGCCTAGAACCTTGAATGAAGGTACAGTCTTTAGAAGGGGAATTTATAGAAGAGTGAGACCTGCTCCAAGAGGGAGTTCTGGAGTTAGATTGTGCTAGAAATAGCAAGTTTGTATTACAGAGACAAGATGATGAAGTCTTAAGTTTTTATACTGGTCAAAGAAGACGATAGGTTTTATGAGAAATTTATTATAGAAATAAAAATATTGAGAAGGTTTTCTGAGGTAACAAGTAGAGCAAATTTGATTCAAAAAGCCATTGGCTGATTTGCATTTCTAAAAATCATTTCAGAACATGGATTTGGCCCAGTGGGTGAAGTTTTTAGTAAACCCTAGCTGATATTCAGCCTGTAGTAACAAGTAGCATGTGACGATGAAATGGAAATAGAGACAAAGTGTGCTGCCCTTACTCAATCAGATATTGCTACACATGGCATGAAGCATTTCTTTCCAGCTCTCACTGCTGATGACCTTGTGCCTTCAAGTATCGGGCTGAATTATCCTTATCTCCTGCAAAGCTATATATAGTACTTTGCTGTTGTAAATTCTGGCACCAAGAGGGGATATTTTTTTTTACACATTAACCTTAGGCTGATTGTAGTGGTTGGGACTACTGGACTTTCCGACACCACAGTATTCTAAAAATATCACTGAAAGCCTTGACATGGAAAACAATAGACACTCAAACTCTTGGAACAAGGTGTAAAGTTTGCTCTCAGGTAATTTATGGTGTCATGATTGCAGCAAGTCATCTGGGAGCAAAGCTGAGCAAATAGAGCAGGTGGGAGATTCATTGATCAAGTAATAAGAAGTGTGTGCCAGACCTCCTACTCATCTGTACTGACAGATCCTGACACATCTATTGCATGTGGCCAAGAGAGTCATTGACCAGGGTCATAGATCAGAGCCAGCTGAGGTGTATCAGCTGAGAAGCAGCAAAACGTAGCCAGCAGTTTCCTTTTCCTTCTTGTGTTAATAGCTTTCTATCAGAGCAGAAAAGCCAGGCTCATGCATTCCTGAACCTGCAGTTGTCTTAAGGGAAAATCAATGACAAACTATTCTTCAATATTTTTTTTTTCCTGGCTGCAAAAACTTCCTGGAAATGATGTGAAGATGTAGTTTGCAGAAATGGATGGCATTAACTAAGGGGAGTCACCACCTAAGTTTGTTCCTAGGACCTGATGCATCTCTTTAAGATTACAAATGTTTTTAATGCTCAACCAGTTTAAACAACCTCAGTGGTAAATGCCAACAGGTTACTGAAGTGACATCTAGGCGAGGACAATGCTTGCAAATTCACAGCTACTGTTTTCTTTGAAACATACATCTCCAAAAAATGGAACAGCCAGGAAAGTGGTAGATAGTCAGATATAAATTCCCACTTTTTCTTTTTTGTTTTTTAACACCAGAAATACTGAATGAGAAAAGTCTAAGAAATATTCACGTTCTCAGTGGTGTGGTTTTGGGTGAGGAAGAAAAGGACTACACAGCCAAGAAAAGGGTATCTATCATGCTAACTGGTTTTAGTATTTGTTTTCCAGTTCTGCTAATGACTTGTGCCATGTCTGTCTGTTTCTGTTGTCAGACCTGCTCAGTCTGGAATTGCCTTGAAGTCATTTTCAGATTAGGAAAGTGACAAAAGTACATAAGTTTTCTCAGCAAGTCACTTTAGCTGGAAGCCCTCTAGCCCAGTCCAGTCCAGAAGCTCTCTGTATTTATCACCATCTCACGGAAGAGTTGTACGGCTTCCAGAGGAGCTCTTTGCTTTTGTGCAGAAGAGCTGTCACTCCCTCAATGTCAGTATGTCTAAAGTGAGCAGCTAATAACCCCTGGCAGTGCTTCCAGCAGGCCTGGGCACTACACAATAAAGATCATGTTTTTCAAGATGAAGGGCTTGCTATTCTGGTTAACAAGGGAGACCCCTCCTAACACTACTTCCAAGCATGCTGGTTTTATTTTTACCTCCGTTTGTTTTTGTCTCATCTTTGGCACCAGGGATAAAAGTGTTTTCCATTGCCACCTAAAGATGTCAATGCCTGAACATGTAGATAGGCACTGATTGAGAATCTCCAAGGCACATCACTCTGCAGCTCACAAATTGATGTGAGTTAGGCTGTGCAAGACATGCAAAATTTAGATATTTAACTTTCATCCAACCTCTATTTTGGGGCACTTAAATGCAATTCCATAAACCCTCAGCCATCTACTACCCGTAGTAGTGAGAAGCAATTCTTCTCACTGACAGACATCATAGAATGTTAGGTTGGAAGGGACCTCAAGGATCATGTGATCCAACTTTTCTTGGCAAAAGCACAATCTAGACAAAATGGTCCAGCACCCTGTCCAGCCAAATCCTAAAAGTGACCAATACTGGGGAATTCACAACTTCCCTAGGGAGATTATTCCAGTGGCTGATTGCTTGTTCTCATTGTGAAAAATGTTACCTGGTGTCCAGTTGGAATCTTCCCCAGAAGTCACTTGTACTAAATACTTCCTATCTTTTCCGTATGACTTCTTGTAAAATGGGAGTCTCCATCTCTGGAGATGCTCAGAAACAGCTCTATAGTTGCACAGATGAGCAGAGTATGTTGTTGGACTTTTATGTCTATGTCATGGTGTATCCAGCTAATACTGGGTACACACAGACTTGCCTCGAGCCCTGTAGAACCTTAACTACTGAATTGACCCATCATGGCCCAATGAAACAGTACTCATCAGCATTCTATAGGCTGCTCTGACATGCATTAGGAATTACCCACCACAAATTGATCTGTAATGTGGAAAACAGTTACAGATTTATTCTTTTCTCTTTTGTTAAACTGTTCCAAATATTTACAGCTCAGGCTATAAGTGAACTGGGGATTTCATGCAGGGATACCTTGAATTTCACAGTTCCATGCATTTGTAATGATTTCTTTTTCGTTCATCCTGCCATCATGTCAGCTGTTGAGAGCTATCATTCTCTCTCTCCATGAGCTGTATAGCATACTCCAGGAGCCACAGAAGTTGTACCTGCCTTGATTAACTGTGCTCATGAGTCAGAAACCTTCTGTCCTGACTCCAGAAAAACAGCACAACATCACTGAGAAAGTGGTTTAAACACAGCCACAGGCCAAATCCACTCCTGTGGTAACCACTAAACTAAAATGTTATTCCAGGCATACATTTGGCTTTATTTGTCAGCAGTTCTTTCAAAACCTCTCTCGGCTTCAGTCTGGAGGAAATTGGTGGCAATATGCCATCAGCAGCTGACTAGCATGACACTTGGTCCAGAAATGGGGTGAGTGAGGTTATCAGAAGGTAATTCAACATCATTGTCACCATTCAGTCACCATTTTCCCTGGCTCCATGGTTGCCATGGAGTTGTAGCATATGCTGCACAAAGTAACAACGTTATTTTAGGAAAACTATGCAATGAACTTCTGTCCTTAGTCCACCAGGCTCCCTGCATGCTAATTGCTGGGATGCTAACTTGCTGGAGCTTGCAGGTTTGCCATTGATGGAAAACTCAGAAGTTCACGTTTTACCAAACAACATGATACACCTCCATGGCATGGGTATAAGTCATAGATATGCATGACCAGTAATAGCTGAATGTTCATAGACTGTATCTGTGGAAAATTAACATTTCCCCTTGATGTGCTTGACTGGCTTCATGTCATTCCTCTGGCAAGAGAGACAGAATTACAAAAGCTTTTTTTTTTTTTCTTTTTTTCCATGTGCCATAGCCAACAATGTTGCACATTATTAGCCTGTAGCACAATTTCTAAAATTGGAATCTCCATTGCTTGCAAGGCAGACTGAAATTTTTCTTTCTGGAAAGGCTGTATCTCTTTCTCTCTGCTGCCTCTCTCGTACCTCTCCAAAACACATGTTTTCAATCTTTTTCATTTATTTGTAAGAAATCACTGCTGACAGATATTTTTGCTTTGCAGTTTATCTTCTACTGACCTCCTAAAAAAACAAAAGAGATAAGGAAGAGAAACCAGAGGTGGATTTACTGGTATGACAGGAGAGAGATGAGAAAATAAAAAGAGTAAATTCCTCAGTTCAAATGTGAGCCTGCCAGACTGCAAATCAAAGATTTGCTAAATTCCGGAAATGTTCAGGTCATTTTTCCTTTTCCTCTTTTGTGCTTCGAGGTGCAGTCTGGAAGACAAAGCCAAATTATTGTGAGAAAAGTGGTTGTTCCCAGTATCTTCAGTTGGCACCAGAAGTACCAGTTCTAGGAAGTCTTCCAGGGAAGTTGCTTTTTATACCTTCTCTGTAATTTTAGAGACAAGACATTAAGATAATGTGAGCATGCATCCATCTTGCGAGAGGCTTCTGCAAACTGAACCCAACTAGAGCCTTTCAAGGGTCATGTGTGTCTCACAGAAGCCCTGGATTTCAAGTGATGATCTTTAAAAGCATCGATCACTCCTTATTTCCTCATTTAAGGTGGCTGTGACATAAGTGATCTCCAAGTTGACAGCTATGGGAAAGAGTTTGTAGAAATCTATAATGCCCAAGTACTTAAAAAAAAAATAAAAGGACAAAGACATCTCAGTTTCTAAAGCTCAGCCCAGAAGCTGAGGCTCACATCTGATTGCTCTAAATGTTAGAATAATTACTATACTATACCAACTACAACCTACAAAAGCAGTTACTAACTATACTAACAATAACTTACTAACTAACCAACAAAAAGGGATGCATTTCATGAATCAGTATCCACTTCTGTGATCACTATGGACTTTGTTAGCTTGGTTCCCCAGTGCCACTCCCCCATACCCAGAGATCTTTGTCCTGAGTCTGGCTGGCCTCCCAGCAACACCTACTTCCATCTGAACTGGATGCCATGAGATCCCACCCAGAGGAGTCAAGCCTCCCGGGGAACAATGAGTAATTCTTGGGAGACGCCACTGGAAGGCTGCTGCCGTGGCACGGGAAGGCCGATAACATCTCCCAAGCCACAGCAGCCCTTTGTGTCGGCAGACACAAGTGGGATGTTCCTTCTTAAGCTTTCCAGATTTGGAGGAAGTGGACCTTGAAACACAATGCTCATTGAAATAGACTTTCATCTGGGGGATCTCGCAGTGTAAGTGCCGCTCGGTGATGTGCTTTCCATCTGCAGCCGCGGCCTCCTGATGCATTTCCTGTGTTTGTTCCAGAGGGACGGATGGCAGCACCTTAAAGCAGGCACAAATTGTACTGGAGGGTGGGCATTATTCTGGGCTGCGGAAAACAGTAGACATTAGTAATAGCGGTATCCTCAGGAGCCTCTGGTGGAAGTGGATGACATGTCGAATTACCTCCTCTCTCTGTTCCCTCTCCACAAGAATAGCGCTCTCGTTATAGAAGGGTTTAAAAGCATCTCGTATCTGGCTGTGGTGATGTGATGTGCTCTGTTGTTCACAGCTTCTCCTAGAAGGGAAAGGCCACCTATACTACCTGTTAAACAGCCCTGGAGAGCAATAGTGTAATTGGGAGAAAACTGCAAGGGCTAGAGCACCAAGTGGCATTCCACCGTGACTGGCAGATTGGGTGGCACAAGAAAACCAGTTGAGAAGGACACTGCCACCAAGAGAAGGTCACTTCAGCCATCAGCTAAGTCACTGTGAAGCTGCAGGTTTTGGAAGCTGGAGATAGCTCCACTACTTAGTCATGAGAGGAAAACATCCAACCAAAGTCATTGAGGATATGTGGGAATGGATGGTGTCCTGTGTGGGAGGAGGAAATTATTACCTAAAAATGTTACTTCTACTTACTTCCATCTGCCTCTAATGACCACATGCCATGCAGTCTGAAAGGGAGAAGAATGTCCCTTTTTACTGTTGATCCCTTGTCTGTCTCAATCTAGACATCCTGAGGCTCCCTGGGTAGGCTCAGAGCCGTGGGGTGAGGCCATACTGCTGGAGAAGAGTCACTGGGTCGGAACTTAAGGCAAGGGCAGAGTGAAAGAAAATCACACAAGTGAAAATAACAAGAAAAAAAAAAAAAAGAGAAAAGGTGAAAATTAAATGTTTTATAGTTTTGTAATTTTTTACCAAGACATTTCAGGGTATGCTAAACAAAAGGCAGGAATGTATTATATTAGAGAAATATATATATATTAGAGAATAATATATATTATATTAGAGAAATCAAAAGACTTATTGAATTATTAATTTACTCTAGTAAGGGGAAAGCAATTCAGTTCAGTAACGAAAGGAAATTTTTGCTTCAATGTTAGGAAAAATTATGGCCAGTAAGAATTTTGGTAATAATACTGAGGATTACAATCATGCCATAAGATTTCAGTCATGTTAAATCTTTGCTGAGAATAATGGTGTAGAAGCATATAATGCCCATCCAAGAACACAATCTATATAGATAGAAAACTATCTATCCTAAGAGCTGAGTGTCTGATGAACAAACAAGTACAACAGCCACTGCCCATAGATACATGTACATGGTTATCCCCACAGTGACATCTATTCAACATGATTTTTCATGGCTGTCATTTGGGTACCATTAGGAACTTTAATGCCTCACACAGGTACATTCGGGGTAAATTGGTAGCCCTGAACTGGGAAAGGATGAATTTCCCTCTTGATCTGAGTTGACTGAAGAGGGCTCCTGGCTTAGGCTGAGGCTATTCCCATAACCACAGACAATTAAAGCTAGGTGAAATAAATTCATTCCAGCCTTGAAATCTTTCGCCTAAAAGGCAGCCATGTTAGAAATTGTATTAGTGTTGTGATGAATAGAATATAATAGAAACCAAACCTTTAATTTGTCAAATTTATGAGATTAAGACATTATGTTAAAAACTGGGTGCTGCTGCAGTATGTTGTTCCCACACTACAGAAATCAAGGGAGCAGACTGGTAAAGAATACCACATGGAAAAGACTGTCTTAGTGTGACTGTGTATTTTCAAAGTAAAGTCTATCTTCAAGATAAACACTGTTTAGAAAGCAGTCATGTCACTTCCAAACATGCCTAACCATTTTCTGGGGTTTCTTGGAAGCTCTGTGTTGAAAGAAAGTGCTCTGTGTTGGAAGGGTGAAGATCGCAGGCATATTTAATATAAAAATTATTTTGATTAATTAACTTAGGCTCGCTGTAATTTTCATTATTCTCAATGCATCTCTGAAAAGACATCTGTCTAAATCCCAAATCCATTCTTCTAGAAGAAGCGACTACCTAAAAGATTTGCACTGACACTTAAGAGCATACCTGAAACAGAGAAGGTCAGCAGAGCAAAGTGAGATTTCCTGGCAATGATTTAAAAGGAGGTGATGGAGGAATATAACATCTTATATCAATTTTAGCATTGTTCTTTATGCATTGCCAGCTTTAGCCATCCTCCCACAAACTTGCCAGACTAAACAGCTGCTTCTACTTTCTTTCACTGAATGTGATATTCAAAGCATGGTGGAAATTAAACCATACAATCATCACAAATGAGACCAGTTTATTAGCCAAAAGTCTAGAATGTCAGTAGTAAAAGAGTATACATGATATCATGACCTCTGGTTCCACTGGCATTTCCTACAGATTTAGTTAGATGATACCTTAAAAAACATCCTATCACACAGGGACTATCATCCCTTGGCCTCTCCTTTCCTTTAGCTGAAAGCATGTCTGAATCACTTCATGTAGAATTCATTTACTAAGTAACATGTTTCATCAACATGGATCTCAACTGATTTTTCACAGTGTTGCATCTTTAGCAATTTGCCAAAGCATCTGAAACTACCAGGTAGCAGGAGATCTGTAACGCAATGCAGTGGGACAGGATAGTCACAGCATCTCTTGGCTGCCCTGGACTGGGCAGGCAGTGAATAAGCAGCATAATACCAAACTTGGGTATCATTAGATAAACTATGTCAACATAACTACAGTCTAAATATTATAAGCCTAAAGCAGCTTAAGTCCCTAACTGCCTCCACAGACAGGCGAATCCATCATTAAGATCTGAAAAATCCTCGCTCTGCTGTTGGTGGAGTCTGGAGTTGCTTAAATTCTTCATGATACTTGCGTTCCTCATGGGGCATGAGCTGAAATAAGCAGGGGGTGGGAATATGGGGGTGGATGTGGGGGTGTGTAGCACAGTGGCAGCAGAATGAGCTCCTGGGAAGAGCTAGAGATTAAGGCAGTTTAAGGAGCAAGGTTTGCTTTCCTTTGTGGTTGTTCCAGCCAATTAATTAAGCTCTGCTGCTTTTCTGCCCCCTCTGTCTTTTCATCCCTGGTTGCTGCACTGCGAGAAGGCAAGGGGAAGAACTTTAATGGGCTTTTCAGTGTTCTCCCCTTTTTGTCTTTCCACCTACATCCCCACTCGGTGCTCCCCATATCTTTAGAGCTGGCTTTCCTAGCTGAGTCAACAAGAACTGCAGGCACTTCCCTACTGACCTCCTCCCAGCTGGCTGCAGTGTTTGTGGTTATCTCTTCTCCTCCGTGCATTCAGCATAATAGGTTTAACAAAACTCATGGTGTTCAATTAAACCCACAATTTTTCTTGCTCTCCGGGAGGCTGTGCTTTGTGCTTCGTTTTGCTCTTCACATCCCTATTCCTGAGCCAGTAAAGGATGGAGCTTTTCAACACAGTATGCTGTTAAGGAGCTCTTCCTCAAATTGACAACGTTGCATCTAGCATTAAACATTTAACTCATCGATAAAACCTGTTACAAAAAAGGCTACAGAGGGAATGCACAGTAAAAATGAAAATTTCTTCTTTAAACTGGGATACCTGGAAATAAGCCCACAGAGTCAACAAGAAGCAGAAGGCCACATCCCAGGTCCACTGCAGAATATCAGTGACTGTGTCCCCAAAAGTGCCTTCTAGGCTGACCCTGTGCCCTTGAATCCCGTGTCCCCTGGCAGCCAGAGCTCAGGAACAGCAGGGCCCCTCAGGGTCCCTGGCTGCTGCCTGTCCGCCGCCCGTGACGCACGCACCCAGTTGTAGCAGGCCGGGGGGGTTTGGTGAGTCTCTGAACAGCCCTCGGGAGCTTTGCCTTACGTACAAGAAAAAAAAAAAAAAAAAAAAAAAAAAAAAGACAGAAAAAAATAGAGATAGGGGTTTGGAGTCCCTAATCAGCAATGATTGCTTCCTGTGCAGGAGTCAGCTGTTTCCATACAATAGCCAAGCTGTTCAGGCTCCAGGCGCCATCCCAAGGTCATCACTTCTCTATTGTTGCTCCCCACTGCCATGGAAAATTCCTGTGCTCTTTTATGTATATAAGCATGTTTGGTTTGAGGGTTTTTTTTGTTGTTGTTATCGGTTTTTGGGTTGGGCTTGGGTTTGGGTTTTTTTTTTTTTTTTTTTTTTTTTTCTTGGAAAACTCACTCCTGCCTCTCATGGTTGTGGAGGGGTTCAGCACTTGCTTGAACTTGACTTTTCAGAGTTTTTCATTTGTTCTGCATCAAAACTGCCTGATGTGCCTCTTATCTCAACATTTTTTAAAGGTTTTCAAGAAAAATACTTATCTGCACTGAGCTCTGTGGAGGTTGTAAATCACATTCAAATCAGACAAATTTTTTCAAGCTTGCTTTTCTAGGAATTCCTGTGTGTCATTTCCCTCTGAGACAGCAAGAAATGAGGCCATCTAAGTTCCTAGATATTGTTCCCTTATAAAATATTTATTTCTTATACACATAAACCTTGCTCTTTTACGTCTACCTAGTGGAAACCCTGTGGAAGGAAATATTTCATTCTAAGAAGCCATCAAGTTATCATTGCATTGGTTTATTTTGAGACCTGCTGAACAAAATTCTACACTCTTCAGAATTCAGAAGTCCTGTAGAAAAATATTCATTTTCAGCAGCTTCTCTGATTTCTCAGAATTCTCTCAAATCCCCTTCATTCAGCCAAGAGCTGATTCTGGGCAACTCCAAGCAACTTCTTAAAAACTACTGCCTGTTATTTGTTGCTGCTGGCATTAATTGGACACAGCAAATTTAGCTCTTTCCAAATTTGGTACCATATAGTCCAGTCTGCAGCTTTTGGAAGCATTGACTAATTGACTGAGAATTTCTCTAGGCATGTTTACTAAGTTTACTAAGCAGAACTAGGAAAAAAATTGTGGATTTCAGGAAGGGCCTGTTTGCTTGCACCCTGTGCTGCACAGGAATGCCAAATGGAAACAGTTTATTGCCATACCTACAGTAGGATATCTGCCTGATGTTGGCTTCTCAGGAAGTTCAGTGGTGACTGTGGTCTCATGACATCTCTGGTGTCACTGCTAATAAAACAATTGTGCTACTCAGTCTGTGGCTTGCTCAAAATTTAGGGCAACCCAGTGCTTTAACATGCAACAATTGATGGAGACCAAGTCAGATGAAAACTGTGCATTTAGCTATGAAAAATGTTTTTTCCTGATATATATATATATATATTTTTTTCCCAAATGAACATGTCTTGATCATCCCTACTGCTTGCTGAAGCAAGCAAGTCTAAACCACAGCAGGGTACCCCATTGTATCTGCGTTTGGGGATGAGGGCATTTACTTGTATACATAGACTCCTTTCAACCTCTGGGCTATTAGTGCTTGTAACTCACCCTTTAATTTCACTCTGGGTGATTTTTTGCAGTTTGTTCTTCTCAAGTTCCCTCAGTAGCTCAGAAATCTGCTGCTCAGCTGCCATCCAAGTTCATGAATATTTGTGCCTCTTAGACTCCTCCTCAACAGAGTGTAGCCAGACAGGCTTCATAGTTCTGCTGGGAACAATCACTGCTAAAACACTTCTGTTTGAAGCCTCCTTCCCAGTTCTATGGGCTCTGATTATATCTTTTCCAGTCCATTATTGCACTGTAATAGTTTCTTTGGGGCCATTTCTAGCTCTTGAATAGATTATCATACTATTATTAGGCAAGATACCGTAAAACCCCTCTCTGATAACTGTGTCACTTTGAAAATCCTGAGTTACTGTTAAATGTGAAACCTGGATATATACATAGGTGTATACATAGAGCACAAAGTTATAAGATTTTTAGCTTCTGTGAATAGATTTTTGTACTACCTGAGGTTATTTAAAATAAAATAAAGTGTTTTGGTTGTAAACCATTGCTTTGTCATGTGAGCACATATTCAAAATGACATGTAGAAACTCAAGCACAAAAGGCTGCAGAGATTGACATATGGCATCTGTACAAAGCCTTCTTGCCCTTTCTCTGATGAAGGTCACTGATATTAAGTGTCAATAGGATTGTGCTTCTACTACATGCAGCTTTTAATTAAAGTCCCCTTTTCAGATTTTTCACAAAAATTCAGCTAGAAAAGGTTTTTCTTTCCCAAAGATGATTTTTTATGTCTAGCATTTAGAGCCACAGCACAATACCCAAGCCTTTCTGCTAAGTGTCTATTCTTTGTCACTACTGAGTGTCTGCGTTCTTAAAGTTTACTTGTTGCTGTTTTCCAGAAACTGTCAAGTCCTCAGTCACCCACAATGGGACTTAATATTTTCTAATAAATGTAGACTTTCTCTACAACCTCTACAGTATTGGCTCAGAACATTACAATTCCTAACAGCACAGCCTTGGGCTTCATGTAGGAATATCACAGCATTATGTCTGGCATTGATTGTTAATGGAAGCAGTGAATGCATATACTCAAAGACTTTAGTACAAAAGCATTGCCAAGTAATGTTTTAGAAAGGTAAAAGAAAATAAGAAATTTCAGTGAGATGTATAAAGTATTCAAGGAAAGAGGGTGTAATGGCAATAATTTGGAATGCACAGAAGATGAATTTAAATTGCAGTTTGCTCTCGTATGTTATTATATGCTGTAATAATGTTTCTGAAATGAATGAACAGATTGACTTCCTCACCTGTGCTGTGAGGGAGCAGCATCTGTGCCGCTATTTCACAAATGGGTTAATAGGTAATATTCTAATATTTTTTGCATGTTTATCTTCTCTTCCTAGGTCTCATTTATACGTTTGAAGAGGATGATTCCTTCCTGCCATGATCCAATACATAGTTTTTAAAAATATTGCCAGTTTCTTCCATCTTTATGTTCAAAATCGCTGTTGTAGAGGTGAAGAGTCTTGGAATAATGACTGTGACACAACTTTTAAAAATCCCTCAAGTAGTTAATTACATTCCTGGAGAGCTGGAGTAATAACAGGAATACTCCAAGTTGTAATAAAAATGCAAGAAGATTTTTAGAAGGGCATAATTCACTTTTTAACTACAGTCTGTTTTGAATTATCAAAGGCAATAGAGGGAGGGAAGGGGAGCAGAAATGAGATAACTCACGTGAAGAAACAGCACAGGAAATATAAACCATATGTACACTAGACTATGAAAACACACCGACATATTCACCTTCAAAAACCTTGTAAGCACATCTCCACAGAGAGCAGAAATACCTGGAAGCAGCAGTTGGCCACCTGGGGCCCAGCACGTGTGGCTTTCCCCACTCATGGCTGAGCCCAAGACACGGCACTAGCCCCGCGCTGCTGGGGGAAGGTGAAAACAGGTCACAGGTGGCTGAGGGTGGCTGTGCCAGGAGAGCCTGGCAGGTGACCTCCAGACAGCCTGTCCATGCCCAGCTGAAGCCACAGCACAGCATGGTGTTTTCTACACGTGTGGAACTCAGCAGCTCCGGTGGATGCAAGCGCTCTGCGGCACGCTGGGACTTTCCAGTGCAGCATCCGCCACAGCGTGGGAGACGAGCACAGATGTTTCCCCCCACTGCCAGAGAGGATGAGACCTCACCTTGCCACAGGAAGCTGCACAGGACAGGTCTGTGCCAACACACAGGTCCCATGGAATAGCTGGAGCCAGGTAGTCACAAACCTGGCTTTATAAAACCCTTATACACATTTTAGTATTTAGCATGTGGAGGTACCAAGCAATAGCTGGACTTCTTGATACTGTTAGCTGAAGGCTGTAATTTTTGAGTTTGTAGCAGCTGGGTACTATTTACAAAAGGAGAATAGAGCCAAGCTTGCTGGGGACAGGATTTTAGGCAGCAATTTCTGTGTGCCTGCTCTAATTTTTTGGCATTCAAAAATAGTTATAGCATAAAGGAGTATTCTGGATGCTTCTCTTTCCCTTCTGCTTTCCAGGAACCTCAATGTATGGATGAGTTCCTGTCGAGATTTTATACAAATCATGTTTATTTCTCCCTTGGCCTGTGACTCTTGTGCAAAAGAAAGTTCTTTTATCACTACCTAAAAATAAAGAACACTAGCAAAACGCTCTGATCAAAGTAATTCATTCATCAGCAGAATGATTTTTGCATGCTGCTACTTTGTATGTGAGAACCATTACCCAAGGAGAGAGGCTGTGAATAGAAGTAGTGTTTACATAGTACCAAAGTATAAGGTTGCTCCTTGTGGGTAAAACAGAAGTGAACCCTCATGATACACTAACATGTGCGTGGTAGCCGATGACACATCACTGCTGCCTACATTAGCACAGCAAAGATGCTTTGTTCTCTGATGTCATGAGTTTCAAATCCCAGCTGGGGATTTACTGACTAAGCCACAGTGAGCTGCTGTGACTTCCCTACCAAAAGGAGAAGAGGAATAAAATAGAACAGCTTTCTGCTTTTGATTTCACTTCAGAAATACTGCTAAGTGCTAGGAGGTATTTCCCTGTTGGTACCAAAATATTACTACAGTTCTTGCTGACAAGAGCTACATAGACCCATCAGTGGAGAAAAGGCTCATTAGCCACCTCAGGACAAGACATAATAGCAACTCCTCTGAACTCAGATATATAAAACACAGATTAAATCCTCATTCAAATAAAATTCCTACCACAAATTGGAACTGGTAATTGCTCAACATTTCTCTTGGTGAGCACAAAAAGTGTCTCTCAGGACACTTGTTCCCCTGCACAAATACAGACCAGGCAATTTTGGTTTTACTGGCTGGTAGCCACTCCTTTAACTCTCATGTTTCTTCAAGTTCTTGTCAATAAGTGATGGCACAACATATATTGTGCATGGGAGGTGTTAAAATGTACAAGCTTTGTATAACCACTCACAGAGAAAACTACTTTTTCTGCTTGTGAGATGAGGGTGGTGCAAGTGTGTCACCTGTGTCACCAGAGCTGAGGCTAGTGTTCCCACTACAGGAGGTTCTTCATGCTGTGAACTAAAACAGTTGAGGACAGAGGCCTGGTCTCTTGCCATCACTTGAGACTTTTTTGAGTGATGATACCAAAGCATTATGTAATGGTGGAAGCATTATCCTCACAGCATCCATAGAAAGCAGGGATTATTACTTCATTGTTAAAGTGGAAACTGAGTCACAGAAATATTGTGATTTGCACATGGTCACAGAGGAAGTGGCCCAGAAAAGGAAAAAAAAGGTGTAACTTCTGACATAAATTCTTCACCTATTCCTCCTAGTCGTTCACTGCATGGTCTCAGGCACTTTCTATATAACAACATGCCACAGAATTGCTTATAGCTTTGTTTGTGTATGGACAGCAGATGAAAATACCTGGATGGAAAGGATAACTAACTGCTGCTTATTGCTGCTGTCAAGAAGCATGGGCTGAGGTCGTGTGGCACCTGTGTCAGACAGGGTTTGTAGAAGCCTGGCTTTCCTGAGGGATGTCAAGAGAGTGTGTGTTTCTGAGTGCAGTCTGGCTTTTCCTGCAGAAGCAGTCAGACTCATTCCACAAAAACAGTGTGGAAAAGGGAAAAGTGGGTGCTGGGGGGAGAAAACAGATTAAGCAATCCCAGAGCATGAAAGCATTCAAAAATCATGACTCCTGTATCATGTCACATGTCTTTCCTCGGAGTGAGGGACAAGTAGGAGACAAAAATCTCCATCCTGGTCCCCACAAAAGGACAAGTCTAAAAAACCCTCATAACTAAGGGAAGATCTGAAACAAGACTAGGCTCTGAAGTGGGAGACTGACAAACCCAGGTGAAAATAAGGACTGGAGGACAGTGTGAGAGAACTAAGGAAAAAAAAATAAGAAAGAATTTTAAAAGGATTATAATTGATCTAGTGAGTTACTGGTGTCCATTGGATCAGCCAGAAAAAGTGAAAAGTAGAAAAGCATTTTCTCAGTTTTCACTCTAGAAAAAGCAATGAGAACTTATTTATTTAGGACACAGGAAGAAAGAAGTCTTTTTCTATTGCAGAGATTGTAACACATCAGATGAGGGGGTTGTGAAAGTTCAAACACACACAAAATTTGTCAGCTTCCTCACTGCCCATTTTGGAGCTAAGTGCACACCACACTGGATGTACACACAGGGGTGTTACAGGAAAAGTGCAATGGTTGTGTTTAAAATAGCACCAACCCTTCCTATCTTACCAGCATTGACTACAGGGAGAGGCACACCCACCCAGGCCTGCTTTGTGCTTCAAATATTTTTACTGGTCTGACTATTTAGATTAGAGATGGAATTTCTTTTCAACAGGAATTGCCGTGGGAGTGAAAGCCCTCAGGTAGAGGCCACTGTACAAGCATATAAGTATGACCATAATAATGGACATTCAACATTCCTTTCAGTTTCCACATGAAATTAGGCAGAGCAGTATAAAATAATACTGTGGTTCTAACCTATGCAAGTGCAGAGACAGCAGTATCGTTTAAAGTTCACCAGGCAACAGTTAGATTTTCTGGATTTGTTACTACACATGGATGGAAATGGCTGTTTCACCTTCACTAAAGCTTGGCTTGCTCACAGCAGCTGAGGGTACAAACTGTGTCCGACCATACTGTTCCATCCATGTCCAAAGCCAGGCTTAACCCTCCATGTTAAGTTGATTCCAACCTGAATATTGAATCTGGCAGTCCTCCCTCTGGCGACTGGACTGTCTCTAGATTACTCCTTTGGCAAAAAAAAGTCAAAACTGATGATCCAATTGCAGTGAATTTAATTCAGTTACACCATTACTTCATAAAGGCTGACCAGTCATTATTAATTTCATCACTGCTGTCTCAAAGTAGACCTTTGTAAGACCTGCTGAGTGTCACACACGCATTGTATGACCCTGGAGACATGCTCTGGGCTGGGCTGTGCCTGGTCGGACAAGCCCCTGCAGGGCCAGCGCGTCACACCTGGGCACGGCCTGCTCAAGGAATCTTGGTGGCAGGAGGAAGATGATGGCAGCTGAAAGACAGGGGCTTGGGCTGTGGGGATCCTGCCTCAGGACAGGGGGAAAGAGGAGTGGTGCAGCACTACAGCTGGGGGCTGCAGGGGAGGACCTGATGCTGCTGGTGCCAGTGCCAGCATGGGAGGCAGTGGTGGCCTCTTCTCTAGATTGTCCTGGCCCTTCTGACATTCCTTTCCCTCAACCCCAAAATGTAACCTCAGCTCCTGAGCACTGTCAGCCTTGCTTTCCAGGTGCTCTTTGCTACAGGGCCATTTGCTGATCCCTGCTCTTCCCAGCTGAGGAGCAGCTCTGGTGGCTGCTGGCCACCTGAATCATAGAATCACAGAATGGTTTGGTGTCGCCCTGAAAACTCAGCTTCTGAGCTTGCTGACATGGTTTTCTAAAGACTTTGCCAGGACAGTAACTATAAACATAGATATGTGTACATTCTTTCTGTTACACGTCTTGTGATGGGCATCTCTCATGGCCAGTGCAGTGAGAAAGTGTTATCCTGACCATCCAATCCCTGGCTGTGGTCAGGAGCCTATAAATCCTGGGAGGAAAAATAAACTCGGCTCCTTCTCTTCACCACACCTCGACCTGTGTCCGTGTGATCTATTCATCTTCAGCGGCAACAGTTTGGGATGGAAGTGATCTTAAAGATGATTTCATTCCAACCCTCCTGTCATGGAGTCATGGTCAGTGACACCTTCCACTAGTTTGGGTTGCCTAAAGCTTCCAGGATTTAGGCATCCAGAACTTCTCTGGGCAACCTGCTTCAAAGCCTCACTACTCTCACAGTAAGGAAATTTTTCCTGATATCTAATCTAAACTTATCCTCTTTCAGTTTGATGTCATTCTTCCTTGCTCTATCACTACATACTTTTGTTAAGAGTCCCTCTCCAGCTTTCTTGTGACTGTCTTAAGTTAATATGTATAAAGTGAATCCCAGGAAGACATGGGAGGAGGCTGTTTTGAGAAGGAGGTTTCCCTAGAGCAAAGGGATTGAGTCCCTGCCCCACTGGCACCTGCTTAGAGCAAGAAAGAATATGGTTCTGCTTGGAGTGCAGTGGAAGCAGGCATCAGGGGATCTCTACAGGTTTATTATTAGTTTATTATTGTATAAGCCACTGTGTGTGGCCTATGGATCTGGCCTGAGCCCAACTAACAATATTTTGTGTGTGGGATCTGAATTGCACTGTCCAGTGTGCAATCTGCCTCTGGCATCATGCATGGTGGGAATGGGCTGTTCTTCTCCCCTCTACACAACACAGCTGTAAGCACATATTCAGTTGAAGGGAATATCTGAATGAGCTGGGCTACCAAACCCAGCAGTGAAACTGTGCCTGCACGTTGAAATTAACTGTGTCATTCTGTTTTAAAAATAGGAGAGGGAGAATCAGTCCCTACTTGAACTGGGTCCGGAAAAAATGTATGCATGACATTCTCTGCTGCACAATGTGTCCTGCAAGCTCAGCAGAACCAATTACACACTGCATTTATGGACAGCCCACAGCAACTTGCCTGACTCCTGCCAGCACGGGGCTTTTTTCCTTGGCACATCTTCTATCTCCAATATAGACACTGGACCAGGAGCAAGACTTCAGCCACAGCCAGCATTTGATCTTGTGTGTAGTGGTGTCCTGCCCTGAGCATGCATGGAGGACAAGTTTTTCCTTGAGGAGCCAAAAACTAAGGCTGTCCTTGAGGAGCCAATGGTTGTACTCGCACTGTGCAGAAATCATGGAGGCGAGGGAAGGAGAGCAACACAGCTTCTCTGCCCAGCTCTGAAGATGGATGCTAAGGGTGTCCCCATTCCATGCGTGCCTCCTACATTGTCCTGATGGGTTGCCAAGGGAAAAAACACCAATGCCTGAATGAAAAAATATGTTTACATGTCTTTAATTCATTCCCAACCAAACACCCATCTTTTGCTGCAGCCAGCAGTACACGTAATAAAAGGGTTTATTTTTGTGTTAGACTATCTCTCCATAATTATGGAGTGACTATGAAGTGCAGCTTTTCTGTGTGTATGTTTGAAGAAGTGAGGGATCTGACATTTTTTACATTTCCTAGTATATCACCTACATTTTCATTTTCCTTTCTGTCCACACATCATTAACTGCCTCCCTTCTACCAGACAACCAGCTCCATTAAGATAATTTTTTGAAAGAAAAAAGCAAAGATGAAGCTGCTTGTGAAGTACCTTCACAGACACTAAGAGAGGTGTCTGACAAGGCATCATTTGTTACTCTGTCATCTTACTCATCTGTTAGTCTAGGACACCTTGAAATAAAAAGTTATTATATGGAAAATGGTTTAGAACCAGGGATGAACTTTACAAATGTTTACTATTTTGCTGACAAACAGTTACAGAAATGTTAATTAGAATTCCTATATATCACTATAGAAAAAGAGTCAGGAGTAACTGAATTTCAGAGTGATAGGAGAACCCTGCAGGTTTTCTCCACTCTTCATTCAGTTCCTCCTTCTTTACAGGACACAGTCTTAAGCTGCACCAAGGAAAATTTAGGTTGGATGTTCATAAAAATATTTTTATCGAAAGAGTGTTAAAGTACTAGAATGGTCTGCCTGAGGAAGTGATGGAGTCACCATCCCTGGATGTGTTGAAAAAAAGATTGGATGTGGCACTCAGTGAGGTGTTAGGGCACGGGTTAGTCTTGATCTTGAAGGTCTCTTCCAACACAGTGATTCTGTAATTCTGTGATAGGATGCTGGCTGGAGGGTAAATTCATATTACCAAAACCAGAAATGGAAGCTGTGAAAAAAAAACACCAAAACCTACAAAATTTAAAGATGAAAGGACTATTATATAAAAAATATCAATAGTTAGCTTGGTACTTTGTCATGGAGTTACTTTACTTTTAAGGAAAGTTGGAGTTGCTGGGGACTGCCTGCAGTCTTTCTCAAGACCAATTATCGGTCATTGCTGAGAATTGACAGCAGTTTTAGCCATTGAAAAGTGAGATCAACTTGTGAACCCCACCTTAAAGTGTACAACCAGAACTTTGTGGTTCTCTTTGTTGCTTGGCTGTGAAAGGTAGCAGAGCTCCGGCTGGCCTCCGGTCCCCTGCCCAGGCCACGTGGCCGGGGCGAGGCCGGGCCGGGCCCGCCGCGTCTCTCATCTCCCGGCCGGGAGATGGGGCCTGTAGGAGCTTGCTCCGAGCCAAGCTAGGCCAGGCCAGTTCCTGGCTTAGCTGCAGGTTTTGCCATGATGGAATTTACCAGAAAACTGTCGAGTAAAGAAAGAGAAGAGCTCTAAACCTGCAGCAAGCAGAGACGGTGACCATGCTCTCCAGAGCAGCTATGAGGAAATTTTCATCGCAGACAGCTCCAGCTCCTGTTCAGCAGAAATCACCGAACCATCTACAAAAGCTTGGGCAAGATTTTAACTCTTTCTTATTCAGATGAGACTTGCGGATTAATCTTTTTATCCAGAGAGAGAAAAGGAGAGTGATCAACATGAAAAGAGACTTTATAAACTACTAGTGGCAAGAAAGAAAAGAAACTTGAAGAAAGGTAGAGAATTAAGAAGATGCTTTAATTAAGCTGAAATATCTTTCTGTTAAAACTATGGGGGTGGACAATAAAGTCCTGAAAAAAACTCCTTTAATTCATGATAGAGTATGAGGAGGAATAGAGTGTTCAAAATGTAAATTTGAGAAAAAGTAGAGTAATTATGGTATAGTGAAGTGCTGGGAGATTTGAAGCCTTGAGAGGCAATAAGAAAACTGTTTTCTAGTGAAGCTCACAAAAACAGATGAAGAATACTTTTTTGCCTTTGAATAACTTATCCTTAAAATGCTATCCCCAAACTAATGACCTATAACACATTTCAGAGTGATGTGGAATAAGAGGGGTGGGCTTTGATAACAGCAGCTCTGAGCAGCTGATATCAGAAAAACTCCATAAATTAACAGAAAAAAACTTCTGTTTCTCTACAGAGACTGATAAAAGACTATAGAAAGAATTAAGAATTGTTTAAACCATCAAAAATTCTAAAGTTCTTGTCTCTGTTGTCATGTGAACAAAAGAATGGTAAGCAGTGAAAAATGAAAAAGTTTTTTCTAAAAGTTTATTCTAGTGTTCTCATTCTTGTAGTTTGTCAATAAACTTTCTTTATTCCTTTTAAGTTTTATGCCTGGTTTGCTCTTGTTTTAATCCATATCTCACAGCAAGAAATAAATAATTCTTTTTTTCCCCTTTTTGTTAATTACTGGTTCAAAACCACGACATACTTACACAACCCTTACACGATAATTTCATCAAAGTCTTCTGCAAAATAAATACCAGTGATGTCTACTTTACATTTATCCAGTGTGCTTCATAAAGGTGTCCATTAGGTTTCCTGCGTTATTTTATCCCATGTATTTGCAAAATGTTTAAATGGAGACATTTAGGTTCAAATGCAAGAGCAGTAAAAGAGATAAATAAAGTAATAACAGGAAAAAAAAATAGAGTTAGATTTTAGATCATTTTATAGCAATAAGCTAACATCTTAAATTACAAAGAAAAGCAAAATAGAGGAGGATATGCATATGTTCTGATCTTTACAAGTATTAGTACTACTTTATTACAGCCTTTCATGTGCTTATTTTCGTTTTAGTCTTAACAATTAACTATAAAGTTAAGAAACCTGCACATCACTGATTTGTCTGCTGCTACCAGCTCTGACAGGAGTTTTTGGCACATGGATCACCTGCACTTTTTGTTTAAAATACTGTTGTTTTTTCATCTTGTGTGACTTTATACATCTTGATTCCCAAGTAATTAATTTTCTTAGCAGGAACCACACAAACTTGTCATACCTGAGGAAAAGAATTGCATTGTTTACAAAACAATTTTTAAAAGAGTAATTTAAATTTGACCTAGTAAAATATCAAGTGTTTTCTTATCTTTCAGCAATGGTATTTTTCTTATCAAGTTATGCAGCCATTAGGACAACTGAGAAGTAGCATGCTTCTGTGTTATCTGTTATTATGATGACAATTATTTATTAGTGCTGTGGCTACAATATTGTCCCTGGAGGCTTCCTGTAACTTAAGTTACCACTTTCAACAGCTTAATCACTTGAAGCTCTTTTGATACAAAATTATGTAATTATCTAATTAATTGGGAAGGGATGTAAGTATTTAATATTTCTCTTTGACAAAAACAATACACATGTCCCTCATATTAGACACACTTCTGTGGAGCAAGTAAAGCAGTGGTATAGGATCCCCTGTAAAATCATACAGTTCTCCAATTACCCTCATCACAGAAAGTCTGAATGGGACAGAGAAAGCCATTGCTGGCTCAAGGAGCACTGGTTTTAGGAACATGCTTCTCCTCATGCACACACATAAGTTGGAGCAAATGTCACTGAAGTCATCTGGGACCCCAGAGAGCAGCTACAAGGCAACTATTTCCTGTGCTCGTGTCATTCCTGTGAGACAGCTGCAATTTCAGCTCAGGAGAGTTTTCCCAGGCCCTTTTTCCTTGCCAGAAAAGAAAAAAAAGTCAAGCTATGAAATTGCTGGCTGCCTCTCTACCACAACTTCTTTATATAACTAATTTTCAGGCTTTTTCAGGCTTTTTGAAGGTGTCTGCCCACAGTCTTTAAGAAGGTAAAGAACCTTTTATCACTTACCAGCAAAATTACAGTTGGACTTGATGATCTTAAAGGTCTTTCCAAAATAAGTTATTCTTTCCTGTGAAAGTAACACTTCCAATGACACAATTTCAATAGAAGAGTACACTTATGCTACACACAGTGCTGACTTTATGAAGTGCTTTTGCATCATGGGTTAAAGATGTGTGAAGAGGAGCTACTTAAACATGGGTTAGAAATGTTAAACCTTGTCTGATTATCATTAAATAACATTACTGCAAAAGCTACTCTTTCAGCTAGGATAGGAAATAGCCATGTAGGCAAATATAATTTCCCCCTTTATCTTGTGATTTCACTCATTATTTTCTCTTATAAATATTCATTTATGATGATTTTGGCTTGGCTCTTTGAATCAGTATTTGCCTGAATGCAAAGTGGATAGAAAATTTGCCAGCTTATAGAAAGGTATTTGCTTTTGTCACAAGATACAGGATATCAGAGAATCAAGCCCTTAAGTCCTGCTTACCAGATAAGAAGAGCCTGCTTGCTATAGGAAAGCCTGTTTTACCAGCTCAGCTATACCTTTTCTCACTTCTTTCTTCATTATCTCTATTTAGCCAAATTGGCAGTTGAAGAGAACAGATTTGAATAAAACAAAAAGTACATATGGGCCAATGGAGACCCTTGAATATTACTTGCATCTGAAATTAATTTACTCTGGCCACCTGAGAGTGTTTATCCACTTGGGGAGCAGGAAAAACACCATGTCTTACCTAGCCAAGCAAGACTGCAGAACATGGCTCACATGCAAAGGGCATGCAGTGAATCTATTCGTTACTATTTTAGCAGCAGCTGGAGGAATCAGTGGCACTGGGATCCTGATGTGCTGTACAAACACTGAGCAAAGGTACCTTCCACGTGTAAGAGCTAACAGCCTAATGAGGCAAGAGCAACAAAGAAAGGCAGGAGGCTTCACACAAAGGGGGGATTGAAATAGGTGATTTTTAAAGGTCCCTTCCAACCCAAATTATCCTATAAGTCTATGAAAACACAATGTAAATGTGAGCCTATAGTTATATTTCAGTCTCAGGGACCGCAGACCTCAGTGAGGAAGTGTTGTTAAGTGTTGGCCTTTCTCCCATGGTCCCACAGCTAAATGTAAAGCTGCAGAGAGCTCTGCTCCTGATGTATCACAGCACCACACCACAGATAGTATTATCTGTGCAGCTCTTCTTCAGGACAAGAGTGTTCTCTGAAAAGTCCAAAGTAAACATGCAAGAAACATACAGTCCCTTCTACTTCAACATCTTTTATCGGGGCTGCCACCAGAAAAAAGTAGTAGGGTTACCAATGCGGCTTAGCCCATGTGTATCTGGGATTCCAAAGGATGAAAAGAGGTCTGAACAACCATGTGACAGCCAGAGGGGCCTGGCACCTCAGAAAAACAGACAGTAACCATATCCATCAAAGTACAGGTCAATGACCTTTTGCTCAAAGCCCTCTTGAACTTGATACATTTTTAAAATCAGCTGGTGATTGAACATATGTTGCAAAAACAGCACATCAAAATGCCACCTTAGATCTTGAGTGTCCAGAAACTTTCCATGACAGCAGCAGAGCAAACTGGCAATGAACATTAAGTTCCTGCAGAGTTCAGGCCTGACTTTTCTAGTGCTTAGGTCATATGCTATGCTCTGTTTTAGGTAAAACCTACCCACGTTACAGGGGAGACACCAAAAAACATTAATGTAAGCATTCACAGTGCAGAAAAAAAAAATTGCTTCAGTTCAAGCAGAAGAACAAACAACAGTCACCCAAGGACAAGGGAAAGGACAGTGGGTTCATTTGGCTACCCATCAAGGCCTTAGTGTAATTACACAGTGACATCTTGCTGTGTTATTGTGTCTTCATTAAGATGAGTTTGGGTTTATGTTGTTTGATTTGATACAAATTTGTGGGCATAATAGCATAATTAAATTAAGAAATTAATTTATGTAAATATAAATAGAAGTTCATTGTATTGTTATCGCTCCTGTTACCAAATTTGGAACTTTGCTATCTTGATCAGCTTTCCTTGCTCCACTCTTTCTCCAAATCTTCTTCTTGGTTTTTTGGTCAAAAAGATAAAACCTCATCCCTTCTGCAGAGCTCTGCATTTAATAGGTGCAAGTCCTCAAAATCTGACTTCTGCTTTTTTGAAGCACGTGACAAATTGCTATAGACAAAGATGCCGAGATGGCACTAAACACATGACTGAGGCTTGCTGGGTTTTGATGATGGAGTGTCACATGCTGCCAAGCTGTCTCTAAACAAAATCATTTGTATAGTAATAGCAGCTGAGATGTGAAACACAGATTAGACAATTTGCTGTTTTGAGGTATTTTTTTTTCTGAAGGTCTGATATGAAAAGAGAAATCTGGAGAAAAAGTAGAATAAAATGTTGATACAATGTTGTTTTTCCCTTTGAATGGGAGAGTAGAATGACTGGGAAATGTTTCAAATCTTCAATACTACAGATGAAATATATAAAAGATCAGAGCAAAAATCAGGATGAGAGTTTTCAGATCCCATTTTTTTTAGAGAAGTTACACAGAAAAACCTTTATTATGAAGGCATTACAAAGATTATCTTCTTGCATAAAATGTTTAATTTTATTGTGTTTGTATACACAATGCCTAATTTTGCTACAGAATCTTGCCTATGATAATAAAGTACTATGTAGGTACGACACAGACTACTAGAAGGTCTGGTATCGTACCAATATTACTCTCAAACCTTAAGACTGAGCTAACCTCACTGGAGTGCATATACCAAGATTTCCAGACAGTCTTCATCTCTTCTCTCAAGGAGAATCTTGTATTTCTCCTCCAAATTCATTATAGCATTGTCTATTTGTGAACACTAGGGCTACAACAAGAACTGGCTGAATGGCAGAGCTCAAAGGTTGTGATTAGCACAGCAGAATCCAGATGGAGGCCTGTAGTCAGTGGTGTTCCCCAGGGGTCAATAGCAGGTCCAGTCTAATCCGACTTGTTTACCAGTGACCTGCACAAAGGGATGGAATTTACCCTCAGCAAGTTTGGTGATGGTATATGAAACTGGGGCAGTGGCCAATACACCTGAAGACTGTGCTGCTATTCAGGCTGGAAAACTGGGTGGAGAGAAACTTAATGAGGTTCAACATGGGCAAGTGTAAGATCCTGTACCTTGGGAGGAATAACCCCAAGTACCTGCATCGGCTGGGAGCTGGCTCCTAGAGACCAGCTCTGTGGAGAAGGAGCTGGCAGTCTTAGTGGACCATCGGCTGACCATGAGCCAGCAGTGCCTTGTGGCCAGGAGGGCCAACATTATCCTGGGGTGAATTGGGAAGAGTGTGACCAGCAGGTTGAGGGAAGTGATCCTACCCCTCTACTCAGCCCTAGTGAGGGCACATCTGGAAATCTCTGTCCAATTCTAGGCTCTTCACTACAAGAAAGAAAAGATGTGACTGTGGAGGGTCCAATGGAAGCCAGGAAGATGATGAGGAATCTGGAGCTTCTCTCTTATGAGGAGATACTGCATATGAGATATGAGGAGATCCTGGGAGAAGAGGGAACTGAGAGGGGATATCATCAACATATACAAGTATCTCAAAAGCAGGTGCCAAGAGAATGGGGCCAGACTCTTTTCAGTGGTGCCCAGCAAGAGGACAAGGTGCAATGGCCATAAACTAAAACACAAGAAGACTCACCTCAACATGAGAAGAGCTTCTGAGGGTGGCAGAGCACTGGAACAGGCTGCCTAGGGAAGTCATGGAATCTCCCTCTTTGGAGACATTCAGAATCCACCTGGACACATTCCTGTGTCACCGCTCTAGGTGACTCTGCCTTGACAGGGGGTAGGAGTAAATGATCTCCAGAGATCCTTTCCAACCCCAGTGATTCTGTGAACTTTCTTCTGAAGTTAAAAATAAATGGCATTGATACCTT
This sequence comes from Poecile atricapillus, assembly GCF_030490865.1. Taxonomy (NCBI): domain Eukaryota; kingdom Metazoa; phylum Chordata; class Aves; order Passeriformes; family Paridae; genus Poecile; species Poecile atricapillus. The sequence continues at coordinate 56,908,773 of NC_081251.1, forward strand.
CTATTTGCAACATTTGAATTTTGGTCAGAGGTATGCCAGCAAGCAAATTTACCTGTAAGTACTTTACATTGCCCTATACATCTACTGATACCTATATTTGTCCTTATGCAGAGGAAAATAAATAATTAAACACATATACCTATATACGTATATACCTATGTATAGGCTGTATGCCATTTCTACTTGCTAGCAGGCTTGTTGTTGAATAAATAAAGCTTAATTTCTTTGACTAGATATTTCATTTTCCCCCACATTTTTACTTCTGTAGTTATTTTTACCCCTGAAAGATTTTTTGAGAAGGGGATTGTTTCCTTGAATTTACAGTTATCTAGAATATTCCACATCTAAATGTCTCCAGGCAGACAACTATTAAGGCAAAAGCATAATAGAGCTGCTAAATATTCACAGTACTATAAAGGAGCCCCATGAATCCCAGATGGGAAGGTGTTTGTTCTTAGCAGAAAATTTTGCATGCAGGGAGCTAAAGGACAGAAAGGACACGGTACTCCAAGGAACTGTCACCTCAAATCATTGCTCTGGGCCAAGGTAACTCAATCAAGATAACTCAGCTTAAGATGCAGGACAGATCTTCTGAAATTAGCTCTTAAAAGGGAGTCTTCTTTTCTCCCTTATAGTTGCATAAGAGAAGAAGAAAACTTAATCCCTCTACAAAGCAACTTGAAAAGCAAGCTGGTGTATTGAGCTGGCCAGAACATGCTGATCTGATTCGTGGATGTCATCTCTGGGATGACATCAAGACACACTCCCTGCCTTGTGGTCTCAATGATAAACTTGCCACAAGCATCGTCAGATCCACCGTCATCTTACTGAGGGCACAAACCACTGTGGGTGTCATCACTGTTTAAAAAGGGTCCCAGAGTAACAGCTGAGAACTATGATTTCCCAAACTGGCAAGTCAGGATGGAGCCTGGATCTGTTATGGGATAATCCAAGGCAATGGATCATAGTCACGGCCAGTCACTAAGGTTTGGTCTGCAAGGACGAGGAAATTCTTTGGTTGAGAGGTGAGATAAAAAAACATCTGACACACTAACAGAAATATGAAAATGAAATACAATCAAGAGACTTGGGTGACCAGCTCAGACAGAAGGCAGGGAGATTAATTTTCCCCCAGTTCAAAAATATTTTAATATAGTGTCTTGTTCAGCACTGAGAAAGCTGACATTAGAAAATGTGATGCATAATTCAGAAAAAGAGGAGGAATATAAAAGCATGACAAAAATGCCTCTATTCCACTGAGACTTCTCTTTTCCATGCACCACATTCACAAAGAAAAATGATACAGGGTAGGTGTGGCTGAGGACTGTGGTCCCCCTCATCTCTTGAGATCTGCCTACTCTGTGGCATATGATACCCTCTGTGTTTAACACCCACTGTTCATAACACATGAGAGGAGGGTGACCATGTCATCATGGGTGCATCTTCTAAAAATAACTAATTTGCAGCTGGACTGTCTCTTTCACAGTTTGCACCAGCCTTTAAATGGACTATTACCAGCTTGTTCTCCTCAAGTTACTGTCATTCCCCATTTCCTTGGGATTTTTTCAAAGCAGTGACCAGACCTCATGCAGACCTTCTCAGCAGAGTTAACCACTGGATTCTGGATAGCAGCAAACACTGTAACCCAGCTGTAATTTTTTTTTTTTTTTTTTTCAAAGCAGAGGTCTCTGAAGTGAAAGACCAAGTGAAAAGTTGAAAAAAAGTTGAAAAAAATAAGTTGAATGGAGAAATTATGAAGAATACATCACAGGAAAAGAAAAAAATAAGCAATTTGAGATTTATCAGGGGAGAGTGACAAGAAAAAAACAGAGACAAGGGGGAAACCTAAAATTATGGGAGTGATATAATGGCAGAAGGGACCATCAGTACATGCAGCCACAAGAATATGGTAAGGCAAATACTATTCACATGCACAGGAGCATGAAATTATAATCACCACAATTCAAGTAGGATCTTCATAAGCCCTGGACCAAAGACATTGCCTGTGGAACCATGAAGACCACTGCTGACCTGTAGGAGAGATATGCTCCTGTCTTTCCCCTCAAACACTGTTGCCTGGGGAACCATAGCAGGGTAATACTGTGATGGGGGAGTCTACACTCAGAGATGGTCCTACTGATTATAAACTCCATGAGGGAATGTGGCAGGCCAAGCAAACCCTGAAGGTCTCGTCTAGGACTGCGAGTGCAACTGCAGGTTCATGCAGGGTGAGCAGAGGGCTGGGGAACAAGATGAAGAGATTGTATCTACAGAATTATTTATTATGCTCTGAAGCTATAAACAAACATGTGAGAGGTGTACATTCCAAGGTGAAGTGCATTCAACATTTTTGTTAGCAATAATGATTAAAATAATTCTTTGTACTTCCAATATAAGTGCAAATCTCAGGGAGAAAAATCCTGAAAACATGAGAATATTATAATGAATTTAGCTTAAAACAAACCCTGTGAAGTAGGCACCCTTATCTGCACATTACAGAGGAGGAAATGTTGGCATGGGTAGATTGCAGTTTGCCCAGGGCCAAGCAGGAAACACAGGGAACAGATGAATAAAGTTCCAAGCTCTTGAATGCCAGCCCTCTGCCTCAGTCACAAGATCATTTTTCCTTTCCCTCATTTGATAAATTGCAGAAGAACTAAGTCAGGCAAATCCATGATTAGGGGTTTGAAAATAACCTTCATGGCATCTCCCAGCCCAGGGTATTCAGAACCACATGGGAACAGAGGTCTGGTAAAGGAACTTTTCTCTGCTTTCCATGTAGGCCAGGAGTGCAGATCAGCTAGTAGACTTAAGCATCAAACTGGGTGGTCTTTATTGCCTCATCTAGTATCAAGACTTTGAAAGAGAGACTGCAGCAGACACAGAACTTCTTTAGATTTACTTTATATTACTTATAATATATTATTTAGTTCTCTCTCAGGACCAACACATGTTTAACTATGCCAGAGAGGTTGTGCTGCATTGCACAAGAGACCCAGTGAGCCTTGCCACAGAACACACGGTCGAGAAGAAATTGTTGCTTGAAGAAATTGTTGGGAGGCTGGATAAGGTCCAGGAGCCTTTTCACCAAGGCAGGACTCAAACATTGCTCATCCTAATAAGTGAATGCTTTCAGCATTAAGCAATTTATCAACAGGTGTAATTAGTCACCATCTTCCCTGTTTAGCTTTCAGCCTAATCTGACAGTCATTTCCAGAAAATTCTTATCAGCTCAGATCTCATAGGCAAGAAGGGGCAGGAAAGATTTATCCTGCTTGTGACAGCACTTCAGCATAGCCTGAGGTGGGCACCCAGCTGTAAGCCCTGCAGAAACCAGACCTTCATCAGCTCTGTTCAGCCCCCCAGCAGACATTCAGGGCAGCCTGTCACCGTTCTTGGAGCAGAGCACAGCTAAGCGAGCCTGGGAGTCATCGCGGTGCAGATGTTTGCCCTGACTACTCTGCCTGCTGGCAGCATTAGCCCAGCAAGCCTTCACAGCTTCAGGTTTCTGCACTGGTATTTCTGCACAGCACTGTGGTGTGACAGCTACAGGTGCAAACCCATCTGAAGGAGGGTTGGAGACCTTTTACCCAGCACAGTGTTGGATGTAGAGTACTCATGGAGACACAAGCAGTATTAGTGATGGAAGCATAAATGTTTAGGGCCTTCATGCATTTATTTCCAAGACCAAGAGCAGCCAACAGACAGATTCTGCAGATGTTATTTCAGATTTAACAGTCAACAGTGCCTGTCTGATATCTAAGTCTTCTTGTGGATCTAACCTGCAGCTTTTCAGACTACTGCCTGAGCCATATCAGAGATGGGAGATCCTGTATTGTACCTATTTAGATCTCTTGTCCACTTCTTACCTAAACAAATAATTTCATATATGTTTGTCATTTAAAACTGTGATCCAGTAATATCTTATTTGTATGCTTCTGCACCTATTGTGTCTTGTAGCAGCTTCAAGTTTGGTGTACTTGGTAGTGTTAAGTTTATGACTGGACTCAATGATTTTGAAGGTATTTTCCAACCTAAATGATTCTATGACTCTATGGTATTATTTTTACAGCTTGCTAATAACCAGGCAGAATAATCTTGGTTATTGTAGCATGTGTTAATCCCAGGGTAGCCATACTTGGTGTAAATCCTATTCTGATTTAGCACCATTGCTGACTGCTTTCTGTATCACTCCCATCAGCCAGTTTTGTCATCCACTTTTTGATGCTATTGACAAACAGTGCTCTTTCAGCATCTTGTTGAGCTATTGGTATGCTTCTGTATCCATCATCCATTTTACCTAAAATAAAGATAAATTGCTTATGTTGGATTTCCCATGTCCTCGACACCTTTCACTGAAAAAGACTGCTAACCTTGTTTGGCAAAGACTCAAATCCAGGACCCAGACCCATGATCTCTAAGGACAGCAGGCCACATTTGATTCTTATGAAATACCACTGAGGCTGGTGACATCCCTCTGAGGAGGAACTTGTCACAATAATTTTGTTTTTTCACACCTGCAATTAGAATTTTCCTTGCCAGGAGAGAACATTTTCCCCACATCCAGCCTAGATAGAAAGCAGAGAACTTAGAGGCAAAACAAAGAGGTTTCTGTGAAGAGTCACTCTGCCACACCATAGCAGCACCAGAGATATCTCCCTGCCTGCCCCAGGCAGTGCTACAGAATGGCCCATGTGTCACACCAGCCCTGGGGAGCAGCACTCAACAGAGACACATGACACGCCGAAGGGACAGCTCTCAGCACACAGAGGCATATGCTGGTATCACAAAGCCAGGACACAGGGTCTCACATGAACTACTGTGGCCTCACATCAGCTGATGGCATCTCTGATCAACAGAGTGGCTATCTTCAATCCTTCCTCCTTTGGGATCATCTTTTAACCATGTGACTGCCATCCTCAGCATCCCGAGCAGAAAGGCACGTCTGCAGCTGTCACTTGCCTAACTACTTCTTCTTTCTCCAGCAGCTTCTCAGGTATTCTTCCCACGACATCAGGAAAATAATTTTATTTATGCCATTACTAGTTATCCCATCTGAAGTGAGAATATTCATCATTCCTGATCTTACTTAAATTATCACCAGTTTCTAATCTAATCATTGTCACTGAATATCTTACAGATGGCAGAAAAGAGAGCAGAGAAGTTATCAAATCCATGAGGAATGTTAAGATGGAAGACTTTGACCTCAGAGGAAAGGGACTTGCCCAGAACAGTCCATGTTAGGAACAACCAAAGTCTGAAAGTCTTTTGAGGAATAATGTTTTACTCTTTAAACTGTACATGGTAGCTCCTTGGATTACTTGCTGAATTAAATACCAGCCATTGTAAACATATTGGGCTGGGTCATAAAACAACAAGCCCAGGCCCATTTGATCCACTTTGTGAAAGGACTGTGCTGGGTGTCCCTTGTAGCACAGGCAAGGGTGATGAATTGGCACCCTGACTGCTGTGACAGTGGCTGCAGGGAACACCATTCCTCATCTCCATGGCCCAGCCACGGGGCTGCGCAGGGAAGCTGGGCGGGAGCTGTCTACCACTGGTTGTGATGGATGTGAGGGCTGTGCACTGTCTGCTGTGGCAAACAAAGCAGAATAAGAAAAATTATCTCAAGGATTAAGCCAGTAGACTTGCACAGGTGTTGGCCCCTCTGAGCTGAAACAAGAGCAGGAAGGGCACCTTGTGTGGCCAGCTCTGAGAGGATTTGTTGCCATCCTGCACGTCCTTGGGGCCTCCTTCCCTTCACCAGGTCTGTGCCATCAGACTGCCACACTGCAGCACCCAGGTACAGGCTGGCTTCCTGCAGTTCCCCATGACTGAGCTGCAGAGAGGACTTTTGCCAGTACTGAGGACAGTGTCTGCCTGCCAGCAGGTTCTCCTGTACCAGTGAGTCATTCCTGAGTCACTTGTCCTCTTGCCAGGAAGAGCCAGTCTTCTCCCAGGGAGTACAGCAACCTTCCTGGCTGATAGAAAGAGACCAGCTGAAAAGGTGAGACATCACTGTGCATTGGTCCCAGAACGGTTTCCCAGGTATTTAACAGTCAGCACATAGCAACAGTATGGAGACAGGTTTAAATTAGCTGCTCAAACTTCCCCTGTTGATTTTATTTCCTTTTTGGATTCTGAGAAGGAAGTTCTCCATGACTAACTTGAGGAGAAGTGTTGGGGGAAGATGAGAGGCAGCTGCTGCCAGCTCCAATGACTTCTGGTGTGAGATCAAAGTGTTTGTGCCACACAGCATTAATAATGCCCTCTAGGAAGTCTCAGAGGAATGAACCTCCAGAATAATGAAGAGTTTAGCCCAAGTTTTTGTTAGCCTCCTTCAACTGGATTTGTAAAACTTTAGATCACTCTCTGTGAACTTTCTGGCTAAAATGCACATTTGCAAAGGCCATTGACTTTACAGAATAAAACCTTTCCTCTTTCTCTGTTAGATGATGAATTTTCCAGGATAGGTCAAAAGTGTCCCTCATTATGCTTGAAGGATCCATTCTGGAGTGACTGGCCCAGGAAGGCATTGCTTAGAGGTCACTAGTCCAGGTGACAACACAAAGTCTCCTGTCTTGCTTTCAGCAAAACACCCAAAAATGACCCTTTTAAAGGTGAACCTACTCTAAATTGACTGCAGTGGGATGGGTACATTTAGGAGCATTTACTTGCCCTTTATTCAGAGAATAACAGAGATCTTCAGAACATACCTGTTTGCCTTTTGTGTTGACTCATTTCTGACAGAGACATTTAAATGTGCCCTTAATTATCCTTCAGTAGGCCTTTTTGATTCAAAATCTTTCTAAGATGGAATACGTATGAGGAGTGCATCCTGCTTTCTGCTCTACTAGGTGATCAAAATATAAGGTAATGCCAAAGACTACAAAATCTAGCAATTGCTCCAGGGGAGCTGAGAAGTTGTTCTTGAGCAAGATGGTGTAAAACCCACTAACTTGAGAATCTTGAAAAAAAAAAAAAAGGTGTCATGAGAAGCAGAACCCCACTAATGTACTTCTTCTCCAAGGAGGCTATGAGGAGGTTAACAAACCTGTTTAGGATTTTCACCTGGTCAGTGGTTATTCATTTTCCTGGAAGATGCCCCTCCTATCTGCAGAAGAAATTCCTTTGAACTTCTCATTGCCAGCACATGAAATGCTGTCATGAAGAGAAGGCCAGGCACAGATAGCAGCTGCCATTCAGATGGTTAAGGAGCTGAGCAGGGGTTTTAGCTCAGAGCCCCATCCTGGGAGCTGTGTAACTCTCTACTTTCAGAGAGCCTCAGAGATCAGGAGCTGTTTAATACAGAATGTAAAGATACAATATCTAATGTAAAGATGTACACCTTTACTAATAACTTAAGTCATGCAGTTCTAGGCAACTCCACTGTTACCCAAGTTGTGCTTTTTTGAAATGTCACACAGTAACACTCTTCAGATTTCCAAGTCCCCACTTCTCTCATTACCCTGGCTCCAAGATTATGATAAATATATCAGCTGATCATCCCACACTGGCTTCTTTGCTTCAGATTGGAGAAGAGAACTGTCACCAAGTCATGGAATTGCCATGAAAGCAGCAGCTGAATACACACAAGCAGTGAATTTATAGCAGTTACAAACTCTAAACCCCAACAATAACAGGAAGTCAGGAACCTTACTTGGTGAAGAAAATTGCATTCTAAAGCCTATCAACTTTTCAATATTTTATCAAGTCAGAAATAGGTTCATACTAATTAATTCTCCCATTTGAAATTGTTCTTCTTGAAAGCAACATCATCTGATTTCCAAATAACACATGGAAAATTTGATGGCAATCATAAGGTCTCTGATGAAAAAGTACAGGCATTGGTGAGTTAAATAAAGTTTTGCAGTTATAGTGACAAGGTAAAGAGATATAAAGAAATAAAAGATTTTATTTCTTGAGCAGAAGCTCACACCTGTCAGCTGGGAGGAAAAGGAAAACAAAGAATATCTGTGCATACAGCTAAGTCCTACATAAATGTGATAAGGATCATACATAAGCACTCAGACTCAATTTTTTTCAGTAGGCACCTACAACAACAGGTGCTGAGACTACCCATGAGTCTGAACAACCCAATGAGTGTTAATTCCAGGTTCTGTCTACCCATGAGGCTGACACAAATCAAGATCCAATCCATTCCAGCCCTGTCCACTGCAGGGGGACTTTACTGAATGCTTTACACTAGGAAATGTAGGTTTTATGTTAGAATTCTGTTCTACCTCCCAGCCTCAAGGAATTCATCTCAGTTTGAGCACCATGCAAGGGGAGTGTTATAAATGCAAAGGCAATTTCAGGATAAGAATAAAAAGAGAAATTTATTAATAAACAACAAAGAACAAACAACGAGAAAAAACCACAATAAAAATGGTCAGCGCAGCGCTGGGTGGACAGGGTCTACACCGGATGTGCAGGGTTCCCAAATCCACGTCTGAGTGTTCTCAAGCTTGGGGTTTTATAGAGATTTTAAGTCCTCAGGCTAAAATTCCAAGCAGGCTCCATTCACCAAGTGTCCTTGATTGTCCGGTGAATGGATTTCCTGGCATGGAAAAATAGAACTAACCAGTGTCCGGACAGAGTCTCCTCATATGTAAAGAGACTCTGTATGTATTTCAATTTGGGTTATCAAGGCAAAAGTGGTGTGATCCGGGGCCGGTGCCGATGGATATCTCGGCAGAGTCTTTCCTTTTGTTTCCGTTGATTGCATCTCCAACACTGGTTTGACAGGTGGGGTGTTCAGGTCTGGCGACGACTACTTTTTCCGAGGCTTGTCTTTTGTCGACCTGATTGTTTCCCAACAGAGATCTGCAGGGACGTTGGTCAGGTCCGGAGATGGATATCTCCTCCGAGCTAGTTCTTTTGTTTTCCTGATGGCCCTCGTCTTGTCTATTTTCTGAGCTGATGTTCATTATCTGGGTGTTGGCTGCAATCCGTTGCCTTTGGGAGGAAACTCCCGGCCAGACTTGGAGAAAGGTTTTTTTGTACATTTTGGATTTTATATTATTACAACACATACATATCTTATTTATACTTTTACGAATTTTTATTTACAGATTAATTTATTACAGGGCGCGCTGGTTTTGTCTCTCAGGCACTTGAATCTACTTGCTTATTGCTTCACATGCAGTGGGAAAATACTCTTTCATATGTTGTCTTGGGATGGGGGTTAGCAAAAGCCTCAAGAGGCAGTGCAGCATTTCAGAGGGGTTATCCAGGCAGAGACAATGCCCTGAACACAGCTCAGAAAGTGCACTGTTACCTCATGTCGTTCTAATTGGGAACGGCAGGAAAAACAACACGGACTCTCAAAGGAGTCAGAACAGGAGAGAATCTCTAGTTCATTGCTACAGCCATGTTATATAGACTAGTTCGTCGAAAGTACAGAAAGGAAACTCTTATTGGTTAGTAAAGTGCTACATTACCATCATTGGTCAGTGGGGTTCACGACCCCCTGACTTTCTCCTGCAAGGAAAACACGGAAACAGATAAACAGCACCTGCAGGCTGTTTTGTGTCTTTGAGGATTGTTTTGAATCCTCCCATGAATTTCCCAGGCTAGCTTCTCAGGCAGGGCTGGCAGGCCATGGGGCCTGCAGCTTGCTCCAAAGCTAGCCTCCACAACCTCAGTTTGGGGGTGACAACAGGGCTGTCCTGGAACATTTGTCATGTCATCCCCATAGGTGTCTTTCCCACCCACTATTAAATTCCAGTGTTGCTCTTGATGTTTGTCCAGCTAAACAAGCCCTACCTCATCTGGAAGTAAACCACTCCCAATAGATTTCTCCAGGAAGGCTTTTCCCTAAGTTCTTGAGTATTTTAAAAACCTATAAATAGGTCAAAAAATGAGACACAGAGAAGCAATGACCTCTTTTCAGTATCCCACTAACTTTATTCTCATCCATTGCCTATTTGGCCTGGTAATGAGGTCGTGTCATGGGGTTACTTTACCTTTAAGAAAGTTAAAGTTGCTGGGGACTCCTGGGAGTCTTTTCTCCTGACCAATTATCGGTCATTGCTGAGAATTGACAGCAGTTTTAGCCATTGAAAAGTAGAATCAACTTGTGAACCCCACCTTAAAGTGTACAACCAGAAGTCTGTGGTTCTCTTTTTTTTCTGACTGTAAAAGGTAGTAGAGCTTCGGCTTCTCGCTCTGCCCGGCCACGTGTGGCCGGGCGGGGGCGGGGCCGGGCCTGCCGCGTCTCCCGTCTCCCGGCCGGGAGATGGGGCCTGCGGGAGCTTGCTCCGAGCCAAGCTAGGCCAGGCTTGTTCCTGGCTTAGCTGCAGGTTTTACCGTGATGGAATTTACCAGAAAACTGTCGAGTAAAGAAGGAGAAGAGCTCTAAGCCTACTGCAAGCAGAGACGGTGACCACGCTCTCCAGAGCAGCTATGAAGAACTTTTCATTGCAGACAGCTCCAGCTCCTGTTCAGCAGAAATCACCGAACCATCTACAAAAGCTTGAGCAGGATTTTAACTCTTTCTTATCCAGATGAGACTTGCGGATTAATCTTTTTATCCAGAGAGAGAAAAGGAGAGTGATCAACATGAAAAGAGACTTTATAAACTACTAGTGGCAAGAAAGAAAAGAAACTTCAAGAAAGGTAGAGAATTAAGAAGATGCTTTAATTAAGCTGAAATATCTTTCTGTTAAAACTATGGGGATGGACAATAAAGTCTTGAAAAGAACTCCTTTAATTCATGATAGAGTATGGGGAGGAATAGAGTGTTCAAAGTGTAAATTTGAGAAAAAGTAGAGTAATTATGGTATAGTGAAGTGCTGAGAGATTTGAAGCCTTGAGAGGCAATGAGAAAACTGTTTTCTAGTGAAGCTCACAAAAACAGACGAAGAATACTTTTTGCCTTTGAATAACTTATCCTTAAAATGCTATCCCCAAACTAATGACCTATAACACATTTCAGAGTGATGTGGAATAGGAGGAGTGAGCTTTGATAACAGCAGCTCTGAGCAGCTGATATCAGAAAAACAAGAAACTATAACAAAAATAGTTTTCTTGTGAAAAACTCCATAAATTAACAGAAAGGAACTTCTGTTTCTTTACAGAAACTGATAGAAAGACTGTAGAAAGAATCGAGATTATTTAAACCATCAAAATTATAAAGTTGTTGTCTCTGTTATCATGTGAACAAAAGAATGGTGGGCAGTGAGAAATGAAAAGGTTTTTTCTAAAAGTTTATTCTGGTGTTCTTATTCTTGTAGTTTGTCAATAAACTTTCTTTACTCCTTTTAAGTTTTATGCCTGGTTTGCTCTTATTTTAATCCATATCTCACAGCAAGAAATAAATAATTCTTTTTTCCCCTTTTTGTTAATTACTTGTTCAAAACCACGACAGGTCGGGTGTACAGTTATTTTAAATTTGTTACATGATGTAGTCCACCTTTCTGGGATACCACAGCAGGTGTCAATAAGATAAGAGTTGTCCTTTTATATTTCCATTACACAGGACAGGACATTGTCTCCCGGCAGCATCACTAGCAATGCAGTAAAGTGCTCATCAGAGCATTTTGGAAAGTAAAATAAAGCTGTGGCCCATCAGTGATGTCCTTTGAAGTGTGGGACTGAAGCTTTTTGGCTGACATCCCTTTCCTGGCCGACTCACTTCGTGCATGACTGCAGTAGAACGCTGCAGTCCCACGGGACTTGTTTATTACTCCCGAGTAAACTTTCCCCCTTCAACATGGGAAAATGGATTCACCATGATAGAAGGCTGTGACGTTCTGCATGCTTAAAATCATAAGGCTTTTTAAATAATTTTTTAATCTTTTTTCTTTCAGTCAAATGACAAAGAAAAGATCATGTTAAGCTATGATTATAAAACATGCCTTTTATGACTTGTGCGTTTGCCTTGTAGTACCTCCAAGTCAAATATTGGTTAAATCCCCATTAGCTCACCAAGATATATGGAAGAGACAGGGTTCAGGAGGCTGGCAGGGAATTAACTGCGTTAGCTGCAAAATAGCTGCCATAATAACCACAGCACCAGCGATGTGCACATGGATGAAGGCACCTGCCAGGAGATGCAGCTTCTGTGTGCCATGGGTTTGTTTTAGATCAGCACAGCCTGGCCAGCTCAGACTCTTTGGTCTCCAACTGCAGGGACACCTGCAGCCTCCTGCCCCTGTGCCAGGTGACCTCTCAGGCCTTGCAGCAGAAGGGAAGGAGTGACAGACCTCAAGGCATTTCAGGGAGGCCACATGAGGGAGCGGGAGAGAGGAGTTTAATTACTTAGTCTTGCTGCCAGATGGATTTCAAATGTAGCTGCATCATATTATGACTTCAGAGGACAAACTGATCCAACATTTGGAATGACTTATGAAGTAATGTCTTCTGAATGTATTTGCTGTGCTAGGTCTGAAAAACAGCTTGTCCTGGAATTCCTTACCTCCTCCAGTGCAGGCAGGTGGCCTGGGAGAGATGATAGTACATTTTTTTTCTAGCTCTTGCACTCGTTTTTCCAATGAAAGCTGTGACTATCCATATACAAGTCAAATGACGCTGGCATTGTACTGAAGTGGCGCCAGTGGTGAATCAGAGACCTTTTCAAACCACTTCAGTTTTAAGAGGAAAATAAAAAGTGGATCTAACTGAAGGTAAAAAATTAATAATAGATGAAAAATGAAAACTAAAGAATCTAACACCAAAAAAAACCAAACCTGTGTGTATATATATATATATATGTAATGATTTATGCCCATTTTGATGCAGACCTCTGCCTACAAAAAACAACAAAAAGTTAAAATTATGAAAGGTCTTATAAAAGGTGTAATGTAAAGTAAAAGTTAAATATCATCTAAAGTCCCAGTCCTCCTGCAGTGCCACCCACAAGGTGGTATACCTTGATTTGTAGATCACGGTGAGAAACATGAAGTAAAACTTTGGGTGATTCTTTAAATAAGCAATTATAGTAATGTGAGGTAGGATTTCATGAGGAATCTTTATTCAAACAAACACAAAAAAATAATCTGTCATTATTCCAAATCACATTCATTTAGTTTTAAAATAATTATGACTAAGAGAAGAAAAAGCTAAAACACTTTGGTAGTTGATGTGTAAGTGAGAAGAATCCTGTAAAATGATGTGTGTGTGTGTGTGCATGTAATCCCAGATAGATGCATGGACTTTGTATCACCCAGGCATTCCGAGCACCATGTACTGCTCTGGAATCAGGAATGTACACTACACTCAGAGATGCTATAAAAAGAAAGTAGCACAAGGTAAATAAATACTGAAATTTTTATGAGTGAACTCTTGTGAACCAGTATAATATGGGAGCATGAGAGTAACTCATAAAAGGAGGGCAAAAGCCAAAGAACAGATGAGGATGAGAAAACGATATGATGAGTGCAGCAGAGAAAAAAAATGTAAAAACAAGCACGTCTTTTGTTTGAGATACATTCAGGAGAACATTCACTGAAGCCATGAATCTATCTTAGGATTCAGGAAACTAAATTCTTGGATTACAGTTATTCCCATTACCTGTTTCTGGAGTTACAGCCTCATTAAATTCTACTGAAATTATGTTATTATTGTGTTCCAGATATGCTTTGGAAACACTTGGCTACAGTGCAGAGCAGCAGAAACTGATTTATTTGTATCCGATACTGTAACTACATTACAGCCAGTACTCTGTGTTTGCATTCAGCCTCTGCATGTAAAGATTTTACAGCAGAGTAAGAGGATGATTGCAAAAATCAAGGTCTGCAGGTGTGGCCTTGGAAAATACTCCACAGGCACAGCTTCAGATGAGAGAAACTAGGGGTGCAAATGAAGAGAATATTACAGTTTCTAATTAAAATAGGCTCATATTAAAGACAAAAAGCCATATTCTACAGTAAGAATTCTGACAGGCCATGTCTACTGTCAAGCAGGTGTTCAAGTACAATCAAAATTGTTATAATATCATGAAACATAAAGAGGGGAAGGACTCCAAAAAGTCACTTTTATCCAGAGATCAACCTGCACCATCCCTGAGGTGTCCCAGTTGTTCATGGAGCCTCCAGAGACAGTCAGCAGTCTTTCTTGGTTGTGAGCTAAGCTGGAGCTGCACTATCCTAGGACTTAGCCATGTACCACAACTGTGTACAGCTGAACAAGGAAGGCTGTGCAATGACACACGACAGGTTTGGCAGCTGAGCTGTCACCTGCAGAGAGAAGTTTGCTAGTGTTGAGCTGAGCATGGGGAAGCTGTAAAAAACTGTTCTATCCACTTGGGAAAAGTGGAAATCCCCTGGTGTCGGCAACCTTAAATAATACATGCTCTTTTTACTGTGCTTAAAGAGCCAATTATTATTATCAATGGTGACATTATATTCCTGAGTAATTTTCTTATGCCTAGTATGAATCATACCTGCATCTGAACTGATGAGCCTGTAGGAAGTTTTATAAAGCTGTTGTATCATCAAGATAATTAAAACAATGTGTGTTCCTCTCCAATATAGAATTTCAGGTCATTGTTACACAGTGTGGCATAATCATAAATTGAACGCCTGTGTAAAGCATTGCTGTTCTATCAGAATGTCTGTTATAGCCTGTTTATTAAAGCAATAAAAGTGTAATTTACACTACCTTGAAAAATAAAATATTTCTGGGAAATTATTTTCGATATTTACAGAACCTGGCAAGTTTCTGATATTTACAGAATCTAACACAACCATGCCCAATCCTTTGAAAATTAATCATGTCAGCAAAAGCAGTGAGATGAATTATGGAGATTGCTGATGCTTTTAAGCACTGAAGTGGACGCATCCCGTTTTCGCTACCTCTCCAATAACAGCAGCCACGATGGGCGTGCTGGTTGCTTTTGCAGCTTGCGAGCAGAGCGCCCCCAGCCCCAGCACAAACACACTCCAGCAGCCTCCAGCCCCTCGCCACTTCCTCCCACCGTGCTTCCCAGCTGCTCTCAGCCACAGAGAGCACGGACCCAGCTCCAGTTTCCCCCCAGCGACACCGGAATGCCTGGCTGTACTTTACGGAGAGGTGCGCCAAAGACAATTCCTGTGCTACCAGACGGTTCCCATTTCAGAGGGCTCCTCCGCTCAGCTCACTGCTGCAAAAGCTGCAGCCAAACTTCCCTCTATGCCTCTCGGTACCAGCAGCAGGCAAATCTTCAGCCCTGGCTTCTCTGACTTTCTTTCATCATTTTTGTGAGTGGACAACATATCCTCCAGCACACAGTAGGATGGATAGAATCTGCCCTGCGGCTTTATTTCTTCTGGAGCAATCTGATGGCAATGCAGAGACCCCAGAGACCACCTGGCAGGCTCCAAGTTAAGGGTGTTCTCAAATCCCACCTGCCAGGGGCCTGGCAATAAACTGGTGCAGACCCAGGTAATGCCACTCCAAGTTGTGGCTCTTGTCACTTGCCATGCAATTTTTGTGCATTTTCTGCACATGTATACGCAGACTTTTAAAAAGTAAATAAACAGGAGATACGGGAATCTGAGAAGTGAGTGGCTGTAAACTGGTAGATCTCACCTCCATTTGGTGTAGAGAAAGGGAGGAAAAGAGCAAACAGAGAATAAGATGTTATATTTCAGTACAAAAAGCAATAAGGATAGCATTTCCAATCCCAATAAACAGTTGAGAGGAAGCATTTCAGAGCAGCAAAGCAAAGGCAAAGTCCTCCACAAGGAAAGTGGGTTTGCACAAACAGAGCAGGCCAGGATACACCACTCTGAGCTGCTGAAACTGTCACTTCTTGTATCAGACAGGAGTAAACATCAACACAGCGTGGGAACAATATCACAGTGCTGCTAACCCTCTTAAAACCAAAGCTCATGGGCAATCTCTAGCCAGCCACTGGCTCTTGTCTTGTTCAGTAATACTCAAGGCAGCAGCTCTCTATTTTTATTTTCCCCAACAAAATCTGAATTGAGGGCCTTGCAAAGTACAAGCATAATGACCTGCTCAGTGTTCCTGCCACAATTATTGCCTGACTGGTTAAATCTTGGGTAGGTTACCACAATACTGTAAACATGACACTGCAGCAACCCCCAGCCCTTCAACCCCCTGGACACTGTGGGCTTAGGAGGTCACCCAGCCCATCACATCCAGAGCCAGTGAAGCTGATTCTCCACTGGGACAGCTCTGCTCGGGTGCCAGGCTGCCCGGAGACTGTCCTGGCTGACCCTGGAGGGATTGCTGGCAGCGCCACACACAAGTGGGCAGTCTGCCTGTACCCTCGGGGACATCTCTGGGAGCCTGGCACCACGCCCTGCAGATAGCTGGTGCTGGCTGCTCTGGGTGTTGGCACAAGGCAAACCCCCAAAATGCAAAGTGGAAAAGGTCATTCAGAGAGAGATTTCTGCTCCACAGCCTTTGCAAGGGTTTAGTAGCATTTGGTGAGTATCAGTTGGGGTTTTTTTAATATTATTTGTTGCAAATGTTAAAAGGAGGCTGTTTACAGCATCTGGTATGTCTTCTATTACTCTGCATGATTTTGGCTCAGTTAGTACTGTAAGCCTGGATTTTTACAGTTTTGCAAATTATTTTCAGCCCTGCGCTTTCTCTCCTGGTCTTACTCATCACAGTGACAGCAATCCACATCACTGCTGTGGGCTGCTTCTTAGGAAGTGGGCACATGATGACACACTGGGAAAATAAAGAGCCAAACCTCATTTGGGAGACACTCCACTTACTCCCCATTTAGCATCACGTATGCCATCATGATCAATCTTTGCACAAAGGGATGGATGACAAGCAGAAGGTGGGGACTGAAAAGGAGACGCCAGTTTCTGCAAGGAGGATGGGAAAATCGACGTTTTCTGCTTTTATTCTGACAATACGCTTCCCTGAAGGTCAGAGAAACGAGTCCATTTAGTAAAAACTGGGTGACCTTGTAGCAATCGCACCTCCTGGTGCTCCGTCAGGCTGCTCTGCGGCGCTGCCTCGTCCCCGGACACCTCGCTGGGGCTGGCTTTGCTGCCGGCATCCCCGGGGAGCGGCGGTGGCCGGGGCCGCTGCTGCCGGCGGCTCCCGGGGGCTGCGGGCGCTTTGCTCCTGCCCCCTGCCGGCGGCTGCCGGGACTGCGCCCCCGCCCGGGCCCCGGGGCTGGCAGGGACGGGCTGCGCATCCTCAGCGGAGCCTCCCCTCCTCCTGCTGACGGCCGCCGGCACGGTTTGTCAAGGATGCGGCGCAAGCATTCTTGCGATAGTGTTATTTATTCCAGATATCATAGGATGGATGATAGGATCACAGAAGGGCGTGGGTTGGAAGGGACAGGAAAGGTCGCCAAGTTCACTAGACCACGTTTCTCAGAGATCCATCAAACCCACCCTTAGGCACTTCCAGGGTTCCATATCCACAAATTCTCTGGACAATCTGTTTCAGTAGTTCACCACCCTCACAGTAATTTTTTTCCCCTAACATCTGATCTAAACCTTCTCTTTCAGTCTGAAACCATTCCCTTTTGTCCTGTCACTACATGCCCTTGTAAAAAGCCCTTCTCCATCTTTCTTTTAGGCTTCATTCAGGTACTGGAAGGCCACAATTAACTCATCCCAAAGATTTCTCTTTTCCAGGCTGAACAAACCCAGTTCTCTCAGCCTTTCCTCATAGGAGAGCTGCTCGATCCCTCTAATCAAATTAATGGCCTTTCCCTGGACCCAATCCAACATGTCAGTGTCCTTCCAATATTGGAGATCCCAGAGATTCAAGACTCCTCTACCCCAAATAAAAATGTAAGGAAAGGAAGGAAAGAAGAAGGTAGAAATTATTTGACACATCCAGAATGAAAACCAAAGATTTCCTGTGAATTTAAAAATACAATTCAGTGAAAAGATGGGGCAATTTGCCTTGTTGGGGCCCTAAAGAAAAGGAAGTGGAGGTCAGGTGGATACGGAACATGAAGCAAGAAAAATCCAAGTCCAGCACTGTTGCAGAACAAGCACTGGTACCAGAGAGGTTCCACAATGCCTTTTGCCACAATTCCTATTCCAGTAACACAGTGATATCAGCAGTTCTCAGTGGTCAGAACCAGGAAACCCCCTGGCACAGTAAGGCATTGTATTCTTTTTCAAAATGCCCTAAAGCAACCCTAGCAAGAAGTTCAGTCTTTAGGCTGGGTGTTCCATAACCTTATTCTCCAGTGCTCTCCTTCTGAAATACCAAAATGCAAACACTAAACAGGAATACAGTCATTAAGAGCAGACTGTTGCAATTCTGCATTCCCCTCTTTTGAGGTGCTTAAAGGGATTATAATCAAATGTTCACGTTAAATATTAATTATTTTAATCAACAATGAAGATATTCAGACTGTAGTAGCAAATGGTCAAATGGAATTTTAGAAAAAGAGATAAGGTGGGAAAAATGTCTTGATAAAGCATTCTATCATTCTGATTTCTGTCCAAAAGATAGGTCTCTCCTAAAAGTCACCATAAATGGTAATAAATACCAGAGGTGATACTTTAATCTCTCCTTGCTAAAACTCACAATTAAAACATTAAGGAAAAATAGCATCTAAGTGAGGGCTTTTTTTGGAAGCTTCCAAGCAATTGGAAAGTTAGTATTCAAGTTATGTGAGTTAATTTGGAAATAAATTCTCAAACAAATGCTGGTATGCTTATGCTGCTGCTTAGAGTAGAGAGGATATGTGCCCTGTGTGGAATG
The DNA here is from genome assembly GCF_030490865.1 of Poecile atricapillus. Taxonomy (NCBI): domain Eukaryota; kingdom Metazoa; phylum Chordata; class Aves; order Passeriformes; family Paridae; genus Poecile; species Poecile atricapillus. The sequence goes on from NC_081251.1 coordinate 56,927,418, forward strand.
TCTCTGTCCCACCATGCTGACCCTGGGTGGTGTTGGGAAGACTGGATAGGGCTTCCCATTCATCAAGTCAATATGCTAAAGAGGCTTGGTCTCAATACATGCATTGAAGAACTGTTGCCTTCATGACCTAATGGCTAAATATTGGTGAGATGCACTTGGACTCCAAATAAGCAGCTGCATGAGGGTAAACACAATTTGCAGGTGATTCAAGTCTGTTATAGCCAGGCTGTATGGTCTCAAGTCATGGTGATTTGGAAGCTCTTTCCATGGTGGGGTTATTGAAAATTACCGTGTACCTCTGATTTAAAAGCCTTAGGGTATATTCACTCAGTGATTAACTGAAGCAATTCGATGTTGCTGTAATTAAACAATATACTTCATCTTCACGCTGTAACGTTTTTTTTTTTTTTTCTGAGGTGCTAAATCAGCAATAGATCTGTAATCTGCTGACTGATTACATTTACCCATGCCCTACAACTTCTGGCAAAGAATAAAACCTTGAGGCAACTGAAAAAGAAAATACAGTAAAATATGGAAATAACTGTAGCCATTAAAAGATATTTTTGTGTCTTAGTCTTTTGGGAAACAAGCTATCATAGCTAATATCTTCCACTCAAAATAATGACAATTCTGTTTTTATTACGGACACTAAACTTGCTGATATTCCAGTTCCTTTCCATTTCTAGAAAACAGAACAGATTTTTGCACTTAATTATTTTCCAAGTCTAAAAGGGGAAGCCAGTGTTTTGAAATAAGCTGAGCAGTCAATCTGGTTACATATTTTGCAACAGCTGACCTGCAGCCTACTCCTCATCTATTTCCACTTACATCTTGTACCATTTTGGAGTTTCATAGCCTGTGACATCCTCCCTGTCCTAGTTCATCACTGCATCTCAGGTCTAGACTCTGTCCAAAGCCCCAGGGCCATGCCTGTCTGCCTCAATTCAAATGGATGCTGGCGTAATCCAAGAGCAGAAGCATGCTGAGATTTGAAGCTCTCTTGTAAGTTCATCCGGAGGAGCATGATGAGGCAGACCAGTGTAAGAATAAGGTTACACTCGTAGCCACAAGGAGGACAAAACAAAAAAAGGAAAATATCCAAACAAAGACAGGGGAAAGCAGAACATGCCAGTACTGGTAGGCACATTTCTACCATAAGGGATCATATATGTTTGTTTCCTGAGGCATGCATATTAGAAGGAGATTTTGTGGTAATATTTTTATGAGTGGATTAAAGGTGGAAAATACCTTTCTTTTCCATTGAAACAACATCACTCTGAAATGATACAGTGCTACAGCACATGGTTCAATTCATAGAGGAGTATTAATAAAAGCAGGCATTATTTATGTGTAGAAATAAAAGCTGTGGGTATCTCCCTTTCACCCTTCCCCACACTGACACTGCCAACTCTTTGCACTGTTCAGTCTCATTTTTAGCCTTGTAAGTAAGCTCGAGGATGAAAAGTGTGCCTTTGTTCCCTAAAGTATCAAAGGAGCTGTGATGTTCCTTTCTCATGCCAATCATTACAGCAGTCATTAAGTCAGCACAATGGGTGCCTGGCTTTCATGTCCTTAGGGCTGATGGCACACATACAAAATATGACTGTTATTGTTATTTTTACTATTTTTAGGCATGCTTTGTTAAGACTACAACAAGCTTATGAAAAGAGCAGACATTCAGTTGGTGGCCTTTCTGAGGAATCTCCCTCAAAGCCCCATGTGAGGCAAATTGGGTGAGGAAAAAGCACCTCACCCAAGTGAGGGTCATCAGCAGGAAAGGAAGAAGCCAGACCAGAACTGGGTCTCAAATTCTCTGGGATTTGTCCTACACTGGGACCCTGATGGCTTTAGAGGGATGAGAATGAAGCACCCAGGCATCAGCTAGTTGATCTGAGAGCCAGCTATGTGGCACACTTGTTACTAAATTCTGCCAAGAAAAAGAAGACCTAGCAGATGTAGCTTTCTTTTAAATATATTTAGTTGGTGTTGCAATTAAAAAGAAAATATCTTGGTAATACAAGATTATCAAAACAGTGACTCATTCTCAGGTGTGTTGTGAAAGCCAGAGCAGAATTCTACTGGGCTTTTCCATAGTGGCAAGCCAAAATTTTATCTCAACTGGATTTTTATTTAATCTGTTTTAATTGTTAGCTGCGGGGGCTTTTTTGTTTGTTTAGTTTTGGTTTTTTGTTTGTTTGTTTTTTGGGGCTTGCTGTGTGTATGAAGAAAGTGTGAATCCAGAACTTTCAAGGTGTTCTGCAGTGTGTTAAGTTTGAAACCAAATGCTTGTGATTATTCATATCAGTAACATAGAAAGCGTCAGATCTAACCAATATAGTACCAGTAATAACAATTAAGGTGTCAACTTTCTGTCACATTGTTTCATCTTTATCTTATTTTATCACTGGAGAAATTGTGATCCGGAGTAGCTAAAAGATGCCAACAGGTACAAAAGAAATCAACATGGAGCAGAAAATAGTTGTTTCAGGTTTCAGCCTGAAAGAGAGGATTTTTATGTGTCCCTCCTAACTCAGAATGTTTTGTGATTTATGAAGCACTGAGAATGCTTCCCCATAAACGACAACTACAAAAAATCATCTTGTGAAAACCAAGAGGTTGTAAAATTCAAATGACTTAGACCCAAGTACCAATACCCTCTAGTACCCACATGTACATGATTGCACTTGATACAATGCCTTGAATGATCACATAATTTAGTTTCCAAAAGCCTGACGTTGCAAATCCTCTGTTGTGATATCACAGGACATCCAATCTCTGTAATTTCTATGGGATAAAAAACAATGAAATCAGATATTCAAATACACCTTCAGAAAATCAAGCCTCTAAGTGAAGGTCAACAGAAGTATGAGAAAAAGCAAGACAGAGCAAAAGTTTGCCTAGACATACATTACTGGAAAAGCTGAAGTATCTAAAAACCCTTTTTCATGGTCCTTACCAAAGGTTTGGCAGAGGACTGGTGAATTCTGTTTTTTTAATAAACCTCAAAGCTTGCTGTTATAGGAGCCCATGTGTGTGTGTGTGGTCATTTCCACAGAAGTTTAGAAATCCAAGCAGAGTGGTTGAATTGAGGAAAGTTATTTGTTCTTTGTGTTAATCATTAAGTGCTACCATATCAAATTGAGGTACCCAGACATCTGTGATCAAAAAAGTAATTTGACCAACAATTTTTTCACCTTCCCTCATCTGCCAGGCAGTTCTAGACAGAACTTTCTACTTCAAAACATTATTTCCATATTATACTCTACTTTGTACAGGTTTGTACCAAAGTATTAATTGGCTGAACATAATAGAACCCTGATGCCTGCCAAGCATAACCTCGTTGATTGGAAATGAAAGCAGCACTCAGCTCTCACTGACTGTTAACTCGTAAATCCATTGACACGAGGCAGGAACACTGATCAGCAATTAAACGTCTTGAATTTGCAAATGCTTATCTTTACATGGTATAAATTATCTGGAAATGGTAAAATAACATTGATTTAGTAAAAGAAAGCTGATTTACTGGTGATTTCTTTGAAAAAAATTACCTATACTGTACATTGTAAAGCACAACACTGTAACATGTGATTGGCAGCTCTTTCAGAATGGATTGCAGAAAGAAAACAAAAACCAGCATAGGGCATATTCCTGTAAGCACTGGTGTCATTTCACAGAAACAGTGTCAGACCAGGTAAATTTCACAGACTCAATGCTAGGTTCTCATCATTATATTTCCTCATGCAATTATGTTAATTTCCCCCACTATCCAGTAGAAAATAAAGCAGAAAAACAAACAAAAAATAAAGAAACTAAAAAAACCCAACAAAACAAAAGCAAAACAATGACAAAAACAACACCTGGAAAAAACCCATCCAAACAAATACAACCCCCGTCCCACATACACAAAAAAACCCCAAACCACTTTGACAGCGTATTCCTTATTCTTTTGACCTGCCACATGTGGCCATGGCCTAAGGAAGAAGCCACCAAGATAGACAGCACCCTTGCTGGACCTTGCTGTGTCTTCCTAAAAGAAATTGCATCTTAGTGTTGCCCAATCCTTTCATAACCTTATGTAAGTCCTTTTCTGTCCGGCCACTTGACACAGTGCAGATACACAGCAACACAAAAGAAATTACATTGAGTCTTAAATGTCTCAGAGAGGAGATAAACAAATAGTTAATCATTTTTTGGCCATGGGTGGCTGCTATGCAGTCAGCAGCAGCCAATTCTAGGACAACAGACTTCTGGTGAATGGTAGCTGGTGACTTGTTTGGGTTTTTTTTAACATACGAGATCACACAAAATAGGTAAGTCCTGCATAAGAGATGAATTAAGAATTAGTTGCCCCAGCATTTAATCAGAGTTTTCATGTTTGGCTATTTCCATGACAAAGCAAAGTTCTAGGGCTTTGCTGTCTGCAAAGCAACCAGTACTCACTTCAGACAGGTGCACAGAGGGCAATAACTCCTGAGCAAGGACTTTTAGACCCAGGGGTGCTCACAGTCAGAGACTGCTCTAGAGCTGGCTTTGGTAGAGGTTGCAGGAAAAGGGCAATCACAGAACAACAGAATCACACAGGATCAGTTAGGTTGGAAAAGATCTTTGAGATCACTGAGTCCAACCTATGACTTAATACCACCATGTCAAACAGACCATGGCACTGAGTGCCACATCCAGTCTTTCCTTAGACACCTCCAGGGGCAGTGGCTCCACTACTTCCCTGAGCAGCCCACTCCAGTGCAATCACTTCTTCTGTGAAGAACTTCTTCCTAATGCACAGACTAAACCTCCCCTGGCACAGCTTAAGACCTGTGCCCTTGTATAACCAAATCTTCTGCCTGTGAGGACATTCCTCATAAACTACTCCACTCCACACCAGCAGGATCTATTCTGGTTCAGCCTCCCTTGCTTCTCCCTGATTGTCTCAAGCCATATGAAACAGACAAGAAAAGTCAGGATTTGTGTTCCATTTAGCCCAATTCCACCCACTGATTGATGAAGCAGATACACTCTGTAACCTCAGTATGTGAACACAGACCCCCCAGACACGTGCTCTTAGAGAGCTGGTGCATTGAAATCGTGCTGTGGTTCCTGCTTTGCAGGCTGCACAGAGGAACTGAAGGCCAAGTCTCCAAGGGTATGGAGTCACCTAACCTTTATTGATTTCCTTTGAGTCACAGAGGAAGCTGTTGCTAAAAGAGAGGCTCCAGAACCCAGGTTAGGATCTTAATCACTGTCATTTTGCAGTTAATCCAATTATCCTTCCAATTTATACTGTACTTCTCAGTCAATTGCATACAGTGGAACATTAGAATGCAATACTGGGAGCACAGCAGCCAATTACCAGGACATATCCACATTCACAGAGACCAATCAAGCTATAAAATGCTTTTTTTGAAACAGGAGAATGCCCTAGAAAAGTCTGTGCTGTAATTTCCATGCACTGTCAGAACAAATCAATCAAGAGTAGCAGTTCAGGATCCTGGTCTACCACAAGGAATGAGGGAATAAACAGTAGTCCCTCTTCACTAATCAGCCACCCCTCCACAGGAAGCTGGCAATGCAAGCAGGACACCTAAGGGCAGTCTGTAAAAAGATTATTTACTGTTAATGAAATTTTGTAATCTCTAAGGTAAGAAAGTGTTCTTCAGACAGAGTTTCTGGAGCTAAATCCCTTGCTTCCATTTGGAACCCATTAAGCAAAGGACTAATCCAGTGGGAATAGCTGCTTATATAAAATCAAAACAGACTCCTCTCCCTGGGACGGATTTTGTAAGCCAGACATGTATTTTCCATGGGTTTATGTGATTTAATGAGGCATGCTGGCACTAACCAAGGGGTTTTGATGCAGGGTATATCTGGTCCAAATTCTTCTCACAGAAGTGATTCTTGATCTGTCATGTCTACCCTTAAATTCAGAGGTCCCTGGTAGAATGACTTTGTTCAACACAGATATAAATAGTATGGAAATTAAACCCTTCCTCTTATGGGGGACTCACATTGATTCTTGGATCTGTAGTGTCAGACCTGCTTTGAGATGCTGCTTAAGCATCACTCTTTACCAATTAGCAGTATGTTCAATAAAAGGTACAATTTATCAGCTGACAGGCAGCATTGATTTGGTGATACCATGAAAATAATTATACAATTCAATTAATCTCAACACTGGTTTAAAAAAAGAGTACAGACAAATAGACCAGGGTCAATACAACATGCATGTAGGAGAGGTTTCCCTCGAGTGTTCTCAAGAAAAAAACCCACATTACTACAGAAAGTAATCCCTGTTGTCTTTGAGATAAACTAAATGCAAATTTAATTATGGGCATGTAGGCTGTAATGCAGAATTTTGATATTTACTGGGAGTAATGTTTAATGGCCCAGTAAAACTATAATAACATGCAGAGCCTTTCATCTCCAGGCCTCTGAGACAAAAATATTCCAGACACAGCCAAGGTTGTTACCTGGTGAACATCCAGGAAGACAAAAGCTGGATGTGTTCCAGTCACTTCCAAATGTGTGCTGTGTGTAAAGCTGGTAGTCATAACACTGTTTTCAGTTTCCATCCAGAAAGGTAATAAGGTGACAGAGAAATTCAAAGATGTCATCCATGGTCTTGTCAGACCCAGCAAGGGCTGCAGAGAGGACTGACCAAGGGGATGTGAATTTGAATTGTGAGGATAAGAGAGGATATGTTTGCCTCAGGTCCCCTACACACAGCAGCACTCAAACTTCATGGTGCACAGCAAAACTGGCACTTGAACCTGAGGTCCAGGCTCTCTTTGTACAGTTTATGTGCAGGGTGACATACAGCCCCAGGACAAGCACAGCTGCTCTTTGGCAAGACCATGTGATAAGATGTACAAGCAACTACAAAAATTTTAAGCAGCTATAGTGAAGAAAATATCTTCTTACAAGCCACTTACTTGCAATTTTCATAAAAACTTAGAAGCTTGCAGCAGTTGCACTTTGATTTTAAAACCTGTTAGCTCTGTCCCAGGCTCTTTTCTAGAAGGGATATTGTAGCTACAGCTCAGACAAGTCTTTTTGCCCAGAGGAAACACCATCAGCAAAATGTTTCCCCAACAACTGCACCAAATTATCCTGCAAGAACTAGACTGTGCATCCTTTCCCTTGCCACTGGCACACAAATTAACAGAGCAACCCAGGGAACAGGAGGGATTTATTTTGTAGCTGTTAGAACTTGCCTCTCACATGAACTAGATAATCTCACAAGATTTACTCCTACGATGGAATATTCCAATCATTCCATGGATTTCAGGATTAGTCATATTTTAGGTACAATTTTTTTAGCTGTTTTGAAATGTCAGGAAGGTGAGCTTGCAAAATTAACTGCTTATTGGGATGTCTCTGAAAGATTTTAACTCAGATAATACATTCCCATGATTTTGCACAAAAAAACCACCAAAACCCAACAACAAAACAAAGTGCAACTGAATGCCCTATTTTCTGAGAAGTGTCCTTAGAAAAGTGCTAGGATGGGGAAAATCAACTTTGAATTTTACAATGCATTTTAAGGTTTTACTAAACATCCCCATGGAAAATCTAGTGTGTGCTTAACCAACAGTGTATGTTACAGATAATATTTTCTATTTCTTTGTTCCTTCCAATCGTAAGGGCCCCTTTGCAGGAGGGTGTTGTGTACTTTGATTTCCTGTCAGTCCACGGAGGGATGGCTTTTCCTTTCACCTCCAAGAACTTTGTGTTCATATCCTGAGTATTGTCTGAAGCAACATAAGGCCTGAGTGATTTTCTATTGATGTACATGTTCCTTGTATCAAGTGAACAAAACCCACCATAATGACTGAGACAACAGGCCTCATCATTTTTCTTAAACAGCAGGAAGCAACCAAACCAGGTGATCCATCTAAAAATTTGACTGAAGCTGGCCACAGCCTTCTAGTTATCTGGCATTTCCATCAAACATGAGAAACCAAGTTGCTTGATTCTCACCTTAACAGGTCTTAAAGCAAAGGAGTTTCATTGTCCTCCTTGGGTATGAAGCAAATCTAACACACAGTACATGTCCCAAGTGAAGTTAAAGGGGGAAAGGAAGCAGAAAAAAAGCAAAGAAAGAATTTAAAACCCTCAAAAAACTGCTTCAAACTAATGTATTTCTTTTGTTGTTTTTTGGTTGTTTGTTTTTTTTTTTTTAATGAATAAGTAGGTTTTTAAATGACAGCTGCTGAAAATATCTAGAGAGACTTAGTTCCCTGTATTAACACAAGAACCTGTCATTAGATGGAGAAACTTGACCAGGAGGGTTTCCTTCTGCAACTGTTTGTGTAAGGATCCATGTTGAGGAGTCATGCCCCTGGGTTCAGGGAGAGGTTTTGATTTTATTCAAGTGATTCATGACATTACAGTACTATGTTCTCTTTGGATGTTTGATGTTTACAGTGATGTCATTTTTCATGTTTTGAAGCTTTGTGCTTTTTTCTCTTCCTTCTACCTGCCTGTTTTTGAGGTAGTCATCAGACAAGGCAAACATTCTTCTAAAGGAGTACTCTGAGTTCTCATAAAAATATACTCTAATTGTCCAGGCACTTGCACAGCCCAGCCCTGTTTATAATAACCTCAGGAACAACCTCTGTGCCAGAAATAGTTTACTAGGGAAACTGGAAGTGTTTAAGTCACTCTGTAACTTGCCCAAGGTCAATGTAAATGTTTCACCTGGGCAAACAACGAGGGAGGACATGCCGTTACAAACCTTGAACAAGGGATGCCAGAGCAAAAGCTGAACCAACACAGAACAGCCTGTCAGACTCCAAAGATTTCGAAAACTGAGTGTTTAGGAACAAACCCTAGATTCAAGAGAGTCAGATCCCACTGACTGAACACGTCTTCTTCTTTACATCCCATTTTGAAGCTCCAGCTTTGCATTGCTCTTACCACACAGCACCATTGTCTCCTGCAGCAGCACCTGTGGTGCCAGGATTTGGGAGCACTGTGAGCCAGGGCTGTGACAGAGAAGTCCAGGTGCACAGGACAAGCTGCAGTGCAAGCTGCAATGAAACTGGGGAAACAGGTCACCCTGGAGGATGCATTCTCTGTCCTCACAGCTTCTCCCCATCTTGGCACGTTCTACTTTGGCCTCACCAGCATGTCTGATGCTCTCAGAGATATCAGAATTTCAGCATTTTAGAGGACTGGTCCAGTTCAAATATCCATACTATTGAAACCAGCACATTAATCCAAAACAATCCTCCAAGTCCATGAAAGCACAGATTGAAAACAATCCTCTTCATCCATTTTCACAATCACATTTTCTTCAGAAAGCCTATTTTCAGTTTGAAATTTGAAACGTGGGTAAGCTTGTTACAAACGTTGGCTCTGATTAAAAGAAAAGCTTTTTTTTGGGTCTCTTTAGATTAGGAGAAGCAAAGTTTCCTTCTCTTACTTTACATCTCTAACTCTTTGCATCTTTCTCTAACTTTGACAATGCCAATATTGATTTGTGATGCTGCTTTGGCAGTGGTGAAATGACATATGATAACAAAAATACTCATTCATAATTTATTCCTAAGTATTCCAACCAACCTCTTGTCTTCAGCCAAGGCAAGCAAATGGACAAACATATTCAGGCTTCAGTTTTCAAGCACTTTATTCACTTCACTTAAAATTAGCTGTGCTTCACTTTTCTGAAAACATTTGTACCCTTTGTTTCTGGCAGAAGCTTCCTTTTGGATCATTGTAGTAGAACATTAGATATAATTCAAGAATATCCTTACAAAACTCAATGACATTTCTTCCCTCCATGACCTCTTCTAGCACATCTCCACCTTTGCAGATTTTTTTCCCAGTGTATAGCGAGGAAAAAGAAAAGTAATTCTTCTAGAAATCTACTCAGCATTGTGGATTAGCCACTCTCACATGCATAGATTTAGTACTCAGGGTTTGTAAAAAGTTCTAAAACCAGAGCCAAAGACATTGTCAGAGAAGTTATTTACACATCAGCCCAACTTTTCTGCACAATTAGCTTTAGCCAGATGCGTGTGCCTCTTTTTACAAGCATGCCACATGCTTCCTACAGTGAAAGTAAGAGAGTGATGTTGGACCCCTAGGCTTCAAATGTTATGTGTGCTTTGTGTCCAAGTATTGTCTGTCTAACAATGGAGCTATTGCACGGAAGCAGCAGAGCAGCTGCTTCTTTCCCCCCAGTCTTTGTAGAACAAAGCACCAGGCTCCTCAGGAGTCAACTTTGTTGTTCTGCTCTTGTATAACTGAGCTGTCATCCGGCCACAGGCACCAGCGGCCACAGCCCCCCTTACAGGAGCAAGCAGTTCAAAAGCAGGGCTGGGTTTATGCAGTTTAATTTGATGTGTCAAGCATCTTTATTACAAGCATTCCTGCAATGTTTGCTGTTAACACTCAGAAAAGAACATGTATCAAATCTAGCCAGGACACGGGGAGGGGCAGAGGACAACTTGGGCAGCAATTCTAACTTGCTCTGACAGAAACTGCAATTTTCAGGGCCAGCATGCAAATTTAGCAAGAAAATACTTTTGCATGATGTAATATTCATCTCTCCTGTCCTTCAGATGTGACTTAAAAACAATAGTGTTTGCCAGTGGCAGTCCAGTCTTCGCCACTTCTCTATATCCTTGAATGTCACTTCCAAGGAGAGAAAAAAAAAATTGTTTTGTAGACAAGAAATTTATGACCAAACTAGTCAGGTCAGATGTGAGTTATGGTATGACACACCATCTCACTCAGTAAATGCTCAGTAGAAATCCTTCTGACAGAGATATAGCATATATCACATGCCACATAATTGTAAATATTGCTGTACTCACTGATCTCAGCATAGGAAGAGACACTCCTCATCAACATGTTCTTCAAGGATTCACAACAAAATGAAAAATCTGGAACCACAACCATAACCAGTTGCTGACAGTTAGACCAAACCCTTCTGGGAACTTGCCAGTGTTTTCTTCTGCCATGTCTGCTACACACGCACCATGGCAATAAAGGATTCAGAAATACTCCTGATTAAATCCGAGGAAGATTAACTACTTCATAATAACAATATGCGGATGGACAGAATGATTTAAAAAGCAGTCTGTTCATTCCTGTTTCTCACAATACCTGCATGCATTTTGATTCACATTTAAATTTCCCATCTCCAGCTAATCCTTTCAGAAATAAAACTGACATACTGGGCAATAATAGACCTCATATAAATGGAAAAGCTTTCCTTTGTCATGAACCCAATGACTACTTCATCTTTCAAGTCTCCGCTCCAAACACGTTTCTTACAACAAATCCTCTGCCACTAACATTTGTGCATGAGCTGTCCATCATAACCACTGACAAGAAAGAAATGAAAACAAGCTGTTTGTTTGCACAGGAGCAAGAATGGCCTTGTGGTTACGATACTTTTCCTGTGACTGAAGACATACAGATTCTCATCTTTATGCAGAGAGCCATAATTTCTGTGTGAGCCTGTACTATTTACTTCACCTTTTGCCTTGATTCTCCTTCTCTTAAAGAAAATATTATGACACCAGGGCTTTCGAACCACCCCAGGAAACTGTCATTATTTACTTAATTTTGATAATGAAAAGGACATAATCAGGTTTAGTTGCAGATATGAGTAATCTGCAGCAACTTTCTTAACCAAATTTTCCCTAAAGTCTGTATCTGTGCTAAGGGTGCTGGGCAAGCAAACACCAGCTGAGCAAGAAGACCAAGCCTTGTTATGGTAAGTAGATAGGCACCACCCAAGGAAAGTAGCCCAAGGCCATGGGCAACTGGATAGAAAACAAAGATAATTCCTTTTTCATAAATGAGCTCCTCCCCGGCAGCACACAAACACGCCTAAACTAGCTCTCTGCACTTCAAAAAAGCCCCGCCCAGACCTTCCAGTCTTTTCTACCTGGCAACAGGGTCCTTTACAGGTATTACATGTTCTTATCCAAGCATATATGCTGCTGTGCTGTGTGATAATTCCCTCACTTTCCTTCGAAAGTGTAAGGCAAAAATCCCTAGTGAGCATCTTAATGGATAAACCTTGTACATTGTTATTCCTCCCTCTAATGATGGCACACTGTTCCCAGAGAACTGACTAATCAGTTGCTTAATAAAAGGTGTCCTTCCCAGTACCAAGTGGAAAACAAGGTGCTCTCCAATTAGCAAGTTCTTGGAATCCTTTCCAGCAAATATGCTTTGCCCAACCTGATGGTGCTCCACAAAATGGTGCAACTTGGAGAAAGTGTGTTTGCCAATGTTAAAAGGAAAGCTGGTTCAAACTCTTTACCCCCAGTTCTTACACACTTTATTTCAAACAGTGCTGTTTCCCTTTCTGCTCCATGCGCTCCCCTGGCCATTACCCCTGTGCATGACTGGGAGCACTTAACCTGACCCCACATTATTCATTAAAAGGTAAGCAAAACACTCTTCAGAGAGCTGCTCTGTCTGCTTATCATAGAACCAATCTCACCCACCATATTTTTAATCACTCTGATGTCTGCACCCGTGTGCTGCATGCCCTTGGGCTCATGAACCTTATCATAATGTCGATCTGTATAGAGCCATGCACACTCTCTGTCTATAAATAACAGAAGTAATTATTACTAGTAAATAATATATACTAGCTCATCTAAAAAGAATCATGTTCTCCCATCACCCTGGAGAATGAATAAAATAGGCAAAGTTACAAGGCATCACTTTAAAATACTTCTTATATAATTATTATGAAATTGCATTAGACTATGACTCATTCCTGCAAATGCAAGGTTCACTGAGGGTAATTAAAATAAGTCACTATCTCTTCAAGGCAGTGACTCAGAGACTGCTGCCCATAGAGGAGTGCAGTGAAGTCAGAGAGAAGCTCCTCTACTCCCACCAAAAAAGCAATTGCAGCTTATTAATCAGGTGAGTAGGCTCAGTCTGCTCTTCCCTTTAGTCCATTTAGCCACCAGGTTTGGATTTTTTCCATATCCAAGTAGTTAAACTGACTACATATTAACTAAGTGTCTTACTGGAGCTGTAGGGAAAAAGGGGCCTGAACACAATTGTGATATAACCAAATGCCTCTTCCCTAAATAGCTGTAGGATTTTAAAAAAATGGTGTTGTCTGTGTGTAATGTGTAACAACATAGCAGTCATCTGATCAAACTAACAGCTTGCCAAGAGAAATCTGCCATCCTTGGTGAGCATGTATGGACCACTTCTTGACAGAAGTCAAGCTGCAGCTGAGATCATCTGCTGTGGGGGGAATTACAGCAAGACAAGAGATGTCGGACACTGCACCCATGTATATCTGCACCACGGCTGACAAGAGTTTATATTATCAAATCTTCTTTAAAAATGCATGCCTTAGCTGAGTCACATCAGAATAAGTAATACAGGTTGGGAATTTTGTCACCAAAATATAAAGCTACTGAATAGAAATGAGTGTAAAAAGCTTGAGAATTTAGCTGCACTTCTCTCCCACACTCCAGCACTAGTGACAGATCATAAGTAGCTCTTTGTTTATCTCTATGATGGTTTTCCATGCTCTACAGTTGGTGCTCTGTATTTTCTAGTATGATTTGCTTTGCTAAATGCATTTTATTTTTCATAAGTATATCCTTTTCATGAGCTTTTTAGTTCTTTTGATGTGGGAAAAGGCAAACATCAAATACATTTCTCATTTATATTCTTAACAGTATGTCCTATCAGCAGATGTCTGTCCACATGATCAGAATTAACTTAGGGAAAAGAGTATGCTTTCAATATTTAAATTAAATCAATATATGAATCAAAAATCTACCAGTGCTGAGAAATGTATTTCTTGGGAATACATGATTAAACCAATAGCAGGTTAAAGAGTGTTTTCTCATTATAAAACCCTTTGCAATAACGTTGATTATAACTGTAGTAATCCATGAGAGTTCAATATTAATTAACAGCTTATTTTGCTTAAAACTTACCAGCCCTTCTAAAGCTTGAAAAAGTGTTGTGCAATATCACTAATGGAACACATGCAGAGTCGAACCAGTTTATGAGCCTAAGTAGAATGAATTTGTTAAGGAAGCTGTCAGATACACTGAAGGAAGTGGAGAGTTCACGCTATCCAAGTCAGGTTAAGTATAAACAGTGCTTAAAAACTTACCTTATCTTCTGGGCCTTGCAGGCACATTCCAAGTATTGAGCAGTTGCTTCATCACTTTCTCTGTACCAAGGGGGATGCTAACAAACCATCTTGACAAGACCCATTTAAATGTAACACCTTATATTGTCCATTTTCAAAGAAATTTAACTGCTAATTATATATATACATATATATATATATATATATATATATTCTCATATAACTATTATATATCTATTATATATATAACATATATATTTATATATATGTTATATATGTGTAAAATATATATAACATATATATTTTCTCATTAAACTGCCTCTTTGCCAACCCATGAGCTTGCCCATCTTATTTTCTCTTCCTCACTTCTTAAGAAGAGCAAGTGAGAAAAGAATTGTGCAGGGAGAGGTGTCTGGCATCCAGACAAGGTCAAGTCACCACAGCACAATAATATTCATTAAATTTAATCTGCTACACCTTGATATGACTGGTCTTTCAGTTTAGGTAGGAAGAACTGGAAGGTGTATTGTAGCTCATCATTGAATCTGCCTGTTCTTCAGGCCTCATCTGCACATCTTGTCCTTATGATTCAGGACTTCATGTGATAAAAGCTGTAGGCTCCCCCCATTAATTAGGTGTTGCACCAATCTGTTACAAAGAAACATCACATTACCTTTTTGCCTGATCACTTTGCACAGTGGCTGTCTTGTATAAAATAAATTTATCTCATATAAAATGAATTTTCATTCCAAAGCAGTGAGTCATGGATGTGCAGCAACACTCTAAAATAATCAGCATGACAAATAATCAACCCCAGTGAATAAAATCCTGTGAACCCTTTAGGCAGAAAGGTGGCAGTTTTGTGACACAGAAGTACAGCAGATCACACTAAAATCCTTAATTGACACGTTCTGTCAATTGCAATAATATTAATCAGTGTTCTGGCAACTGTATCAAATGTTTCCTTCATATGAATAGTCCCTCTCTTTGTTTCTCAGAAATCTTTGAAGAGCTTAACTAGACACAGCAAGGAAGCTTACTAAAATATTGTTCTGCCCCCCTTTTCACAGGCATGTTCTCAAGCACTGTGGAAAAAAATCAGTATTTTTCATTGAAATTGCTTCTTAATAAAAAAATAAATGAAAGTTATATCAGTCACTCATATGCAGGAAACCCTTGAACTCTGCTCTGTATTTCTCAAAGAAATAGTTCAAATTCCAAATTCTTTGTCTTCCTGAAATATGCTGGACTTCACTCCCCTTATTAGTGTCCGTCCTATAATGCCTCCATTGTTTCATCAGTGGAATTTCATTAGTGTGAAAAAAGAACTACCAAAGTCATTATTGTAGGACCTGGAAAAAAATGCATATGAATTATGTATGCTTGTGCATTAAAGAACCGTAGGAGATTGTTTTTATTATAACCATTATCTTGTCCTTCACACTCCTTTCCTATTTATGTTTTTGATTTGTCTTAATATAAACTCCTGAAGTTAGACACCGTGTCCCTATAATATCTATGGCACTAATGGGTGGCACCAGGACATCAATAACTAAAATGTTATGGCTTATAATGCTCATCCAAAAGACTTGGAAGCAAACCAGCGTAGGTACAAAATTAGTTGGGGTAGACATACACAAAAAGCAATTTCCTTTTATCAATACATCACTTTTATTGAACAAAACTGGGCATTCAGCTATCTGAATTGTGTCTAATGATGGCGTTTAGTGCCGTTCTTCATGTTAACCAGTGCTACACTGAACATCAGAACACGTTGATCCGTTCCCTTATGTCAGCTTCCAAGACAAAACTTTTTGCTTCCACCGGCAAAAGCATGCTCACAGCCAGATCCTGATCATATCACTACAGATGCAGTTTATGGAAGAGCATATCCTTTGAATCACTTGTTGTAGTACTCCAGGATAAACTGAAACCAAAAATTCAAGTTATTCTTGCTTACATATGCTTTATTTTATCCAATGTATTTAATCCAATGAGTTAAAGGAGGAAATAACCTGTCCCCCCTGTGAGTTTGTATCCATTGAGACAGCTTTTGATAGAATCTTATTTTTATTCCTCCCACCCATGTTCATACAGCTTGGCCAATGTTTTAATTTGTGTCATTTTGAAAAGTTGGTTTGATTTACAGTGTAAAATCCCAGACACTGCCATGCCTCAGAAGCTTTGGAAGGCATTCACAAACTCAGTGGCCCATTTATTTAAAAGTTGGTCTTTAAATTGTTTCTGTGCCACAGAAAACATTTGCAGCTGTATTTTCAAATAGTGCAAGGAATGTCTGAAAAACAGACATACTGCACTAAAACTTGTAATTAATTCTGTCACCGAGGAACACATGCCCAGGCCCATGTAAGGATGAGATTGATTCCCATTTCCCTCTTTTTTTTGGTCACTTTTTGTGTCACTTTTCTTCTTAATAATCAAAAAAATTAAAAGTGGACAACAAGTACTTTCTAAGGTAGGTAATTGTTTTGGCACAAGGATGTTTGGGTAGGTTGGGACCCCTCAGCTTGGGGAAGAGACAACTCATGACAACAAATGACAGTGACAACATGACAATGTTACACATGCCTTGGAGAGAGTGAAGGGACATCAGGATTTCAGCCACTCAGTAAAAATCAAGGGCCCATCAAATGAAGATGGTGGGAGCAAGGTAAAGCAAGGTAAAATGAGAGCTGGTTCTTTGTGCAGCAGGTGCTACAATTATGAAAGTCACTGCCCAAAGACATCAGACTACAGATCATCTGAGCTCTCCAGGAAACTGGGTGTGTACATAGAAAAAAATTTATTCTGGAAGCTGTATCAAAGAAATTTATATTGTTATTGCTGTTCCCAAAGTACTTACTTATGTCCAGGGTTGCAGAAAAGATGAAGGACTAGATGGATTTCTTTGTAACAGTTTTATTGTTTTTATGCCATACATTCTTGGGACTGGACTTTCTAGGAATTGAGAAAAATATTCCAGTGCCATTAGCAGACTGTGAGAGTCCTTACAAATGCTTCTGAAGCTGCTCACCAGCTTTAGTCAAAGCTGACAGCTGCAGCAACATTTCTGAGATAGTAATGGGGTAGAAGTTTTTTGGAAATCATTGGCAAGAACAATAAACACATCTAGATTATTCCTGGAATTACAGAATGCCTGGGGTTGGAAGGGAATTCTGGAGGTCATCTTGTCCAACCATCACACAGGGAGGGCCACTCAGAGCCAGCTTCCTAGACCCCAGGAAAAGACTTAAACATTCATCCAAAACAGCAGAGAAAGTGTACAGAAGAAATACAGGAGGAAAGATTTGTTACATTTTATAGCTCATGGATCTCAGTTCTCACTGCAGAAATTTTACTCTGAAATATTTTGGAAGACAGAGGTGATAGGAATTGTACTTTCAAAATCTGAATTTGACTTTATTAAGCTGGTTAGTACTTAATCTTCCTATTTACCTCATTTCCTTGGCATAATTGCACTATGCCCTATGACTAAGATGTTATAAATAAACTTCATCTAAAATGACTCATAGCTCTCAAATATATAATATCAAATTATGAAACTAATACATACACAAGGCATTAATATTTCATCAGAATCCAAATAATTGTTGTGTACTGAATCGTATATATCTAAAAATACACAGATCTGACCATAACTTTGACTCCTATTGTAATAGTGCAAAATAGCGTGATGAACTTCAAAGAAATTGTACTGTCAGGTCCATGAGGAACTTTCAGACACAACAGATCTGCCTTGGCCTGCAAACTCTCCTTTTGTAAAGAAAGCAGAAGCCTTTCTCTCTGCTGTTTTGTCCAGGATGTTGCTGGTTACCTAATACCCACTCAGCCTTCCTTCATGTAATTTAGAATTTTAGTTCAAAAATACGCCTTGGGATATTTCAAATATGAAGGGAACAATTTGAATCCCATTTTCATTTTCTGTCATGCCAAGGGGCATATGTAATAGCCTTACACAATGTTGCACCATGTTACATAGGCTGATGTGATATTACATAACATTTTCTAGGTACAGAAAGAAACAAATAATTCCAATATTCACACAAAAAGCCCCAAAAGCACTGGTCCTTTCAGTGCTGTGAATGAGCACAATAATACAGACACCATGACAAACAAATCTGGCTCTCAGCTGAAGTCATTCAGAGAAGATGTAAGACCAGTGCTCCTGCTGTGCTCACTTTGGCCAGGAATGAACCAGGAAATGTTCTGTTTAATCTCCCAGCAAAAGGAAGTGGGTCCTGCACCATAAAACCGTGCTCCCCTTTCCATTCACATTTACACTGTTGGTAAGTATGATGATTATTTGTGTGTCTTCTATTTCCATTTCAGTCACAAAACCAAGGCCAAAATTGAAATTTACTGTTTGTCTACATTCCTGTGGAAACAGGAGGGATACTCAAGAAGCCAGCCATACTCCCTGAGAAACAAGGATCACTACTGGACCAGTAGCAAGCATCTACACTGTTCCCTGCGTGATATTTGGGGCTGTCCTGTGCAGGGTCAGGAGCTGGACCCAATGATCCTTGTGAGTCCCTTCTGACTCAGGATATTCTATTGCTCTAAGGCCCTATGAAGGTTCAGAGAACAATTTAATAATCTGTTACCAAATCTGACTTTTTTCCTTACTCTCTTGCACACATTCAGCATTCTACCCCTGCTACTCCAGACAGTAAAAGTAGCCTTTGCTCAAGGAACTTACTGCTGCTCTAGCAGGGAGCCCTGAACCGAGATCATCCTTTTGAATAAAGTCCTGTGTGTGAGCAACAAGAGTATGACTTCAGAGTAAAATCGTTTCTAACAATCAGGCTTCAGGCACTGTTGAAAGAAAAAACCAAAAGTATTAGACAGCAAAATTTTAAGCCAAAGGTAAGACTGTACTTTGAAGCATAGGTCCTCCACAAAGTTCTTGCAACTAGGCCATTCATTCAGTCATGTTATGAAAAGATGGCAACATACCTGGCTGAGGTTCTTGTGAGAGGTTTGTATGCTCAGATACTGTAATTGCCAGCTCCCTCTGGGATAACCAAGAAAAATACTCATATTTCAAGCCATCATTTTGCTATTTACAGGACTCTGTTCTGTAAAAAAAAAAAATGTGTATCATAAACCCTGAGAATTTTCTGGATTTTAACACCTTAATGAAGAATGCCATGAATCAATTATAAACCACTCATTTTTCAATGTACTGGGTTTTATTCAGGTGATGACAATAAAAATAAAGTGGAAGAAAGTACAAACAAAAGCTGGTGACAGACAGATTATGGAATGTGAAAATATGAAGCAAAACTGTGTTTCCTCCTGCTTGGAAAACTGATATAATACAGTAAACAGAGCAAACTAATGCATTACATCTTAAGCAAATAGAGCATTGCATATTTATGAGTAAAGCTGAAGAAAACATATGAATATTCATTTAATTAGCTATTCAAATACATGTCCATTTTATAAGTTAACATGTTCAGTTTTCTTTCTCAAGGTCTTGAAGAAGCTTTTCCCATCATAATTTCAAGTGTGATATTTACAACAATAACAAGGAGCCACTCTTCTGGAATATTGAATCATGAAGGATCACTGGAGAATGAAAGCAAAAGGCAGGCTGTTAAAGAAGTTATGAGATCTTCCCTAGAGATACTTCTTCTCTCACATTCTGTGAAACAAACTCTTATTTATGCAGTGCAGGATTTTAAAAATCTTTCCCTAACCATAAAGAAAGATGTTCTGATGATGACAGCCAAAAGACCTCCTGAAAGTGATATGGCACTTCAATCCTAAGTGATGTAATAAATAAGTACATTACAAATAAATGGCTGTCTCAGTTTAGGAATGGTACTGCTCAGTTTAGTGCCCCCACTGAGACTCTCTAAACCATTTGCCACTCTCTTGCTCCCCTGCTTTCCCCTCCCACTCTCCTCTGAAGATGGAGATGAGGATTGGATGCAGAAAAGGCAAAAATCACAGGGTGAGACAGCAACAATTGATACACATGGAACATTCCACTCCCCCAACAATAGACAAAACCAGATGACTTCCTCTGCCACGTTTGACTGGACCAGAACTCCTTCTCCTCAGAAGACAGTCCTTTTTCCCTACCCCAGGCAATGATGTGAGGTGGGATAGAATGACCTCTGGGTCCTGGCCACTGCAAAAATTAACTCTGTCCTGACCAGAACCAGGACAGTGGTTAAATAACAACTCAGTTCAAGTTTATCAGAATTCATGCACTTCAGTGAGGTGAGATAACAGTGTCCAGTGTATGCCACAAAATTTAGCTTAGTTAATGGTTCTGCTTGTAAACCATTAAAAATCTGCTTTTACACTGTTTTAGATTTAAACTAAGCCAAGCCAGCAATGCCAGAACAAAGTGCACCTGAGAGTGATGAGCTCAGTTTGATGGATGTTTCAAAGCCACCACAATCTGCATGTAAGGTACAACTGCAAGGTTCAGCTGCTGATCAGTGACAGCTGTCTCACATCCCAATCTGGGAATTAACCTTCAATTCTAAGTCCCAGAACAGAGGAGAGAAAGATACAGATTTAGCTAAAAGAAAAAAGTTTGGAAGGAAGCTGAACACATCACTGATTTTTCCTGCTTCCTAGGGCAGGGCAGGCATCTGGTACATGAAGTGCTTCCTCAGAGCCTTTCCCTAAGGTATTCTCAGGGACCTCCTGGCACCTGCAGCCATTCCCCAATCAGTCTATTCCAGCACTTTGCTATCATTTTGAAGAAAAAGAAAAAAAAGGAAAAAATGTAGAATGTCCAAGTCCCTGTAAAGAACAGTTGTTAGTTTTATGCAATTTCATATATTCTTGCTGTCTGAGGATAAATCACACTAAACAGTCTAAATTGTCACACTATCATGGTTTAAAAACATAATATTTTCTTTCCAAAGAGAAGAAAAATGCTAGATCCTGAGGTGTTTCTGGCATATAGACAAAAGTTGTCTCATGGGTCCACACAAGTCTGTTGTAAAAAAGAAAAGCAATTTCTGTAATAGTTATAGCTCTCTTGTCCAGAGCCAAAGGCCATGATAAAGTTCTGAGTCAGAGAAATGCTTATGCCTACAAAGGAAGCTCCACACAGTCTTTTTGTTCATAGAAAGATGAAAGAAGCTAAGGCTGATCTGAGCAGTGGCCCTACTCTGAAGAAAAGGAGATTATCTTTAATAAATAGGAAAATACTGGAACGGCAAGACGGAAGAATTATTGCAAAGTGGTAAGAAAAAGGGTAACACAGGACAGGAGAGAACCACCTGGGATATGGCAGATCTAATTTCACACTAACAGGGCAAACAACTCTGTATAAATGAGAATATGAATATGCTGTGTTCTGTCTTTTCTTCCCTGATTATCTTTAGCTATAAGCAGCATGAATTATGCAGGCCCCCAGCTATGCTCTGCATTTACAGTTGCAAAATAAAAGCCAAGTCAAAAAGCTTGCTACCCTTTCTTGCTTGTTATTTTCATCTCACTCTCCACTTATTATAATGAAGGTGATGATATCTGAATCCTATACAAAATAGGGCTGAAAAATCCCTGAACACCAAGACATGCCCTGGTGCAACAAGGCAGTTACTTATGGACCTGACACTCAGTGCACAGATAAGTCTCACTGAACCTGGAGAGATTACTTGAATGATGCTCTGCCTAGTCTTAGGGTCTTCATGGGATGTGAGATGTGTCTTTGCAGCTACTAGGGGACACACAGTAAATCATACACAATGCTGTCCATATTCTGGATGTTTTATTTCAGTGTACTGCAAGTAGTCTGAGCACACACCCTGCTTTCTTACAAAGTGACTGCTTGTCACTGTACTGAAGGTATCACAGGCCCACTAAAGATTACTCCCATACAAGGCAGTGATGAACAGCTTTCATTTCAGTCACATCCCATTTTGTATCTACCATAGCAAGAGCTATTCCACTGTTCCAAATGATAAAGCAACTACAGACACCACAGCAATTAAAGATTTATAGTAGTGTAAATAATTAACACTCCCCCTTTCCACTGAACATGAAAGTCATGTTTAGATGAATACAAAAACTGCAGTAAACTCATACCAGGCAGTTGAAACCAGTTTATCTGTGATACATCTCAGAAGTCTCACATCATCTCTCAAAAGAGCATTTTCTGTTAGTCAGGCTATATTGGATATAAAGTTATGTATTGCATATTTACTTGATTTTGCAAAACAATGAAGACGTCCCCTATGTCAGAATTGCTTTATAAAACCAGTCTATTTTGTGTTTGGACTCAGCATAGTTGTGTGCTGAGCTCTTCACTTACTGAGACTGTACCATCCTTCCATCCAAACACCAGCAATCTTATTGCCATCTGGAAATTTCACAATAAGAGAATTTTTTCCCCTTTGCAGTTTGCATGCTACTCTATTAGGTACCACTTTCTTTTTCCAATAATTTTTCCACCATGAAAATCACAAACATGAGTTTTGAACACAAATTCTTGAGCAATATTTAACACAAATGCAGGCCTTACTTTAGAGGCATGCGTTGTTATGCCCCTACTTTTGTCTCCCATTTTCTTTGTATCATAATGGGATGGCTTAAAATTCCTTTAGATCATAAAATGTGCTTTTAAAGACCTGTTTAAAAAACAAAAATATGCCCAAATTAAAATGTTAAAGTTGCAAAGACCAGAAATCAGAAGGGATAAAGCAATGCCAGAAAAAATGACAACATGGTAAGTTTAATATAGATCCATTTCTTGCATGCATCATGGTAATGGTATTAGCTTCTTGGTCACCTGCTCTTTATTACAGGTTTTTTCTTTCAGTCTCTGCATATAACAAAGTTCTGGTATGAATGAAATGTGCAATGGCAAAGGCTATTCTCTACAATTTCCCTGCCTCAGTTCCTACAGAAGCTGAAGCGGGAACAGCAAAGTTGAATAATTTCAAAATTTCTGTATTCTAGGGAATTCCAATGATCTCTTTCAGGTGCTTCAAGTCACAAATAAAAGGAACAACAATATTTCCTGCAAGATGGAAATTATGATGAGGTTTGTTTCTATAAAATTAAAAAGCCACTTAATTTGTCTCAGAAATGTGTTCAGAGATGCAAGTTTCTGGTTTCTTATGGGGCAGACTTTTACCAGATTGTCTAGCAGTCAAGAGGAAAGGTGACTTCATGTATCTGCATTTCAGTGTGGCCAGAGAAAAGGCCCTGTCCTCAGGGTCAAGGGAAGAGTTTTTGCCCAGGAAACAATGAAGCCATTGCTGAGAAGTGGTTATGTGGAGGCAGTGCCTGCCCCAGGCTGGCACTTCTTTCACAGAAGGGTTTGGGTATTCTTGTACCTAGGCCAGGATTTTTGTGTCAAAACCCATCTAATGAATAAGCCTCTGGGCCTTCCTTCTAAACCAGTTTCATTCCACAATCATTTTTTACAGACAGGGAAACATTATTTTTGTGGCAGTCTATTTGTAATATGTCCTTTTTTCCTTTGTCTCCTTCGCTTGCCTTGTTTCAGAGGGGTGTAATGTGACCCTTGGCTGCTGGCACCCACATGCCCTGGCAGCACCCACAGGAGCCTTTCATGTACAGAACGGGTCTCCAAGTACACAGGGGTCATATTCATTTCTCTTGAGAGTTTCTTAAAGACATTTGATTCCTGTGACATGAAACTGGTTGCTAATTAACAGAGATTCAAAGATTAGTGTTACCGATTCTCCCTCTCCCGTGGCCAGCCAGCGAGGGAGAGGAGGAAGGCCATTATGTGAGCTGCAGGGGACACTGAGCCTGCTACTTCCAATGAAAAGACTCATTATTCATCAGGATTTCAAGCTGAAAAGTTAAACTCAGCAGTTTTTTTGTGGCCAGTATTGGTTCTCTACATTGCATCACCACCACCTGCACAAGATACAACATTGCCTTGCTATCACAATTTCACTTAGGCTTGCCAATGGTGAAAAAAAAGCTTAGATATTAATTTGCTGTAACATGAAGTTGCAGTGCTTTGCTGGTGGAAGAGATGGAAATTAAATGACAGCTGAGGAGAGGCTTTCCCCGTTTCACAGAAAAGTAGAATTATTAAGGTTAGAAAAGACCTCCAATATCATCAAATCTGACCTTCAAACCACTTCCATCATGCCCACTAAACCACAGGCCCATGAATATGTTTCCCTGAGACAAAAAAGATGTACCTAGAGGAGAGACTGAGACACAGCAAAGATTAGGTTCTGTGTATTCATGCTGCATAGTTTCTTGTACTGGGAATAGTGGAAATATTTGCAATCAAAACCCAACCCTAGTAGAACAGACTGGATATGGTCAGATTGGCTTTTTTGAGCATTCTGCTTTGAATACAGAGTCCCAGACAGCCTGTTGGTCAGTGGGCACAAGGAGTTCCCGTTCCTAAATGCACATAAGGCAAAACATGAAATGTCTGAAAATACAGAAGGATTTTTCATTTGAATTAGTGAATAAAAGCAATTTTAAAAACCCCAGCAACCACCAATGAAGAAAGCAGGTGTATCTTTTTGTCTCATTGAGACTATAATGGCCTGCTTTAACTCTATTCAAGAAAATTCTGAAGCAATTTATAGATTTCTTAAAGCTTTTCATTGCATTAAAATGCACTCAGAATAAGGCATATTCTCAACAATATCCTTCTGCAAAGAATTCAAATATTCATATAATGAGGAAAAATGGTTGTAAGTATATTTTAGTTATCTGCAGTAGTCATTCAGGTGTTTAAAAGTCTTGTTTTTCACACAATCATTCACTGAATCTCTGCCTTTAAGCACAGAATATTGTCCCAGTATTTCTTGAAAGCATTGCAAAAAGCTTTATGGATGTACAGATTCATCACAGAGGTTTCCCCTAGAGTCAGAGCATGAACACTAGGGCCAATCAGAAGCACAAAGTACCTAAGAGTTTTGCACTCTAGGCTTGTAGAGAACTTACGAAAAAGCTGCTGTGCCAAGTAGTCTGGGAAACTCACTCTAAAGGTTTTGCAGAGACTCCCTGGATTCAGCTGGTGCTTTCTGCCAACCTGCAGTACTCCCTGAACCAGCTCTGACCACACAGAGCCCCAGCAAATAGCAGGAGTGAGTGCCCAGCTCATTGATTTTCACCTGCCAACTTACATCCATGTCTCAGAAAGCTGATCTCCCTCTGTGAGCTGCTGCCTGTTAATCCTGTTCTTGGGGCAGCAAGGAAGCAGCTTTGAAAGGGCTGAAAACAGAAGCTAGACTGTGACTAGGACCTTGTTGTTCTTTTGCACATGCTGCATCTCAGCTGCCACATTCATTCCAAAACATAGGAAAGCTTCTTAGAGAAAGGTATGGGATGCATAAGGGTATGATCTTCCCCAGAGTTTACCAATTCATTTGGTATCTACCTGAAGAAGGCAGGAAGGAGAAGGAACAAATTCTAATTTTAATACATGTAGTGAATAAAAGAAAGATGTTGAAAGCCCAGAGCACTTTAAAAATCTCATCTCTATCTGTCCATACCCAAAAGAATATTTTTACATATGTGTTATTTCCAAGCAATTCCTAAATAGAATTAGGAGTAAAGAAATCTGTTGATAATTCTGAAGATAATCATGCATGCTGAAGATGTCTGAATAACTTGAATAACTCAGTTTTCACATGGTAGCTGAGTATTTTATTAACTCTAAGCCAAGCCCTGGATTTATTCTCATACTTGACACAGCTAAGCTAATACCTCTAAGGTGGTCAAATTCACTTTCAGAGAAATCTAATTAGCTAAAAAAACCCAATGCATTACTCTGTAGAGGTACTGTGACTTCTCTTTGTCTGAGAGCTGGATAAAAAATATATAAATTAAAGCAATAAAGAAATTTAAATGTGGGTAAGGACCCACAGGTAAGGACCTGAAATCCCTCCATATGAATTATGACTATCTGTAGTGCCAAGAATTCCCTCAAAAGAGCCAAACAGGTCGGCATTTGAAGAGCTGCACAGAAGAATCCCAGCCACTCTGGCCAGAGAGTCAACTGCATTGGCAGCCAAATTTAAACGCTTCTATGCAAAGGCAGACAGCATGGAGAATAAACAGGAGGAATTAGAGACATGTGCATGCCTGCAGGGCTAAGACTTACTGGCATCATGGAGATGTAGTGGGACAGCTCCTCTGACAGTACTGCTGGAATGAAGGGATACAGGATCTTTAGGAGCCATAGGGAAGATGAGGAGGCAGGGTTGCCCACAATGTCAGTGACCATCTGGAGAGAATGGAGCTCCACCTGGGGAGAGATGAGGATCTGGCTGAGAGTTTATGGGTCAGGATTAAAGGGAAAACAGGGACAGGTGACGCGTAGGTGTCTGCTGTAGATCACCTTACCAGGATGACCAAGCGAGCGCAGCCCACTAAATTAACAGCCCCACATTCACAAGCCCTGGTGCTCAGGGGGGAATTCAAAATCTGAATGTCCCAAAATCTGTCGGAGGGACAACACAACAGGGCACAAGCTGTCCAGGACCTCCTGCATTGATGATAACTTCCTTCTCCAAGTGGCAGATGAAGCAGTAAGGAGAGGTGCTATGCTGGATCTTGTACTCACCAACAGGAAGAGGCAGGTGGCCAATGTGAACTTCAAGTGCAGACGAGGCTACAGTGACGATGAATTGGTGAGGTTCAAAATCCTTAGGATGGCAAGGAGGTTGCACAGCAAGCTCCCTAACCTTACCTTCAGGAGATCAGACGTTTTCTTGGTGAAGCACTGGAACAGGTTGAATAGAGAAGTTGTGGATGCCCCATTCCTAGAAGTGTCCATGGCCAGGCTGGATAGCACTCTGAGCAACCCAGTCTATTGGAAGGTGTCCCTGCCCATGGCAAGGGATTTGGAATTAGATGACCCTTAAGGAAGATCCCTTTCAACCCAAAACATTCTTTGATTCTATGATTTTATGATAAGTGCTGATAACAAGGAGATATCACGCTGGTTGGAGTAGGTTTTAAATTGTCACCCATGAGTAGTTAAAGTCTCCACCATGAGCTTTCTCTGTCTCAGTAACCAGAAAAACAGAACTGGCCAGCTCTTCCCCTAATGAAGGATAAGTATTTCATCCTGTAGGCAGCAGCCATCCTCTTCTTTCACAATTATTTGTTGTGCACGTTCATTGGCATACTAGCAGAAGAGTTTTAGTCAAGCAGACCTCCTGAATCCCAACTGTGCTAATTTACCCTTACAACTGCATGATACTTCAGAATTATTTGAAAGAACAGAAAAAAGTTGCTCAAAGAGTTTTTCACAGAGGCATACATGACTGACAGCCCCTTCCTGTATCACTTCACACATTTTTGGTTTGAGGACACTTTGATCCCATGATACCTTTTGGCTCTCAGCTAAGGACATGACATTGGTACATCTCTCCTGAGACTTACTTGCCCATCCCTTGTGCCTTCTTCATTTTCTTGGCAGTTTGAGAGGTTCTTCAGACGTGAAGCAAGGCAAGGCCCCTTCCTTTCCTGGTGATCAAATTTTCATTCCTGTTCCACCTTCAGACTTGCTGTCTCTTTCATATTTCATATCATATCAGTTAGTCAGAATTTGGCTTTCTACTAAAAGCTGTCATTGTGTCCACAAAAGAACACTTCCCCATGCACCTCAGCATCCCTTTCTTTCTTGTCCTTCATTTCCAACCCTGTGTGTGAACTACCCCAAGCATATTTCCTATACTAAAATTAATTTCCATCACAATGTCTTTATCTTCTAGTAAGTATGAGGCATTGTTCAGGATGAATTTCACCCAATTTCAATGTTTTGCTTGGCACGTAGCAACGATTATAGAAGAAATGTAAGAACTGTCTTGTCTTTACTACTTAGACCAAAGCAGAGTTTTGCTATATTTGAGATGCAAGACAAGCCTTTTATGTTCAAGCTGCTGCTGTTGATACTTGGAATTCTACCAGTTGCACTGTTTCTAATTTGGAGAATAACAAGTATAGGAGATTATTGGTTGCAGCCACCTGGTCTACATTTTCCCTCTGACACCCTTTCTTGTGTGACCCTAGACCCTTCCCAGACCCAGACTAAGATGCTTCCATTTGATAACAAAGAAAATATCTTCCAATTTTAGTAGCCTTCATATTTCTCTTGCGTGAAATCAAGACCATACTTTGAATTTTATATGAGAGTAGTTAGATCATTAAATAACCTGGCAACATACCCCAAGGTTGCAGAGGCACCTATATGGGGAAATTTTTATGTAAACATTTCATTCCTATAGTGAAGAGCTAAAATTAGTCCTTTAATATGTACTTTGCATAATCATCAGATAATGCCCAGCCTTCTCTCCTATTTATTCTTTTTTCAAACACTCCTTGTCACCTATATGTGTGCATTGCCATGTAACATTATGTTGTATAACCACTAGACAGATTACCTGATTCTGCAAACTGAGCTTCACTGTAAACTAACATGAATCTGATAAATTAAGTTTGTAATAAAGCCATGTCCACTGCAGATCACCTTGGCTTTTAAATGTTGATGAATGGGAACTTACTTCACAAAAGCTTTGATTTTTTATTCATTATTTTCCAGTGCCAAAGCACCCAGAATAGCAGCTTTCATGCATCAAATGTATTATAGCATTGGGACAATCTAGCCTCCACTTTATTATTTTAATAATTTTTCTGCTTTGAATTTTTGGCTGTGTTTTATTCTCTGTAGTATGAGATTCTAGTAGGTTCTTATGATAAGAGGTCAAACTAAAAAAAACCAGCCCTGCTGGTTCTGTCAACTAAATTCAAACATTACTGCGAAGCTTTATAACAATAATACCTTTCGTGCTACTATATTCTGTAAGCAATTCAAGTGGAATCCCTCTTCTGTGTGGTTTATTATAACTCAACCATAAAAATGTGCTTTGGGCTGAAAGTGGATTTATAAGATTTCTGCCCAGGAGCATATGCTTTGTAAAATTTAATTTAAATCAGCTTAGCTATTTTTTTTTCTTTAAAGACTGAAGAATAAAAACAAAAATAGATTGGCATTTTTTTCTTAGCAGGAAAAATCCCTCACTTTTCTTTCTGTAACAAGTAGTCATTTTTCTTGCCCTTCATGAATATACGTAATTCCATCATCTTTGGGGACATGTGGAGGACCATGAAAGAAAAAGTAATTTTCCTTTTTTAAAATTAAATATAAAGGCTGTCTGTGCCTCTATATTTCCTGTGAACTAGGATTTTCTGCGGGCACAGGGAACAATATATAAAGTGATACTTTTATTGGAAAAAAAAAAAGACGCTACTGCACTTAACTACTTTCTGCAACAGTAAAAACAGAGTTTTATGAAATGACAATAGGAAAAAAAAATCTCATTCAATGCAGTATAAGTCGGTTTACATACCTACTATACTAGAGTTTTGTGGACCAAACATTTTTTTCTGCTGTGACAGGCATATGCTGAATTTGAGGTATGTTTATCTGTTTGCTTGCTTTCACAGTTCCTCTGATGATATTTAAACTTCTGGTGGAAGTAATGCTTATGAAGATCTGAAGCCCTGGGTAACCAGATTCTGGTTACATGAAGACCACCTTGATAACCTACCAGAGGAGATCAGATTGAGCAGATCAGACTGAACAGAGCAGCTCATCAGACAGGGCAGTGCCATTTCATCTGAATCAGCAGACAAACTGCTCAGCAACTACCAAAAATTTGAAAATGCAATAGTTATTCTGCTCATGGAACTACGAAAAAAGCCTGTCTGATCCACATGGATGGTCTGATTCAGAAGCCTTTTCAGCATCCCTTCCCTTCCCTTCCCTTCCCTTCCCTTCCCTTCCCTTCCCTTCCCTTCCCTTCCCTTCCCTTCCCTTCCCTTCCCTTCCCTTCCCTTCCCTTCCCTTCCCTTCCCTTCCCTTCCCTTCCCTTCCCTTCCCTTCCCTTCCCTTCCCTTCCCTTCCCTTCCCTTCCCTTCCCTTCCCTTCCCTTCCCTTCCCTTCCCTTCCCTTCCCTTCCCTTCCCTTCCCTTCCCTTCCCTTCCCTTCCCTTCCCTTCCCACACCTTCCCTTCCCTTCCCTTCCCTTCCCTTCCCTTCCCGCACCTTCCCGCACCTTCCCGCACCTTCCCGCACCTTCCTGCACCTTCCCGCACCTTCCCTTCCCGCACCTTCCCGCACCTTCCCTTCCCGCACCTTCCCTTCCCTCTCCACAAAAAAGTTAACCCAAACATAGAAAGATGTCTACAATGAAAAGATCACTTAAAGCAAATGAATGAAATCCTGTGTTGGGGAGACATTCTCACCTTCACTTTTTTTAGTGCTTTAGCCTTTGGTCAGAAACTTCCAGGGAAAAGAAGATGAGTTATAATAAATCAGCCAAATAGCTGTATAGAGAAAACAGGTTGCATTTAAAAGCAACTTGGGAGTGAGGATAATAAAGAAATCATGTCAAAAGAGCCTAATGAGTTTCATGAACACCAAGATAAGAATATCTAAAAAATCTATTTCAATATGTAAAAGTTATTTTAATATGCAATACATTGTTATACTCATCAACATGTATGCGTATATTTACAAATAGTCAGACATGCATATACATGTACATATATATGAGTAGTCTTCATGCTAATCTAATCTTAAATTAATCTCAGATTTTAATACTCCCAGGTGTTCAAGATGGTTAAGTATACTGTGTGAAGCTGACACATATCCCAGGATAAGAAGGAAGCAACCTGAAGACACCTGGCTTCCTACAGTATGCTCACAGGCTGTGTTTGATGCAGGAGGCAGTTCAACAATTCACTGGTGAGCTGGAAAGAGCAGGCCAAAATGACTTGGACAATGAGCAATCAGTGAATAGAAGACAACGCTGCATGTCAGAGATCCTGCAGCTCCACCATGTCAGGTCATGTAGCTGGATCCAAACAGCGGCCTTCAATTTATATAGTAGATTTCATAGAAGAAGAATAGGCAAGTTCATTCACAATTTCTATCAGATGGATCGAAAGATAATGTGCCTTTCTGCTATGTGGTCCAGACTGCTTCCTAAGAGATAGTCTTTCAGTCTATTCACATAGACTATTCACATAGAATGTTCTATTCACATAGAACATCTTTCTTTGAGTTCTCACGTCTCAGTAGCTCTGACATCCCACATCAGAATCCTGCCATGGACAGGTATTTCTTGTTCCACTCATTTCTATTCATACAGCTTGCTCTCCTATGGCCTGTATTCATCTGAGATATGTCTCACCATTCTTTTTTTCCTCTAACATAGAAATAGAGACAGGTTCTTTGATCTTTGTAGCATTTCACAGACCATCACACCTTCTCTCAGGAACTTCTCAGCACAATCACGTTATAAGAAAAGAGCCAATGGAACCAAAATTAAATACAAGAAAATTTGTTCAAAAGTTAGAAAAACTTTCTTATTTTGAGTCTGGAACAAGTTGCCTAGAGAGGTTGTGGAGGCTGCATTCCTGAAGATGTTCAAAACCCACCTGGACATCATCCCGAGCAAACCACTCTCACTGACTCTGCTTGAGCAGGGGTTTTAGACAAGATGACCTCTAGAGAACACTTCCCACCTCAGTGATTCTGTGATACAGTGATCCTGAGGACCACCTCTCATTAATTACTGACTTGATGACTCTGCCTTTCAAAAGTTATATCAAGCAGGTTATGAGACCTAGGAGTTACATTTACAAACTTGTTCCCACATCTTAGAAATCACCCTACGAACTTGTGCAAATCTTCCCTCTTCAGGATTCTCCTGAAAACCCTTTGTTGCAATCTATATAGCCTATAAAAGGAATTTATCAAGAGGCAGACAGTTGCTGGGTCTACTTGTTTCTCCAACTGTACTTCTATGCCTGCTCCTCTTGATAATTCAGGCTGTAAAAGGCCTGTGACAGAAACTATGCCTGGGTTTTTAATGCACATAACACCACTATTTGTTGTACATAAATAGGATTGCTGGACACTCACTAAAAACAAAAAATAAGTGGGTAACTCCAGAATAATCACAGTATGTTCCAGATTGGGTCAAAATTAAAATAGAGGCCTTAACTACTATTTTCAGTGTTAAGGGATTCTTTTGCTTTTACAAACATACAGAAACTGTAAAGCATTTGGAATCCAAAGGATTTCTTTGTTTTCCTTGTTTCTTTGTTTCATTTAAGTTTTACCAGTTCCATGGAACTCAGTCTGAACTTTATTGGTTACTATGGTGATTAACTGTAATAAATGAAGTGACAAAGATGCCTCAGACTTTATTTAGTGGGGAATAAGGAGCAGCTAGAAATAGAAACCTCAGGTCATTCAGTCAGCCACTTGCACAGCTGTTAATACACAGATGGGTTTTGAATCCTTTCCCTCCTGTATGAATAGGACTGCTTCTCCCCTTATTTGATGGTGCTGTGCTGAGTGCAATGAGGCAGGCAGTCTCAATGCAGATGAAGTTCTGAAGCTGTTCCCATCAAGTGGGGTGGCACTAGGTCCTAGACGGATACGTTCCCTCCAACTCACCCCATGCACTGCAGCCTGAGCCTAATGCCTGAGCAGAAGCTGTTTTTCCATGTGTTTCCAGCTTTCACTGGCAGCAGAGATGATACTGTGTTGAATGTAACTAGAAATATATATCCTGCTGTCCTATTTCTTTAATTCAACACAGGTAGGAGGGAAGACCTTAAGCAGGACTGCATTTGTGGGTGGCCAATTATCTAGCAGGGTATCTGGGAAAGACCTTTATGCTGCTTGTACTTCCTTACCACCTGTGCAGAAAGCAATTAGTACTTTGTCCCTATTCTTTCATTTTTGATACCTGTATAAACAGCAAAAAGAATGCTGCAAGCAGCAGAAGAAATCCAGACTGACCTTTGTGATGACAGTGGTCAACTCAGTCCTGAGGCAACAAAACCAGAGATGCTTGTCATTGTCTCATACTGATTCCATTGAAACAAGGTAGCAGCTGGAAACTTTATCTTAAATACAATACTGTAGCAGCTTTTAAAGGACAAAATTAGTAGCTAGATTAGAACAATAAAATATTCTCTTAAGATTTCAGGAGATGTGCAGAAGATTTTGCTTGCTTTCGGCTAAATATTGGAGTGACATAATACATATGGTATCATGTAATATGAGGTTTTGTTATGTTTCATGGGATCAGTTTAATGCAAATACACATATGTGTAAAATTCAATCTGTGTGTGTAAGTTTGATCCATGTCACCAGAATTAACTTCCCTGCCTATGTTTGTCTCTCTTCAGTATTCTGCACCCAAAGTCTACGCTACATTGTGTAACACTACACCGCTTAAGGAGCACAGCATTGACTCAATCTGGCTGCATGGACAGAAATAAAAGCAAACCAGCCACTTTCCTACTGCATTACGCCTGTGTTCCTCCTTGACCAAGAGATAGAAATGCTCATTTCCTCCTATCAAACCAATTTTTTGAGGAGTGGAGAGTTGCAACCTGGACAGATCAAAGTAGGAGAAGTATGGCAGAGGCATAGGTAGACTAAGTTCTGAGATTTGCATACAGAGCATAAGTCATGTGAGTTTGAAATATGGCTTGCAAAATATGTAATTAGTACTCAGAGATGTGGTTTGAAAATAAAACAGCTCAAGCTCCCTGTCAGTTTGGGTGACATAACCCAAGGCAGAGTTACAGGCAATAAAAAGCTCACCTGAATATAGCTTGTGGCAGTGCCTTCCTCTAAGAAACAAAATCATGTGGCACTGGTTTAATCTGCCTTATTATGAAGGGCCAGATTTTGTCCTGGTAAGCCTTTGACTCTGCTGGTTTACCATCCTGTTAAACTGGTTTCTGACATTCCAGCTGGGAAGATGGAAAAGACCTGTGTATCCAGCTCTTTCCTGTGGCCCACATTAATAGTAAAATGCTTAGCAGGCACTGCAGCTGCCCCTTCAGCATTCGCTGCCCTACTTCAGCATTGCCTGTAGCCAGCATTGTTTCCTCACTCCCATGCCTTCCAGCACTGGATGCTTGACCAGGTTCATTAATAATGGAGGTTCCTAGCTATGAATTATGGCACCCAGAGCAGAAACCTCCATTAAAGGACCTGTGATTTCTGCTGTAAAAAGGCTTTTTCTTGAGGAAAAAGTGAAATTGAGGTTCTGACACCTTTATAAATTACATAAATATACATACAAATATTTACCTTTAGGTCTCTATAGTCATACTTGAAGTTAGTGGGAAACACATCACATTGTTACAACTCCCTTAAGTCAGTTCTCAGAACCAATATCCCACTCTCAAAGCCCAGTGGACTGCACAGAAGAATAAACTCTCTCACACCATTTGCCAGTATGCATGCAAACAGTCCAGGTTGCTCTGTTGTCTTTTGTCAGCCCATTAAAATCCAGGAAAAGATTCCTCTTTGCTTTTCCTAAAGAAATACCTGTTCTGCTGTGACTGCCAGAGCTCCTCAGCCTCTGAAGGCTAAAGAGAGAGAAAGCAATGTGGGTTGTATCTGACCTTTCATTGAAAAAAAATAAAAATAGCATCATCAAGTGGGAAAATTCTTTGCTTCCTTTGTGTTTTAGCAATATGCAAGAATTGGACAAGCTGATCTGCAGCAGTATTTCCAGCTAGGACTTCATTCACATTTGAAGCCATCAGATAAGCTTACATATTAACTCCGCTGATTTACGTTAAAACTTAGCCATGGTGACAAGTACTCCTTGCACTCGCTGCTCACTGACACTTTGTCTTTCTGCTTGCAAGGAATTCAAGTAGACATTAGTGACGTTAATGAGAAAGAATAACAGTGTGTGTGCAAGCAAAGCTTGAGATAATTGCAGGTACCAAGTCTGCAAAGGCAGCAAGCAGAAAATACTGATTAACACAACATGGTTGCATTTTCATCAAAGGATTTGTTCTGGTTTTGCATTTATTCTTTAAAATAATGATAAGGTTGTTTGGTTTGGGTGGTTTTATTGTTTTGTTTAATTTTATCATGGAAGGAATCATAGTTGTTATTAATCTTGTTACAAATATTGGATTTTTTAAACCTGTTTAGTTCCAGAGTCTATAAAATTCAAGCCCAGAAGTCACTGTTAAATAGTAGAAGTCTCATAATTCAGATATAAATGCTCTCTCTGGAGATCCACAGAAATGTTATCTCTGAAGCAGCAAAAGACGTAATGTCATTTCTGCCCAAAACCACAGAAAATCTGTTTACTCTGTCTTTAATTTACATTGCACAGGATTTTATTATTGAAAACAGAAACGCCTACCTGTTTAGCCATGTCAATCAAATCACCAGCTGCAATTCCTTTGCCTGTTTGCTACTCCAAAACACCAGCATGTGCACAAGTTCTTCCTCAACCACAGCTATGCACAACATGTCTCCTAAGTGACAGCAGAATCAACTACTTCATATCTGTGACATTTGTTTGCACCAGGACAATTAGTGCCAGGTAGCCACAGTGCTATAAGCTCACACCCAAATAAAGACCTACATTGGCTGTAGCAGTGATCAACATCAAAAACAGAGAGCAAATGTCATGTTCTGTTCTTCAAGAGATCAGGACTAGGCTGTGGCAGAATTATAAGTTCAGGGACAGAGTAGCTCTGAGTTGTCTGGCAATACAAGGCACAGAGGGAGGAAGGCAACAGGACCGAGACAAAAACCTGCAGGAGATTCCAAGGCTGGTGGTCCTGAAAAAAGGGAGAAAAGGGCAGAAACTTTGAGCCTTGAATATAAAAAACAAAGTTTAAACCCCTGTTGTTGCACTGTCACACTGACCTCACTTTACTTAACCATAAAACTGTATCTTCAGATGAAAGGTCAAAATTTAGGTGAAGAGATGACACTTATCAGGCTGTCTTGTCACGGGTCACTTAGGAGGCAGCCACTGATCCATTTTCCCTGAACCAGGGGATCCGATCCATGATTCCTGAAGTATTTCTGGTTAACATATTCTGCAGAGCCAGTTTTGCCTGTGTAGCAGGCAGTTTGTAGTTTACTCTAACCAGCACACTGCTGCTAGAGCTAACATTTACATAGCTGCAGGTGGATGTCGGTGACGTTAATAGAGACGGATGGGAGGGGAGATGGAAGCCAAACCTGAGATAGCAGCAGAGATTAGACAGGCATACAAGGTAGCAATAGAAAATATTGATTGCTGCTTAGTATAGTACTCCCAAGAAGATCACTCAGATGACTCAGGAGGCTGTATTTTTCCTCTCACAATTCACTAAGTCACTTCAGCAATTCTACCCTGTTACCTTCTTCCTCTTTGGCAAGTAAGGATAATGCCTTCTTCATAGTACCCTTTCCCAAGCCCCATAAGTAATTGTGGCCCTTTGATCTTTTGTGTTTGTTTCTCCCAGTTTTGTCTCATTTTTCTTTTATTAATCAATGATTTTTCTGAAGTCCTCTGAACTCCCTGACAGTTGTTCAGTTTAGAAGAGATGTCCATGCAGTAATCTCATCCAGACCTTCTTCATACAATATAGGACAGGTCAACTGCAGCTCCTGCTGGGATACATATACCCGGATGTATGTGTGCTAACAGTGCATTGGTAACTCAAAAAAAGCACATGCCCTAAATCCTGAGAGCTGCTCTCCCCCAGCAGCAATGCCCATATTTCCCAAGCCTATGGAGCACTGTCTCTTTGGAGTCAATGAGGGAGAAGGGACAGATGGTTTACAGGATTTCTGACCAACCAACGAAGCGCAGCTGGCAAGGGGATATGATTCAGGGAGAAATGATACAACAAGAAGGTAGGTGGGAATCTAGTGACCAGTCAACAACAAATACTGACTGTCCAAGAAACTAGCAACATAGCAAAAAGGATGCTTTATGTTCAACCTCCTTTGCCTCAGCAACGTTGGCATTAAAGCAGAACTTTAGAACATCAGAGCAGAAAGAGAGGAAAGTTGTTTCTACTTTACCAAATTGGAAGCATGATGACTTCTGCAGCTGATCTGAGAGTTTATGGCTTAGAACCCCTTTTTGGGGTCTGCTCTTCCAAATACCAGAATAAATGTAGAAGCCTTATTGTATTCTTCATGTATAGTAATTGGGCTCATAGCTACAGCAGGTGGCAAGAAGGTTGCTGTTTACATTTTGACTCCCTGGAGTCATTTACTGCATATATATTTTTAGCTCTTTTTTCAAGGACCTTCATCCTAGAAGAATATACACTCAGGTCCTCTAATGTACAAGGATTTCATCTGCATTACAAAGACACATTTATTTCACTAAAAGACTATCACAGACAAGCTGAGAACATCTGCTGTTAGCAGTCCAGATCATGGTGCCCTCAGACAGCTGCAAAGGCAGGAGTAGAAATAGTCTTGGACTTGTGGAGAAAAGCCAGAAGGCTGCAGCCCAGCAGTTAGTGCGAATCACTGCGTGCGCATGCTGTGTGTGCGTCTGTGTGCTCCTCACACAACCACAGGGACTCTTAGGCTGTGACTGCACTAGACCCTGCTGAAATACAACCCTAATCCATTCCTGACAAAGTAAGTTGGAGTAACAAAGGTGTGCAAGAGCTAATATTTATATTTAAACAACAAAACTCTCTAAGCTGATGCTGCAAACAACATTATAAAGGCTTCAGGAAAGCTAAGATTACGGCAGGACTCCACCAGGGCCAGAAAACAGCACCAATTTCCCACAGTGTGCATCAATCTTAAATTAACTTCACATTTCCTGGCCTCTGCTTAAGTCTCTCATTTATTAAAATATCAGATAAGGACTGTTAAGGTTAATTTCCTCATTTTTTTATTGAAGAAAATTTAAAAATCTTTCATGAAGTTTTCATCCAGAAAAGAATCATATTTTTCCATCATCTGAGCTGGAAAGTGAGGGAGATGGAGTATGGCAAAAGAAAAAGAGGCTGGAATTCTCAATAAGAGGATGAAGGAAAATTAATGAGCAAACAGTATGGGCCCAGGCCTGTATAATAACTTAATTAATGATTGGACAAGGGATAAAGGGCACCTTCAGTAAGTTAAAAGACAACATTAAGTTTTTCAGGAGTGTTATCTGGAGCACAGGAAGGCTGTGCAGAGGGACCTGGACAGGCTGGATCCATGAGCCAAGGCCAAGTGCCAGGTCCTGCACTTGGATCACAACAACCCAGTGCAGCACTACGGGCTGTGGAAAGAGTGGCTGGAAAGCTGCCCCTTGGAAAAGGATTTGGGGAGTGCTGGTCAACAGCAGCTGAACATGAGCCAGCTGTGCCCAGGTGGCCAATGGCATCTTGGCCTGTATCAGCAGTGATGTGGCAAGCAGGAGCAGGGCAGTGATTGA